>NC_079367.1:15098170-15783170 GCF_021018895.1 Seriola aureovittata | reverse complement strand
TATGCTCCATATCAGATTGCACAGACAATTAATAATCTCAGTCTCATTCATGTCATGATAAATTTATTTATTGGCTTGAAGACAGTCTACTTTATTAAAACATCATCTGTCTATTGTGGGCTCACATGTGTCCCAGTTTATTTCCTGCAAATAAGCAACTATTGAAAGTGAAAAGCACATGTCAGGGCTTGACATTATGATGCATTGTTGCTGGTTCTATAGGGGGGCATAGGGCCAGCCACACAGACTTCCGCTCCAGCCACCTTTTCATCACTGATTGAACTTATTGTCTGATATTTCAGGTCAGGAAAAAAAAAAAAAAACAGTCTTCTAAGCTTGCAGTTTCTTGCATGTGTTTCCACTCAAAGCAAAGAAATGCAAAATGTAGAACGATTGGTTTCCTTAAATCATTAAAAAGGCACATGTAGAATACTCACGCACCTCAAAAAAAAAGGGAAATGTCTCTTTTAAGTCTTGCGCTCTGACCATTTCCTCACACAAAGAGAGAAGAATGACAAATGCATTGACATTCATATCAGTATTCATAAAGGGCATTCATTAATCATTTATGGCTAATTTCGAGGGCTAACAGTTTGGGGTGCAAGGTCTGTTCATGTTCAAAAAATTATAAATTGATTAGGATTCACAAAGAGAACCTGCGTGATCGAAAGCATTCTGATTTTTAAATAGCACTGACATCAATGGAAGCCACAGCCTAGCTTTAAAGAAGGAAAAATACGTAGTACGAGTAGTGTTTGACGGCCTTATGATGATAGTGGAGGGAATGGAGTCTGTTTGAGAGGCTATCAACGACCTGGTATGTTTAATATTTGAGTCAAACATCTTTCCCTTATCACCCTAAACATAGCTTTTCAATGATATTAAAAAACACACTGTTTACCATAAAATTGAAGACTTCCCAGTCTCTCTTTATCTTTACAGATTAGCCCTCCGGCGGCTAGATGTTTTTGTAAATGAAAGTAAACAATTTAGTGCAGTGTTCCACCTCTCAGACTCAGACCTCTGTATGTGTGAGGAGTTCTGGCGTATTGATTACTTTGTGTCAGCCCTATTACCACCACCTCTCCCTCTGAGCCCCATGTCTGGATGACTCAGTGTTGACAATTGTATTACAGCCTATTACCTTCCAAATCCCAGGCACTGAGTCACAGTTTACTGTTGGTTCCTCTTTGGAAAGTTGAAATTACTTGCTGACTTCATACCTGACTTCATTTCTGTGCTCTATAACTTTCTTCCCACCGTCGTCCCACAATCTCGTGTTCACCGTGGCTACCGCTGCCCTCCCTTCACTTCCTTTTTCCCTTTCCCTCTCCTTTCCTTTCCGCTTCATTGCACACCTACTTTCGTTTATACTCCTTTCCTCTCCCTATTTCCATCCCTGCCTAGTGTTTCTCCATCTCCTCGTTCACCTATCTCAAACCTGTCACGTACTGTATAATAAGCTGTAAACCTGCCAACACAAAGTCACCACGAGTCAGGATTCATTGTACTTTTCGCACCACTTCATGTGACATTCATCAAAGACCTTACATGCATGCTTTGCTAAGAATGCCTCTATTTAAGTAGGAATTCATCACTATTATGCTTCTAAAATACCTCGGTGACTTCTGAGGTGCAAACACAACAATTAACACTAATGAACTTGTGAATTGCTAATTAACAAAAAGAAAGTCTTTTCTTTTTTTTTTTTTTTTTTTAACTGTGTACATTTCTCCTCACTTAGTTAATTATTTTTCAGCTATTCATCTGCAGCAGGAAGCTCACGTGGTTGTTGGTCGGTGACCCCACTTAGCCTGACTGTCTAATTCAAGTGTGTATGTTCATGTGTTTTTAAGTGTGACGTTGGTTGTGCCAGTGCCTTTGTAGTCTAACAACTGACATCTACCATGGACCCGGTTCGTGATATTTGGAGCAATTATCACAAACAGGCTGTTTTAATCAGCCTGATGGCTAGCTTTCATTTTGATGAAGGGCATAACTGTTATTGTATTCTGATTATCACTCCACCCAGACAAAGAAATCCAGACAGAAAGTTCGATGCGCGGTCAAGCTGTGCCGATCGTGTCCAATCGGGATTAGTGAGGGGCAATGAAAGAAGGTGTTTGTCAACCTGCAGTTTGTCTTTGATAATCTGTTGAACACGCAGGTGAGGTTTCATTAGATTTTTAACAATCTTTGAACACTGGGACCTCAATTAACTTTGCATTAGGTTAATGAAGACGCACCTGAGCGAGATGCTTGTAATGTGAAGTTCTTAAGCTTCTGTGCTGCATGTGACAGAGGAATTACATTGAATTTATCTGTGCCATTATCACAATATGAGAGTGATTTCCTAAGCAGATGGATGTAATTTCTTTTTTTTTTTTTTTTTTAGCTGTTTATGATGCCTGCGTAAACTGTATGCTTAACAGCTCTCATTCCCAACACAATGCAGAACACCCTGCTTATGCAGTTTAATTGGTTGCAAATTTGACTGCGTTTTTCACTGGGCTGAGACTAGCACAAAGAAGTTATAGGAAAACACCAAAACAAAATGAGGCAAATCAAGATAAAGAGGCAAATAAAGCAAAGCTCACTAACACAGTAAAGGAAGTAAATCTAAAGGATTTCAAAAACAGCTCTGAAAGGCATTCACATTGATGGCCACTGAGGACAGACGGCAGCTACACAAAAATATCTTGCATCAAAGCCAGGGAATGCTCTGTGATATGACGTAGCAGAAAATTAAGTAGAAAACAGAAACAAAATGCTTATTCAAAACAAAATCTGAAAGAAGCAGCAAAATCTCCTCCTTTCTGGTACAAAAGACCACAGTGAGCCCCTGTCACTATCAATTCACCAACTACAGCGCTGAGCCAGCAAGGCTCAAATCACCATAGCGAGTCAGCATAGATTAAATGTGGTTCGAGTTTTGTTTTGACCAGAGAGCCCAAAATCCTGTGAGCTGCTTTCCCTTTGCATGTCCCTCAGACTGAATTCATTCCACTTCAAAAATAAAAACACGGGAAGTGTGTGATAGGAAACAGGAAACAGACCTGAATGACCATTTGAAGCCGTACGCGAACTGTGTGTACGTAGTTAGTATATGCTTTTTCTTGCCGTGGCGCCTCTAACAGAGACAGAACATCTAGTCCCAAAGCTGAGAGGTTACTTGGTCCAGATGCAAAACATACAGGTGATCAATGTGAAACACTCAGGGCTCCACTGAGATGAGTTTAGATTAGAGTCTTATCTCAACTATCTGCTGCTTCTCCCTCTGTATTTTTTTCTCTGTCTCAGTATTTCAGCCACCCAGTCCTCCGGCCCACTGGTCCAGGAACCATTTTCTGTTTCCCAGAAAAATAATCTGCTCTTTGGATGCAAAGCTTTTAAATTAGAGGAAGCATTCATAAGTAATTTGAAGACATTTTCAGACTTTGAAGGCTTTTTCTTGTTTGAAATTTCATTTTCTTTTTGTGCTTTCAGCTGTTATGTTCCTTTGTAAAATCCGGCTGGGATTTGAATGAATAGTTTACTGGAAAAGATATACTGCTTCTGATTCCAAACATATGCTAGTGTTTGCAATATTCATGATGTTTTTGGCCTCCACCAGCCTAAGAATTATTCTGGGCATAAGGTCTCTGCCTCACAAATAGGTTGTTACTGTTGCAGGTCAGACATAATTCTATGAATAATGGAATAAAATTGGTAATTTGTTCCCAACACTCTGCAGGAACGCTGCCAGATTGTTTTGATGTATGTGGCCATTAAATGCTTTGAAACAAAGCTAATGTATCAACCCCAGCATGCTGCACTAAAATATATGGTATGTTAATTTCATGGTTATCTCGCAGTGAATGAAACAACCTGGCCACCGGGGATGATGTAAGTGACAAGTTAGTGACCCTACTCAAGAGGAATGACTTCGACTCAGTCCGTACACACACAGCAACGTATCCAGACAGCAACTCGGAGGAGCTGTAATCACAGTTCTCATGTCCAGTTGCAGTGGACTATTGAATGAACAGAGCAGTTTCATGAACAGAAAATTCAGCAAATCATTTAGCCAATTTTGCTATCACATCCCAGGTTCATAACAAGTCTCTGGGAAGGACATTTGGTAATGCTCCCTCTCTCCTCCCTCTCTATTCCCATCCCACGCTCACTGAGAACATCGTAATTAAGAGGCTGCAGGAGGCTTTAGAGCTCAGCCTGAATTTGCGTGGCAATTGATACAAGCATGAAATGACTTATTGCCGAAAACACTGCATGAACATTCCAGCTATTAGAGAATAATCAGTGTGCCACTAGAAATGGATTTCATTGCACAGTGAAGACCGGACTCAGGCCTAAAGGTTTTAGCCTGTTATTCCCTTCCACCAGTTTCAAAGGAGGGATGTCGTTAATTAGTATTTCATCATTAGGAAAAATCAGTATATCATTTACAGAAACGTTACTCAATCATAGGTTACTGGAGATGATTTTTCTTTCTTGTTCAAATTGTCAATGGGGATTATCACCACTGACGGTTCTGTTTTGATCTGAGGCACATTTTACAGAGTGAAAAATAATGTCTTTACCATCTGAGGATTCAGCAACCTAAGGACATGCCATATGCCTGTGTGTCCTTAAAGCTGCACTAATCAACCGTTTTATATCAAAAATGTGTCAAACGACTTCGTAATGACAGTGTAATGCGAAAGAGGTCATTCAGCTTGTTGCACTGCGCCCAAGTGGCCCAAAATCAATTAATGCCGCGTAATCTGTACTTCTGCTTATGATAAGTATTAGCAAAAAATATAAAACATTACATTTGCTTGTGCAACAGTCCTTAATACTCATTTAATTTATGTAAAAATTATGCCCATGAGTCATTCAATGTGCAAGTTAAATTCATTGTTCTGGCTCATTTGACATTATTGCATTGTGGTGACCGGTGGTTCTCAACTTCAGCAAAAATTTTAATGCCACTTTAACAAAGTTTTTTAAATAGACAAAATGTTCAGATGACTCAGAGTCATTGAAATACTGAGTCTATTCATATCCACAATGTGAGAAAAGTGATAGTATGAAATCAGCATTCAAATACTCCCTGCACAGAATGCATGCATATTACGAAACTCCCGGTACAGTCTAGCTTGCATCTAAAAGGCTTATCTATTAACAGAACATTTCTGGTTGAGATATGCGAGTTTCAGTGATAGGATGTTGTACCATGCATGCAGCAAAAGTGCAGCCTGATTCAGTAGATGCCCTTGGAACCTAGAGAATCACTTTAATCTCTGCATTTCTATCCTGTTTAGTGAGGTGAGATCAATAGACAAAAAGAAGAGCTGAAAGAGGCTGCTAGATCTGAAGAGGGTTTTGCTTCATTTTGGATATCCTGTTTAGGATGGTGGATTTATAGAGGCTTACACCACAGCAATGAAATATGTCTGTGTGTGTTTCTGGATGGGAAAGGGGTGTGTAGAGGGTACAGGGGAAGGGTTCATGACAAGGTATCCCACTATCAGTAGCATCAGTCCTCCTGGGATCTCATTATTCACTGCTCAAGCTGACAACATCATAACAAACACCAAGTGGTCGCGCAGTCGGCCATTTGTGTCAGTGAGTGCACATGTGTGCATGCACGAATGGTCTATTATGTGAGAAGTAAGATCCGTCACTGAAAGCTAAATGATAAAAGTCCATGTAATATGATGAAAGAGATCCTGAGAGATTGAGGAAGGAGACAGAAATAAAGAATAGATAAAACAGAGACTTCCAGATTGTGAGGGGTTTTTTTTGGGGGGGGGGGGCAAGAACTGAGAAGTTGAAGCAACAGTTTTTGGTTGGTTGGCTCGGGTCCCGGCTGCTGATTGATCTCCAGGTGACAGCCGGTGTCGGGGGCCCTCGGCCAGGCTGTCATTCCCTCGTGCTCTCCAACCCTCCCGCCCCCTCTCATCTTCGCTCTGTCGCTCTCTTTCTCTTTCTCCCCCACTGCTTTTTAAGCTCGCAGTCGTGCCAACTAATCTCTCACCTTCTCCTCTCACCATTGATTCAACTTCTAGCTCTCTCTCAGGCGTTCCCTCTGTCTCCCTCTCTCTCTGTCCTCCTCATCATCATTCTGCTCCTCCACCCTTTTCACCCTTTCACTGGTGACAGTTGGTTTCTCTGCTGCTCTCTTCTACCCTCCAACTCTGCCTTTTCATTCCCCGACTGCTGGGAACCAACTGTCCTCTGCTAAGTACTGTCCATTTCACACCACCTATTTAGTATGCAAGAGAGCATAATTTCTCATGTGGAGGGATTTTGTCTGTGTTTGTGTCTGCGCATGTGTGCGAGTGTGTGTGTTTGTGTGTTTGAATCTGAATGTATTTGAATCTGCGTATGCGTCAGTGTCTGTGCCCTGAAAGCCCACAAATGCAGCACATTAGTTTTCTTCAGACATAGCCTGAGGATATTTTGGTGACCTTGGTCTTCCGTGAGTATTTGCATGTGTTGCTCAATTATAGGGATTTCATGTTCCTGTGTGTGGGTGTGCACACGCACTCTACAGTTTGTGTTTGTGCGTGAGCTTGCGTGCGTGCGTATGCACATGCATACATACAGGCACCCTTGAGGGGCATGCTTAATGATAGGCTCGTTTGCACAGCTCTTCCTTTAATGATCACTTAGCCAGTAATTATATGGCCAGTCCCAAAAGGCTTAGGAGGCCCCGCAAGGGATAGCCAAAGATACAAGGAGACTATAGAAAAAGAGTTGTGTTAAATTTAATTTAAAAGAATCAATAATATTATGGCCTCAACCTTTGCTTAAAATGTTTGATAAAATAAATGCATACACAGAGGATGTCGGAAAATTCGATTTTTCTGCTGACATGATCACGCAGGTTAAATTTATGATATGTGGAAACATGTAATCCCTCTCTTAGCTCTCCTCTTCATCCACACTCATTGTACTGCATATTTAGCTCCAGGGCTGCAATTACATCCACTGTTACTGTATGCTGACTTTTTAAAAAGCCAGGCTATCAATTCCACTGAATTATGTTTTTCAAATTCAATAGAATAGTAACAAAGAACAGACAGCCTCTTCTCTAACGAGACCATTAAACCATTGTCTTTGTCATTAACAGAAGTTCTAGAGCTGCCAGCAGCCCCTCAGATGTCAGGGCCTCAATTTCTAATCAGCCAATACTTATTCTCATAAATGTGTTTTACAGTTCTTTTCTGCCTCAAATCAGGACAAGCTTTGTATAAAAACATTTTTCAGGCGCAAAATTAGTTTTCTCACAAACCTTCAAGACAAAACTTGCAAACTTACTCATTTTTTAATAAAAATAATAATTAGAATAATCTTTATTTATAGAGCACTTTTAAAAACTTAGTTACAAAGTGCTTAACAATAGCAGAAACAAAATAGAATCATTTAAATCAATACATTTTTGTCAACTCTCTGACTCATCTCTTCTTTTGTGGTTAAAACAGACAAACACAGTGCTGGTGCAGCACAATCCAATTGGAGCAGGATGAATAACAATCCAGACAGACATATGGGTTTCGACAGAAGAAATTTACTCACCTATTGTGACGAATAGCAGGCGCAACAGGAAATAGAGTGGGTAGGATTGTAAGCATAAACTGGGGGAGCGAGCGAAGCCAACATGAAGCAAAATTGTTATTTTGCATATCAAATTTCAGTCAGCTCTGTACAAAGTGAAAGGGGCGGGGTCGGATTGCAACTGAAAGCAAATGTCCCACCGTTTTACTAATAGAAATGAATAGGAGGAAAGCATCGTCAGTACTGACCAATCAGATGCACTCATCCTCTTTGAGGGCACCAGACCGTTTTCTAATAGAAGAGGGGGAGTTTCTTACTGGAGAAGACATTTTGTCTGTGCAGTGCTGAGTCCCTAAGCACAAATATGCATGACGCTTGTGTCATTCAAAAGTGCACTGCTTCCAGAAACACAGCACTTATCATTCCTGTTGAAGAGTCTGAAATGCTATCTAGGACGGATATTATTCATATATCTCATGCATATCTTTCCACTTCCTTTGCAACTCTGTAACCCTCTGTCCATAACTCTCCCTCTCGCCTCTCTTGTGATTTCCTAGTTGCTCATCTTTGAGTCCAGTGTTGGCCTTTTCTGCACTTACTTGTGTTTTAGTTCAACAGAGTTGCTTGTTTTTAACATGCAGCAGCGGCGTCCTGCTTCTCGCTAGCGTAACTAAACTTTTGGGGTTTCTGGAAGGTTGGGCACTGGGGATGATAGGCCTCCCACTCAAAGTCAATATCCACTGCTTCCTCCTGCCCTGCTTTGCTCCGAGTTTGTATCAGTGCAGTCAGCCACTAGTGTCTTCACAGTGGAGTGACTCATGCTTGGACTCCTCTTGGTCTGAGAGCTTTTTCTACCTACCTGCTTATCAGTTATTTAATTCTCTGACCTATTCACTCTTTTCGTCGGAACGTCCATTATCTGATTTGCATAATCCCCTCTCATCCGTTTTCCTGTTACATATGAATAAGGCCATTTTCCTGCTTTCATTTTCCTGCTGCGACATAGCTGTGCCTCAGACTTTGTAAGCTTTGATATCTCCAGGAACCAGTCAAGATTTCCCTTCACCTGACTAAAATAGTTTTTTGGTTTGTTTGTTTTGTTTTGCTTTTTTTTTTTGTTATAAGATTTTGACCTAATCCTTCAGGCTGGTACCACGCATGAGGTGGGCTGGCAGGAGGTCTAGAGGAGTGCAGGAGCAGCTTTGATCATTGCTTTTGATTTGAAACAGTTTTGGTTCCACACATTTACATACACATCTAACTCTTTTACTTGTCTTGTCCCAGTTTCACCTGCCAACTCTTTCCTCCCACACCACACCTTTTTATTTTTTACCTGAGTCTTCCCTCTACCACTCACCATCCCCTCCAAGCTCTCTTATCTTCAAAGTCCCTGGCCTTGGTGACAGACAGATAGGTAGACTGGGCTTGGTCTGGCTGTCAAAAGTTAGATGGCACAACGGGCTGCCGGGCGAAGGCTGCCACCTGAGGGGGTACTGGGTTCTGACACCTCTATTAACCTTCAGGAATACGTCCATCCCCCGTCACACCCCCGCATCCTCTTTTTCCTGCTTTTCCCTCATCTCTATCTACACCTGTCCCCCGTCTGCTGCTCCCCAGGCGGAGGTAGACCTGCTTGTCCCTGGAGCAAAAAAAGCCAAATAACAAATATCTGTATTTTTTATTTTTATTTTCTCTCCTCCCAACCTGGAGCATTTCAATATGCCATGTATTTCAAATCTCACTTCGTCAATTATCGATCATCTCAGTATCCTTGTTTTTTCCTCACTTCCTGCCTGCCCCTCTCTCTAATTCTGGCCCCTGAGCTTCCACTGTTCATTACATTGACCTGTAAGTCAGAAAATGCATATGGCCATGGCAAAATGCATGATTTGGTGCAGCGATGCATAGCTAAATAGCGAGAATGAGCAAATTGTTGCAGCTTTCTCGTTGTCAATCAGACAGAATAATGGAGGTTAATGAAAACTAAATGAGACAGATTAAATCGGATGTAAATGCATTTGATTAACACATGCCCTTTTTTTTACCTTGACAGTAATTCAACATATCATTTGGTGTTATTTAAGGCAGATTATGGTAGATCATAGCAGACTATGACAGCTCCCATCAAAGCCAACTGTGTTCACTCAATAATCTTTCCCTGTCTCTCTGCCTGTCTCCCTCTCTCTCTCATTGTGCCCTGCAGGAGTTCTCTTTACTCCGACTGGATGATGTGGCGGACCAACGAGTCAACATACTTGGTTTTTCAGTCTTCAACAAAACTCATCCCTTCTTCCAGGATTTTGTGCTAAGCCTCAACCGCTCCTGGCAAGAGAACTGTGACCATGCACCCTTCGCTGGCACCCCGGTTAGTCCAAACAACACACACACACACACACACACACACACACACACACACACTGAAGACCAGGTTTACCCATGTAAGAATAATGGATGAACCTTCTTTACTTATTTCCTCACCAAGTGCAAACAGGGCCTTCCAAGGGATTACTCTACCAGTATACTGCTGCATCTGAAACTCACCAGCTTTAACACCGAAGTCACTTAGACACAAAGATACCTGTGAAATAGACAAGGATGACATTTATCCTGTTAACTACTGCAATTGCAGGTGCCGCTGTAGGCAGTTGTTGTTTCCCAGGCAGCTCATTAGCAGTGTTTGGCACCCTCCTTATTACATTTATAACGGCATCTTCCTTGTTAAATTTGCTTCTGAGGAAATGCAAAGCAAAAGAGCGGCTTACCTTCACAGCCCCCTCCCTCAAATCATCCACTGTTCTCATTTAAACAGTACGAAGCTCAACATTTAACATACTGTGCTCTGAATATTTGAGCGAGAGACTTCAAAACAGCCTCAAATCACCGAGCTGCTGTTTGCATACCAATGACTGAAGACTGTTGCAGGTTTGTACTTTAAGAATCCTGAATTAGGAGTTTATTTAAGTCTCCTGCTGGCTCAACACTTTTTTGAATTTGAGCCAACCATACTAGACAGAAATACTGGTCCTCATGCGAGAACATTTTGTATTCTCATCACAACACTCTCATACCTACTTTGTGAGAAAGGCTTATCTGAGTTTTCTATGTCAAATTCAGCAAATAAAATGTTGTAAATTACCTGCGTAGACATGACGAGTGCCAACTATTTGTAAATGACTGCTTGTTTATGAGATGAAAATTTACGGATAGCCCAATAATCCCTCTGAAGGCAAAGCACTCTCGCCCATTTGTCCGGAAGTGTCGCTCATAAAATCAGCATCTGAGAGCAACAAGAAGAGCTCCACCAGCTATTAGATAGAGTTCCTGCACTCAGAGACCAGTAACGACAAGCAAGCTGTATCATTTCTTAATAGTGTAATGAACTTTCTCTCATCACTTCTCATATTAAATGTTGTTTTCCGGCGTGTATGCTGAAGCGCAATATGAGCAGTGTCATTTTTACATATCTTTATTTATACTTTAATATATGGAAATTGATGCTTAATGAATATAACAGTTGATGGTAGAGTGCCTACATGATTATACATAAATATAAAGTTGCAACTTCTTCAAAGTAATAAAGGTAGTAATTTTCTTCCTTTGGAGTTCTATTTTTTCAAAACATGTTGTGAATAATTAGAAAAATAACAAATACAACAAAGAACCAACAAGATCAACACTCAACACAAAAAAAAACAGCCAGTGTCGCAAATCTTTGTTGTCTTGAGGGCTTCATTAGAAGCAAGAAATCCAGTAAAGTCAATTAATGAAGGAATCTTCTCTCTGTTTGAAGTCAAGAGAAATTTAAAAAAAATGAAACAAATACGCTCATACATGCACCCATCACCCCCCTCTGCTTCACACAGGCTGGGTGGTGAAACAGGTTAAGAATAGTATGAATACAGCATGAAAAAATGTTGTGTTCTGTGCACAGCAGGTCACTCGGATTCTTCTGAGCCTGCAGCAATTAGGACTTGTGACTAATTAGCTAATAACTAGAGAGAATAAAGGCTGATGATGGCAGAGCAAGAAAGTGATTAACTCATTTAGACATGCACATAGATAATATGCTGTCTTTTCATTAACAGTAATTAGGTCTGGAGGAAATGTAACTGTGGGGCTCACATATACAAGAGATGCATACAAGTGACCTCTTTACGTGTGTCGAGCTGAGGCATTTACTGTGTCAAAGATAAAGACTTTGCGCCATGCCAACTGATCATGAAAGTTCATCAGAGAAAATGGAGGTTGTGACATTTAAATTCATAGGCAACATAGTCAAGTGCAAGTTTTACAGGAGACAAATTATTAATTATAGCTATTATTAATTATTAGATATACGCAATTCTTTGGTGATATTTGTTTTGTTAAATTAGCATCAAGCGAAGCAACCACACAGATACACAGAGATTATCCTTTTCTTCATCTGAGACTAAAATACCAGTAGGCACACAGGCCGTTACTGTATTTGTCTTAGAGAACATCAAACAGAACCACTGTCTGAAAGGTCTGAGAGAGAATATTATCTCAGACTATTTCAGGCCTAAAAAAGTGAGTGCAACCCATGTTAGACACACAAATAGAGTACACCTGTGACAGAGGAGCTGCTGTGGCAAGCGAAGATGACTACAGGTCACCTACGTATGTTTATTAAAAAACAGCTGTCACAATAACATCAGGGAGCCAGACTTTGAGAGCACAAAACTTCCCCTTGAATAGTTACAGATTTAGATTTTCAGACCAAACACAGTAGCCTGTCCTGTTTATAGTCTGGAGCTGTCATATGCATTAATGTACAACGGCTTCTAAAGTACGCAGACACTAGTTGTGCGCTGGTGTATTTGTAGGCAGACTGTATTCAGTGCAATTTTGCAAGTCACCGTATGTCTGCATATCATCCGCTGAGACAGTGGGTCTCAGGCAACAGCCACTGAATTCAACAACTCTGCCCATACAAAGAAATGTTCTTTTATCCAAAAATTAAAGTGCGATACAAACTAAGATCACAAAAGGTCCAGACCTGTTGTATGAGTCATATGATATTAATTTACTGATACAAGCTACTCCATATGCTACAGTGAAAGTCAGTGAACCGAGAAAGTGAAAGTTCCAGAGTGAAACGAAGATGAGTAAATGCCATGACATCATTAGCGTCACATCGCGGATATTTATAGATACCAGTGGAACATAATAAGAAATACTGCTGTAACATTCTGTCCTTCAGTTTTTAATGCTAGCTTAACAACTTGACTTTGTGTGTCGACTCATGGTTGTAATGTCTTCATGGGCTGTTTTTGTACACCATATTGCTCTTAATGTGCAATCCACTAATTATGTTAGCCAATTCAAGGTTGTAATAGATCACAGTTTTGCAGTTTAATGCCCCATTGTAATTCTCTTTGGTCTCCAGAATTTACTATCCATCACAATTCTTTTCAGCCCCTGTATCAATATCCACAAAAACATCAAGGCCATTTCATCTCTAGTTCCATTACACAGATGTACAGCAGTGAATATCAGACTCTCCCCTACCTTCTAATGTGGGGCATCATGCATTTTAATCAGATGTACATAGCAGGATGCAGTGGTAGTGACGATGAGGCTGTTTGTACAGGGGAGATGAGAGGAAAAGCTGCCTCTCCCACTGTTTTCTGGCCCTCACTGAGAGAGGCAGGCGGTAATTGGAATAGTCAGGGTGTGCCAGCTTCAGTGGGGATAAGAGTAGGAAGGACAGAGTCTCGCAGAGAGACGGAGAGAGAGAGAGAGAGAGAGAGAGAGAGAGAGAGAGATGGTTTTCAACGCTGTCAGCAGATCAGAGTCTCTCTAATGATCTAATGGAATAATCTCACTGCCACTCCAGGGATGGGTTAACCCCTCACTGACCGCTAACCACTGACATGTTACACTTGCAGATGGTGTGCTTTGAATTTTTTTTTTTCTGATTTATGTGTGTGCGTGTTTGTGTGTGTGTGTGTGTGTGTGTGTGTGTGTGTGTGCGCGCGCGTGCGCGCGCGCGTGTGTACCAACCTTGTTGGGACCAGTAGTCCTCATGGGAACCAAAGCCTGGTCCAAATAAGGTCAAATGTTAGGTCTGTGGTCCTGGTTAGGGTTAGCGGTATGGTGTGAGGTGAGGTTAGGGTTTCAGATAGGCTGCAATGAATGGAAATCAATGCAATGTCCTCACAAGGATAGCTACACAAATGTGTTGTGTGTGTGCATGCATGTGTTCGTTCATTTGTGAGTGAGTGTGTTCGTGTGTGTGTGTGTGCGTGCGTGCGTGCGCTTGCGTGCATGTACATAATGTATTCACCTTTTCCCTCCCCTCTTCCTCTCTGCAGCTCTCTTCAGCTCTGCTCTTTGATGCAGTATACGCGGTGGTGGCGGCGGTCCAAGAGTTGAACCGTAGCCAGAACGTCGGCGCCACTCAGCTTTCCTGCAAGTCCTCCAAGATCTGGGAGCACGGCACCAGCCTCATGAATTACCTGAGGATGGTAAGATTGCCTCTGCTGGATGTGATGGAAACAGACGAGAGTACTGGCACCATCCTTAAAGGAATAGTTTGACGTTTTGGGAAATATAATTATTTGCTTTCTTCAGTTAGATGAGAACATCGATATCACTGTCATCTCTGTACAGTAAACATGAAGCTAGAGCCAGAAGTCGTTTAGCTTAGCCTAGTATAAATACTGGAAACAAGGAGAAACAGATAGCCTGGTTCTGTCCAAAGATAACAAAATCTGTCTACCAGCTCCTCTAAAGCTCACTTAATAGCATTTTATGTCTCACTATATCTCACATTATTATCTGATGTCAGTAAAAAATATCTGGGTTATAAAATACAAATTAACACACAGAAAGTAAAGCAGCAAAGAAGATCTCTATGATCTGACATCATCTAGTTAATGCTGTTTCCTGCACTACTTCTTGCTGCAAGTCAGAGTCAGAAAACAGAGTAAACCACAACACACAAAAAACCTCAAATATATCGTATGCTACATATGAAGCCTCTGCTAGCGGCCAGTTAGCTTAGCTTAGCATAGTGACTGGAAACACTGGGAAACAGCAAGCCAAGCATGAATTAAAAATGCGTGGCCACAAACAATGACCTCCTGCTCTTCTTACCCTGAAGTGCAAGGCAAGCAACAAAATTTTTACATTTTGCTTTTTTATCCAGATCAAACGAATGTGATATAACTTAATTATTGAGCTTTACAGGTGTTGGTAGACGGACTATGTTTGTATGTTACCTTTGGACAAAGCCAGGCTGCTCTTTCCCCCTGTTTCTTCACAAGGATCCTCACATCCAATAAGCTTGTTTCCCAAAATGTCAAACACTTTTTAGCAGTTTGAGATTTTTCATGTCTTCGTGTGGTTTTTATTCTGTTTTCTGACTCTCTGGTTGGTAACAACAAGAAAGACAGGAAGTAGCATTAATAAGATGAGATCAGATAGTCAAGCTTGTTGAGATCTTCATTGTTGCATTATTGCTTCACTCTATGCATGTTAATTGGTTATTCTAGAGCCTAGATATTTTCAGTGACAGTAGATAACAATGTGTACTCTATGCTCCCATCTTCTTTAAAGATATACTCCCTATCAGCAAGGTCAGTTTATCTCGACTCTACATTATACTGAGAGACAATGGGGGGAGGAGAGATAAAGATGAGCTGTCAGTGAATAAAATGTTATTTCCTATTAGGAAGAAATGGCTGTAAGTGATCGGGCTATCAAAATACTTGAATGTGACATGTGTTCGATATAAGACTGTTTGTCTTGGAGAAAGAAGAGGTGATAAATGGCCCTCCTATTTTTCTGTAAATTGAAGATATTACAGCCTCGTCTTCATATTATTATTCTAAATCTGACATTATTTGTAAAGGCTGGTAGTGAGCCAGTAGCGCTAATGTTCGCCTCCAGTCATATCCATAATAGGTGCTGCTGAGAGAGAAGCAGGCATGATTTCAGGTGACATCTTTTAACATGTTGCTGTCTCTGTGTTGGATAGGTAGAATTGGAAGGTCTAACAGGCCACATTGAATTCAACAGCAAAGGCCAGCGGTCTAACTACGCCCTGAGGATCATGCAGAACAGCAAGGATGGCCTAAGGCAGGTAAAGTAACTCCCGGTCTTACAAATCTGATGTTGTTATTATCTGTCTTCAAACTAATCACATGCCATAGATTCAGGCAACATCAGCACAGCCTTGCTACTGCATAGAGTTCATGTGATTGGTTCGAAAGAATTTACATATAAATTGTCTGGTATTTCTGAAGTGACCCGCACATATTCTTCCATTTTCTCTTTAGATAGACACTGGCCATAATAAAAACCGTTATTTCTGAACACAAAGCACTCCAGCACAGTTCTGATCCCAGTAGGGCACTACTTCTGTTACAGTTGTATTTATGACAGTGATGTAACGCGAGCCGGATCATACAGCAGGGAGCCGTGATAACACTTGTTCAACTGACGTCTTTTGATACAGACACTCCCCATTATCCTACTAGCAGAAGTGTCAAAATTTTAATATTAGAAGAGACTCTTTGAAGGTTAAAAAAAGCTTCTTTTTATTTCTTTTTTTTCCCCAGAAAATAAATTTAGGTTAAAAATAAGTCAATCAGTTTTGGTGCTGCTGCTGCTATTGTTGGTTTTACAGATACCTCTGTAACTTTGGGTAAAAATCAGGTCCACACTTCAGGTTGTGATTCTTTATGCAACAAAGAATCACTGAGGTAATATTTTACTATAGTAATATTCACCGACTTGTTTCACTAAATGGCTAGAATATACCAGCAGGGATTTGTGGGTGGCATTGATCAATACTAGTCATTCCAGTGTTGCCTCAATGGATGCTGGGATTTCAAGCTTCCTACACAAACAGCCTAGTTTTGTTTTCATTTAGTGAAAACACTCTACATGCACTGCCAGGCATTTCAGCCTACGCCCTGAACTACCGTACGCAATCTCTGACTGGCTGGTCCTTCCTGACATGTCTTTGCCTCAGCTTCACATCAGGGAACAAATTAGTTGACTATTTTTTATACATTAAACACATTTACAAGGATTACAAAGACGTGAAAGTAGTCAATAATGAAACGTATTTGACAAGAGGTTTGAACAGCTTCGAGTAATGTCTGTTAATGAATGGATGTAAGAACTACTGGTGCTGTATCTGTTGTTCAGGGCTTGGTGACATTACAGCAGAGGTTTGCAATACTTCATGTCAAGCTTTCATAAATTGACAAGAATAAGTCCTCAGATCTGTAGTATCTGATTTCAAGAAACCCTGTCTGAAGACCTTTTGTTCAACATTGTATGATCTACATAAAACCCACAATCAAAACAGTCACAAGTGACATTGTCTAAATATAGAAACACCTGCAAAATTCAAATTGTGTATGTATTTCTGATGGAGAGCCAGTGACCAGGAGTTCAGCGAGGCAGGTAGAGACAGGAATATTGCTTAAAATCCAAGGCTGGCTGGGGGAAAATCTGTTTGGGCAAAGTGATTACCTAATACTCTCCCATCCATCAACAGTATCTCCAAATGCTCCAGTGGAGCTGAGCCGTCACCAGCGGTAAAAATCTGTGGCTGATATCCCAGGTAAAAAGTATAGGTTGTATGTGAGTGATGGCTGGAAAGGTGAAGAGGATTCAAAGGTAAACATCAGCAGAAAAGTAACAGAAGCTTTGAGTAGCTGATTGATAGAGGTGTAGATCAAGATGAATAATCTAGCGGTGGTCGGGTTGACTTTTATGGTAATAGCTGGGTAACCCTGGGTTTTAAAATTTTTATAAAGATAGCATCTTTCATATGAGTCACAAAGCAGCTAAAGTTTCCATTTTGTACACTGATTTATTTTGACGGATATCTCAGTCTGTGCAATATTGAGGAATTGGGGGATGAATAAGAATATATTGGTGAATCAAGTGATAAGGAAAATGCACAAATTAAAGTAAAAAAGGGGAATGTATATGGATGAGATATATACATACATTTTTTCTACCAGCCCTGTTTTAAGAAAGAGTGAGTTTTTCATGCCAACACAAGTTTTGATATTGTCTATGACATTACAGAATTCTACAGGTGCTATACTTAACAATGGCAGTTGTGCCTCGCAGCATGTTTTTCAAAAGAAAATGGTTTCGCCTAAAGACTACTGTTTACTACTGAGGGATTTGAGCAACCAAGCATAGATTAAGCTTCAGTGTGGCCCCGAGCCTTAGACTAGAAACATACAGAACTAGGAGGGTGAAGTGCTTTGGACTGCATGTGTCAGTGCAGACATAAGCATTCATTTATTTCAAATACAAACCACACATGCACAGTATGTATTGTATGATATGACCTACTTCATACATTCATCATTCATTTTGTAATGTGTAACCGTTCTTTAATGGGAAACATTGGGTATGGGTAATGGGTTCTGTACTGACTATAACATTTCATACTGACATCTTGTGAACTGTGTAAGAAAAACATCAGTAAATAGACCGGTGGGCGTAGGATTGAATATATGCATATACATCCGCAGTGACATGATTAAAGAACATTTTCAGTGTAATTTTCCTCATGCATTTCATGATACCTTCACGCGGTATGGCCTTTTTGCGGAGCACACATCGAATGTGATTTGTTCACTCCAGTTATGGATGCCAAAGTGAAGGAAGACACAATAAGCAAGCACTCTCCATATGGGGTTTTGTGGCCAGTAAATGCTCATCTACAAACACACATAGACGCAAATAATCAGACAAACATCTGCAACTATGCTTTTGTCCAACTAAACTGCATACAATAGTTATTCCTCTTTTTTTGCTGTCCCCGTTATTGTCTCTGCTTCTTTCTCACTCCCATTCAGCACATACAATGAAAGGATTACACCTGACTATCTGCCGGCATCTTTACTTGTTATGTGTCCTATTATGAGTGAATAGCACAGACTGCTCTGAATGCCATCGTCTTTCATCCAGTAGCTGATACTGTGTGCTAGTTTTACACAGCTTACTCATAAAACCGTGTTTTCTATAAATGCCAGGACTCAATATTTCACATTTCATCCTAAAGCCTGATGCTTGATGTAAAGCGATAACTGTAATCCCTTAAGTTTATGCTTTTTCATGGTGCTGTACCAACCTATGCATAGTATTTCCCCCTGGAAATACCTGTCTTTCACCCTGACAGCTACAGTGTGCATATCCCCGTTGCCCTAAGTGTTGTGTTTTTCTGCCATTGCTGCATTATGTATTCAGCTTTATTAACTTATCTATAATCCAACAAACTGTCACCACTCTACTGCAGCAGATAGCTGTATTTGTGCTTTCTTATCCACAACATTTTAAGTAGTTGTTATTGCATCATGACACAGCCGAGACACAGACAGACAGTTCAGAGGGGAATAACTGAGTTTCACTCCTCTGTTTTAAAACATTTGATCTATTCAGTCGGGATGGTCTCCGTGAAAGAGGGGGTGCAGCTCCAGCTTGAGTGTGAGAAAAATCTTACCTAAGTAACCCGTAAAAGAGTCAGACAGCGGCCCATCTGCCATTATTAACCTTGTCTGTGTCTCCCCATGTCCCCTCTTTATCCTGGCACTGGGCCAGCCTAGCAGAAGGATAATGCTATCAGGCCTAATGTGATGATTTCAACCAAAAGTATTATAAAGCAGCCCTGCCAGTTATGTTAATGAAGAGAGGCAAGGTGTTAGATGGGGGACCGGAATGGGGGTGGTGTTTGTTTTGTTGACTAACACCTCCCACATGCTGTTTGGTTGGGGCTGCTTCAGCTAGGCAGACACTGGAGGTGCCAGGGCTTTGGCAGAGAGAGAGATTGTGGCTCACTGCCCACATGCACACACACACACACACACACACACACACACACAAGCACACACACACTTACAGTACACCTTCACACACAGAGTTAAGTAGAATATTTGCAAATCAGCACATGTCAAGTTATGCTTATGTCTTTTGTTTGGTTAAAATAGAGTAGTAGCATCATAGTCTGCAACGCCCACTCTGTGTCTCGCCAGTAAATGCACATCTTTCATTCAAAATGCAACCTGAAAAGAGAAAAGAACGTCTTCATTAGTCTCTGTCCAACACTTTCTGGAGATAGAAAGCAATGAAGTGTGTTTTAATGCGGCTTCCAACCTCCATTTCTCCACCCCACTTCCTCTTTTCTTTCCTTAGTCGGTAGCACCCACCATCCTCTCAGCCCGAGCCTCGTGGTTGCGCTATAGATCGCCTCGCATGTGTGACCATCGGCTCCTCGGGGGTTCAACACTCTACAGCCAATCAAAGTCACAAATTGAATTTCTCTAGCAGGCATTTTCACACGCCACACACATCAGGCACTCTATTTTATCTAGCTATCTATCTATCTGTCCATGCATCTATTGAGGCAGCATCACGGGTCGTTTTCTGTCTTACTTTATAACCTAATGAGTAATGAGCACCAGTCATTGGATGCACTTTCCCTTCTCTTTGATGCAGCTATCAGCTCTGATTAGAATATTAATCACTGGTTGTGCCTGAGCGCTAAGGATTCGGAGAAATTCATGCATGCTTTATTTTTAAATCAAACCTCCACATTTGTAGTAGTCAGTAATACTTAGTCCTCTCTGGTTGTGTTCCTGTTAGTTCAGGAGGATCTTATGAAAACAAAATAAAGGATCAATATCACACTAGTTCTACAATTTAAGAAATGATTCAGTGTATTTCAGCTGTGCAGATTTGTCATTAATTCTTTGCATTTAGAACTTTAACCAGAAAACTAGATAATGTTTTTTTTTTCTCTTTTGTTTTGTTTAATAATTAATTATTGAATTATTCTGATGCAAAATTCCTCACAGTGAGGGATGCTTTAATATCATCTGAAAATGACTCATTAAGCATAACATAAAAGCAAAATAACAGTAATCATGTTAAGCTTGAAAACCACCATGTCAAATCACTGTTTGGTTAGCCTACCTTATTTCCAGAGTATGATGTGGCTGCATTATGTAATGATATTTACTTGTTCAATTTTGGCAGGCAAAGTAAATTAGCTGTAAAAACAGCTGCCCCTGTGCTGACAGCCAGGTAGGCCAATGGTGATGGTGTAAGGAGTTGGCATGGCATTGTCCGTGCTGTGGCTGAGGAACCACTGGCACCTGTTACCAACAAAAGCTCACAGAGGAGGAGAGTGAGGCAGGTGGAGAGAGAGAGAGAGAGAGAGGGAAGAGGACAAAAGTAAATGAGACACAAAGGGCGTGTGAAAGAAAAATAGAAAGTAAAGGAAAGAGGTTAAGACGAAGCTATAAAACTAAAAACAATATTACTGCATATCAAATAACAGCTGGGGCCCTTTTTTTGTACCTGCACTATTTCAGCTGTCACCACTCCTAATACTTAACAACAACAATGACCTTTACCCCTATTCCTTCTCGGAGTGACTAATCATATTATTTTAAGAGAATTGACTGTAATCCTCTGTATCCTTTTTCTACGTCCTTTCATGGGCCAGTGTAATGAGCTAGATAAAAAAAAAGGTGTAATAGGAAGAACTATCTTGGCTGGTGTGTGTGTGAATGTGAACATGTTTCTGAGTATATATTCTCCAGATGGTGAGAACACCAGGGGTACGCTGTTAGACGGTATCATTCTAGATATATACAACTGACTAATATAACTCAACCTGTTCCTCTGCACACGCAGACTGCTCTCTCCTCTCCAAGAGCATCAAAAGACGGAGCAGTTTCCTAACTCACACCCTTGTTGCTAGAACGGATTACATCATGGGAGGATCAGAAACATGGGAGCGGTCATCACTTTATTGTGACACTGGGCTGTGACAACTGCAGAACCGCTGACCGATCTCTCTGACATCAGTTCGCAGTGTGTATGTGCTGTCGTGTGGCTGCGTGTTCTTTTTTGCATGCATGACTTTTATGTTTGTGTGTGTGTGTGTGTGTGTGTGCGTGTGTGTTTTTTTGAGTGTGTGTGTGTGTTGTGTGTGTGTGTGTGTGTGTGTGTGTGTGTGTGTGTGTGTATATGTGTGTGCGTGTGTGTGTGCGTGTGTGTGTGTGTGTGTGTGTGTTTGTGTGTGTGTGTGTATATGCGTGTGTGTGTGTGTGTGTGTGTGTGTGTGTGTGTATGTGTGTGTGTGTGTGTGTGTGTGTGTGTGTGTGTGTATATGTGTGTGTGTGTGTGTGTGTGTATATGTGTGTGTGTGTGTGTGTGTGTATATGTGTGTGTGTGTGTGTATATATGTGTGTGTGTGTGTGTGTCACTGCTTATGTGTGAACACTGATGGGGTCGGTGCCAGCCCCCCACTGCCTGCTTCTTGGCTCTGCAAGACAATCACACACAACGAGCACACGCGCCATCTTTGCATGTTTTAGCAGAGGCCCAAGTCTTTTCCAAAACAAACGCACTGCAGCCTGCCAGCCGACCGCACCACAGCACACACCATACTGACGGAGCGGTCCAGCCTCTCTCCAGCCCCCTGGCCTCAGTAGACTGGCCCTCATTTTCTGCATGTAGCTCACTGACAGCAGCACGCCTGTTAATTGGAGGAAGCTGTAAAATGAGTAATTATTGCAGTTTGGGGTAGGCAAGCTGTTGCCTGTTACAGCACGAGGCTGTGATGTGTGAGAGTGCAGAAGAAAGGGCGCTATGAAAGCTGTATCCATGTATTTGTCTATGTCGGTTAGCATATTTGCGCGTGCGTGTGTGTGCGCGCGCATGTTCATCTCTGTGTATGGCAGCCAATTTCTGGAGAGAAGAGAATCACTAATTGAGTTTTATGATGTAGGCACTTAATCGCGGCTTTGGTATAGAAACAATCTGAGAAAGAAACAAACATATTTTGCGTTACTCGGCTGGCGAGGCGAGGGAGCAGGGAGTGGGTTATGAGTGGGTCACAACGGGACACACAGGCCAGAAGTGGAAGAAGGCGAAAGGCAGACGCTAGCCTGACTCCAAGCAAATTGTTCTTATTATCAAGTCCACAGGTGCTTTGCAAAAGTTGTTGCGCAAAAACAGATTTAGCTCAGACATTCTAGCATATTCATAATGTGTTTCTATGAATCTTGCAGGATTGAACTGAGCTGAACCGCCATAGATGTAAAACAAATGTCAAAGAAGCACGAAAGAATTTGAGGCTTTCTTTTCGTGACAGGGGCTTTCTGTAGATGTACCAGTTGTCCCTGAAACTGCACATTTTCTTTCACTTTGTTTTATGCCATCTTCAAATTCTGCTCCCCTAATCCCATCAATATAACTTGAAAATGTTTTTTTTTTTTTTTTTCCCACCAAGTTCTTTTTTTTTTCCACTACTTCCAGTGAAATAATAGATATCCCTCCCTAGGCGAATGCACAAGCTGCCCAAACAACCCCCTGGCAGATTTACTGAAATAGAAAGCAAGTGTCCCAACTCATTCTTTTTTATCAGGGTAGATTACATTTGCTGCAGCATTAAGAGTGAATTACCTTAACACAAAGAACTGATTAGGTTTCTCGCTCAGGTAGAGAATACTCTAGCCGTGTTCGACACCACAATCAAATTCATTTTGATTATTTTGCCTCATTTCCTATATTACATCTGTTAAGGAGCAGCAGCCGCAGCTCAAACCATTTGTTCATCTTATGTAAATAAGCACGGTCCTTGATTGCACTAGACCTTCTTTAATCTTGGATATTGATTTTTTTTAACAGTGTCTTCCTCCCACACGTTTTAGTCCTATGTTCTCCTTTCTGTGCTTTTGTATGTCCCCATAGTGGATCTTTGTGAAGAGATCATCAATAAATTGTTAGATCATCCGGACCTGCCCTAGTACATCCTTTCCAATTTCCTAAGTTAACATGTGAACATTTACCACCAGATTGCTTTTTATGCCTCTGCGCTGGTGACAGCCATGGCCGAAGGGTATTATGTTTTCAGGGTTGTCGTCCGTCCGTCCTTCTGTCCGTCCCATTCTTGTAAACGCCATATCTCAGGAATGCCAAGCGGGAATTTCTTCGAATTGGTCACTAAAGTTCACTTGGCCTCAAGCATAAACTAATTAAATTTTGGTGGTCAAAGGTCAAAAGTGAAGGTCAATGTGACCTGAAATCCATGCCATTCTTGTGAGCATGGTATTTCAGGAATGCCCTGGTGGAATTCCATTACATCTGACACAAACATTCAGTCAGACTCAAGATCTGATCATGATCTGATTAGAAATTGATGGTCAAAGGTCAAGGTCACTGGCCATAGCTCAAGAATTCATATGGTAATTGACACAATTTTCATATAAATGTCTAATAGGATAAAGATAATGAAGTGAACATTTTATATCCAAAAGGTCAAATGTCAACTTCACTGTGACATCATAATATTCTGCAAGTACACCAAATATCTTTTAATAAAGTCTTCACAAGATATATTATACGAGTAAGGACAGACAAGGATGTAAACTGCAACATCACTGGATGGCAGAGACCACTTTACAACCGCAAGGTGCTAATTCCATTATATTGATAAACTTTAGTCCCCAGGTGTCCTTGTGCCAAGGTCCTCAGAGGTGCAGCCAAGGAGTGGAGGTGGTGAAGTAAGAGCAGACCCCTTTTTATCCTCATCTGCTTCCCGGTATCTGAGGAAATGCTGAGTACCTGGAAGATCATAAACACCCACAGACACATGCGGCCACACTCTTGGACACACATACATACTGAACGGGCACCACTTCAATCTGCATGAAATGATTTGAGCTGTGTTATTTACACAAGACTTCCTCCAGTTAAAAGGTGAATGTGCTCATTCAATTTCCTTCTCTTTTCTGTTGGATTTATTTATTTCCTGTCAGTGCTGCTCCTGTTTTTATTACGGCAATCTACTTTTTTTCTTCCCCTCCCCTTGTCTTTGCCCCCACCCTGTCTTTGAGAACACTATTACTCCAGCTGCCCTCACTGCTGTGGATGCAGATGCACTTAATTCATTTTTTCTCTCCTGCTGCAATGTGAAGGAAGGAGGGAGGTAATGGACAGGTACAGTGAGGTAGAGGGGGGAAAAAGGGAAAATGTATGGGAATGAGAGGTGTGGGTTGGTGCGCAGCAGGTTGACAGATTCAAGGTGGCCTCCACCCTTTTTCCTTCCTTTGAAGGACATTATCATAGGAGCCCGGTGCAGCACAGCACATCACAACATGGCTTGGATCTCTTTCTCTGCCTCAGGCTCCAGCAGAGATGAGTATGTCTTAACCAGGTCTGTTAGAAATACAGGGGCTAATACACAGGAGCTGCTGGTTCAGCTGCTGCCGTTAAGGTTCGACTAAGTTCAGAGACTGAGGCGGCCCTCTGATCTCCTCCAGCTGTGCAGTTTAAACATATTTCAATCAAGTCGGTGTCTGTGTTACAGCTGTGTAATTGCAAACAATAATTACAACAAGTTTTACATCGCAAGAGGTGACGGTTTTAATCAGAGGCAGAGGTGCTCCAGATGGCCTCCTAAAACAAGGTGTTCTGGTGTTATACATAAATTTCTGACCTGCAAATTGAGTTTAACCATGAATCATTTTATATGTGCCTTTATCAGGGTCAGAACTTAATAGGGGCTCAGAGTGAAATTGTCCTGCAGAATTCATAAAACGCTTGTGAAATTTAAAACCTATCAAGCAAAAAGTCCCCTGATACCCAATCTGATAGTCAACAAAGAAAGTATACAATATTGACTATTAGGGGACAAACACTAGAATTGAAAGCTGCAATTTGCCAGCAGGGGAAAGGAAATAGTAGTGGTATAAATCCAGTGTTTATTTGCCAGTATGCAATGCAGCTGTATTATTTCACAGTTAAATAAAATTGTCCCCGAAAAGTTGCAGAGCATCTCTGAGGATCAGATCAAGGAACTATAAAGCCTGCAGGGAAAAAATAGAGTTCTTCTCTTTCCTGGGTTTTTTATGTTTGTATTTCGTTTTATTGAATATTTTATCCATTGCAAGCCACATCCCAATAACAGTATTCAGAAGTGCACCAGGACTGAGCATTACAGTGAGATTTTGTTGTCAGTATTGTGCTGGTGTGTGTTTCTGTTTGTTTGCGTGTGAAGTTCATGTTTGGAGACACTGGAACTGCAGCATGTTGCAGCAGCATGTCAGACCACATTAACTTCCAAAGATCATCCATTAAACACGGTTTCTCCTTCACCTTGTTTATGTGCCATCTTTTTTTCCATCTATTTCTGCACATTTCATTGTGAAGACTGAAGGTGCTCTGTGTTTTTCCCGCTGGGAATTTACATTTTGGAATCAACTGCCTGGAAGCTCAAATTAAAAGTGTGAATTCAGTATCGTCTTTTCTATCACTTCCTCAAACAACATTTTGCATGCTCACCTCAATTTTTATGTTCAGTCCTCCCTGGCGTAGCTCCTTCTTTTATGTTGCTTTAATCTCTCTGGTGTTAGTGATGCTCTCTTTTCAGTGTACACTGAATTTTTTTTTTTTTTTTATCATATCACAGTCTAAACCTTGTTAGGAAAAAAGTTTCTGATGTGGGAAACCGTTACATAAAGTTTAGTTACAGTGTAAAAGCCACATGCTCCTAATCTCAGTATTGTTCAGTCGCAAAACCGTGGATCGGTTTATGAGCGGCTTGGTCTCCTCCAGCACACAAAGCTGTCGCTGTCCTGATTTAAATGAGCGCTGCAGACAGTCCTGGAGGTCAGAGAAGCTATGAATTTTGAGAAGAAACAACTTGTCTGCTAGCAAAAGACTCAAGTCCCTTTTATTAGATTTCTTTTCATTTCATTTTCTCAAATGTGGATGAATAATAATCACAAGTCATAAATGTAATCTAATGTATTGCTTTTGAAGTATGATTAGAATGTCTGGCCTGACATGAATATGTTTGATTCTAATTATAAGGCTTTGTACAACACGTGCATGCATATATAGGATAATACAATGTGACTTTGAGTTGTTTTTTTTCTCCCAGACACACCGACACATAAACACACAGAGTCATTTTTAGCAGGGGGTGTAACAGTGGTGGAGACTGTGTCAGCGGCACGATACAGCTGTTGATTTAAATGCATGGGACTAGGGGACAGCGGGGCAGTATTGTTTACAAATCAGATCAGTCGTCTTTTGACATATTCTCAAGGCGATTCTGCATTTTGCTTTTTTTCTTGCATCTCGACCAAAACCCATTCATCTTGGAGGAACTCTAAGCTGTTCAAAGACAAGGTTTGATGCAACTGCCTTTTCCTGAGCGTATACAAATCACATCCGTGTTACATATTATAGAGGCGGGTATGGAAATGTCGTGCACATTTTATGGCACCCAGTAAAGCAAAACATACTGAATTGCAACCAGTCACGTTTTATGAGATCAAATAAGAAATTAAATGTGATGCTACTAAATCATCAGCCTGCTAAAGTTATCTTCCCTGTGCCGAATCTGTGGCTTCGTATTGAAATTCATATTGAATTTGTTGATGCAGAGACTCTCATCTCTAGTCAACACACACCGGCATCCTCTGTGTGTCTCCCATTCTCTCCTTTGTTTGGTCTCTCAGAGACATACAGCAGTCCCCTTTCCTCTTTTGTTTTTCTCAGTTTGCACTTTGCAGGCTGGAGATGGGGAATAGATCAAAAGCAGAATGGATGAGCTGTTTTGCAAGATCCCCCAGTCTTAACGGATTTCAAGGCTGGGTGAGACTCCGTATGTGTTGCTTGGCTGGGTGTGTGTGTGTGTGTGTGTGTGTGTGTGTGTGTGTGTGTGTGTGTGTGTGTGTGTGTGTGTGTGTGTGTGTGTGTGTGTGTGTGTGTGTGTGTGTGTGTGTGTGTGTGTGTGTGTGTGTGTGTGTGTGTGTGTGTGTGTGTGTGTGTGTGTGTGTGTGTGTGTGTGTGTGTGTGTGTGAGAGAGAGAGAGAGAGAGAGAGAGAGAGAGAGAAAGAAAGAGAAAGAAAGAGAGAGAGGGTGTGTGTGTGTGTGTAGTATTCCTGTACATGCAAATTTATGTGTATGTGCCTGAGTGCCTCTGTGCCCGTGTGCCTGCAAGTTTGCCTCTGTCTCTCTGTTTTTATCAGGCTGCGCAGTGCCAAGACTCCCGGTATAATGTAGCTACAGAACAACCATAGATGCATGGTAACCTTATAGGTATTGTTCCACTTGTTCCCTCTTCTGGGTAAAGACAGGTTCATACTTGCACTCTGTTCTCCCAGCAGTCGTTATTGGCTACTTTAAAGGATCCCACTTGATATCACATTTATTGTGAGCATTATTGTTGTTTTTATTATTTTAAAACTTGACAGAGATCAGCAAAACACTTGAAATGTGATCTACTGTAAACAATGCACAGTATATATTGCACAGTGTTTAGGGTAAACAGTGCAGTATAAACTGTACAGGCTTGCCTCAAGAGGACTAATAGGAACAAAACACAATCTGTGTGTGGAAAAAATAAAAACATATAAAAGAGAAGCAAAATTTAAATGAATAAGCCCATATAATGCTATCATCAAGCAAAAAAAAAGATTCTTCTAGCTGAACCCATTCATGGGCCCTACACTCCATCCCAGAGGGGCCCGAGTATGTCATTATAGAAAATGAGTTGATCTTTATGAATACTCCCAGAATTCTGTGTTGGAGCTTTTAAGCACTGCACATTCTTGTGGTGGGTCCTTGGAGATATACTATATCCAGAGATGAAAGAAGGTGTTTGTGTTTGGACAGTGTGGTGGAGTCCATCTACACAGTCATTATTTAGCTGCTGTAAGTGGTTTCACATCATCATGTCACATAAGCAATGCCCCATAGGCAATGCCCCCTAATCTACTTGCACTTCATATCACAGATCTCTATACCACACTTTCAGAGGAGTGAAGAGCTGGAATAAAGTAGGAATAGATGGAGCTCATGAGCAAGTTGGGTTCGGTCTGTCCCCAGTGGTTAGAGTATGTCTCCGCTTACTTGGTCACCATAGATGAAGACATTTGGACTGTCAGAAGAGGACAGGCTGAGCAGGGACTGCGACTGTGAGGGCATCTATTGTTTGCTGCCTGCTCTGTGGGGATGCAGCACTGGGAGAACATGCAGCGCTGCTTTGAAGAGCCACTCTGACTGAAAGACCTTCTCTTCAACTCCGAGCTTGTGTCTCATTACGACGCTTGAACAAGCAATTCCATTATTCACCATGCTGCCAAATGATGAGTGTGCTGCCTCGCTTTGGAATGATTTACCAAATCTACAGTAGCATGAGGCATTTGCGTGTGTGTGTGTGTGTGTGTGTGTGTGTGTGTGTGTTCAGAAGTAAAAAACACAGCTCAAGTCACATTTTCGACTGTTATGAAACAACAGATTTTGGGAGTGTAACCGGGTTAGCTGTTTCACGCTTTCCCCACTGCCAGGGATTAGAGACTTCTTAACCAGCGGGAAATAATAGCAAGAATACCACCAGTCTGGAGCTCCTTATTTCCTTTCTGCACTAGAGTCTTATCTGTGTGCAAACATCTCTTCACTGTATGGCAGTCTCAACCACCTACACCACCTGTGCATGTCTAGCCCCCAAAGTCTGCCTAAGGCGCCACCCTGATTAGCCTCATTCCTGCTGATGATGAGTTGTACCAGAGAGAGCTTATGTAAGAGAAGATAGCCCATTTTTCCCACTCACTATTCCATGGAGAGCACATGCATAACAGTTACACACAAACACACTCTAGAAAGCATTGTGAGGCAGAGTGGGCGCACTTAAAATGTAACTGTCCTCTGTTTAGTTTTAACCTGGCACTATCTGCTGATTCAACTAGTTGTAATCTCCACTGATGGCTAGAAACTGCATCTACTTCAGCAGATTTTCCTCAAGCTGAAATAACATAATGTTGCTATAACAGCAATAAAAGTCCATCCTCAGAGGCCCATGAGGATATTTTGCTTCTGCCATATACAGACAGCTACAAACAGGCATGCACACGTGCAGGCATGCAGCCAGAAACACACACACACACACACACACACACACACACACACATACACACCACACACGCACACACACACTTTGACTCAGACTCATTTGCCCTGCCGTGACACCTGAATGCTTTAGCCTCGGTGTAAGTGTGCTGTATGACATTATGTTTGATAATGGTAGCTATTGCGTCCCTCATATATGATGGATGCGTCTGTCACAGCACAGTCTCGCCACACCCTATTGGATGCGGCACTTTTTGACAGGAAAATCAGCCAATCCTGACGCTTCAGTGAGCAGCCTCCTTAATCTTTTCCTCGTGCTGTAATTCCAGGTTGCAGAATGAACCCTGGGTAATCCCTCACAGGGTGCGCCGTTCCACTTGTTGTCCCTGTCTCCCCGTCTCTCTCTCCTTTCCTCACTCGCTCACTCCTTCTCTTTATTTTGCAGTCGCATAGATTCTCTCTCTCTCCCTCTCTGACTTTTCTGTCTCTCAGTTGCTGTCTCTTTCTCTTGTTCTCTCCTCCTTATGTTCTCCCTCCATAGCTGGCTGCTCCTCATACTTTCTCATTGATTTTCTTTTCGTTTGCCAGCCTCACCGCGCCTACTCAGTAAGTGATTGACATTCCCCTGCATCTTTTTATTCCTCTCCCAGTCTTTTCCTTTTGCTCCTCTCCTATTCCCTTCTCTCCCATTATACCTTATTCTTCTTCCTGCCTCCCTGCTTCTCTGGAAAATAAATAGTGCACAGTATTGTAGTCTGGACTATGTCTGAATTTGTTTCTTACATTCACTGGCTGTACTGCACGGTTGTTATTCATTGTAATTGCAGTGTAAATACTAAATTAATGACACTGCAAATGAGAAAACATCAAGTTACAGCTATTTATATCATTGTGCACAAACACAGTCTGGTATATGGCAATATGCAGCTTCTTCTCTCTATGATAAAAGCTTCTGAGGCTAATAGATTCTCGGGTTGTGCTGTGTGTATAATGAGGTTCTATGCAATGGCTCAATGCTCTTGCTTCACCAGGATAAACGCAATGGTTAGAGTTCCCTTCGCTTTAGAGTTTGCACAACCTACAGAATTAATATAAAACTATGTTTCAAGGGATAATGACATGTAAAATTACTGATGTTCTTTCCTGGCTCACAGATTGATGGCAAACTGTGTTGTGCCCTCATTACTATTTCATCAATTTGATTAGTTGTGTATTGGTGCCTCTCCAAATTTTAAACACTTTATTGTCATCTTTTCATCCCATTTGTGCTATATAACCAATACTCGCCTTTTTTATTGCACAGATCAATAGTGAAAGATGTAATTTATTGTCTTACAGAGAATAAATTCAACATTAAAGGTTGCACGTTGAGAAATGTCACGGTGTGGTTGCTCCCCAGCGTGCATTTCTGCTTACACAAGCTGATGTATACATCTTCCTTCCTGTTAGTCGAAGTGACTCACAGACACTGCAGCTCTATTTTCTCCCCCTCCCAGCTCAAACAGAGTTGACGGCCGGGCCACCAAAAGGGCCAGTTCCTCCCCCGCCAGCATATGCTTCTTCTCCCTTCCTGCTCGGAGCTGCCTCATCTCCCCTCTCTCTCCATCTCCTCTTCCTGGGCAGGCGTCACGGTGCCACCCCATCCTATTATCCTCTCAGTCACCCCCTCGCTCAGACCTTTGGTGACACCTGCTGAGCCCAGACAAGCCACAGATTCCCACCTCCCGCCACCTCCACAGGGTCTGACAACTGATTGTGTACGCTGATTGCTGAACACCATATTTCACAGGTCCTTTTTTGGTCGTGCTACACTATGTTCACATTTTCTCCCTCTCTGTTTCTTGAGGCCGTCATCAGCAGAGTGTGGAAGGTGTTGTAAAAGGGGGGGTTTGGGGAGCTGTAGTCTATTTGCGTGAGCAAGGTGCTGTTTCTCCCAACAAGTACACCAGCGGAAATGGAATGCGAGATCTTTTTGATCACACACTCTCAAAGGAAATCTTTGATTCAGGGAGCTCTCTTCACTTTTTTGTATCTCACATCAGGTTTCCCTGTCAGTGTTTGGAGAATGGTTAAACAGCTTCCAAAAGTAGGCGCTGATCAACATGAATAGGTTGAAATGTCTTGAGAACTCTGGCAATTTAGTCTTGAAACAGTGTATGGCCAAGCCTGGAAAGCTTTGTTTACTGTAGCTTTTCTTTTTCTTTTTTTTTTTGATCAATCTTTAGTCACTGATTAACAGTTCATCCAGTGTGATTCCAACCAACATGAATATTCCCAAAGGTTTTTTAGCATGTAATCAAAGAACTCGTGACATGCATTGAATCACACCAGCAAAGTATCAAGGCTAAATTAGATGCTAGATTTTCTCATTACACCTCCTGTATAATATTCATAATGGAGGGAAATTGATTTTTCTGATAAGGTATATCATTTCTTTGAGATCGAGGTAGTTATGTTTACATAATGAGGTAGATTACAGAGATTGAATGTAAATGACAAAAAAAAATGTTTAGTCTACATTTAATTTCTCAGTGAGATTCCCAGAGTTTTTACATACTGAGACTATATATATATATATACATACAGTATATGTATATACATATGTATACATATACCTCCTGCATCTCTCCCCTCACTGTCATATGCATGTGCTTCATACATGCACACCTAAACACCCGCCACCGTGAGCCTTTGGCTACAAATAGCAGAAGGTTAAATTGTTACCAAGATTCAACATAGCAACTCATTGCCCGCTTTCATGGTAAATCTACCCACACAACCAACCACTACAACACATTTAGAAAGATAGATGTCTGAAATGCTCGAGGGAATATGCACTGCATTTGTAGAACAGCCTATAGGAACGCTCTTTTTCTCTTAAAAGACTTGTGTGATTGGTCAAAGTCTCCCGTCACAGGCCAGATTTTCTTAAGTCTGAAAACAGAGCCAAGAGGAGCTGCAGATGTCTTGTTTCCTCTCAGACCACTTGAATGACACTATGCTGAAAGGTGATTATGGAATATTTGCCCATTGATGCCAAAAAATTACTGCCTACCTCAGCTTTAATTAAATGCTCAATGTGCTGTCTTTTTTTTTTTTTAAACTAGTTTCCATAGCAATAAGACATTGTAATCTTCATAGGAACACAGTGGGCTGGATAACCTCTATTCTGAAAATACTCCAGGTATATTACATCTAAACAGGACATTAAGTTACATCAGTGAAGATTACACAAACTAATGAAAAGACTTTGCATGTGTCGTCTTGATTTATCTTGAAGTTATCTTCGGTGCCAACACACAGAGCAGTTTCTCTATTCATTATTGACATTGACACGATCAAATCGTCAGTGACCTGCATCAGCAGCATAAATGAAATAATATGTTGGGTCTGAGCTCTACCTGGGCACCATTATGTTAACAGTACTCTACCTCATGAGCTGGACACCAAATATGTTAGATTTCGGTTGTTTATCAATTTATTGGCAAATCACAAATTAAGAAAATATTAATATTAAAAATATTAATATTAAATAATAACTTTAAAATGAATTAAAGTTCACGGGGCACCAGCCTAAACTAATAGGCAAAATAGCCAATATGGTTTTAGTCTCAATTTATTACCATTAATCTGGAACTCTGATTAACCATTAGCTTACTAACTATAACCAAATTACCAAATCAATAGTAAGTTACAGTTGAAGGATTGGAATTCTACCGAGTAGAGGTTGGCAATATTCACGCATGTGCAACATTAAACACACCAGTAGTTATACTTAAAAGGCATTTATTTACAATGGAGCAGAGTAAAGTACAATGTCTAATCTAGTGTATACAGGTGTGTGTGTGTGTGTGTGTGTGTGTGTGTGTGTGTGTGTGTGTGTGTGTGTGTGTGTGTGTGTGTGTGTGTGTGTGTGTGTGTGTGTGTGTGTGCGTGCGTGCGTGCGTGCGTGCGTGCGTGTGTGTGTGTGTGTGTGTGTGTGTCTGTGGGGACACAGACAAAGGCAAGATGGCCGACTCAAAGTGGTCATTGTGACCACATGACCTGAACAAAGAAGACTACACAAGATGGCGGTAAACAAAGAAACTACTAAAATGGCCGCTGAGACCACCTAGTGTGTGTGTGAGGGAAGGTGTGAGTTTCTTTGTTAGCCTAGCTCATGTAATCTAAAGGTACCAGGTTAGAGGGGGAAGGTTAGCTTCATGCAGGTTCTAGGACTGAGACGTACTGCTATGTGTGTGAACATACCGAGTACTCGATTAACTGTATGACTGACCACAACCTAAGCAAACATTACAACAACAAGGCATCAATCAACAAGTACATTAACAAAGTTAAGACTTCTGCTGCTTAGCTATGCTGTGCTATGCTGTGCTGGGAAAGGTTAGGCCCAGTCCGTTAACGTTACCCGATCCTTGGAACAAGCAAAGAGGTCCTTTCCAGTGTTTGGTAAAATCCAGTGAGTTGGGAGGTTTCCTGGTGGAGTAAAGTCCTGTCTGGCTGTGTTGCTTGCTGTTATCTCCTTTGTTCCCCTCACAGAGTTAGCTGTTCCATGCTAACTCTGCTACGACTCCTGTTGCTTGGAAAATCAGCTAGCCTTGTGTCGTAGCTGCTGATTCTGAAGAGGATTTGGTTCACTCACAGTTAATCCGAAGCAGGTCGCTGTTGTGGAGGAGAAGAGTGTTTGCAGGCTGCTGTTAGCGGGCCGGCGAGAGAGCTAGTTTCTCAGGTAGCAGAGCTGACCTGGGCTGGGGCCTTGTTGCCCTTTGAAGAACCGAGAGGAGAGGACTGGAGCTGCTCTCCAGAGCAAGCCAAGAAGGGAAGAGAGTGAGAAGGGGTCTAGAAGACTGGTTTTGTTTGGTGACACCCTTGGGGGTCACATGTCACACGCTGACCCACACTGGCTGGCCAGTGGGGTCCGTGGGGGGAAGGGTCGTCCCCAGGTGTGAACCGTGAGGAACTGTGGAATGTGAGTTCCTTTGTCCAGTGGAGCAAAGAAACATTTGGTCTATTGAATGATTGAGTCCCAACAAATAGCTTGTGAAATGAAAATGCCATGATAAGGAAAAGAAAATGGCTTTGCTGATAGTTGCCTGTGTCGTGTCACCAATGCCACATAACTCTTACTATGTAATCACCAGCAAAGGTGTACTGCAGTTTTGAATGCGACAGATAAAGAAGAAGAACGCACTACAGCACATTCAGAGAGTACATTAGAAGTCAGCAGAAAAGTCAAAGCTTTGTCGTCATGTCAAAACTAAGAAAAACACTTTTTTTTTTTTTGCTGGACCACTTTGCATTTTTCACTTTATCCACTACTTGAACAGATTTTAATAAGCTCCAGGGTTGCAGAATTTTCCTAACCATTAGAGGAGCGATGTAACTCCTTCAAGGTCAGAGCATACAAATCACCAAGGTGTTTTTTTCCTATCAATGCCATTATGGTAAAATGAAGGTGAGTAAGAGTAATGTGTACCTGAAAGTAGCAAGAGGCAAAGTATATTTACGAAATGCTCGAGTGTTATCAGTGAGGCTTGAAAAACTTGAGCAAATAAATGAATGAAACAGGAGATGGCAGAGACAGATTGAAAGGGGAGGGGAGGAAAGACGCCATGTGAGGTGGAGTTGTGAATCCCCACTCGAGCTGTAATGAGAATGGGAATGTGGCTCTGCGCCACAGGATTTGCCGGTAATTGGTTTAATGAATGCATTCTGTTGCCTCTGATTGAACACATGCCCTGTGTTCACTCCTCAAGGAGCCACACACATGTTGTCTTTGTTTCCTCCTGCAGCCCTGCTAACTTCCACTCTCACCTTGTCTCACACCACGGTGATCTGTCCACCGCCGTCTCTCTGTCCTACACTGTCTTCTGTGAAGGTCATGCTGATTCTCCTTTGAGGATAGGGAGGCAATTAAGCAAAGATTGTTTCTATTGGCCTTTTCCAGCTGATTGACTTACTGACTGATCTGTTTGTGTGTATGTGCGTGCGTGTGTGCGTGTGTGCGTACCTTATTTGCAGATTGGCCTGTGGCACTCTGAACATGGACTATCCATGGAGAGAAAACTTCCATCAATCAATGTGACGGACACCCTCTTCAACACTACTCTCACCATCACGACAATATTGGTGAGTACCACTGTATACACACTGTACGCACACATCAACTGAAGTCCATTCCGTTTCATTAGCTCATCTTCTCGGCTGATCTACATGTGGCTGACATTCTGCGGTTGACAGACAATTACCATATCAAAAACCCATTTTGTGTTCTCAGATCCAAACTCAGTCCTCTTGGGATCAGAGAAACTGATGCTGTGCGATTGTTTTGCCCCGAGTACTTCAGACGAGGCTACATCACAGTGCATCAGCAGGAGCTAATAATTCACCATGTCAGCCATTCTCAGCCTCTGTTGTAAATATGGATCCTGCGAGCGCCAGTTCTCACCACCCTCTCTGTGCTACCTGTTACAAGTGATGCAGTTTTTAAGCAATTTACTTAATTGCCTGCCATGTTAATGATTAATAATCTATGACTCCTTAAAAGCTTATAAAATACAAAAAGCATGCTTCTCCTCAATTTCGTTTTAACAATTGGCATGGTCAGTTTGTGCAGCAGAAGCAAAATAAATTAGACATCTGAGTCATTAAATAATTAAACCCAATTGAATTATTTAAATAAGATTAAAAAAAAAAAAAAAGAAATAATACTTTCACTCAACAGCTCCTGCTCTGCTCTGTCATTATTGTCAAAATGACTAATTATGAACGCAACTGAAAGGTTTTATTGGATGGCAAATTAGACAAGTTTGAACATACAAGGCACCTAAAACAGCCTGTCATTCTTGTATTAATGAAAAGGGCTATAGATGTTCAGTATGCTGAAACAAAAAATGTTTATAGCTGTTCCGAATGGCCACACTTAAAAAAAAAAAAAAAAACCTGATGTCTTGGCCTCCTGGCTGCATCCCGCTGCCTTCCCAATCTCTCTCTGAGAGTTCTCTTCCTTTTGTATGTTCTGGTAGGCTCAACACACTGAATTGTAAATACAGTGGGGATAACAGCAAACACTTTGTGACAGTCTCTCCTCAAAAGTGTTTATGTTGTTGCACTCAGATGTCTATAACAAAGGGATGGGAGTAGCTGTGGAAAGAATAAAAGGGACCTTCAGAGAGAAGTTCACAGGCTCTGCGCTGATCGCTGCATGAAGTGGGCTTGCTTGTCGGATTGTTGCTTTCAGAAAGTGACAAACACTATCGTATGCAGTCCAGCACATCCCAACTTAGGAAAGGTGTGTGGGGAGGAGGCTTCAGACGCTGTTTGACAATTTGACAAGTACTTTGTTTGAAGCATCCTGACCGCTGTAATCTGCGAATGCACACAGATATAGCTACCTAGAGCTCATTGTTATTATTTATTTATCAGAACATCAGTATGTGAGTCATGAGCTGTTGACATATCAGTTCACAGTAACTCCTAAAATTGCAAAGGAGGAAAGGCGAACTGTTCAGATCAAAAGCTGAATGAGCTCTAACCTCTAATAGGAGAAAATAGGAAAACAGCACCTTTTATTGTGCCATTCATGTCATACACATAACCAGTCATACTGTGCTGCGTCACAGCTGATCACACAGCTCATGTCCCAGCTGTAGAAATTAAGTCCAGCGACTGAAAACGTGCGCAAATAATGCACAAATACGCTGTTGCAGCTGTCAGTTAATACATTCAAATGCTTAACAGTGATGAATTAATCATCAATTATTCACCCACCTGTTTTAATCAGTAGAGCACAGGTGTCCAAAGCTTGTGAGAAGAATAGAAAGCTCTTGATATTTTCTCATCATGTTCTGTTTTACAGTAGCTTTGATATTGTTCCTGTATATTGGTTTGATGCTGTAAACCATCAAAGGTGATACATGGATTAACTTTGGAGCTGTATAAAATCATTCACATTCTCAGTCAGCTGCGTGTGTTTCATGCCTTTGTTCATCACTTACACACACACACGCACACACACACACACACACAGAGTCATAAACACAAACCCGTCACTCGCCCAGCTCCTCCTCCTCCTCCGATGATGAATCAGACGATAAGACACAAAGTAGGTTGTAAGCAGAGGCAATTGTCCCAGTGCGTTACTCTCAGTAGCTGGCTTATCAGCGGCGAGCCGTGAGAATGAGCGAACGACATATTGCCATATTTCGCCACTGAACAACTCATTGACACTGATTGGGATTCAGATGGAATGGTTCATTTCACACAGGAGGGGGGGAAGGACACAGGGGAGGATGGAGATGTGTGTACGTGTGTGTGCGTGTGTGTGCGTGTTTGGGTTGAGTACAAATGAGACAATGTTTTCACAACAGAAATAGGGTGTGAAAGAATGAATTGGCCGAGCACAGAGCTTTGATTTCACTTTGGAGATACAGAGTCCCTGGACCAAACTTCGGAAGCCACCAAGGAGCAATTTTCAGTGCCTATCACAGCTCATTCATCATGGTGTGATTGCTGTGTCGCCGTTATCTCGCTTGTGGGCGGCAGACGAGCTGCAGCTGAAAGCCTCCCCATAAGAATCCCTTACCTGTACCACTGGCCTGGGTGGGGGGTGGGGGGTGGGGTGGGGGGGTATGTGCTTGTGTGTGGCTGCACTAGCACCCACAGTATTCATGGACGCTCTCGCACAAGCATGTATGTGTGTATCTTCAGTGTTTGTGTGTTCGTGTGTCCCCTTGACATGTTCACTTGGCATTTACAAAGCAGTTTCATTACATCCACACGTTGACGTCACCTTCCCACTTCGATTTCACAATCCGCTCCAGAAAAAAACTAATGTCACAGAATTGATGATCATTTTACTGCACAGCCACAAGCCATGTGTTTCCAATCACTGATTGAGTTTGTCAGAGGCACTGTTTAGGTCTTAGTGAAATAATGTCTTTATACCCTCTCTAGCTACACTGATGTAATAGAAAAAGCCCATTCTTTGCTTGCTTGGGTGTGTTGTTCTAAGTCGTGTCTGTTTTGGCGGCTCTCTGTCCTGGAATACAGCGGTAGAGCGGCAGTCAAGCAGTAGAAAGAGTAATCTGTGTTCATTTCTGAGTTTTCAGGTCTTTCTGGTCTCAGCTGATTTGCATTGAAGTTGTAACTGCTTGTATTTTTCTCAGTATAACATAAAGGCACAGGGAGTCTGTCACTTTTTGAGCAGACCGCTCACCCAATTTATGATTCCAAAGTTAAATGAAGAGCAATAACGAATGACTACACTTGCAAGCAAATATACCAGGGTCCAAGCAACCCAGAACCAAAGGCTCTGAAGCTGTGAGCCTCACTGAGCACGGCTCAAACAGACAGTGTAATTAGTTTGTCTTTGCGGGCTCAGACGCTCGCACACCTTGAATCTCTTTAGTTTCATTCCACCTGTCTCGTCCTGCTCATATGTGCCGCTGACCGCCATCAACCACCACCATGTCCCCTAAAGACACAATTAGCATACATCCCACATCTAAACCAATTCACCTAGAAACACACATAGCACCACCAACCCTCTCCTTCTACGCACACACACAGACAGGTGGTCAATTCCATGAAATCAACATTAATGTTTAAAACAACTTCATTTATTTCTTATGAAGCTACAACAGCCTAGAGGATAGATATAAGAAAATACAAAAAAAAAAAAAGCATCAAGCCACCAATATATGTAGTGTGTACTTCCACCCAGTCCACAAACACACACACAAGCTTATGTCACACATTTGAGTGAGAGAGTCTTTTTTTTCATCGGTTTGATGTAAATACATGTGGTTATTATGCCACCAGCAAATCATTAAACAGCCGTTAGTGTTAACGTATCACCCGTTTAATTAGGCTCTTAAATAGCACCCATGCTCTGTGCTCACAGTATTCAAGTCTCTGTGTTATTCCTCGTTTCTGGAAGAAATCAAATGGAGCAGAGCTTTACCTGTAGGGACATCGCTCGCTCTTTGGTGCCAGCTTTCTGCCATTGTTAGGGAATCATGCCGTCTCAATATTTAAATCCCAGCTCAAGACCCATTTTTCCTGTTAGTGCCTGAAACCTGCTTTAAGTCCCTGCTGTATGAGCCATTTTCTGCCTTTGTCATCTACCACTCTCGCGGTCATTCACTCAGTTCTCTCGCAGACTACCCTTGTGTCACTGAGTGTTCTCATATCCACTCACATACGTAATGGGGAAAATTCAACAGTGCACATAGTGTCGTCCGATAAAAGCAGACACAGCAGCAGATTTGTTGGCACACAGGCGTTGAAGCACTGAGGCACATGCACATGAATTTGCACACACGGACACAAGATCTGTCCTCATTTTTCAAAGTTTGTGTTTGCTTGTTCTCTCTCAGTTTTCACTTCATTTGTATTTGACTATTCTGCCATTTTGTTTACAGTGAAGCGCAAAGCTGTTATAAAAGAAAATTAACTTGACCTAGCCCCTTCTCTAAGCACCTAATATTTTAGTATTAGTATTAAAGTATCAGAGCTTACGTGGCTCCTCCTCAGACAGGACTACAGAGCCCTGCGAGAGAATTGCACCTCAGATGCCAGTTTGCTCGGCTCTGGAGAGCAAGTTCTTAGGGATAAGAATACAGTTGAAGAAAGCGAGGAGGTGTGTGAAGACATCTTGATCACTTTGAGGTTTTAAAAGGGGGGGAAACTCCACTGTGGTGTGTGAAGATGGATATGAACAACACCCACAGGTGCACCTGGCTGCGTCAGTGTGTGTGTGTGTGTGTGTGTGTGTGTGTGTGTGTGTGTGCTTTTGTGCGTGCATGTACTTGCTTGTGCATACGTAAGCGTGCTTCCTCCTCCAAAGTTATCAGTCCACAACCAGACTCCTCATGGCCTGGGAATAAGAGGCTGCTTTAAAAGTCTGCATTTCTTTATAGCTTCAAACTCATAGCTTTTATTGCTGTTTTGCTGTGGTGTGCAAAAGAAGGGAGATGGAATTTCCTTGTGATTTAGCCTTCATGGAAGACAGCGCTTTCATACCCCTGTATAGACTTTTCATACCTTTATATACTTATTTTCATATGATTTTGTTCTCAGCTTCACAGAGGCTTCTAGTGGGAGCGGTGTCAGTGTGTGGTGGAAGTTTTTGGATGAGTATGAAGTGCAGCAGATATATCAACTTTTAATAGCAGTTGTCTTTCCATCTCTGCAACTCAGGTCTGGTTAATAGACAGTTTTGACAGTATATTTTTATGGAACAACTGGAGCTCAGAGAGAGAGAGAGAGAGAGAGCGAGCTTGAAATTCAGAAAAAATGAAAAAGAGGAGTAAAAGCATTTTGGCTTAATAACAGTCAACGGGTCTCTGTGTTATTGATTGCTGTTGGACTTTTACTGGTGTGATTGATGTTTGCCAGGCCTAGTTTTATCAGTCTGTACTTAACCGGGTCAACACGGTGGGACAGAGGGAAGACAAGATACAAAGGCAATATTTTCTAGCACTATTTCAAGGGATTGAGCTTCCTGATGATGGGGGCTATTTGTCATAGGCCTGAATATAGAAAGCTTTTCACACACATAAATCAACAACAAGATGGAAAGCGAATTATTATTGTTTTCGCTTAATTACAGGTTGTATGCGCACGGAAGCATACATCATTCATCCAGGCACATCTTACGCTTTTTTAGTTGAGAAGAGCTGCTACGTGACGGTAGCAGGTTTGTGTCTAACTTCATTTCTTCCCTGCCGCCCTCCCCACCCCTCCCCCCAGTCCAGCTTGTGTCGTATACACAACGCCTATCAAGCCAACCTCTGTAATAATGTTGCGGAAATTGGAAGGAGAGTGAAAACGTCTGACTCCGTCTGGTTTGACTTCAAGTTGGCGCTTGAAAAGCTTCAGCAGTCTGTGAGCTGTGAAATTAGCATTTATATTGTGCTTGATGCAAGCTGAAACATAGGCATGCATAGATGTTATGTGAAGCCAGTGAGGTGACATGTGTGACTGTTTGAGGGAGTTAATGAACAGACTGACAGATTTACTTTCACAGTGTGGTACATATAGTCACTAACTGGCTGTAAGCTTGACTGACTCTGAGCTAAGACACATTTTGTTTTATCTTCTACTTTTTAAAGAACATAGCTGACGATATTCAGTAGTTTCATTGACAGTAGCTCATCTTTTAGTATTTTCTGATTTCCCCAACCTGTCTGTGGGCCTCAATCCCAAGCCAGGTCAGTCCTACTGAAGTTATGTTAAGTTATGTTTCCTCAAAGAGCTGGGTCCTTTAGGTTTTAGCATATGTTACTAAAACTGGAGCATCAGGTGTTTCAGCAAATGCCTCAAAATGAAATATCTTTCGAAGCCAAAGGAATTATGACTGTTCTCTATCTAGAGCAAAGGAGGAGGTAGTGTGGCATTAATCCACATAACAAGGAGGTCAGAGTGAACGGATGGGTCAACAAAATGTCGGACTTGAACACACGAGACTTCTGTTTTCCAGTTTCCTGTACTGACAGTCAACATTGGTTTATTTTAACCGTGACAATCATGGTTAAGGGGCCATTTCCTAATCTTAACCAAGTAGTTATTTTTACCCTAATCATGATTCCAGACCCTGACCAGATCGGTTTTCTGCCCAGATCTAACCAAACCTTAGTGGTGTGATTTTGGCCTATTGATAAGCTTTGTATGAACTGACAATACTTAGCATCAATTATGTACCTATCCAATCCCAATAACTTAGGATCAGTTAACTTTTGCTTTTGGTCTTTTCAGTGGCTTTGGAATCGACAATAAGAAAAATAAAGAATAAAAACAATCTTCACCAGTTATTTAACATAAACATGTCCAGTTCCCTTACTCTCACATGATCGTATCTTGTAATCTGGTCTTTGTCAACTACCTCTCTTTTTGCTTCTGTAATATAGGCTATTGCCACTATAGCAGGTCTGATTACTATGAGAATGGTTAGATAAATTGAATCTATATGTTTCTAGGTGCAGAGTTACCCGGACAGAGAGTGGGTTTGTAGTCTTTTTATTATCTTTCTTATCACAGCAGAGCAGCAGGCTGTTGGTTCTACTGCGCAGTGATGCAGCAAGAAAGGGGCAAAAGCCGCCCAGTCCAGTGTCAGAGCGATCTGAACCCCCTTTTACATACAGCTACAGGTGGAACCAAACAGTTGCTATGAGAACAGGGCAAGTCACAGTAACAGTTGTGCCACCTGCTGTGTCCAATTTCAGTGTAACTTCTATTTTTGTGGGTTTCTCTGAGAAGCAAATCAATCAGCAGCCAACCAGTTACTGCACAACTAAGTATTTCCTACTGTGTCGATGACAAAACAATTTCACTTCTATTCCAGCTCTCAAAATACACCTCCACAACATTACTGCTTCTGCTTTACCCCACTGAAAGAAGAAACACAGGCCTTGAATGGCTCAGCCACATGACCCTGCGGTGAATTAAACAGACTCCACCGAAGGCAGCTGTGTTGAAATTAGTAACTGGCAGTCTCTTTAACAAGCTCATGGTTGTCTAAAGAAAAACACTTAATGAAACTTCTACAATGAAGAAAAGAGAACTTTTTTTCCTTTTGCTTAATTTTTGTTTTTTCTAAATGTAGAGTGCCAGCACAAGAAAACACTTAGACTTGTTAATCTTAGTTATCTGATGTCATGTTGCCAAAGTGAGTTAGTTTTAGCTGGATTCACGAGCTGAGTGCAGGGATAGTGCAACAGCAAAGTGGTACATAACGCTGTCTTTTTTATGATGCAGTGGAGCCTGAGCACACCGTTTTGACAGTTGCATTATTTGAAAAACAGCACAATAAGGGTGGCTCCAAAATACATCACTGTGGGGATCTTTAAATCTTCCTACAACATCACCTACATGACAAAACAAGACATAAATAAACAGACAGCCAAACAGAGAGTTGGTTCTCTAAAAGACAGGCTGTAAATAGGCGTGTTTGAGTGTGTGAGTGTGTGCGTTGCTTTTGTTTCTTATCTGCTTTTTGCTGGATATAACAGATTAGCGAACGCCTATCTGTTCCCGATTTTAGTGTTTGGCACTGCTTCAAATCCACAAATCTCAGTTTTCATTGAAAGCAATAAACATGATGTGAACTATGACCTCCAATGGACGTAGGGGATGCCTCCGCCATTCTTCCTGACTGTGAAATCTTTGGTTAGGTTCTGTAAAGCAGTAATATTAAACTTTAAAGGGGCACTCCAGTGATTTAGTATTATACTTACATAAAGTTGTGAAGGCTTTCAAGAGATAGGTTTTCAAAAAGAACCATCAAAGTCTAAGTAACAGAGTCAAAGAAAGCCTCACTTTTAGCCTCAAGTATAGGTCAAGCTGCAAAAAACACTGAATTCTACATTTCCCATAACGTAACTCCATGTCCATGTCTTTCAATGTCCATATCAAGCCAAGATTAAATAACCTGATGGCATTATCAGAGTTATTTTTCAGACTTGGACACACTCAGCCGCACTCACAGAGACCTGTTTTTTATTTTCACAGGCTGACTCTGTGAGTTTAACGTGTAAAATCGGTGTGGTGCCCCTTTGAAATGCAGATCCAGTGCCTAGTAGATTTCACTGCACTGTCTAAATTGCAAACCATGTGTGTTTTTCAGGAGAATCCATATGTAATGCTGCGGCAGAACCACCAAGAACTGGAGGGAAATGACCGCTACGAAGGCTTCTGTGTGGACATGCTGAAGGAGCTGGCAGACATTCTCAAGTTCAAGTATCGCATCCGGCTGGTGGGGGACGGACTGTACGGGGTCCCTGGAGCTAATGGAACATGGACCGGCATGGTCGGAGAGCTCATCTCAAGGGTATGTAAATATATACACATAAATGCACGAACGCAAAAGTGTATCTCTCAGCTCTCATACAGTTACTGCCAGCAGCTTTTTCTTTTTTTTGTCATTTAGGAGTTGGCCTTTTCAGCTTAACCACTGTATTTTCCAAAATAGTCACGGCTTGTTGGTGCCTTGTTCCCTGTCAGCTCCTTTCCTTAAGCCTTCTGAACTGACCTTAACAGACTTTCCCCCTGAATCAGTCTGTGTTGTTGATGTTAAATCTCTGAGTGAGGTCTTACACTCTCCCAGCTCTTCTGTATGTAGCTGTTAACAGGCAGATAAGGTTATATAAGAGAGCTGAGGGAAGACAAGGGGGAGGAAAAGAAGTGAAACAAGCCTTAAAAAAAAAAAAAAAACAAATGAGGAGGACCGCTGGGGTGAGGAGGAGGAGAAGGGAATGAAGTTGAGAGGGACTGAGTCGATCCTAAGTGGTGATCTGTCTTAATTCCGTGGGCTAATGGAGGGCAAAGTCATTAAGTATGTAAAGCAAGGAGTGCCTGCTCTTGTTATTGTCATAGCCCGCCACTGCCCTCGTCCCCTTCTAAGTTGCCTCTGGAAGGATGACCTTCAGCAGAGCCGTGGCAGAATGCGACATGTGTCTCCGATAGCAGCTTGAGCCGTGGAGTGGCAAAATGGGCGGACAAAAAGTCGAGACGTGCTTGAGAGGGATTTGTCGTGGGACGGGGGATGTCTGGAGGGATGTTCCACAGTGGACAGAAAGGCTTGAGTGTGTTTGGTTAAAGGCTTAGAAAGGAATGGGGAAGATGGCAGAGTTAAAAAAAAATTGTGAATGAAAACGGAGGAACAGCTATGTTGGCAAGTTTAATGGATAAACCGAAAGGATTTGAAATATACATTGGGAGCAGCAGAGGAGGACAGCCTGAGGTTATTCCAGACAACAGATACCTGTATCGCTGCCAGTATCATTCAGACTGGACAATATTTCACAGTATGATGGCGATCAGTTTGATGGGTGTGAGACAGCCTGAGCTAACAATGAGTCTGGCCAGGAGGAACCCAGACACCAAAGTATAAGTGCAATATGTTCCTCAATCCACAGTGCTGCGGTTAGAGAACAGAGGTGTACAGCATCTCCAAAGACTGAACTCTTGAAGTCAAACGCATCCTAGAGGGTAATGTTTAATTCATCACTCACATTCACAAGTTTTATTTTGTCCTTTTTTACTGGGTTAGCATGACATGATGGAATGCAAGGGGAAACAGGTATGATGCAATATTGAACAGCCAGCATTACACTGTTTTTTTGGGGGAGTTTTTTTCAGTTGTACTAGAAGGCATAACAGCAGGCAGGCAGAGGAATCCAGTAATCAATATTAATATTCCATTGTCACATAAATATTTCAGTGGCTGTTACGACTTCGTGTTCATTTTTCAAAGGATCAGTGACTTTCTTTGTTGAAATTGCCTGGATGGTCGTTCCCTGCGCGTGGCTTCCTTCCGGCGCTGGGAGCAGGCAATCAGACTTTCAAACGACGGAGGGAAAAAAAAAAAAAGAAAAGATGAGTCGGAGGCTGGGGACATCTGATGATGAAGGGTCAAAGCCTGCGGGCTGAGGATAGGGCGGCATCAGCGTGGAGTGTAGGCTGGGGCGCGGTCACAGAGGTGGAAATTTTGAGTGTAATGCACTAATTGAAGCACGGACAAAGCGGGACTGGGGGCTTTTAGGTGAGTATCCAAATGTCTAAAGGTCAGAATAATTATGAGCAAAATTACACATCGCATCACGACAAATTGGATGTTGTAGCAAAAACCCGTGTATGTCTGATGCCCCCCCCCCCCCTCTTTGTCTCTCTCTCCTTTACATAGAAACAGTGTTTGTGGATTTTGAGTGGCATCTGCGGCGCTGCTGCAGAGCTCCCCTCTCCTCGCTCTCATCCTCCCATTCCTCTCCGTCTCCCCAATCCTCTTAGTTCTCCTGCAGCAGACAAAGAGCAACGCGTTGCTGCTTTTACTCTTCGCTCCTCAGGGAGATGAAAAATCCCTTGCAGGTGCACTTTGCTGGCCTGTATTATTAGTGGGGAGCCATCCAGTATTCAGCGTACATTGACCATTTCTACGTGTGTGTGTGTGTGACTGTGTGTGTCTGTCTGTGTGTGTGTGTGTGTGTGTGTGTGTGTGTGTGTGTGTGTGTGTGTGTGTGTGTATGTGTGTGTTGTAAAGTGTGTGTTTCACAAGCAAATGCTTTGTCAAGTGATTTGTCTTGACAGTGCTCCCTTGGTCAGCCACAATGGTTACACTGAGCTCTCTTGTGCCCGTCAAACACACACACACACACATATATAGACACACACAGACACACAGTGCCAATGCTGGATTATCCTCGCCACAGATAGTGCTATTGGCGGACAAAAGGGCTGTGGGATACAAAAGGGCATTATAAGGGAATTAGCAACTAGTTGCCCACCTCTTATGTCATCCTCGTCTTCTTTACAAGCTCTGACATCATTGGTTTATGTCATATACTTATGTTACGTCCCCACCGCTGTGTTCAATGTTCCTTTAAGTATATTGTGTGATACCACAGGATGTGAAACTACTTGCGGTCTGCGTTTCAGAAAGCTGACCTGGCAGTCGCCGGCCTCACCATCACAGCAGAGCGTGAAAAGGTCATTGACTTCTCCAAGCCTTTTATGACCCTTGGCATCAGCATCATGTACCGCGTCCACCTGGTGAGTTACCTCCCACCGGCCCTCCCACATCCTCCACCCCCAACACCCACTCTCACCAGTCACCCTGGCTCCAGTAGCAGCTTGCGGGAGAGCACAGAAGGCTCAGCTAAGTCTAATGCCTGAGAAGGAACTACTAGCACTTTTGGTCTGTAGAGTCTCTCTCACTTAGTCTGCCATAATCCCCTCACACTCTCCTCCTCCTCACCTCCCAGCTACTCCATTTCCCAATCACCTGTGTGTTTTCATGGCGACACTCTACATCCTCTACCTGCTTTCATCCTCTCCTCCAACCTTTAGTCTTGTTTCATTGCTTCTTCTTAATCTTCCAAACATCTTTCCCCTTCTGTCCCTGCAGTCTCAGCTTTTTAACGGTGTCCAGTTCTTTTCACTTCTCTCGTGTTTGCTCATTTCCTCCTTCTGTTGCCACCCCCTCCCCCCAATCCTCCTAACTCCAGATGGCCTGTTTTATAGTGTGAACTTCCTGATGAATGTAGCAGTTTCACAGTTGTGTTCTCCTTGCCCTCTGATTGGGTTTGGTCATCTTATTCACACAAGCAACACGCTCCATGCTCCATAGAGAGCAAGCCCAAGCAAGAAACAGTGAAACAACAGCAGGGCAGGTGGAAATGAGCCAGTGTTTGCAGAGTCAGTGGCCCATTAATCATCAGTCCTCCCCCCAAAACCCAAGGTGACACAGCAGGGCCCAGTATGGCTCTGGCCACGGGCCGCACTGAGGTGCTGTGGCACATGCACGAGCTAACATTAGTATAGTATCCCAAAGGCGTTTACTCACATTCCATCTTTCTTGTAATCCTCACTGTTTTTCACCTTCCCATAGTCTGCGCACAGCGCTAATAGGTGTAGCAGTGAGGGACTCAATTGAGCGCCAACAGTTGGGGAGAATCAATCGATGCTCGCTGCAGGTGCAGTGTTAAATGGGCTACTCTGTAGCGTATCGCCTCTGAAATGGGAGGCAAGCTGGCGGGTGGCAGCATGAGGAGGCGATATGGAGCTGATGTCCCTCAGGGCTGGCACACGGAGTCACAGAGTTGAATTAACACAGACTTGACCCAGTTGGCTCTGAAATCCTGGGTAAGAGGTCAATAAGACAGAAGCGAAGAAAGCAGTTATTATTCTGATTCTGGTGAAAATTACCTGCAAAACACTCAGCACAGATAAAATAAACACAAACCGTTGACAAGTTCAAGGTTAGAATATATTGTATACAATATAGAAGACAAAACTTATCACTAAAAATCTGAAGGAAAAGTCTCCCCGAAGTGAAAAGAAAATTCACTTTATACTGTTCCAAGGACAAAGAATTGTGACTGACCGTCTGCCCAACAAGAATCAGATCTCTTCATGCACTAATGTACCCTAAAAGCATGTACAGGAATTCTGGGAAAGAGGCCTTCTTGATATGAAAACACACAACATCTAGTTACACTTCACATGATGTCCTCACTTTCCTCAGCTACATGAATCCCAAAGGCACACAGTATCGTGATAGTTTACCTTCACAGGATAAAGTATGTGGAGATCTTGAAGAGAGAAAGAAATAGAGAAAGGAAAGGTACATGGTAAAAGAAACACAGAAGACAGGTGTCCCCTGTCTTTGTCTCTCTCTCTCATTTGCTCCTTAATTTTTCATTGCCCCTTGGTATTTTCTCAAATCAGACTCAGAGCAGCCCCTCAGCAATTCGATATTTGAATTTCTGTGACTGCACTTGTTTAGTTCTAATCCACTGACTATTGATCTGAGGCACAGTGATTTCTACAAGGAGGTTTGCTGCTTATTTCAAACTTTAAATGAAAATTTCTGTCTAATCAATAAGAATGGCGAATGCAATAAAATAAAGGCTCCTGTTGGGTATTAATTACCCTCAGACTATCAGCTATTTAATCTCCATTTCTCCTCTTTGTATGTTTTCTATGTCTGTCTCTCACACACACACACACACACACACAAACACGCACACACACGCACACACACACACTGTTTTTCTCTTTTACCGGTATCCTTTTTGTTTTGTCATTAATTTATATTTATTAAAGCTGTGATAGTCCTTCACATTCTGAGCCAAACAAAATGGACAATATTTTTTTTAGTTACAACAATATAGCAAAAGGCATAATCCTGTTTGGGCAAAAATTACTTGAGTATTGCAAAGCTATCTCACTGCCTTTAAACCCAGTTCAGACCAAAAACAGCAAAACTAAATAAATGTATTTCCTGTATGAAACAGCAGAAGGAAGCAACAACCCTGGACTGAACCTCTACAGGTTTCTCCACTCTAAAAACTCTCATCTGTCACAGTCAAGTTTTCCACGGGGTGTTCAGAACAATGGTAAATCTCAGCACTTAATTACCTGTCGCATGGTTTTGTGACAGTGGTTTACATTACACGAAAAGACAGGGGATCGGATTCCCTCGAGGGATCGCCGTTGCCTTGTGCCTTGTGCCTTGTGCCTTGTCTACCGATTCTGTTTTGATTTCTGAAGCACCAGACTGAAATAAAAAATATAGGAACAAATCTCAGACAGCTTGCAGCTCGCCGGGAGAAGAGGAGCTCTGCCTGTCAAGGTCCTCCAGAGGTCTCTTGTGCCTGGTTAAGGATTTGTAGTTATGTACTGCACACAGTCACATAGTAGTGTATATTATATGGTGTACTCTCTGTCCTTTGACATGCATGTGGTTTTGAGGCCGTATAAATAAATTTGATTTGCTTTTATACACAAATCAAAAAGGACACCTTCACCTCAGCAGCTGGTACAATTTATGTCAGTGCTCGCCTGAAAAAGGGCGTCAGAGTTATGAACCCAGACATAACCTAAAGCTACTGTCAACCTCTGCTCATAAAAGCCTTCCCTCCCATTACATTCATCACCTGTACAACAAAAAGGCCATATGCTGTAACCCAAGATCCCAATGCTCCAAAGTATTTAATATCTCGTGTTCATTTAAACGATTCCTTCATTTAGGAGACTGTGCAACAAAGTCAGCATGTGTGCGCGTGTGTATATAAGAGGATGAGAGAGAGGCGCTTAATTAGACATAGGAGTTAATTAGGGGCGTGTGGAAGCCGTGTCAGATGCGGCAGCTGCCCCAAGGGTAGAGCACGACATACGGAGCTTTATTGACTCTCTGGCCACACACGACCTCAGACAAAATTACACAGTCACAAACACATGTGGCCCTGTGTATATTGATATACACACCCACACGCACTCTCCGAGCACTTTATCGGGAGCAGCATACTAATACTGAGCAGAGCCTCCTTTCTCTCTCAAAACAGCCTCGATGCTTCGGGTCATGGATTCAACCAGATGTTGGAAACATTCCTCTGACATTCTGCTCCATGTTGACACGATTGCATCACATCATTTCTGCAGATCCGTCAGCTGCACATTCACGTTGTTTATCTCCTGTTCTACCACATCGCAGAGGTGTTCTACTGGATTCAGATCTGGTGACTGGGGAGACCACTGAAGTCCACTGAACTCACTGTCATGTTCATGATTTGCTTTGTGATGTGGTGCATTATCATAGTGGGAGTAGCCATTAGAATATGGTAAATTGTGGTTATAAAGGGAAGCACATGTTCAGCAACAGTATTCAGATCAGCTGTTTCATTCAACCCATGATCGACTGTTATTAAGGGACCCAAAGTGTGACTGGAAAATATTCCCCACACCATTACACCACCTGGCCTGATGACACAAGGCAGGTCAGGCTCATGGATTCATGCTTTCGATGCCAAATTCTGATTCTACCATCTGCTGCCTCAGCAGAAATCCAGATTCGTCAGGCCAGGCTACGTTTTTTCAAGTCTTCAACTGTCCAGTTTTGGTGAGTCTGTGTCCTCTGCAGCTTCTGTTTTCTGTTCTTAGCTGACAAGAATGGGTCCTTATCCTCCCCAAGATCGACATGTTGTTCGTTCTTAGAAGCTTTTCTGCTCACCACAGTTGTAAAGAGTAGTTATCTGAGGTACTGTGGCCTTTCTATCAGCTCCAACCAGTCTACCCATTCTTCTCTGACCTCTCTCATCAACAAGGTGTTTCAACTGCTGCTCAGTTCTGCTTTTTTTTCCACATCATCCTGAGTAAAAACTCTAGAGACTGTTGTGCTTGAAAATCTCCGGAGATCAGCAGTGTCAGAAATACTCAAATCAGCTCGTCTGGCACCAACAATCATGCCACGGTCAAAGTCACTGAGGTCACATTTTCTCTCCATTCTGATGTTTAATGTGAACATTAACTAAAACTCCAGCAGGCCTGTATCTGCAGGATTTTTTGCACTGCACTGCTGCCACATGATTGGCTGATTGGATAATTGTACGAATAGGCAGGTGAAAAGGTGTTCCTATTAAAGTACTCTGTGCATGCTGTCACACATACGACACAAAAACACGCACTGCATCACACAGGTGTATGTATGCACAAAACACACAGACATAAAGCCCAAGAGTCAGCAGCATGTTGTTGTGAAAATGACCCTGTGACCCCGACCAAATCAACTGCTCTCCAGACGGAGACCCTGCAGCCATCTCAACAACCGTAACAGCTGACAGCGTCCGCTCTGACACGATTAGAAATGCACACACTATCAGAGAGCCCAGAAAAAAAAAAAGGCAGAAGGTAGGGAGACACGGCGATGAGAGAGGGAGACAGCCAACATAAAAGAGAATGAGCAAGAAACAGGTAAAAAAGAGAAGAAGACGGGGTGGAGAGAACATGGAGAAATGGGAGCAGAGAAGCAAGCCGGAGAAAGTAGAGAGTTGAAATGACAGTGGAAAGTCTCCTTCAGTGAGTCGGTATTCAGGCAGGCAGCCTCGGGGGGCAACACCATGGTATGAATACCAAGAGGGAGGATGACTAGGTGAAATCCTTGACTGGATAACCTCACCAGCTCCTTCAGCCACCCTCCTGGCAGGCAGGCAATCCCCCGAGAGAGACAGAGGTGGGGAAGAGAGGGGAATGAAGGTGGGACAGTAGGAAGAAAACAAGGGCAGTGCGAGGTAAAATGAATGAGTTCTTCATCTGTGTGTTAAGAGGAAGAAGGGATATACACACATATCATTATAGGCAGCAATTCTTCGCTTTTCTATTTGTTTAGATGTACTCATAAAAACAGGTCATAAAGGATGTTTCGCCCTCTGCGCCGCGTCTGCATTCTCTCTGGTCTATTGATTTGCCTCGTGCCCTCTTCTCATCTTAACATGACGATAAACCTCTATAAAATGATTCCCCTGCCGCTAATAAAAATTATTTAAACACAGCAGCAAATGTTTATGTGTGAAGAGCGAGAGCAACCTGTTGCTGTAATGTAGACTCATATACAGACATTTGGTGCTTGTTCCGCTCTGTAATCTCTTCATTGCAGCAGATTTACTTTTGATACCTAACTCATGCACCAAGGCAACTAAGAATGTTAAGTACTACTAGTTTGTAAGGGCTTTATGGCAGAGTTTTGGAGTCTTCTGCCTCTTCCAAGTGCATATCTCTCATTAAACAGTAACTACCAAACTAGCCATGGTTGATGTGTTTTTCCCAACCAGACGTGAACTACCTGCTGCCTCTGTGTTCAGCACCGGTGCTTCCTGTGCACTGGATTGCCCAAGCACAGATGACTGACAGCCTAGACAGCTGCTGACAAGCTTTGAAACACAAACACATACACACCAATACACATCTACTGACAGTCTGTCTTGCACACACAGACTTAGCTTCCAAAATGAAGAGAGAGCAGACCACCTATATGGGCTCACTGTTTAAACATTAATCCAAGGGCATTTAGATGGACTGGGAGGTGCTGGGGGTTTTTTTAATTGCTCTCTCAAGTCAGTTTATCTCCGAGAACTTGTGAATTGCCAAAGACGCTAGATATTTGAATACATAAGTTATTATAATGAATGTCTCTGACAACTGCAGAGATTAATCGGGTAAACCCCTGTGAAGGACTAATGCACTGTTTCATAAGTACATAACAGGAAGCAGGACTTAGTCCACCTGTCCTATGGGCCACCTCCACAGTTACTTAGTGTACTGACTGCACTCTGAAGCTGTGGCAAAACAAATGTAAACATGGCATTAACATATTTTTTGGCAGCGCAAGCTATAAACACAGCATTGGCACATTAGCACCTTTGTAAAGCTGTTATGGCTAACATGTTATCCAACAGTTGCTTGATATATTTACGCATTCAGGAGAAACATTAGCATTCATTTGGATTCATGTTTTCAGGAACCTGACATGTAAATCCAATATTTACTTTCAGCTCTGTTTTTGGTCTCCACCAACTCTTGAGGGAAATATCTTGCTCTTTCGCTGCTAAATGTTCCACTATGTTCACCGGCATATCACTCACTTTGTCTGTCTGCTGTTTGGTCCTGGGCAATGTACTGTACAGTGGGGTTATTGGAGCAGGAGCAGATAAGAGCAGTGAGAGTGAATCAAAACAGTAAAATGATTCATAGAGAGAAGAGGAATTGCAAAGTCAGTTAATTCTGTTGTTTTGTCACTATCGGCCCTTTTTACATTACACATAATTATTTGGTTTATTGTTAATACATCAATGTTGATTAGACCAGACATCACAGTACCAACAATTATGTTATTTGTCGTCACAAGATGCTCATTAAAGAGTTTCATTTAGCCTGTTCTTTCTATCTGAAATGTTTGTGAAATGGAAAAAAAAGTGTTTCCATATAAAAATATCTTGACACATTTTGGAAATGTGCGCACAGATTTTTGAATACATTTTGTGCAGCTCTCATTTAGCCTCTCGGAATCTCTGTATGCTCATTAGTGTGTCTGCTGCAGCCTCACTGTGGATAATTTCAACTCCTGAAAACATGACTTTGTCGCTGAGTCTTAAAACAAACATATTACAGCACCAGCGTCAGGATTCCTCAGCAGCACAACTCCTACTGGTTCCCTATTTTCCTTTTTCTCTCCGTCTCTATTTCCGATCACTTCTCCACCATTTGTTAGCACGAGAGTCCCGCGTCTCTGCAGCTCTCTTCATCTTAATAATAGCACCTTAGTGGGAGCTTAAGATGTGGACAAGCGGGCCAAGCAGTTAACAAAACGCTGGTTCAGCATGCACCAAACTGGACCAGCAAACAGGACTCATGTCAGCACATATACTGCTGTTACCCCACTAATGCCAGTGCCAACTAGAAGCAGCTATGGCAGTGGTTTTCACTTTGCATCAGTACTCTACCTCTGAGATGGCAATTGTGTGTTTCACTACTCCACTGTTCTATTTTCAGACAGCTATCATCATCATCATAAGCATTACCCTCTATAGATAGACTGACAGACATTAAGTCTGGCAAGCTGATTTGAATCATGCTAAAAAATTAGAAGCTCACTCCCCTCTCCTGCTTTCTGCACCGCTCCTATTTTACTCAGTCAAGCTAATATGCAAGTGATTACAGACACATTAATGAATTTTCATCTCTGTGCAAGTCTAAATGGGGGTTCGTTTATCATAACAAATGCCCACCGAAAATAATTTCACCCTCTTGCTGCAAATTTAATTTTCAAGGGCCTCGCAAATGTATTACTGCAGTGTTTTGGCATCTGTGATCTCCCCTAGGAGTACCTAATAGAGTATTTTTGCATAAAAACGATTTGGGGTTGCTCAGGTGGGCTCCGCTGTGCTGCCTTTTGACGCAGATATTGAAGATAAATCTTTTCATTTTTTACTCATTTTTTGGGGCATTTTTATTCCTTCATTTCCCACGGACAGCGAAGACAGACAGGAAATGCTGGAAGGAGAGCGTGGAGAATGCCACGCAGTGAATGGTGCAGCTGGTCGGTAGTCGAATCGTAGACTTTCTGCTCAAGGCATTTATGCCCATGTGGGTATATACCCTAACCACTCAGCCATCAGGTGGCCCCCAAGATGAGACAGTTGGTAGTTTGATTGCCTCCACTATTTAACTGTCCTGCTGGCTCGAGCAAGCACCTCCATTTCATAGTCATTACCAGATGGTGGATGTGCATCTGTATGTAAATGGCCCATATTCCCACGCTGATGTTCGGTCAGCCTGGCTATACGCTGAATATGCACATAAGAAATATGATGTGCACAAACACACACAGGGACACGGACACACACATAAATAAGCACACACAATCACTCTGATACTTGGCCCTGGTTCACCAGTAATTGGTTTCATTTAGAGGACAATAGCTGTTGACGCAGGATAATGAAACATTCGAAATTAGACCCTATATTCCCATCGCTCTACAAGCTGCCAACCTTATTTCAGCCATTTTATCTCCTCGGCTACTGGTTACCAATCCAAACCAATACATAACAGCCCATAGTTGCTTTGGCACAGCTAGCCTTTTTGTCCAAGCAAAAGCTATTAATCTCTTTCACTTTTTTCCTCCGAGCTGGGACACTGTGCACTCCCAGTCATACAGGAAGTCAACTATAGGTCACAGAAATGAATTTCTGTTTAATGTGGCTGTAATGGTTTAGTTGATTATTTGACCTTTCTCCCTCTGCCACATACAACCTTGAGCAGAGCACAAATGGTGGCTGTTGTCTTTATCTCTGTTAATTATTTTGACCTCTAATTGTTCTTCATGAATACTGTATCTTATGTAATTTCATGTAAAAGCATACTGTATACCAATTAACGGGAAATAGTTGTCGGTTAATTTGATTATTTTTTGTTTTTCAGCGGCACAATTTGGGATAGAAACCCTCTTATCTGTGGTGTTGTATCAGTATACAGGCCTGTGCCACTCTGTTGACAATTCATGGGAGACTGAGTTTGTGCTTTCATACAGTGTTGATCTGAATGTTTACATGCAAATGAGATTCATATAATTATAGTGCTATCAGTTTAGGACAGGGAAATCTATGCTTATCACATCAAAATCCCTTTATTTACTGTCCCAGTCACCTTTTCCATCTTTTCCAAATTACACAGACTGAGGCAAATGTTGGTTAACAGCGACCAAATTGGGCCTGGGGAAAACGAATCAACACTGAAACTCAGTAACATTTCTCTTTTATTAATCTTGGCACTCACTGCATGGAGGTGACATGTTAGAAATTCGTAAACTTCATCTGCTGCTAATTAGTCAGTCTTCACCTTTACAAGTAAGTATATAATGTCTCACTTCCTTGTTCGACTGAAGCCTTTCTTGGGTTGGCCTGAGTGATTTGAACATGGGATCAAACTGTCTCTTCACCTGAGCAGGCTGTAATGATTTTAACTCTGTACACTATGCATGTGTTTTGTGTTTTAGGGAAGAAGGCCAGGCTACTTCTCCTTCCTGGATCCCTTCTCCCCTGGCGTCTGGCTCTTCATGCTTCTGGCCTACTTGGCTGTCAGCTGCGTCCTCTTTCTGGTGGCCAGGTGAAGAGCTCACTAGTATATGCTCTGTACAGATGACACAGAGGAAACAAAGAGACACAAACAAAAGGGGGTAGAGTGCAGAGAGTAATAAGACAAAAGGGTTTGTTTGGGGGTGATACGGAGGAGGAAACAGGTGTCTGTTCTCTCGCGTCTCTCTTCCGTTGATCTTCCACATCACAGTGAAAGAGAAGTTTCTCCTCCCAGTGGTGGGTCTCCAGCGTCACAGTGACACCTGCTGGACATGCTGGGAACTGGCACAACTGCTGTTCAAAACACGATTGTGTATACATTTAAAACATTGTTAATACACACTGATCCAATGTAGAAACTATCAAAAATTGAAATTGTATGTCTAATGTAACTCCCTCTGTAAACAATCTAATTTGCCATATGAACAACATCTGCGGAAGGCAAGGAATGTCATTTGTTCATGTCAGTCATGTAGATACTATGTATTAACCAAGTTTTGCCAAAACAGTATTTCCTTTATAATCATACTGGGAATTATGCCTTATAGGATAGGTTCAATAGTTTCACATTTATTCAGGTCTGTCCTAAAACAATACTCACATGCTGAACTGTACATTGACAAAGTTGTCAGTCACTGCAAAAACACATTCCAAAGTTCAGCTGGAGAAGCTTAGATGAGGTTTCAGGGGTCCAAAACAAATCAAGTGGGTATTTACCAGAGATGCAGTCTTTGTAGCATCAAATTCCTTCTTTGAGTTACTGTCCTCCAGCAAGAGCTCAGCAAGTAAACACTTTAGAAGATACCCACTGGATTGAGGAATAGATCTTTTCAAAGCCAGTATGAACAGGACAAGTAATTACAGCAACCAATAACTCTTTCAGTGTACTTATGGGCATGTGAGTATTGTATTAAGATAGACTTATAAATGTGAGTTTAAATCTTTATTGATTCTGACAGATCAGAAGGGAATTACACTCTAGTTTTGAGAAAAAGACAACACTGCTGTCTCAATCTAGCACATGACAGAGTTGTCACATGACTTTAGCTTCATGCAACAGCATTTGAACATACCAATTACCTTGCCGTCACCCCACTGCTTAAGTAGGCAGCACATGGGGAATAAGAAGCAGGTTGGTTCTCTCTCTAGAGAGCCAAGGTTACTTTGTGCTCAGTTGACTGTTAGAGTTGTTTTGTTCCTCGTCTTTCACCACTCCTGTTCTTTCTCCGTTTCGCTCTCTCCCTGTTTCTTGAGTTTTGCTCTCATCAGAATACCTAATCCAGCTCTCATCCCTACTCTTGTTGGCTGTGTTCCTCCTCTGACTCTCTCCGTTGTCTAACTGCATTGTCTTGTTCTCCCCAGATTGACGCCTTATGAGTGGTACAACCCCCACCCGTGTCTAAAGGGTCGCTGTAACCTGCTGATCAACCAGTACTCGCTTGGCAACAGTTTCTGGTTCCCTGTTGGAGGCTTCATGCAGCAAGGATCCACCATTGCTCCCAGAGCTCTGTCCACACGTTGTGTCAGCGGAGTGTGGTTAGTATTGTCTGCAGAGACAAACAATCATGAGTGCATTTGCATGTTTTCAGCTTTTCCATTCAGTCCTGTCCTGTTTTAGTTTTGTGCATAATGCTCCATCATGGAATGCGTTACATCTCTGATGTGAGCTTGAAGCGTCATTCCCGATTTCAGGGACATCAGGGTTCAAGATGAGACAGTAATGGCATTTGTGCATGTTCATATGTGAGATATTGTCCGTGTATGTCTGCCTTTGCAGCTAAAACTTCACTTCCTTTCATCCCAACCGAGCATCGTCACCTTTATCCATTCACACCCACCCATTCATCCATCCACCTCTTCATCAGCTGAAAATCCTGCAGTGTCTCCTTCTCTCAGGTGCGCAGTTATTTTAAACCTCCTATACTTTCACCTAGACAATCTATCTTCATCCACTAGTCTGCCCATTTACATATTTTTTATAGGTGAATACATATGTTCTTGTCCTCTGCCTTTCCTCCACAGGTGGGCCTTCACATTAATCATAATCTCATCCTACACTGCCAACCTGGCTGCCTTCCTAACAGTCCAGAGGATGGAGGTGCCGATAGAGTCAGTAGACGACCTGGCAGATCAGACGGCGATAGAGTATGGCACCATGCACGGAGGATCCACAATGACCTTCTTCCAGGTCAGAGGTTACACATATAATTGCATATGAAACGTTGTTTATGCTGTTAGATCACAGCCACATACACACACTCACAACCACAGAGCCCCTGTGATCAATGGGCCATCAGTGATGTTATCCTCCTCATCACCTTCCTGTCCTTCCTGTCTCCCTCCTCTAACCACACGTTTTATTTGTTTCCTGTCTGTTCTTTGCCACAACCATTCAATATCTTTCTCCTCAGGGAGATGGGGCAATGTCCAGGCTCCTAAAAGAGACACACACTATCTTCTTTCATCCTCTCAAGAGTTGACCTTAGAGAAAGAGAAAAAACAGAGAGAAACAGAGAAAGAGTGTGTTACAGGGGTGAGAGACAGTGAAGGATGATATAAGGGGAGAAAAGAGAGATATTAGCCTCTTCTTTCTTAGTGCTTTTACATCCACTGGACCTTGAATAACTCAGGGAAGACAGGCCAAGAGAAAGTAGAGGACAGGTGGGGATGTTAAATGAAGTTTCTGTTGTGGACACTGAAGCTATTGAAATGGAAAAAGGTGTGCTAAAAGAAAAGAAAAATTCACATTTAACAGCTGCACTGCCTTCAGAGAATCAGAGAGCTCGAATAAAACCGTCAGTCAAGAAAACAAAAAAGGAAAAACAAATGAAAATCAATCTCCGCTTCTGCAAAAGGCGAAAATATGTATCTACGACTGATAGACTTTTGTTTACCCTGTGGGTTTTGTCTCAGTTTCTCATATCTCGTCTCTCACCACTCTGCAGAACTCTCGCTATCAGACTTACCAGCGAATGTGGAACTTCATGCACTCAAAGCAGCCAAGTGTGTTCGTGAAGAGCACCGAGGAGGGGATCGCCCGTGTCCTCAACTCCAACTATGCCTACTTGCTAGAGAGCACCATGAACGAGTACTACCGCCAGAGGAACTGCAACCTGACGCAGATTGGAGGACTGCTGGACACCAAGGGCTATGGCATCGGCATGCCACTGGGTGAGTGGAGAAACAAAGGGGGCGGGGTGGGGATTAAAAGTAAGGGAAGAGAAAAGGAGAATTGAGAGACAGAGAGAGGTAGATAGATAGATCGACAGATAGATACTTCTTGGCGTAAAAATGAAGGCAACAGAGGACAAAAGCTTTTGCTTGAATACGCTATGATTCATGTTGAAGTTATGAAGAAGGAATGACGAGCAGGGGCGTTAGTTGAAGGATACAGTTTAAACGTCACATTGGAAAGTTAAATTGAAAAGTAAAGCCTCAACAAAGCCAAACCATTAGCTTCTATCAAGAGGGAAAAATGATGCAAAAAGTGAGAAACTAAAAGAGACTTACTGCTAGACTTCAATCGAGCCGCTTTTTCCACACCGTGATGGCAGAAGTGAGAATTTGAAATATTGTTCCTGTAGAATGGGGAGCTGTTGCCGAGTTACTCAATTGCTGCTCTGAGAGTATAAACACAGGGTTTATTTACACTTTGATCTCAAGTTGAGTCAAACCGCAGATTGGGGAAAACACACCTTAAAGTAAACAAGATTAATATCAATCCCTTTGATGTTTAAATGTGGCTGATGTTCCATACTGCACACTATGAAGTGACCCGTAGAACACTGCGAAATCATAGCAAGCCCTTCAATCTTATATATTTGAAATCTTATTTTTGTTGAAAGAAATTCTTCTAATGGGGTGACATAATTTCACACAGAGGAAAAAGTAATAGAAATGTGTGTTGTACTGGAAACAAGATGATTTTTCTTTTTTCCCTGAAGGTACAGCTGTAAGGTTAATACCTTGTCTTTTTTGCACTGTGCATCTGTGAGCTGTGCCCCTCTCTTCCCCCCTAGGGTCAGTGTACCGTGATGAGTTTGACCTGGCCATTCTCAAACTGCAGGAGGACAATCGTTTGGAGATCCTCAAGAGGAAGTGGTGGGATGGTGGCAAGTGTCCAAAGGAGGAGGACCACCGCGCCAAAGGTTTGTCACGGATTAATCTTCATCTCGTCCTCGTTCTTCAGCTCCACGTCAACTTGTGGAACAGTACTTTGTCTGCATTAATGTTTCCTTCTTCTACGAATCCCTCTTCCCGTCATCTCTCTCCTTCTCCCTCACTCATGCGTCTCCCGCTCCATCTTGTCGTCTCTCCAGGTCTGGGTATGGAGAACATCGGCGGCATCTTCGTGGTGCTGGTGTGTGGCCTGCTGGTGGCTATCTTCATGGCAGTGCTGGAGTTTGTGTGGATGTTAAGGCAGACGCCGGGAAATGAGGTGAGAGAGGGCTATCTAACCTGCATCTGCTTTGTCTCCCTCTCCCCTCCCTGGCACCCACCCCCCCGTGGAGCAGCTAGGCTTTCCAACAGTGTGCAGCTTTGACAGGAAGTGTAGCAGGTGTCTTCTTCTTCCTCTTCTTATTTCGGGTTCCACTTGACATCCAGCCTTCCTCCGACCAGCCTTTGACACATAATCAGCACAAAACCAAAGATATACCTCACTTATACCTCACTCAGAGTACACACATATATACGGATTATTTTTTATTTATAGCGGTAGAAGATTCATACATATATATTACATTGAATATTGCACATAATATAGAATATTGAATGTAGTTAGATCTTATTGCTGGTGACTACATGCTTACAGGGTGCTGCCAATGATTCCTCTTAAAAAATAATTTTGATTGTTTTATCTTAGCCTTAATCCAGTTATCTTTTCAGTGAAAAAGATGTCTGGCATTGTGTGCACATCTTCACTCAAAATGCAGTTGTCAGAGACCAGAGGTCATTCATTCCATCATAGGGTAAAATGATGGACAGTGTTGGACTAGCTGTTGCTGTCATCCAGAAATTTAATATCTGATCGCCAATACAACCGGATGTGGGAAGTAGAAGCGTTTGTAAATAAAAGGTTTCTACTTCAGGAAAGCAAGTATAAGTATTTTTCACTGTGAAAAGTTTAAAGTGTTTTACACTTATAGTGTGTGATTTATTATTATCCTATCCTGTACAATAAAAATGATAAATCAAAAATATTTATATAATTATATAAATTCCTTGATTGCTTCATCTGTAGTAAGGAGTAGAAAGCAATATGAGGAGTGTGTCCGTTCTTGTCACAGCACTCCTGCTGTTCGGAGAGACGTCTTCATCCAGACAAAGGCCAGTTTAAACTTCCAGAAAATGATCACTGCTGTTAGTGAGGAATCTGCTGCTGTGCTATCCCTGAGGCGTGGGCACCATTAAAATGGTTGAGTAATATATGTGAGAAAGATGTGCATGCAGTGTTCTAATTATTTCTGATGTGCTTCCTTTAAACGATACCTGATAATTGTCTTCTTGGACTCCACACTGTGATTTTAATTCAATAAACATTCAGAATGTGAAAGTCGAAAACCAACTCATGTGATTTCTTCTTTTTGAGCAGCATCGATTTACGTTTCACTCTAACCTGTAAACTCTGTGCGTGTGTGTGTGTGTGTGTGTGTGTGTGTGTGTGTGTGTGTGTGGGGGGGGTGTTGGGGGGTTTACCTGTGTGTTACTATGCTCATGTGCAGTATGTATGAATTGATCAGCAGCCTCTCCTGACTTTAGCTGCATCTTGATCATCAGTCTAGGAGACTACATGTGTGTGTTGCATGTCTGTATGTGTAAGTTTAAGATTCCATATGTACTATATGTGTTGTTATTTTTATTGCTGATTTTTCAATCTACACTGGCCATCTCTCTGTTGTCCCCACTATTCAGTGATTATAAAGATAACCATGAAATGTGTGTGTGTGTGTCTGTGTGTATATGTGTGTGTTATGTGTCCGTGATGTCCATCAGTCTGTCCTGATCTAGTCAGTCAGTCAGTGAGTTGTCTGGCCTCTCTCCCTTTCTCTCCCTCTCTTATCCCCCTCTTCCCTATCTTTTTCTCCCTGTGTGTGTGTTTGCAGCAGTCAGTGTGTGAGGAGATGCTGCGGGAGCTCCAGGGCATCATCCTGTGTCGCGACAGCCTGCAGGTGAGGCGCCGGCGAGCGGCTTCGATGCTGCGGCCACGGCCCTTACCCCTGGAGGAGCGCCGGGCGCGGGCTGCCGCTGTGAGCCTCAGCAATGGCAAGCTGTGCGGGGGCACCGGACTGCCTGAACCCCTCTCCCACAGACTGGCGCAGGAGGCTGCCCTGGTTGCGAGGGGGTGCAGCCACATCCGTATTTGCCCCGAGTGCCGACGCTTCCAGGGACTGAGGATGCGTCCAGCAGGGGCCACTGGGGCCCTTCCATCTCCCACACACAGTGAGGAGAGCATAGAGTGGGACAAGACCACAAATAGCAGTGAACCTGAATAACGCCTAGTGATTCCAACAGGACTGACTTTCCCAGCAGCCACCTCTCTACTTTCCAGGGATCAAAGATTACGTGGTATTTTGATACAGCCATTCGGAGTTTGGTCTTCAAGGGCAGGACAATTCTGTGACTTTTTTTTTTGCCCTAGAGGCAACAGCCAGCAGTCAGTTTTTGGAATCTCCTTGGGTGAATTTTTTCCTTGGTCATAGGAAAAACTAATGAGTCTGTCTCGTTGTGGTCTGTCCCTGTTGGCCCTCTGTACCGTGTAAAACAGGACGGGCAAAAACAGCTACGGGGCATTTGTACTATGCAGTATTTTCAGTCATTTATCTTTGTGCTGTTTCTTTCTTTTTCATTTTTAAATTATTTCTGTCCTCTGTTGGATTATCAGTACTGAATATTGTTATTCTATTGTTCTTAAAAAAAAAAAAACCTTCAAACAAGTTCCTTTTTTTTTTATCTGACAATTTACTGTATGAGCGTGTATTGCCTCGGAAGAGCTGCAAAGATAAATGGACTGATGCAAGGTCATCCTTCAAATCCTTTTATTTTGAAAGTGCCAAAAACCATAAGTATTACCTTGTGGCTGAAGAAAGCACCACAGCCTTGAGAAGACAACAAACTCAACTCAACCCACAAAAGAAACAGAGACATAAAGACCCACGGACTTCTTTCATAGTAGTGATATTCTATTAAAAAATGTTTTAACTGTTGGTATCTCTGAAAGACAACGATGCATGTCCAGGAGTGTTGGCAGGTGCTCATTGAATTGATAGATTAATTGCTAAAGTAGTGGCTGAGTAGCTGAAAGAATGGCCCCCCCCTCTTCTGAATACCTGCTCAAAAACATGATGGCTATACACACAAACACACACATTCACAAAAACATCCATTGATTTCCTCGCTCCTCTGTCCTGACATCGCTTCTACTCCATCTGTCCTACATCTTTGACACCATGACACATTTGTTGTCGCAGCACCTGTTCTCTTTATGATCTCTCACTTAAAAATGTGTACACAGTCTCCTGTGCCATACACACTCTCTGTTGGCGTCATCAGGGGGCATTTTCTCTGTCTAGCAAATTCAAGAATGATTCAGGTTTCATCGGGGCAAGCCTGTGTATGAATGAAACCCAGCATATATCAGAACAGGCCAAAAAACATCAAGCCCCTGGTTAAAAAAAAAGGGGGGGGTATGAGCAGATGACTTGTGTGCTTTTAAATGTCAAGGCAGTTAAACTGAATGTGATGTTTTACACACAGCTTAGAGGAGATTTTCAGTTGAGATCAGCTGTGATGCTGTCTGACATGTTCATGCTTTTACTCTTGAAAAACCCCAAACCAAACTTAGAATATATTAAAGACTGATTTTTAATGCAAACTGATCCCGAGAAAACAGACTTATCATATAATCATCTGTGTATCAGCTCAAATTTGGTGATTACAGGAGGCCTATTTGAAGTTTAGTAAAATCAAATGAATAGAAGTTGATCTGGAGTTTTTATCACTGTTTGAAATATATAAATCTAGTTTGTCTGTGTTTATTGAAAGAAAATCTTTCTTTATTTGCATCGTATCAACAATACCTCCAGAAGTGAAACAATGAGAACAAACTACCAGCAACCGGATTCTTAGGATCCAGTTACTTTCTGCATAGACTGTGACACGAGTCGTTTTTTTTCCCCAAAGAACCGACTAGTTTGAAGGTGTTACTGTACGATAGTCCGACTGTTGCACAGTGGGAATCAGTGGTCGTCCACCTGTCTTTTCTGCTTCTTGTTCATCTCTGATGTGTCCAACATTTTAAATCTGCCCATCAGGTTCTGTCAGTCTCCTTCCCTCAGAACTAGGCCACCAGCTCCACATGGCTTGAAGGTAACGCTGCAGTGTCTCTTTCGTACTTTATTTGCATCCTCGTCATTTTTCACCTGCGTGAAATTCTTTGCGTATGCTCTTTAAAGTAGCAACCCTGAGAAGGGCTGATTGTTTAAAGGAGGCGTCCATCTCACTGATCATTCACTATGTTTAGATGTGTTTATGTTCATGTAAAATCACTTAGGCAGAACATATAGTATTGACCCATAGACATTACCTTACCTACATTACCGTCACCTTGTTGTTGAATCATTCTTTCATTTCTTTTACCATTTTATATGCACAGCAACATTATTTCCTCTAGATTTTTCAAGCACCTTTAATTGCATTAATGGTGATGAGTGGTATGCTGTTTCAGACGCTGGTCAACATGTGATGCTGTGGTAGATCAACCACTGACCGACCTGGAGTGAACTGTAATATTCGCACAATAGTACTAATAAAGAGTTTTCAGTGAACTGATGGTGCTGAACATTTTGGGTGACCGGAATCACAAATGAGTGGAATTTCTATTTGAAGGGGCTCCCCACCCCCAACCCTAACCCCCTCAACCCCTTCTCTATTTTTTTTTCGATGTCAGCTCAATCAGTTGATGAAAAATGTTTCAGGACTTCAAATGGCTTTTTGACTCAGGTCTGCAGTTTGTCTGAACTCCCACAAGAACACGCTGGTGTTTGAAACGGCACTGAGTCTGTTTGATTTGATACGCCATAGCAATGAAAGGGGTCGGCAGAGGCGCTACGTTATCATCTGCAGAACAGCCAATCACGCCGGTGAATCTTGTCCTCCAGTAATGAGCTACTATTGCCCCTCAGAGGGTGTGTAAATACAGTATGATCAGCAGGGTTCCCCAGTAATGGTCCAAAGTGTTCTTTTTTATATGTTAATAGAGTATAGAGATACAGACCTACATACGTAAAATGTTTATATGGACACATTATGCCATTTAGACACACTTACAGTATCAGTTGCAGATTGTGAGCATAATGATGAAAAAAACTCCTTACAGACAGTTAATGTAAACTTTCTATATTTCTTTATATAATGATTTGTTAAAGGCAAATTGCCAAGCAAATGGCAAAGAAAAAAAAGACCCACATTTCATTACCAGTTTTATAAAAGAAGTTTCTATCCATTTGCTGAATGTCACTAAGGAACTCATGAGAGCAAGAAGGCTCTCGCCGCACCTGATGCTAACTTCTCAAACACTAAAAACATTTACAGGGGTGCTAAATCAAGCGTAGTTGGAATGAGATTGCCAATTACCTTGAAGGCATGAAGAGCGGTAGGGTAAGAATTAAAACAAATCCCTCTGAAACACTGGGAGACCTTCGCTGGGAGACCGCTGAGAGAGATGGCAGGGTTTGGCTGCTATATTTTATATGCTTTATTTTCTTATGTTGATATTTTTAATCCATTATAAATACATTTCTTAAAACAACCTCCGCTCTGTGGGGTTCTGCTTTTGTCTCTTCTTTGCTCTGATTTATTTGACCTTCTGAGCTGTTCAGATCTGTCATGCTAAATAGCCTGTGAGTGCACTTTGCGTTTCGAGTTTTATTATTCAACCGGGAGGAGTACTCCGACGTTGCACCTGTTTTGTTGTGACATGAACACATGCAGAGAAGCAGTATGAGGATATATGGGTTTCTAGTTGGGTAAACATGACAATTGTTGAGTGAACCAGAAGGAACTGATGCATATAATGTATCTCTCATTTCTCTCCCATAACTACATTAACATCTGCCAACTTGTGAATCCTGCGTGGGTGGGAAGTCTAAGGGAGGCTAATGAGTTTAACAACTCACTCATGTGCTATATACGCATCTTCTCCCCCGTAGTCCATCTATCACTGTGATTTTTAGTGGATACTTCTGTCTCCTAAGGATAGTGAGTGAACACCACACAACACCCTGCATCTGATTTACAGTTTAATTCAGACTGCCTCTTTCTCTCTCTCTCTCTCTCTCTCTCTCTCTCTCTCTCTCTCTCTCTCTCCTTTCTGAGTGCCTGTCTCACAATCTTTCCACTGCAGCATTAGAGATGACACATTTTTCAGTACGTCACCAACCTGCATATCGCACTGCATATCCACACACACACACACACACGCCCACCAACATAACTCTTACAAGAGTGACACACACATACAAACGCTCTCCGCCACCTGTGTGTCACTGCTCTGTCAAGTTTATTTCATCGCGCTCATGCTTCTCCTTCTGCCTCTGGTGCTCCAGGTCCATAAATTAAATGCATCTCTACCCACCACTGCCTAGCTGCTTTTGGATTTATGGAGCCCATGATGAGCATTGAGTGCCTGCAGAGGTGTGTGAAAATCTACTTCACTCCTCGAGCTTACCCAGTTGTAGCACATAGCAATACCATTCTCCCTGTAGATGTTTGTTATTCTGCAAGGATTTAGGAATTATGGTGTACTGAGTCTGATGCATTTTGCCACGCTAACAGCTCACATCCCATACACTCGAAGAGTGACTTTTATTATCAGTGCATTCCACAAAATACATGTTTTGTTTTTTTTTACATTCCACTCATAAAATTCACACAAAATAAAACTTTTGAGTGTGTCACAAGCTCTATGCCCAGTTCTGGGAAACCAAAACGTGAAACCTGAGACATTTAGACATTTTCAGAACATCGTGGCTCTATAACACTGCATTCAGTATTATTTTATTGCCTTCCAATAGCAATTGCTGAATCTGTTCATCCCATTTCCACTGTCAAAATTGCATCTCTTTGTCAAACAATTGCTTCCTCTTCTCTTGACAGCAAATTTCCCAAGGTTAACAGCATGCATGTATACATCCGCCCCATAACAGCCACTAATGAGCACTGGATCCAAGGATACCGATTGAAAGACATAACAGACTATCAGAGGAAACTACCTAATACACAGTGAGGCTGGTGCACATTTTTAAGTGAGAGCTTTCCTATTGATTTGCTGGCAATTAATTGCAAAAGGCTTGTTGTTGTTGTTGTGTGCTCAAAGAAAAGGTATTCAGAGTGCAAGAATTCTCTCCAAGGTGAGATGCTGTCAAGGCTGTTATACAGCCTTTTGTTCACTGACAGTTGTTGTTGAACATATTGACCAAAACATCTTTACATTGTTTGTCTTTCAGAGAAATAAAATTGAGCTTCATTTACTTTGTGTTTCGTTCCCTCACTATTCATTCCTGCTTTGACTGATGGCCAACAGATGGGATAGCACTGATTACCTAGTTGTGTGTGTGGGTGGGTTTGAGTGGGTTTGAGTGAGTGTGTGTGCGTGCGTGCGTATTTGTATGTGATCTCCCTCATGCACTTGCCTCCATGGGAAATCACAGTGTGGGCATCTTGATTCATCAGCTGGAGGCCATCTCGTCGTATCATTACAAAAAAGCAGACACAGTCTGTCATATTCCAGTTGAGGCGCAGCAGCCAGCATTCCTCGTCAGGTACTCACCACAAAAATGAAAGTAGTCAGCTTTTATGGTGGAAAATCGGTCAATGCAAAGCCACAGAAGTTGTTTTTCTTTTTCTATTTAATTTACATATAAAATAGTCATAAAACTCAGTTGTGTTGAATGTGTGCACGGAAAGTCTTTGATGACTTTGGATTAAAGTTCAAAAGATTAAAGCACACTTCAGTCACTTTCCATTATGATGCCATCTTTTTTATAGAGGATCATCTATCTCTGAGCAGATGCTTCGATGACAGCAGACAAACAATTTTAGGGTTCAAATTAGAATCAGTTCATTAATCATGTGCATCACGGACAGAACAGCATATTACATCATTTTCTGCCTGCTAGTTGTGCAAAGAAAGTAAACCTGCAGGAAAAAGGTTTATATACTGTATCTTAGGTATATACTTAGTAGGTATACTTTGTTGCCAGGTATGGTAGTACCATTTCATGTTACTTTATACTTTTACTTCACAACAATATGTTGTTGTGTATAGAAATATTGTGGGGTTTTTTCTCCATTATAATTATTTGATAGCTACAATTACTGGTCTACTTTTCAGATGAATATTTTACAGAAAAACATATTGTGCTTACAAACCAAATTGTTAAAGCTTAAAGCAGTTGGTCCTATTGGCTTGTTATACCATAAAAGAAAGCAGTGTCTACAGACCTACAGTATTTAGTTGGGGCCCTTTGTAATATTTCAGATGTCTATGACTTTCAGTTCCCCAAAGATATTTCCCCTTTAAACCTTTCAAATGGTTTCATTTAATAACTGTTCAAGGCCCAACGAGGTAAAATTATCCAATATTTTACAAAAAAGTAGAAGTTAGAGGAAAGTAAAAGAAATTACACATTTTTGTAGGTTTTACTTCTATCTTCTTTCTTACCTGATTAATTATCTCATAAAACCTCAGATTTATCTTGTGACCCTTTGGAAGGGGGCCCGACCCTATGAGTTGCAAACCACTGGACTAAAATAACTGTATACTGTACCTGTGTGTGAAGCTGTTAGAACGAGCTGCACCTCAACCAGCCGCAACAGTAAAATGCTACATGCACATTGATGCATTAGAATTGACAGTGTAATAATGTCATATATAATAAGATCAGTCACAGGGGCCGTTTTCCTGCAGAACAAAAACTTTTACTTTTGATACTTGATGTACATCTGGCTGATAATATGTCAGTACTTTGCTGTAATATGCAGGACTTTTACTTGAAAATAACTATTTTTACATTGCTGTAGTGGTACTTTTAGGCTTACTGGGTACTTTTTCCACCACAGGTATTTTTATATTCATTCTGTGCTCCCCTACTAACAGGTACATTATGCATATCTCAGTTTTGGGATGACTGCAGTCAACCCCATTAAACCCTTTAAGCAAACAGACACATACCCTCTGAAGGCAACAGCTCCTCGTGGTTTGAGGATGAAATGTCGGTTTTCAGATAAGGCCTCTTGAGTTCCTGTGTTAATTGGTCGTTAGAGCACAGAATTATCTTAATCCCTGAGTAAATGATTCATTACCTCGCAGATGAGAGGCCATGAAAAAGACACACAAATGACAGCTTTGGAAGTAAAATCTGTTTATCTGCCTCCCTGCAGGGGAAGTCAGGTTTTATTGATGCTGGGCAGCTAAATCATATTTCCTGGATCATTAACTGTTATTTTGCCTTTCTCTTGTTGCTCTCTATTGTTAGTCTACCTCACGCTAAACATTACTTTTTGTTTACTGTTTAATATTTTCCTTCCTTGTGTTTTCTTTTTTCGTCATAGTTGTGGGTTGAATGACACCACTGTGGTGTAGTAGTATTACAGTTCAGCAGTGCTGGTAACGCTGTCTCTTACGTCTCTGTGGCTCATGTGGCCAGTTTCGCCTTCCACCTGTTACCATATTTAGCCTCTGGTCGACTGACACAGCATAAAGCATAGCCTGAGAAACTGCATTTACATTGCTATTCTTGCTACCGTGCCTACCCGTTGTAAGATCATGATCGTCTTTACTGGTAAATGTTATGTTATGTTCAGGACAGTACACTCTTTCCCAATTTCACTAATTTCACACCATGTTAGTGTAATCCTAATCCTCACATACTTTTATTCATCTTAAAAAATATCTTGCCTCAAAAAGTATATCAACTGTTTATATAAATACAAAATACACACAAAAACAACCTAAGAACGCCTGGATAACTAATAAATACTGGCCACCATCTCCCCAACTATAAACAGTCATTTGCTACATCTAGTGGGCATTACACAACATTACAGACACTACACGGTGAACTGCTGAGTGCATGCATAGATAACTCAGCCTATTTTGTACCCTTGATGGTGAAATATTATATAATAGCAACATTCATCTGTGTGTTAGGCACTCTAAATTGTGAGTTGCAAATTGATTCTGTCGCCCACGCTGCTTTCAATCGAGCCAAACACAGATGCAGCAATCAAATCAAATAGAACCAAGTTGTAGAGACCACATTAAACAAATGTGTCCCACTGATAAGATCAGCTGCTTTCATTGGTATGGAGCCTATCTTTCAGATGTCCAATGCATTCAGGCCAAATTCAGAGAGCAGTCCCTTGTAATTTTGATGAAGGGCTGTGCTGTTGTCCTCCCACCTCTGTCGAGCCACAGACAGCTGGGAACTCAGGCTGTCCAGAGTATCCTGCAGAAAACATATGTAAGAATGAGATGCAAGCTAAAATTTTCACTTAGACTCACCCAGTTGTCTGACTTTATACCACCCCCACCCCCCACCCTCCACCTCTAACTGTGATTAGTTTCAGGAGAGCTGATGAGGAAGAGACATAATTAGATTCTGTGTCATACCGAAAGAGAGAATGTTACATATTAACATCTTTATGCTATAATCACAGGTTGAGTCCTCTAACAGGGCTCTAGGTTTGATCCCTTATTTTTAAAGATCTGTGCACTAAAATGTTGCATGTACTTTCTGTGCTCAGCCAACTTGGGCCAATACTGACCCCGTTCCTCATCCACTATGCTCTAATGGAAAATTCTGCTATTTCACAACATGTGTCTTATTTTCCTGGTTTGACACAATAGAATGTGCCTAAAGGTAAGCATAACACTGTATGACATTATTGTGGATATCATAGCCTATAAACCATGTTGGGCGAGGCCTGGACTGTTTAAAAACTGTCTGTCCAGCAACTGTTATCTCCAAAGTGATGGTAGTGAGTACAACAACATTATGTTAACCTATAGATTTATTGGACAAAAGGATTCTCCTTCATGTGAGTAGTGGAGCAGCAGGAATGCTAATTACAACATTTTATGTATGTATATACATATAGTTATGTCTCTGTTTGACACAAGCTTTGCCTTCTGAAACAGCAAATTCTGATGACCCCCTGCTGTGCCCTTAAAGTCCCCTATATGTAGATAAATTATGTGTAGATTTTAGAATTTCTGACTTGTTGAAAGCGACTGTTAGTGGTATCAAAAAAAGAAATCGACTGGAACAATATTGATCTGGAGTGCACAATTCTACAGAAAAAAAGTCTTGCCATCTAAAAAACGTTGAAAGAAGAAAAAGCAACTGGTATCAGACTGGTCTGGCATTTTAGACCAAGTCATCTGCTCAGCATAATGCAATTGAACAGTCACAACTAAGTCAGGCCTAGATAAAAAAACACAGCCCACCTGTCTTGGCCAGTTGACACAAGGCTGGTCTCAGTGCACTGCTCTGTGAGACCCAAGCACTTTTCAAGTTTTCATACCCTAATGTTCACACAGCACCACACACCCAGGCACAGACCTGACCATTATGGGGAAAGGCTACTCCCTGTCCATCATTTCTGCTGAGCAAAAACCTTCAGATCACACAAGCCTGATCTCTCTGCACAGACATGGGGAAGCACCACAGCACATTAAGTCACCCTAGAGAAGTGAACAAGGAACAGGGACTGAGGGAATGGCATCTATCCTAATTGGCTTAGATCATGCAGGTTTACAGTGCAAGGGGCCTCAAGTAAAACCTGTGATGTTTTTGGCTGCTTCTTCAGAGCTTTCTTTTAATCACTATGTATTAGCTTTCAATTGAACTGGCTTGTGTTTCTACTCACATGCAGGACCTTCTCGTAGTGCGTTTCCATGTTGTCCAGCTTGTGCAGGAGGTCAGAGATGGTGGCGTCATTGTCCTGTTCCATCTTCTCACGCTCTCTTTTCTCTTTCCTCAGTTCCTCCTGACACAGGGCTAGATAGACAAATGCATACAGGCATGCCTTCACTTTTAATTTGGGAATTAACTGCCACTCCTATGTTTTTATTCATTGAAGTATATACTTTGAAATTAGATGTTTTCATACCAAGTTCTTCATTCAATTGGCTGACCTCCTTCTCCAGTCTCTTCACCTTGTTGGTCAGCTCTGTCTGCATGGTTTTGAACTGGCGACTAAGGGCTGAGAATGACATTTGTGTGAATGATGTCGGACTTAGCCTTCTTTGCTGATTCACTTTGTAAGGCTAAAGCAGCAATCAGCTTAGGCACCCGGCTAATTAGACTTTTTGTTCCTCAAAAATTAGCCTAACCTTGGCAAACACACCCCTTGTCCTCACTCCCAACGGGTTCCACACTTTATCTCAGGTTATTAAAAGAGAGACTAATTGTTGATTCATGCCGTCTGTACCGTACCAGAGTTGACGTCCCTGTGGTCCTGTCTCTCGTGCTGCAGCTTCTGCTCCATGTCTCTCATGCGTGTGCTCAGGTCAATTCTATCAGACTGGATCTTTCTTACAGACTCACACTGTAAAGCTGTGTTGATCACACAAACACATGCATGAATGAATGTACAGATGAGTGGTAGAATTTTGATTGTCTTAAGCAGAAGTAGAAATAGCCCATACAAACTACTCCAATTACAGTTATGTTGGTAAACAAAAGCCTCATAGTAAAACATGCACAAGTATATAATTATGCTTTAACATGTAAGCGGCAATTGACTGTTGTAGGTGGTACAGATGGTGCAAGTCTTGCTCCCACTGGTCAGCAAATTAACAAGACCTACTTTACTTCAGTAATAGTGAATCTACAACAATGTAAAAATACTCCATTCCACATGAAAGTCCTGCATTCAAAATCTTACCCAAAGTACAGCAAAATATATTCAAGTACTAACGCAGAGACATGTTTACTTTGAATGGATTATTATTACTGATTTAGTAAATGCTTTAAGTGACATTTTACTATTGTAGCTGGGCAAGGTGGAGCTTAACAATGGATTTATCTATTAAATATCATTCATATCATATTAGTAACTGTTAACTATGACTGTCAGAAAGTACAATATTGCCCTCTGAAATGTAATGGAGTAGAAGTAGAAAGTAGCATACAATAGATATATTTAAGTAGTCAATTAATCAATTAATTTATCAAGAGAGAATTAATCAAATGTTATTTTGATAATTAAATAATTGTATAAGTCATATAAAATGCAAATGCCAAAAGCTTGCTGGTTCCAATTTCCAACAGGATGTGGTGTTTTTTTTTGTTTTATATAGAAATAAATTTGATATTTTTGAGTTTGGGGATGTTGCTCGAACACAAACAATTTGAAGCAATCCATGAAACTGACAGATCACATACAAACACACTAAATGATCAATAAGTTAACTGAAAAATGAACTGCAGCCCTAGAACATGGAACATCAGGCATTTTTAAGACATAAGAGCGCAAGTATTTGTGCACTTTAAACTGAAATAGGTTATTTATGCTTAACAAAAGTCACCTTCAGTTTGACCCTGTAAGTAATGCATAGTAGTTTGGACTGTTTATAAATTAAAGCACACTCTATAGAAGAACTTAAAATAGCTGCTCACCAATTCGATCCTGTAGGACGGCTATATCCAGCATACTGCGCCTATACTTTGTCTCTAAGTCATTTTCACCTGCAACAAGACAATAATACTTAAAATTTAGTTTTGCAGCACAAAAGCAAAAAAAAAAATCCAAATCATTTGAGAAAAAAGGTTACTTTTTTCTGGACTCTTTTTTGTGGTCTTTTTTGTCTTTTTCTTTGGAGGCATGTTTGCTTGCTGTGAGGCTGCCTGCTCAGTCCTTTGAGAACACACACACACACAAACACACAAACACACACACAGACACACAGACACACAGACACACACACACACACACACACACACAAGGCCTTCACTAAACACAGACAGGGATGAGTCTTTGTTGCTGGGCACTGGTTGCCAAAGTGAGTTGCCATGGCACTAACTGTCCAGCTTGGTTGAAAGCTGATTGACTTAGATAACGGCCAATCACAACATGACTGGGGCACCTCTGCCTTTTTAACTCATGCACACGGGCCATGAAATTGGATCCTTACTTTGAGAGAGACATGTCAAAGCGTCCCTTGTTGTCAGGGGTGACCATGGCCCGCACTGGGAGAATTCAGGGCTGCATTCAGTATCTCTTGAACGTTTTATGAATGCTGCACAGGCAGAGGCGCGCACCCGAGTACATTCATGGATCATGAACGCGCACAAGGAAGGCGTGGAATTTGGGTTTTGAGGGGGGGGGGAGAGGGGGTAGCGAACGGAAGGGGACGTACAGGAAAGGAAAGGGCCGCACATACACGTCACGGGGGGAAACAGAAAAATACAAGGCAATGTTTAATTCCCACAATTATTTATTCTCCCTTGTTCTCGTAAGTGTGTGTCCAAGAGGCTTTCGCAGTTTTAAGCGCAACTTCCTCTCAGTCATCGGTGAGTGCTCTCTGTCGTCAGCCTCAGCCCGCAGAGGAGGGCTGACACTCACACAGCCACTGAACTTCCCGTCAAGACACAGCACAGGCGAGAAGAGCTGCCGCTGACAAAAAAAGGGGAACGACATCGGGGTTTGTCGAGAGGAGAGGACGCACTCCGGTCTACAAAGCTTCTGGGCAGAGAAACTGTGCCATTGTCCTCCAGCTGAGGGCGAGTGGAGACAGGTCTGGTGCTCTGCTAATTAGCCTGCGTGGGTCCCTGCAGAGAGAGACAGAGCAGCGCAGCTAGCTGCAGCACAGAGCGACTTGCACAGGGTGTGTGTGACTGAGGGGCTTGTTTTAACCACAATCGGGACATTTATCTGGCAAACTGATGGTAGGTTTACTGATGGGAGCATTTATCCGATAGTCATCCCTCCTTACGTCTACCCCCCGTCGAACCCTGGCTCGGATTCGCTACTCGGGCGCTGTCCTCGCCGGGGGGTGCCGGATCACCATCGCCCGGTCCAGCTAATTCCAGGCGGCGGTTCGGTCCCCCTCACCCCTGCCCTGCATCGCCTGTCTGCCGCTCTGGCCGACCCTAGCCGAGCCCGAACATGGCAGGGAACTTGAAGAAAGGCGGGGGGCTCATCGGAATGATGAAGGATGCCTTTCAGCCACACCACCACCACCTCCACTCCCATCACCAGCCCGGGGCCGTGGACAAAAAGACGGTGGAGAAATGCTGGAAACTGATGGACAAGGTTTGTGGTGATCGCCGTTAACGTTAGCCACAGCATTGGGTGCCTAGGGCGACTGCTAGCTAACCGCAGCTAACTAGCGATAAGCTAGCTAATCTTCGGTTGCTGCAGGTCTGGCGTTGCTAACGTTAAGTTAGCTAGTCAGCTGAGACGAAGAGTTAGTTAGCCAACGTTAGCTAATTTCCCAACCTGAACTATATTATGTTGTACCTTAAGTCTCACTCTACCTCGCTCCACTTTAGAGACAGAGACTTTTATGACAGCGTAACATTAACGTTAGCCCACGGACAGAAAGGCTTTCTACAACACATATGTTTGCTAGTGCTGTGCCACTCTCTGCTAAATAGTTGTCATATCGCCTTACATCCAACTTGTTGGACCACGTTAAATACTATCGTAACCATTAACAAAGAAAGCAGAGACGTGAATTAAGCGAATTTATGGCAATGTCCTGAAATTACAGGGGCTGCTAGCACAGTAACAGTCTCTCCTGTACATTGTTGCTGAAATGTCTACAGTCAACTGTCTGTCAGCTCTTGGAAACTAACAAAGCATTGAGGAAAAAATAAAGGATACGCGCCCATTTAACTAGGCCAATTATTCTCTTTCGCAGGGAAGACTCATTTCACAGCTTCACTTCTCAGAAAAAAAACCTAGCTTTTTGACCCCCCGTTTCCTGTGAGATTCACACAGCAATATTAGTGTGAATAGGAAGACAAGACACTCTTTTGTGTCTCCTCTTCCTCTTTGAGGCCTTAGCGTAGAGCTCTGATGTTAAGTTCTTTTACAAAGCTATTATTAAGAAACCACATTCCAGTTTATTTTGCTCCATTAGCATCTGTGGTAGATTGTCCAGCTGGACGGTTGTCCACATTTTAGGAGGTGCTGTACCAAACACTTTTTTTTTTGTTACAAGTGAATGTTCCACACTCTTCAGAGAGTTTGTGTCTGTCTGTACACCCTGAAGGGCAATCCAGTCAAGATGACTGTACAGATAACCTTTTGCCATTTAGACCACTTGCACAGTCAGGTTAGTTTTTGCACTTTACAGTATGAGAATAATTTACCACATTCATCTGACCCAGTCAAACAGTGGAGGGGCAGCAACAGCGAGGCAAAAAAAGAGTGTCTTACCTTTTTGAGGGCTATAAGACCAAAAGTATTTTTACACCAGCAGATTGTTTAAAATAGCAGTGGAAATATTGTTCAGCGCTGTCTTAAGGACCTCACAGCCCAGCATAAAGTAAAATAAAAAAAATTTCAGAAGCATGAGGTTAATTTCTCTCTTCAGAGTTACCTACCTTGCCAATTCTTGAAGTGCTCGGCATAACAAAACTTATTGTTGAATCCTTGTGTTTAAGCATTTGACTTAATCACTAAATTTGTGATGCCCTGACCAAAGGTGTGGTTTTGGCAACCTGAATGAAGTTTAAACTGAAATGAAACTTTATAGCATTAAAAGTTTAACCATTAGGTGTTGCATTACTGTCTCTGTTGTTGGGTTACTAAATGCCTGAGGTCAATTAGCTACTCTGTAATCAAAAACCTGAAGTTGTATGTGGAAAATCGTCACCATCAGCCAAACTAGGAAATAGTGGCAATGATTAGTTTGCATATTTAACCAGACACTATGGCAGATTACCACCAGTGAATTTCAGTTCATCTCCTGTTCAAAGATGATGTGGATATCATGATATCAGTTTGGAGCTCTAGTACAGCTCAATGACACACATTTCTAGGCTTGTCTGACCATAATAGCTCGGTGAAACCAGCTATACCTCTACCTGTTCATCATCATACCCACATTGGTGACGTTTTTCTCAAAAATCACCAAGATCTCCCGTCTTAATGTCGTGTCATGTTCATGTCGATATGGGGGTGTATAGATTTCATTGTTTCTCTTTCATTTTGAATTGCGTTACAGTTACTGTGACTGGTTACAGTGTCGGGTAGACAAAAATGACATCCTGCCCTTTTGTGTAGCCGCACTGATTTTTTGATTTTTTTTTTTTTTTTTTTTTTTTGCCTTTTTATGTCTTTTGTGCCTAAACAAGTGTAGTAAGACATCAGTCATTGCTGTGTCAAAAACATGGCTTTTATCTATTGACTTTTTTGACAGAAACATCACCAAACAGAACTGCAGTGGTACTGTTGAAGTGGTATCATGCAGTTATGAACTTTATGGAAGATAAATAGATAATTCAGTTGTATAAAATAGTTTATCATCAGACTTATCCATATTGTGAAAGTGAAAACTTTCAGGGGATTGAACAAATAGTTGTTTGTCGATTTGCTAGACAGATGGCAGAATATGTTTTCTAGGATCTGTCTCTGAGCTCTACAGAAACAAGGAAGCACAAAATTGCCTGTTTACAGCTAAAGTCTAACCATATTCAACCAGGGCCAAATTTTCTTCAAGCTGGTTAACCTTTAAACAATTTGAACTTGATGTGGAAAAACCACCAGGTTCGTGCCAGGTGCAGAATCAGCCAGGAGAGACTGAGAGAAGAGAGAAAAAGATGAGTGGAATGTAGTTTTGCTTGGAGGCAATCAACATATTACTTCAAGGCAGTAGCCTTGATATACACTGTACACGAGTGCTCAGTTGTTGTGACCTTGCATGCATGTACATGTGCTTGGCTGAAGTTTGGGTACAAGTGTTAGCGAGGTAGATGCTCTCAGACATAACCAGTGTAAACCTTCTGCACTTGGATGCCCGAAGAAGCGTAAGGAATGAAGGCACAGTGTTTGTTAATGATACTGTGGGCATTAGTTTTCAGTGCAGTTACCAATGTATTCAAAAGAAAAATCGTCTCTTATCCAGATATCTACCACAAGCAAATTATCCAAAATACGCAAAGGGTACAAAGGGTACTATTCTTTTAGTGGCCCGCACACAATTCAGTAGAAGTTCTTCCAAGGCATCTTTAAGCTCTTCTTTCTCATGTGGTTGCATTTTAGATTTGGTTATTTAGATTAAAATAGATTAAATCAGACAAAATTAAAAATTTTATCTAGTCAGTCTAATGCTGAATGCAATATGGATAATCCCTATGATTAATATTAATAAAGACTGTTTTCTAGTGGCATTTCCTGGTGCTTAAAACATCCATATTAGTGTTTATAGAATCAAACCCAGCAATACTTTATCCTTAATGTCTGTTCAAAATGATGGATTTTGAAATTTTATCTGTAAATGAAAAGAATATTTGATAAAGACTAAATGTAATTTCTGATCAATTTACCCTCAGTGTCGGTTGGAAGCTGACCTTTAATTTTCACAAACCAATGAAGCCCAACATGCTAAAAACAACATGCATGTTGTGAAAGCAATACTGCTTAAAATATCCTACCAGTCAAGTGTGACCTCATTCTTTTTGAGAGGCATTTGATGTACAGTGATGATGAACCGACTGGTCTGAGCACAGTGGCCCATTTACTAACTGGGATCAAATATTCCTAATATGTTGTGCTCTCACTCTATATTTAGTGTGGTTTCCTTATGTCAAGTATCTTTTAATGTCAGATACCTTAGATATGAATTGGAAGGGAATACTGTGTATGAGATTAATGACCAAAAATTAGATATACGCGTACAACGATTGATTATTTTCATTACCGGCTCATCTGCCGTTCATTTTTTTTTTTTAGATTAATTGGTTAATATTTTGATTTATATGATGTCAAATACTAGTTAAAAATGCCAAACACAATTTCCGAAGGGTTTAGGCAATGACATCAAATAGCTTATTTTGTCAGAATAAAAAAAATACTATCACATAAAACAAAGAAGATCAGTAAAAATCCAAACAAATGAGAAGCTGTACCTAATGAATGTTTTTTTTCCTTCAAAAATGACAATGTATCATCAGAAGTTTTTATTATTTTTCCATCCACGTGCTGATTGATTAATCTCTAATTGGACATAAATCCATGAATGGTCAAGAAATTTAGTAGAACTGAAGTCTTATTTTCCTGTAATGACAAACCGATGGCTTCCAAAAAAGAATAGGCAAGGAAATTCAAACCGACATTCTTGTAATGCTATTCCTGCCATATTTCTTTCTAACACTCAGACATGATTAGTAGACAATAATTTGGCCTGGTCTACAAAAGAATGAGCCATGTCCTGTTGTTGACATGCAATTGTTTGGTCACCATTGAGGCTGACAGCCCAGCTCCATATCAGCACTGGTTCAAAGTAGAACATGAGGTATCATGAGACCCCAAATTTTTGAATGGAAGTGTGGGTCTTTGCCGCTATGATCAGACAAGTTAGACTTGAATCCAGTGGTAAATATGACAGCAACCATGTCCATACAGAGCTTAATGACAGAGTGTTCTAGGCTCCCCGCCAGTGTCTTTTGTAATGGTCAACGAAGTGACTCAGACGCAGTGCAGCAGTACAGTGAGATGGGTGAGGAAAGGTTGAACATTACAGAGGATGAAGCATGCATTCATACAGTCTGACTCGAGCATGTAGTTGATTTCCGCATGGACTGACCATCAACAGGGGTGGTCCAAATTTACATGTTTTATAAAGCTATCTAATAGAAGATTATCCCCTTGCCCACCCATTACAATAGTCTCCTTCTGTTGAGTCAATAATTGATGTTAGTTAAGCCTTTTGCCTGGTAGTTTTTTAGTCTCTTTTCGTCTTTAGTTTATTTTGCGGTATGTCTCTGTAGTTGAAGCTCATACACCCATCATTATCACCGCCAGTGCTTCAGCTGCTCAAACGTACAAAGTGATCATATTCAAATGTTGAGTAAACAGAATTGAGGCAGAAGTGATCTCAGATGTGCAGACTGAAATGGGGAAGTGTAAACATATCAACAGCTTCTCTAAACATGCGAAAGAAGTGGCGAATTGGACTGTGGTGAACCATGGTTATTGACAAGTTAGTCGCATAATAAGTTGCAAGCATTCCTGTGCACATCTACAAAAAGATGTCTGTGTGCTAAATTAATAAGAAATGGAGATTATTTGCTTCACAATGCTGTTCACATTGTGAAGCATACCGACATTCATCCCCGCTGGGATGAATGTCGGTATGCCAATGTCCTCTTTCACGTCCATCTTTAGGTAAAGGAAGTAGTATGACAATAGTGGAATAAAGCAAGATGCTATGAGGGATTGAGTCAGTGATACTCCATTACATAATGTGTAGACTTGCCACACTCTGAAAGCTCCGAGCTTGACAGAGCTTTTAAGGCCCTACATGTACTTTCTTTCAGTCTTAAACTTTGTTGGCATTTTCCATTTTGCATGTGTCCTATCAGGGCTCACAGACAATATTCTGCACTGACGATAAGTGGTTTAATACGGAAAAGAGCTATATCATGCAAAGCTCTGTCTTACTAGCGTACAGAATGAAAACGCATAGTGACACTTAAGACAATTCTCAGATTTTTTTTCTCTGTCGCTTTCCTTTAACCCTTCTCTCACCACTTTCTTTCTTACACATCTGTCTTGCTTTTCTCTCATCTGCCTTCCCTCGTGCACCCACCTCTTGTCTGTAACTGTATCTTGTCTCCTCACTCACATCTTCCCTTTCTGCAGGTGGTGCGCCTATGCCAAAACCCCAAATTGGCTCTGAAGAACAGCCCCCCTTACATCCTGGATCTGCTGCCAGACACCTACCAGCACCTGCGCACCATCTTGTCTCGCTACGAAGGCAAAATGGAAACTTTGGGGGACAACGAGTACTTCCGGGTTTTCATGGAGAACCTAACCAAGAAGACCAAGCAGACCATCAGCTTGTTCAAGGAGGGCAAAGAACGCATGTATGAAGAGAACTCACAACCCAGGTGAGTCAAGTGGATAAAAACTGTGGCATCGAGCTTAATGTTAATTGAGTAGATATGATTCTACATGTGACTGATGTGAAGAATGGCGCAATTTGGTTTCCCTGTTCTCTTCCTGAGCCGTTGAGTTGATTTCCCTTAATGAAATGGTCTCATACAGGTGAATTGGAGGTGTGAAATCTTCATAATACAGCAGTTCATTCTTAATAACTATGACTGCACAGGCAGAGAGTGAACAACTGCACTCATTCCTAACCCCCAGGGTGGTTGTAGCTCAAGATGTATGAAAACAAGAGGAGAGAGGTGTTGTGGTTTGAGCATGTGAGCCTATGTGGTCAGAATGGCGCTTAATCTACAGCTGCCTGACTGCATGTCACTTTGTTTTTGTGCCTTACTATCTTTACCATCTACTTGAACATTTTCTCTTTTCTTAGCTGTCTTACTGTTGTGCTTTCTTTCTTGAAATCGCACATTTCCTCCTTTTCTGTCTTTCTTTCCTCTTGCGTTTAGTAATCTTTATCTGTCCCACTGAAAACAGCTACAAGTGTACAGTCTGTATTAAAAATAAGTAGCTTTCTGTTTTAATGTGTGGAGAGACTTGTGTAAGCGTATAAGATGTTCCTCTTGTTTCCCTTGTTTAAAAAAAAACAGCAAATAAGAAAGGGCATATTTTTGAAGACAAAAGATACCACAGAAGACCCCAAGACAAAATGGAGCTTTTTAAGTTACTGTTGTGTTAATGTTAATGAGGTCTAGACTAGCTGCTGGATGGAGCTGTTCTTATTTCCTTGTCTATATCCCTACAGATGCCCTTTATTTCACCGTATGCTTTGAGCAAATGCTTTCAATCATAGTTGAAACAGGAATCATGAACAGCATTTAATGAAATAGTGTGACAGCCTTCATTATGTTTCTGTAGCTTGGGAGTGTTTCATACAAGATGTGAGCCAGTATTAAATACCATCCCAGTAAGGGCTTTCTCCAGAATTGCCCCTGGATCAGTTGTTTCTCTTGCTGGCACTGAACAAGATGACGTGCAAATGATTTTTAAAAACCCTTTGTGTTGTCCAGACGGTCCACACTTTATGTCTGGCTGCTGCTAGTTGCTGCTCTGCAGGAGCTTTTAGATTGGTTTGTTGGACAATGACACTGAGCGGATGTGGAAATGGGTGGACAGAAACTATTGCCTGAGGGTAGAAGTTTATAACAAAATAAGAACCTAAAATTGGGTTCATTCATGTGACAAGTGTAATTACTTAATTTTTTTTCTTCATTTAATGTATATATTTTTTTTCAGTGACATCCTTAACAAACCTGATCAAAAGCAGTTTACTCAGCTTAGTTATTTGAGCTACCATGTGGTCTTTGGAATATACATATATACCTATATACCTATATATATATATATTATAGGTGTATATATATATATATATATATATATATATATATATTATAGGTATATATATATATATATATATATATATATTATAGGTATATATATATATTATAGGTATATATATATATATATATATATATATATACCTATATATATATATATATATATATATATATATATACCTATAATATATATATATACCTATAATATATATATATATATTATATATATATATATTATATATATATTATAGGTATATATATATATTATAGGTATAGATTAGGCCTGCATTGACATTGACATGTTTGAGTTCATTTGTCCTACTTGACACTGCACATCCAGTGATATGACTATTGTGCATGTTCAAATTGCAATGATGTTGCTGAAATGATATATTATAATGGGCCAGTCTTACAGACTCATCTGAAAATTCAAGTATACTTTGACTAGCAGGATAAGTGTACAAGACTAAATTGAACCAGTTTACTCTAAATTTCTACTTCTTGAAGTTGGCACCCCCATATGATTAAAGTTTTAAGCGTAGGCGTCAGCACCCAATTAACGTCCAAGTGACTCCAAAGTGGTGACTCATTTGTTTGGCCATCGCTTGTGCAAGCAAAACAAACCTTTCTGCTTCATTGATTCTCAAGTTATGAGCATTACACGTCAGCTAAATAAATTGCAGTGATTTAAGAAATAATGAAGCACAGGTTTTGTTTTGCCTGCACAAATGTGCACAAGTTATGTACAAACGAATGAGACCAGTTTGGAGTCATTTGGGTGTTAATGGAATGCTGACATAACAGGGCTATGCTTAAAATTTATATTATTGTAAATTTATATATTTATGTATATAAATTATACATATAATAAATATTTAATTTCTCAAAAAAAAACTCTCAATCAATCTTTACACAGGTTTTGGGATTATTCCCAACAGATGTCAGTTATCCTGTACACAGTCGTTCTAAATGTGTGTGAAACTAATTGTTTAATTACACATCCAGCCTGAGTAATTAATGTGAAATATGTAGGTATTAGGACAGTGTACGGAATAGGCTGCACAGCTGTGTTAATGCATAGCCGAACAGAATTAACAAGTAACTGTATAGCTTGGCTTATTACATTCACTTCACCATGGGCATTTGGAAACTTTCACTTTCTTTAACTCAATTTTGGTACTTATGTTCATTTCTGCTGCCTTTGGCAAAGAAGTTAGTAAAAGACTTTCCATTAGGAGAGGTAGGTGGGTTTAGCTCATCATTATATGCCACTCCTCTCAAGTGAATTGGCCAGCTGTTACACACACACAAGCAAACGGCCTAGGACTGGTAGATGGTGACATCACTGTGCATGCGTACATGTATTTGTTTGTGGGTTTGTGGCAGGGGGGTTTTTGTTTCTTAATAGCCCCAGTCAGCATGACACAGTATGGAAAGTATAAATTGCGCTGGTTTTACTTGTTGTTGTGAATATTAATGAAACGTGAAATTTCATCATCAGCTGGTCGAGCAACCAAAATAAGAGTGATCACGGCCAAATATGACCAGGGAGTTTACCTATGGGGGCAAATCATTGAAGAAGATGGTTGACCTCTAGTTTTTTAAAGCACTAGAGCCTCAACTTTGCGACAATACAAGAGTCAGCATGCAGTAGATTAGCTCACAAAATAGTCCTCTGTGGATTAACACTTTCTGGTGTTAATGTGTGTCCTCTTACAGACTGATTTCATGACATGGATATTTATCTCAAGTCTTTTCAAAAAAATGTTGAAAAGCCTACAGTTCTTTTTGTTTAACCTGAATGACAAAATTAGTTCATAGTTTTATCTAGCCAGTTTTAAGTAATACCTCCTTGTGTTGTTGCTAAGTTCCTCAGTGTGACTGTTCTTTCTCAGTTACCATGACAGTAATCTTGCAGACAGAAAAACACTACTAAGGTAACCTGAAAGAAGAGGAAGCATATATCTCATCACCCCCTGTATCTACCACGATAAAGTTTTTTTTAAATCCATTTTAACCATATTTTCTGTGAAACTCATTTTCATCATCACTTCATTGCACCATGAGGCTGTGCAGTAACAAAGTCTTGGTTAAAGCAGAGGAAACATATGCACACACACACACACACACACACACACACACACACACACACACACAGAGTAGCCAGACATTACACACAAAGACTGCTTTTGTCTGTGTGGAGAAGGCAGTGGCAGTGACACTAACCAATGGGTATTAGGCCCACTTAAGAATGCTATAGAATCAACCAATGACGTTGAGCCACTAGAGAGACTAGTATGTGGTTAGGCTGCAGCTGAGCTCAGCACATGGCTTAGACGGAAAAGTTCAACTGTAAGGATAAAGATAATCTGCCTGAATGCAGAAAGAATAGTTTGATAGAACACTGCTTTCACTGTGTTCTTCACTTCAGCCTGAATTAAAATGTGAGACTACTGACACTTATTATTTCCATCACTGTGACTTCAATCAGTATCAGTACTTGATAATTATTCACTTAAATTAAGATAAATGGCTATTTTAAAGTCAGAGTGAAAGATCCGAGTGTGTCATGAGAGCCCTGAATACAGCGTGGGTGTATATGCTATATTGTGATGTCATACAGACTTCTCCACATGGTCTTCCCCAGAGATTTAGAGCCTCTATTTATCTAGCCCCCCTCTCCCATATGAATCACACAGATTGTTTAGCTTGAGGAATGAAGTAGAGTTGAGGTAGTGCAATATAACCCAGGGTTTTTTTTTGTTGAGCAACAATTAAAAGCTTGGTCTTGACTTTAGTAGCAGCCTGGTTGTGTGGGCATAAGGTGTAATGTATTTACTGTGTTTTTACAAACTTAAAGAGAGCGAGAGGAAGAAGAGTGCATATGAAAGTGACTATTGTGAGCAAGATTTAATTATTAACACTGACAGCCCATATTCAGTCAGAATCAACACAACACAGTCAGCACTTCCTTCTTGTTTGCTTCACTTACTTCCTCTTCTGGCTTACACAGCACAGGCGAGACACTTTCTGGCCTCAGAGCTGGTGAAGACCCACACAGGAATGAGTTAGTTTTAATCAACACTTTTTTTACTCATCACCAAAGCATTGCCTATTCTGAGAATAGAGTGAGTAATCTCAAAAAGAGGTTAAAATCTAAACCAATTTACCCTGTAAAATTGTTCACTTTAGTTAGGCCAGAGCTCTAACTGAAACAATTAATGGATTCATTGATTAGTTGATCAACATTTTCACACAAAAGTGTGAGTATTTTCTGCTTTTGTCAGTTTCATATCACTGTTAACCGAATATATTCAGGTTTTGAACTATTAGTTAGACATAACATGTCATTTGAAGATAATGTGTTTTTTTTTGTTTTTTACAATTTTCTGTCATTTTTACAAAATAACAGCAGCTTAATCACCAATGAAAATGATCACGTTTGAAGGGATACATCAAACAATTATTTTCATTACTAAATAATCTTCCAGTTAAGTAACTTGATTTGAATAATTATTATAACTCCAATCAAATTAAATTTTTTTTTTTTTTTTTTTTTTTTTTTTTTTTTTTTTACTGTTTCTGTGGTCTATAAATGTTTTGCAGTTTTCCAGAGTCAAAGGTGATGTTTTGTCTAACCCATCGTCCAGAATCCAAAGATACTCTATTTATCATATATGATGAAGAAAAAAAAATCAGTCCAGCTCTAGACATTTTCACATGGCACACACTAAATGCTGGCAGGCATTTAGTTATGGCTGGCTCACTTGTCTACTACTCTATAAGCCACATAGTAGAGATGGATGGTTGTTCAATGCAAGATTGTGTTTGACCTCTGCATTAACTGAATCGACTAGTGAGTTGTGAATGTGGTCTCTTGATGAAAAGGTTTGCTAATTAGGTTTGGTTAATTGTTCTGTGTTGAGAAATTAGTCCTGTTCTTCTGAGCTTCTTATTGGTTTTAACACAGCTGCTTTGTCTTATGAATTTACTCATGGTCCAATACAAAACCTGTATGTTAAACATTGCACAGAGTGTCTGAGCAGAGTAATACAGTAGAACGGTTGATCAATGTGTCCTGAGAAAAGCCCTTTAACCCCCCTCCTCCATGGTTCTAACCGGATATGGCTTTGACCTCTCTGTGAGTCTGTTTGATCATCTTCCTGAGCTAAGCTGTCATTGCATCCTGACCACCGTTGATAGGTCCAGCTGGTCACAGGAAGTGGTGGGCTTATATATCTGCAGGGTGATGCATTTGCACTGTGGGACAGCCCACACTGCAGAAAGTCATAAACTCAAAGGCTAATAATATGATGCAAATGGTATTTGTAGTAAGGGTGTATATCTCTTATGGTCTAATTTGTCTCATATCTTATCTTTACACACCTAAGCTGTTTCTTGTGAAAGGCATGGCTGTTGGCTTTTGTTTTAAAGCCCTATAAGCATGCTTCACTGAGCGCAGTGTAGTGTCTACATTTTCACATCCTGAATTTTAGGTTCAGGATAAAACAGTCTAGAACTGGCTGAGAACAGCTAGATAAACAAATAAGTTCTCTGATCAAAATTCTAATGCCTTAAAATTTATCATGATGCAATGTTGAACTTCTGCAAATTTAATATTAATGGTAACATTTTTGCATGGCGTTACTGCTTCTGAGCTGTGAATGTGAATTTATTGCTGTTTTCTGTATTATATTATTGTAAAATCATTATCTTTGATGGATATTTTTCACTCCTGACATTTTTAAAACCAAATGATTAACTGATCAGTGAATTAAATGAGACAAAAGGCAGACTAACTGATAATGAAATTATTTATTAGTTGCAGCCCTTAGGTATGGTTAATTAAGAGTTTAATCCACACATCTTTTAGCGCTACACTTCACTGCTTACCCCTGCTTCTTAACTTGCTTCCATCATCCCTACCTTTCTTCACTGACAGAATATTACTCCAGTCCTTTGCACAGTAGAGAAATGCATTCCACACATGCTTCAGTGATATTATTACAATGGTTGGTAGAAACAACTTCCTCAAGCTTTGACTCATTCAGCCTTCCCTGCAGCTGAACTACTGTTCAGGCTTCAGTTGCAGGTGCCATGAAGAGCCTCTCTCTCAACAATGGTGCTGATCCATTTCTCTTTATTTTTCATGACAACATTCAGTTGTTTTATGAATGTTTCAGTAGTTCCTGTTTTATAAAATGTGCATGCCAGTGAAGTAGAGATTTGAGTGCACAACAAAAACTGTTGAACAATGGAGCGTTGAGTTTTTCCCCTTTTTTACTTTATACTTTGTACAAATAAATAATGAAATTAAAAATTCCAAAATGTTTATTATTATCATCAAAGATTTATCCATATTTTTAGTTTATGTGTATTACACGTCACTTTTATTTTAATTCCTTGTTTAGAAAAGGCCAGAACTGTTTTTGCATCTTTATCTGAAGCATAGTGGAGGTGAAGCGTGCACACTTTGCATGAGGTCCTCTCTTCATTGGGTCAGGACAGGTGATTAGCATTGTTGTGTCCAATGTAACTACATTATTTCTGGCTGCTGTTCCTACTTCTTGTCACAACATCTGGTTGTCTGTACATTTTTGTTTTGGGCATATTAGTCAGTTTTAAAGTTCATTTTTTTTGTTGCATAGTCCACATTTTGTTAATGTTATCAAACCTGGACAAAAAAGATCACAACAGGAGATGCATTCTGCGACTGTTTACAGTAAAGTGAATCTGTGTTGTCAGTGATTGATGTAGTCAAGCCTTTGTGGACAAAGAAAAACATGTAATTGTACGGTACACTACCTCTGGTATTTGCAAATGTCATTTGCACCCATTCCTATTTTGGTTCACCAAGACAGCCCTGTCCTAAAATATGACTTCCTATTTTCTGTAAATGTACCTGACATCCATGTGAAACAAACGTTTATCTCTGAGAGCACTGATCCTGACTTTGACTATCTGAAAACCCATCTTATCACTGTGGCTATGACACTGTAGGAAAGCTTTGTTTGTAGTATTGGATGAAGTCATGAGGAAATGCAGCGGTGCATTACACCGGTGTACAATGATCAAATTGATTACAGGAGAAGGTTTGCATGAATATCATTCATTATCAGTAGCTGCTCAGCTAAGTTTAGTTACTCCCACTCCAATATGTTTTTAAAACAGAAATATACACTATTGGGTTATTTGATATTAAAGATTAAACTTGGTGCTACATTTAGACATGGACAACTTCATGTGTATATCGTACATAGTATAGCAATGGGAAATATGTACCACTAAACTGATAGTTTTGTTTTATTGATTGCCTGGTAGAAAAAGGGTTTTAACATCGTACCCAGAGAGTGGTCTGCTTCATGTGTTTCACTGCTGGTCTAGGATTGGGTTGAACCAGAACTCTTTTGTTTCCCTACAGGCTGTGTTCTCTCTTATCAACTTATTGAAAGTGGCAATAGGTGAAATAATTAATGTGTTTTCTTTCCAATGGAAATGAAACCCCCACTTTTGCTAACTAAGTTTGAGTCACGTATCTGTTGTTTACTTGTGCACTTTTGCGGGAAAGAAATTAGTAAGAATCAAATCCTTTTGATCTGCAACTAAACTGAACTTTACAAAATATCACCCTGAGATCTCCTAATGTAACTCAGGTTGACTTAAATGAGGTTTAGATGTTATGCCTACTCTGAACTGAATTTTATCTGCAGTGTCTCATTCTCGTAATAAGTTATTGTAGCGTAGTTCTCATAACCAAAACAACCACAGTGATATTTCACACCACTGCTGGTCATGGCTGCATTCACTTTTAGATGTGAATCAAACTGAGTGCACTGCCTTTGTGTCTCATCTCTCTGTACAAACCCAGTTTAATTAAGGAAAAGTTTTGCTTGCCTCTGCATTGTCACAGCAGGGAGTCTTGGTGGTTAGCTAGTTTGTTATGATTTAGTTGGGAGTAAAGTAAGGGAAGCTATTAAGGTTAGCCTAGCAGCTAAAGGGCTATCAGTGCTGGGAATGGAAAACACAGTTCACACTTAAGAGGCTGCGGGTGTTACTGCTTCAATTACATTTTCCTACACTTGTAGCTTGCGGCTCTATGTACAGATATATATGTATACAGACACACAAATAGCAGAGGGTCATGGTTATTTATGTTGTGCACTGAGCAGCCGACTCATGTAGTCCTCACAGTATTAGATTATGGTGATTAGCATGACGCAACCCACTAGCTTCTCTGCCCCTCAGGGTACAACAAGTATTTGCTGTTTATCCACACAGAGATAAATGAGCTTTGATATGCAATAAGATATGGCCATTCAACTGTATTGAGAGGATTAAGCTGTTTTCTGTTGTTTTGCTATCTTTTATTTCTCTGTTACAATAATCTTAAATTTAAGCCTCTCTAATTATGATTACAGTTTTGAGAGGGAAATGAAATAAAAATTAAAATACACATTTGAAAAAGTTGATTTAGATTTTGCACAGGTGCATGTCTGTTCCTTTTTTATTTAGGGTTATCATATTTTTGAGTTTGTGTCGGGAAGCAGTAAAAATGTGGTTGGATAATTGCTTAAGTGTGTGTGTTAGTTGCCATGGCTGTTTCCTGATGAAGATCTGGAATGAAGCCAGTTCCGGAGAGTTACATTTATAAAGTGATGACTTGAGCAAAATGGTAAGACAGAATTTCAACACATAATCCACTGTTTTGCAGAAAGCAACTACATTTATTTTAAAATATATATTTTTTTTAATTTTTCTCCAGAAAACACGTAGAAGTAGCCAGTACAAATTGCTAGATCCCAAAATCATGCCATCAAATGTCATCTTTTGTCCTCCCAACAGTCCAAAAGCGAAAGATATTCTATTTACTAAAATGTAAAACCAAGAAAAGCAGCAACATTTTGACATTTATGCTTAAAAATTGGAATGATTGATCGATTCTCTATATAGTTGCTGATTATGTGATGAATCTTTGGTTCCAGGAAGGGTGGGTTTGAGCTTCACCGGATGGGGTTGTAATGGCTTTTCTCTTTTCTTAAAATGGTAATAATTTACGTGAGAGTGTCAGAAATGTCTTAGCCTTGTGGTATAATACTGTGTTTTTGCAAGTTATCTTGCCATATTTTTGGGGATAATTGTCCTGTTATCTACCATGAACAGAGCCTGTGAGAGGCACAGTGCTGAGTGTTTTGCATATGACTGAATTGGCACAATAAAAGTGACTCTTGTGTTAACTGATGGAAGTCTCAGGATGTTATCTGTAGTAGAAGCCTGTTCACATGCAACTTGTGAAGGAAGTGATCCACTGAAAAAAAAGTGATGAAAAACTGCTTTAATGTTTTTAAAGATATCATGATGATAGACTGGATTTTGTGTGGTGTAAATATGACAGATAGTTACATTAGTGCACATATTTCTTCAAAGGAGTTTTGCAAACGTTATGTAATTTATTGCAATCAATTCAGTGATTTCCTAAAAATCCTCTGATTGCATAAAAATGGAATCCATAGAACTGCAGAGGTCCAAAATGGTAGTGAAAAAGAATTGTTTTTTTGTTTGTCTCCAAGTATACTTATCTTCGAGATCCTGATCTAGTTTTAATTCATCTTATAAATTGTTGTCAACAACTTTTGGTAGCATTTTTGCAGGTCTCAGTTCATGCCTGATCAGAATGACCCTTTTAGCCTTCAGCAGAAAAGATAATACAGCTGCATGATGATATTACAGCTACTTGTGACTCCGCCAATCCAGACAGACTCTCATTCTGTAAGGTTGACCCTTGCTGGCTGTGCTGCGGTGTATTAACGCAGCGCAGTGCGGTGCTGGCTGGCTAGCTGCGCTACTTTATCACAGCCAGCAGGAAACAGGAAGGGAGCAGCCAGCTGCAAGGTCAGAGGTCAATCTATAGCATGAGGGGGATGGTGGACAAAAACCTAGTGTTCAGAAAAAAGGTTTGGCTTTTTACTGTGGTCGTGGTTAAGAATGATAGATGAGAGATGGAAAAAGAAAACACCATAGACATATGACAATCCAGAGTTAGGTCACCAAATCATTCTCTGTACATCTGAATCCCACTTGTCAGGGTTGGCATAGCATCTTAAATAGCAGTAACAGTTGTAGGGGTAGGCTATTGGAGCACTGGCTGCTGCTCAGTATACACACACACACACACACACACTCACACTCACACACATGTAGGACAGAGCTGGTATTGTAGAGAGGGACAAGGACAGAGTGAGAGGGGGAGATGCTAAAACAGATATCAGCTTGTTCTGCCACATACGAGATTAGATTTCAACCTGTATCTTACTTAGAGTTTCAAAATAATACTAATTATGCCTTTGATAATGCTGTCTCTGCCATAAAAACAAAAGTACACAATGAAGTGTCATTCACTGGGCAAATCTTGTGCCAGAGACAGCTGTACCACCCTGCAAGCCTGATGCCAGTCAGACCAGAGTTCACTTTCACATCCACTCTCTCTGCCTTGGATTCACACATTCTATGTTTGCTGTTAGACTCATCGCGTGAGCGGAAACCTAGACAGATGCATATCAAACTTTTTGGTCGTCTGTCCCAAAAAATCTTGAGCTGAAGCGAAAGGTAATGTCACATATTTCCATGCATCAACATTTAGCAATATCAATAAATATATTATAAATCAATGGGTGATGGTGGTTGTTTGCTTATGTTGCCAGCACTGTAAATTTGATCAAATGACACCCACTCAATCCTGATAAAGCAGATTAGCTGAGATGAGTTTTTGAATGTTGAACTCTACAGAGTGCTTCAGGGATTGTAGGCCAACCCAGAAGTTAGCATCACCCTGGTTCCCTTGACAAAAAACCAGTAGGATTTTTCCAATGGTTTTTGGATTACTGCAGAAAATAAACTCTGTGACAAACAAGAGTTTATGATACTTACACATTTTTATCAGCAGGATAATCTTCACAAATGTCACACTCTATGATTCTTGAAACCTAAATACAATCGGCATTAGTAAAATCTATTGCTAGTTTATAAACAAACTACACCACGGTCATATGACTTCATATGACGTGACCACCAACAAACTTTGAACTTGTGGTTTTGTTTAGCTAGCTAACCTATTCTACAAAAGCCTTTCCTCTATCATAGTTAGTAACAGATTACAAAAGTGCGAGTATAAACACAACAGGGCTGCAAGACAGTTTTGTGTGTCATTACAGCGGCACAAACATTCACTTGGACTAAAGGATGAACTGATTAGAATTTGGTGGTCAAAGGTCAACATCCCTGTTCATACTTGACAACATGTGGAAAAAGAAATTTAAAAGCTTGTCTCGTTTCTCGTCTCACCATGTGTATCTCCCTATCTGACTTGAGTCACACAGATTGGCTGAGTAGCATCACGTGACCAGTGCCATAAAGGCTAGAAAATCTATAAACTGTAAAGTTTATCAATACGTTACGTGTTATCGGATCAGACGAGTTGGAACAACCACACCTGAATCAGTTGCTCTTCAATACATGTAAAATTGACCCGAGCATTAGCGTCTTCAATTCGTGTTATTTCAGGGCATATTGTGCACATAGAAATTGTGTCCCCAAGTGAGCTTCTTCAAAGATATCATTTGCATTTTAGGGTGAATTGGAAATGAAATGAAATGATGGGCTTGAAGAGAGGACTTTATAAGCTTAAAGTCTTAAATAGCCTCCATGAATCTTTCACGTTCAGAGATGAGGGGAGTAGATAAGTGTATTCATAAAATGGCAAACTAACCTAGATGTGGAAATGAAGGCTTTGAGTGAGAAGAGATTAATTCCACACATAAACTTAAGAGAAACAGGGTACTGTCCTCATATGATTATGTTGTAGATGAAAGAGCAGGAGGGGGGGCTTGTAACTTAAATAAAAGCACAGGGTAGAGAGAGTTTGACAAAAGAATGGATGAGGCTTCAGCTTTAAGGCTCAGTAGGCCAGTAGGGCCAGGAAGCAGGAGAAACACAGGAGAACCCCCTGCTGAGATGATAGCTGCTGAAGAAAAAACACACAGAAATGCAGTGTCAAACATGCCTGCTTTTTCCTGAAATGACACTGGAAAGGGTTCATGATTATGGCTGACTGAGGTCTTCAGGGAAATGTGGGGAGTAGTTGAAGGTCTCATTTTCCACATTGCATCACTGATGAGGACAGCCCTGACATCAAAGACATACGGTCGATGCATCTGCCTTCAAGTCTTTGCTGTGGATTTAAAGTGGGCAGTGCAGTGAAAGATTAGACATCCAGCTATAAGAGTGTTCACTGTTTGAGGATCATTTACTGCTGAGAGGGTATAAATATAACGCTTTATCGCAGTTTGCGAGCATTGCATTTTCTCTTTCAGATTCGTGTCTGTTCTTCTGAGGTTAACTATCATACTAACAAGCACTGGTCTATTTTGGCAGGTTCTCAATGTACACTAATCTTATTCATCTATCTTCAGTCACTGTCCTTCCTCATTCACTCTTTCCACTCCCCCCTCTCTGCGCTCATAGGGTGCGTAGTGTAGTGTGGGGCAGCTGCAGTGTAGCCACGCTTTCATTGCTGTCTCTCTCGTGCATCTCAATTCACCCTGCCCAGCAGCCAAGCACAATCTCGCTCTGTGCTGCCTCGTAAATCATGGCTTTCTCAGCATAACACTTCTAACGCTGTGATGGGGTGCAGGGGTATGGTGACATTGTGCAGCTTCGTTCTCTCATTTCGAAGTCTCCTTTTTTTGTATCATCCCCTCTCACTTTTGTCTTCCACAATTATACTCTTCTCCACATCTTCCTTATATTTGGCTCTCCTACTCTTTAGCCCTCTCCTCTTCTCTGCGCTTGTCGACCACCCATTTGCGACTGGAACCAAAGCTGTATACTAAAATGTACTAGCCTCTACATCACGGTCACTCTGATTGTGTATGTGTGTGTCCTTGAACACTGCTATGTTGTCTCCATGGACCTGTGGCTATTTCTGTATTGTGGAAGCAGCTAAGGACAATTTTCAGTGGAAGAAAACACCAAGCAGAAACCAGGCCTTGAGTAAAACGTCTTTATTTCCACCCTCAACCCTCCTCTGTTAACTACCATCCGTCTTACTGCATATTTTACAAACTGTAACCTGTTATTCTTATGGAAGTTTACAGTCTACCCTCAAATCTCGTGTTTTTTGAGAGGTAAGGCTAAGCATTCACGTTGCCTCCTCATGTGTGTGTCTGAACTAAATTTAAGAATCACTTGAGTTTCCCTCAGTAACTTTATAAGTGAAAACAAATTTAATGTTACTTGCTTGTCACATTGGGGGTTTTTTATCTCGGACCAGTATGAAACTGAATCACTTGCACGTTGAAAATGTGCTACACCAGGGCGAAACTAGTACCTTCCATAACATCAATCACATCTACAACCTTTAACACATCAATCTATCCGACAGTTGTGGCCACAGACCTACATGCATTGTTCTCAACTGCTTTTGTTTTATCTTATTTTAAGTAAATGATCATATACCACAAGAAATCTAACTTTATGGTGATAACAGTTTCATCTGCCTTTTTCTGATATGGTATGTTTATGTCCAGTGACTGCCAACAGTTAAGCTTTGGTCAAACTGTTCTGACTACAGGGTAGTCAACAGCTGGACACTGGTATTCCTTTGTCATGTTGATCAGCTTGATAGAGGTAAAATAAACTTGTGGCAAGTAGTTGACAAAGACACAGTCTGATCATCTTCCCAAGCTACCAGTGGAACATGAGTAGTGATATATTCCAGAGAATTGTTAGATTTGAGATGGCACTGGTGTGAGGACAAAATTCCTACTGGATTAATTAAGAAAGAAACTAATAAGTAAATGGGAGAAGATGGATGTAATCAGAAAACATGCACAAGGAGAGAGGGCTCCATGTTTCAGTAGAGTCGTCTTTTCTATTTGCTGATGTGTTCCTTCTGCACATTTTGCGTCACGTATTTTCATCACCCACCACTGTTACTAGGGGTGTGTTTATCAGCCAGTGAACTACCAAGGGATTTCAATGTTGCCTCTGCACTATTTAGATCAGATATGCTTTGGAAAGAAAATGTTAAAGTAAAATAATATATAAATGTATTAAACATGTAATACTTGCATGCAAGAATTAATAGGAAGTTCCTTTTTTTTCTGTCATTGACAGTCATTGGATTTTGTTTTGCATTGCCACAGATGGCAAAACCAACAAGAATGCTAAACAGGTTACTATTTATAGTTGCCTGAGAAAGTTGCATGTTTGATTTACATTTGAATATTGAAATGTGTGTGTGTGTGTGCATATATATATATAATATATATGTGTGTGTGTAAATTCCCTTATTATCTTGTAAACTAATCATTGTTATCAGAACTCACCAGGATTAGGATTGATACATTCCATCAATAATACATTAAGTCTATTCAATATTACAGTTCAAATGATGACGCTGTAACCACATTGCAATGATAAAGACGTGTAATCTCACACACTCTACTCTTGACTCCCACAGACGGAACCTCACCAAACTGTCGTTGATCTTCAGCCACATGCTGGCTGAGCTGAAGGCCATCTTCCCCAATGGTCTGTTTCAGGGTGACAACTTCCGCATCACAAAGGCAGATGCCGCAGAGTTCTGGAGGCGCGCCTTCGGGGACAAGTGAGTCCAATTATATATTACTTTACACAATAGAATATTATATTTCTCCAGTGGTTCCACACTGGAATCCTGGAGCCCTATGGGGTCCCTTACAGGATGTTCCCAAGAAAATGAGTTCAATTCAGCACATAATTAGAAGTTACAACATTAAGAGAATGTATAAGTGACATCTGAGAGAAATAGTTTCAGCCTCCTTGCTCTTTTTTTTTTTTTTTTTTTTTTTTTTACAGTAGTTACAGACAATAAATATTTTTTCTGAGGCTCATGTTGGGTATCCAAAAGGTCTGATGACTACTACATTCTTTTATGGCATCGTTGATAAGTAAATGTGTGAAGTCATGTAATATATCATCACACACATTTGAGTTAACCAGTCCCCAAATGCACACAGCTAAGTCGAAATTGTAACTGAAAACAGTACAGAAATAAATGAGACATGTGGAACTACAAGGACATTTTAAATGCTGGGTTTTCCCAATACTACGTAATGATACATTAATTTCCCTATTCATCAGATAACTGTGTGGTTTATGTATCTTACCTCTATAGCAGGAACTGAACAAAGAATGTGACCACCATATGGGAAAGCTTAGTTCTGTATTTTTCAAATGTTGGTCTGAGTGCATTTAAATTAATCTGCCAGCTCTTTTATCAAAACATCACATCACCTTAACTTTCATGACCATTAACCCTCAACAAACAGTCTGTTCAGAAAATAGCATTTCCTCTTTATCACGTATGAATCACTAGAATTCAACGTCCTGACGGGAAATGTGGTTCATATCTGTATTTAGAAGAGCTACTGTGTACTAACTTAAGTGCTCATGATGCACACAACAATCATGTAACACACCAAGTAAGACTAAGTTAAAATCAAGACTGTCACCACACCTTTATGCACCTTGGGAACGCCACAAGGCAGAATGCAGGTAGTCTACACTTATTATTTATGGTGTCTTGATGTTTGTTTTATTTCAGTTTGCTGTTTTACAGGACCATAGTGCCTTGGAAGGTGTTCCGTCAGTCTCTTCATGAGTTTCATCCCATCAGCTCCGGACTGGAGGCCATGGCCCTGAAGTCCACCATAGACCTCACCTGCAACGACTACATCTCTGTCTTTGAGTTTGACATCTTCACCAGGCTATTTCAGGTAGGGAACACACATACACACACTGCACCTTTCTTCTTGTCTTATCATTTCCTTGTGAGTTATTGAGATAAGAAATGTACAAAGGAAGAGAGTGACAGAGAAGACAGAGACAGAGAAAGAGAGAGAGGGAGAGAGAGAGACTAATACAGCAGTCTGTTAACCTTGGTAAAGGAAACAAATTTAATTTGAGCAGCACATAATGAACTTAAACTAATCTGCCACATCTTTTTTTGGCTAACGCTATCAACTTTTTAGCAGGATGCCTGCTGACATATTCACACTGTCAGATGGGACTGAAGTTGAAACCTTCCTCTTCTCTGCTCACGCAGTACATATAGAGATGTTTGGTAATTATTTTGTCCTTTTTAAGGGGCAGCTGTTGCTGCTTTACAAGGCCCAGTCAGTGTTTTTTTCCACCTAGAATCACACTGAGATCCTCCTCAAGGACAGTCTTCATTATATGTCCTCCCCTCAGGTTGTACTGTCTTACTGCTAGATGAATAATAAACAGCAAGAATGAAAATTAGTGGAATAAATCCCTAGACGGGAATCTAACTAAGCATGCACTTACATTGACAGTTTATGAGTTGTTTTACTATGCCAAACACTGACTCAACTTTGTAATAGATAGACCACACTAGCAGCACACTGCTCATGCACTGGGAGTTGTGGTGAGGTAAAGGGCTAAATGTAGCCAACCATTTATATTTTTCAATTATATACATGAGGCAGCAGGAAAAAGCACATTTATTGTTTTCTTTTTCATCAACATAGAATGAAGCAGCGAGAGAAAGGAGCATGCATAAAAAGAAAAACTACAAAGGATAGAGGAAGGGGAGGGCAGAGGGTGGGTTTATCAGGAATCATCTTCAGAGCTTATCTATAGTATGTAGTGCAAGCATTTTGTATCAGCATTGTAATTAACACAGCACCAAATGAAATCTGTTGAAATTTTATCACATCTCATATCTAAACCTAATCACAGACACAGTTCTAATTTACATTACCTAAAACCTCTTGCATCATATTTCATATGCATTAGTGTATGTTGTTTATTTCCTCCGTGACATTATCCCAGGCTACTTGCATGGTGCAGGGTACCGACAGGCTTAATGAAAACTAAACAGATTACAGACATTTCCTATGACACTCCCTCATACAGAAGTGAAGTCCTCCTCTAAATGTCCTCAAACCCAGAAGAGGAAGTGAGCCTGAGGCCATTTTAAGCTTTGTCCTTGATATGCAGTAGACTGGGGGTGATTATGCTGTGTTTTTATTACATTAAGAGCACTTGAAATGTGTTATTTCTTGCCGTATCTTTAGGCTGAGTGATGTGGTGATGATTATAAACCAATATATTAAGCAAAGTTTGCTTGCTGTGCTCAGTTAAGTGTAAAGTCGATCTAGGTTGAATTGATGTCCAAATGGCAAAGAGGTGACTAAAAAATAAATGTACACTCACTGGATATTACATTACTGAGCACACTTTTGTTTACTAATGCAGCCAGTTGGTGATCACATTACACTAAAGGGAATAAGAGAAAATAGATACAATAGATCTAACACCGAGTCCAGCAGAGGAGACAGTTTTGACTTGTCACTTCCTGTGTGTAAAAAGTCTAATTTTAATTTGGGCAAATACCGCAAAGAGACAAATTGATAGGACAATCCCTTTTTTGTCATTTAGCCAAATTACGTATTAATCGTTGTGTAGCTTTAACTTTTGCTGTGACCTCTGCAGCTCATTTTCAGTGTTGCGTTAAATCTACTTCCTTTCACACACAAGACCGACTGGTGAGAGCAATTGCGGAACCTCCTACTCACTACCGCACTCCCATCAGCGTGCTATAGAGCGCTATGAATTATTATATATTTTTTGCTTCAATCTTCAACCCTTACTGTTAGGCTGGCTTGACTTGATTTGGGTCAAGTAGTCATTAAAGAAAGAAACACCTGTAAAGTTGTCTCATACCTGCTGTATATATAGTGTGGGAAGCAGTCTGCTCATGTTCATTTCATCCTCCTCATTCTGCGGCTCCAGATGGTATCAAACGAGTTGCATGCTGACTTAAGTGTTGCAAATTAAGCTTAAAGGACTGTTTTACATTGCTTGACCCAGATTGAAATGGCCTTTGTAAATCACACTTCAGTAAACAGTTTTTTCATCTTCAACCATGATATATTTCTCCATCACTCTACTTGTACTGTTATTGCTGTGTCAATGCCCTCACACATCAGATGAGTCACTCTGTTCTCTCTTTTTCTTGTTTGTATGATTGTGTGTGTGTGTGTGTGTGTGTGTGTGTTTCTGCGTGTGCGTGTGTGTGTGTGTAGCCTTGGTCGTCCCTGCTGCGGAACTGGAACAGCTTAGCAGTTACTCACCCGGGGTACATGGCCTTCCTCACCTACGATGAGGTCAAAGCACGGCTGCAGAAGTTCATCCACAAGCCTGGCAGGTGAGACATGTAAACACATGTATGCACATGTACACACAACCTACAATGCAACCTAAATCAACCTCATGTCTGAACACAAGATGGGGTCTCATTAGGTGCTTCTTGATGTGACTGCAGTGATACAGTCATAACTGCACATTTTTGAGCACAGTACATATCTGAATTCACATGGCCCTCACAGTCAACTCACATTGACGTTTTAGTAGCATACGTTTAGGGCAGTGTGAGTAACACAACTTAATGACACACATGTGACCATGTTCATGTGTTTCCACAGGCAACAGTACGGTTGTGGGTTTACTGTAGCTCTCAAGACCTATTTTCATCCCTGCTTGGGAGATAATATACGTGTATGTTAATGTCTGTGTTTGTGTGAGCGTGTAGTATTGTTGTTACATGAGTGACTCGTGCTTTCACTTTGCATGCAAACACAGATGCACATAAATGCAAATTTTGGCTTTGCATCAATACAATGGCAGACAGGGCACAAGTTCAGTCTTGGTCTCACATTCCATTTGTGCGTGCGTGCGTGCGTGCGTGCGTGCGTGCGTGCGTGCGTGCGTGTGTGTGTGTCTGTGAGGGCTTGTGTGCAAAGGACCCAGGGCAGCGTGGCACTGGTACCTAGCATCAATGGTCTGATTGTACACTGAAAGCTGATGTCACTGTTTAGGCCGGGCCTGTGTAGGGCCACGTTGACATCTGAGCAGTTATTGGCCCGTTTGAGTGCAGCATTTTATAAATTACAGCTTACTGTCAGGACTGATCTGTTTGTATTATGGGTAAAGCACTCGTTCCACTTCAAAACTAAACATCAAGGCCATCACCAAGAATCCTTTTCTCCACTTGTGCAGTATTGCTAAACTCAGTCCTGCCCTGTCAGGAAATCCTAATACATGCATTTGTGTCATCTACGATCAATTAATGGGCTACTCTTGTTTTTTCTGGCCTACCTAAATCACGTAGTCTCCACCCTCAGCTGGAGTACTTACAAAGACGGGCTGCTTTGCACAGATACTCAATACCCCCTAGAGCTTATTTTTAATTTGGTCATTTCCTGTACAAATCTGTGAAACTTGTACATTGAAGCAAGCAGCCAGGAAATGTTCGATCCTGTGGTGAGTGGCTCATTTTCTTGTCAGACTCATGTGGCTCTCATAGCCACACTTACTTTTGCACTGCAGCAAGGGGCAACTAAGTCCCCTCAGTCCCATTGTGCACCACACCATGCATTTGGTTGATCTTGGCTATTTACTGTGGAATTTATGCTTTAATGAGCAGTGATGTTTTAATTTTTTGTTCTTATGCAACCCAGGTTGAGTGATAACTATGATGATATAACTGTAGCTGTTTTTTTATATATATATATATATATATATATATATATATATATATATATATATATATATATATATATATATATATACACATTAATTCGTGTAATATACATGTAATGTACAACATATAACCTAATTGTTTTGTGGTTCATGTATTTTTATGTATATAGCATGTATGTAGAATACATTTGATGGCATTTACTTTTATGTGCTTGCTTATCTTTGGACGGGACATCTTATCTTTTTGAACTTTTCATGTGAAGTATGTTCAGACCTTTTTCAGTGATCAGACATTAGTTTAAATTGCCAACGGGCTAATTCCATGCATAGATCAGCCTACATACTTACACATACTTAATTTATTTCATAAAAAATGATGTGCAAACTTGAAGAACATGTTTCTTCATGTGCATAGTTTGTCGAACATATTTGCAGTCCTAACTATTTGATCACTTCTTTTTTTTTTCAGTGTAACAAATTGGAACCCTTTGACACTACTTCAGTATTTCTTATTTCTCATGTCTCTCTCCCCAGTTACATCTTCCGCCTGAGTTGCACACGGCTGGGTCAGTGGGCAATCGGATATGTGACAGCAGATGGAAACATACTCCAAACCATTCCCCACAATAAACCCCTCTTCCAGGCCCTCATAGATGGCTTCAGGGAAGGATTGTAAGTCCACTGGCATTTTGTTTGGCATAGTCATATCCGTTATTGTCTTGGGGGGGTTACATCTAGACTTCTGATCTGCCATTTTTTGGCTGGGTCTTGGTCTTCATTTGATGCAGTTTTAATAAATGATTTAAAAGTCAAACTTCCTGTCATATGTAGGACTCTTTTTCTATCATTTCCCCTTCTTTCTCCTCTTCCCTTCCCACAAAGCATGCATCACTGCATGCTATGGAGCTCTGTTTTGCATCCCACGACTGAATCTGCCTTTCAGCTTTAAACCAATCCAGCCATATCATATTGCTTGTTCCCATCATTCCAGTGTTATCATAACCAGAATAGAACTGTTGGTTTCTAAGTGCAGCTCAGTCAGTGGTTTTTAGCTGGCTGGCGTGAAACTCATCTTTTTATGCCAGCGTTGATTCCTTTGTTTAATGAAAGCTATGGTTGGCCTGCCCCAACCTGTAATCAAGTGCTTATTTAAACTGGGAAAGCCTTTACAGTATATCGCCTGCATCTACAAAACATTTGTCAAATGGTAATTACAGCATCTGACCCATTTGTAAATTAGTCACATACTGTACATGCACCATATTGGTGGTGATATTAAAACATGTTGCCAGATTGAATGAATGGATTGAACAGATGTTTTCGTTACCGCAGCCTGTTAGGTATACATGCATTATAATCATACTAACTAATGATGATGATAAATTTAAAAGGAAAATGCCTGTGGAAATACCCAAGGATACTTCAAGGGAACCTCTGTGCGTACCCTCTAAGTTTATGTGCCTCTGCTTCTCCAGCTATTTATTCCCTGACGGCCGGACCCAAAACCCTGACCTGACAGGACTGTGTGAGCCTTCGCCTCAAGACCACATCAAAGTCACACAGGTCAGAGCAATGGGCTTCTCAGACTGCATCCTCAGTCATTTATATCTCATACTTTCTTGTTTGTCTTTTGCATTTTATTGTAATTTTGTAATTCAATTTCTGGCCTTTTTTGGTTGACACACAGTCCAAGAAATATCTCAGTTGAAAAAAAATATGCGACGGTGCAGTGCACAACCAGAAGGAGAAGTAAAAGACATGAGAACTGATCCCAGAGGAACAGATCTATCTTATTTTAAACTTTCAAATACAGTTACAAATAAATTGACATTTCAAAGTTTATGTTTTATAGTTAAAGGAAATTGGTCCTCTTTCAGTGTAGGCATTGTTAAGCATTGCAGGAAATGCATATCTGTCCTGCAGTATTTCATACTGTCAGGACACTGAACATTGGGCTCAACATGTTAAATAAGCAAGATACATAATTCTGAATTTGGAAGTATTGTTAAAGAATATCCACTCTGGTGTATCCAGTCTCCGTCTTGTTTGGCTTGCATATCTGCTCAGAGTTTGGTAAAGGTGTTCATGAACAGACTCATTTTGTGTGAGCACAGGACTGAAACTAAAAACACGCCCCCGCATTTTGACTTTGCTCCAGATGCTTCTAGGCTCTTTCAAAATGATCTCAGGTGATGTTAGTGCCGTATGATGTTACCCTGTGTTTAGGAACTGAGAGCTCATAGTTGTCTCATTCTTTTCCCCCCTCAGGAGCAATATGAGCTGTACTGTGAGATGGGCTCCACTTTCCAGCTGTGTAAGATCTGTGCCGAGAATGACAAGGATGTGAAGATTGAGCCCTGTGGTCATCTCATGTGCACCTCGTGTCTGACTGCTTGGCAGGTACGAGAGTGGGTGGATGGGAAAGGTTTTCTGTGGGTTGGTTGCTCCATGTTAAGTGTCATAACTCATACCTGTTGAGAGGAGAATATCACTGTTGCAGTGTTTTTTCTGTACAGCCGTAACAGGCATATAATAGCACATCACCTCCTGTCATCTCTGTGTGCCATTACATCTGCCTTTCTGCTTGTGTTACAGGAGTCAGAGGGTCAGGGAACGGGATGTCCCTTCTGTCGCTGTGAGATTAAGGGTACAGAGCCCATTGTTGTGGATCCTTTTGACCCCAAGGACAACAGCGGGGGCTCCTGCAGGGGCACATTTGGGGCTGAGGGTGCTCCGTCACCCAGCTATGACGATGATGATGACGACAGACTTGAAGACCCCCACCTCATGATGAGCAAACTTGCCTGTACAAAGGTAAGATTGTGGAAAGACCTTGACTTAATTCCACTAAAGTTATCCCAGTTTGCTCAAAGTTTCCAGTCATGGCACTGGGCACACCCTGTTTTAGTATTTCCCACTGATAAAACATTGAGGGTCTTGGCTTAGTTGGTTTGATAACCCTGGGTGCACCTCATGGGTTTCTACTGTCCTCTTCTCTTCTCTGTGTTTCTGAGAGACCCATCTCTATACAGATGAAACACTCCCTGCTTTTTCCTTTTTCACTTTTCGTGTGCTTCAAGCTCACGGCTCATATCTAAAGTCTTTCATCTCCATCTTTCATGGTGCCAAGGTAGCAGCTTTTTGTGCTTCTCAGTATTTGATATGTGGGGCATTCTCCTATCCTACATCTTTTATGTGCCTCAGAGAAGCTCTGTGTGCATTAGTCTGCTTATAGAGTAGGCGAATACCTCAGATCACACACACTTTGATGTGGTCCCTGGAATTTTGGCTTTGATTGCTGACCCAGCCTTCGTCTCATCCTTGTCTATTTCTTTAAATGTACTTGTATGCTCTGAAGTATTTGGCTGTACTTCATAAATATTTTGTGTTGATTTGTGTTAGTTTGAAGGGTTTCATGTTAAACAAAACATGTTTTGGATTCTTTTTTTTTTTTTTCTTTGGAAAAACTGAGCAAAATACGGCTCTGCCATTGGAGGGTGCAGTAAAATTTAGAGGCCTAGTTACTGTTCTACTGACATTTCATTCATTACAGTGTCAGTCTGTACAATTCATCAAAATATCAAAATTGGAACATGGAACATGAAAAATGAGAACTTAACTAAAATGCCCCACACAAAATAAAATAATTTTATTGCATGGCATTATGTGATATGATTAGAAAAGAAATCATAACATTTTCAGCACTGTCATCCTGCTCTAGACAGAGATAACCTCAGACCATTCAAAGAAATACGATGAGAACTATAGTGTTGTGTATTCCCTTTAATCCATACGCAACACGACTAGGCTTACATTAGAAAACAATGTGGGTGGGTAATACTATCTGCAGTTTGGATTGGCAGCAGCATCATGATGTGTATCATGTACAGAGCAAAAGCTGATTGTGTAAAAATGTTTCCCATGTAGCAGAATTTAATCACGTGTTGTGCTCTGCTGTTGTAAATGTGATCCAGGTGGAGCGCCCCCCATCACCCATGTCCATGGCTCCTCAGTCCTCTCTTCCCCCTGTGCCACCCAGACTAGACCTGCTACCACACAGACCTCCCAATCCCCCCGGCGCCTCCAGTCCGGGGGTCACCACAAAGGTAACTGAAAATACACAATCAAGTTTAGATTATTACAATAAAAGTTCATTCACACAACATCTTCAATGGGGTTTGATTGTCCAGTTTATCTGGAAATGTGTGTCATAGCCTGCAAGTAAACAGGAAATGATACTGTCATAGGAGAATGGAGGGACTTTGTTGGTATTTGTTTTTATACAGAGATGGAAGTGAAACATGATTTTAATGCAAGCTTGTGATGTTTGTTATAACATTTCAGTGTTGTCCCAGAATTTGGTTGCTTTAGCAAAGTTGATGCAGAGAGCAAAACCTAGACTAAAATTTAAGAATAATTTAACATGTAAACCAGCTCTGTTATTGAAATTACACTTACTCCTATTACCCCATTAACACAAGTAAGGTGTTGAAATGACGGTTACAGTAATCGATGTATTTAACATTCTGCATATGGCTCATTTTAGGGTGTATTTCCACTCTCTGACGCTTTCATATTACTACATACACATACATTTATGCTTAAAGTGTAGATAAATGGAAACTGTAGATAGGAATCTGAAAGTGTCTGCAGCTGAGAAACATTTTACCTTTGTGTTATTCATCTAGATGATGTATATGGTTGATTATGATGACGAATGCCTACACCACGGCCTTTTTGCTAAATGGATTATTTCTGACAGCACAGAGTTTTCTTGGATTTCACATCAATATTATATGTAGTCTAAATGGGCTCCCTCAATCTCTGTTTCTCCCCTTCAGGCAGCATCTCACCACAAAGACAAGCCTCTTCCCCTCCCCCCAGCACTGAGGGATCTTCCCCCTCCTCCTCCTCCTGACCGGCCGCACACAGCTGGGACAGCCCCCGATGGACGACTGCAGAGGCGGCCCTTACCGTGCACTCCCGGGGAGCCCCCTCGAGATAAGCTCCCTCCTACACCTCCAAACCGGCCCCTGGCTGACTGGAACTCTAGGCCTGTTCCTAAGGCCCCCACCTCCTCTTCATCATCCTCGTCCTCATCTTCCTCGTCCTCCCAAGTGTCTAGTCTGGGAGGGGACATTCGAGCAGGTGTCAGGGAACTTTCCAACCGACACTCCCTCCCCTTGGCGCTGCCCTCTGCTCTGGACACCCGCTCCGACTCGCAGAAGAACAACAGCTCCCTCAGTCTGGATCACCAGCTGGTCAGAGGAACCACAAAACACCACACACTAAACTACCATTTGGTTTGATGTGTATTCATTGGCTGCAGTTACAAGCACACAGTATTCAAGTTAGTTGTCATTGTCCAAGAAAAATAAATGAAAGAATCCAGTATGTGGGTTTGAGCTATCGTTGGTTCTTAGCAGGGCATTCCCGACAGATCACTACACCACACAACTGCTGTTTGATCACATTTACAACAGGGACATGAAATAAACGTGTATTTGTTACTTCTATTACTATTTGTAAAATCCATGTTGTTCATTTTGGGAAATACACTTATTCACTCTCTTGCTGAGAGTTAAATACAGCCAGCTTCATATTTACTGACATGACAGTCGTGTCAATCTTGTCATTTTAGCACTTAACCAAGTTAGCGTATTTCTCAAGATGTAGAACAATCCCTTTAACGTGATTGGTATTTGGTGTCTAGATTTTGATTGTGTAAATATTCTTCACATTAAAGTTTCTAATATTTCTACTTCTGCGTATTTTCCAGAATTTTGCTGCTGCCGGTCAAGATTATGACAACCCCAAAGTCAAGCCCTCAGCCTCAGCCAACGCCATCTATTCACTGGCAAGCAGGTACGTTGTACTGGCACTCACTATGACTTTAGGTCTGACAAGACAATGATTTTAGCTCACTTGCAGATCACAATGTGTTAAAGACATTCATACAAATCATTTTATTTAATTTCAAACACCTTCAGTGTTTTAGGTTTTATAAATCCAGTTCTGTCGTAAATATTCCTTGGTTGTTCTCAGACCGTCTCAAGCCCTGAGGGCAGTGACAGGAGAGGAGGCACGGGACAGCGAGGAGGAGTCGGAGTACATGATCCCCTCCTCGCGCCCTGTCCTGCCCCCTATCACGGCTCCACCTGTAGGGGAGACCCCACCAGTCCCTAGGCCGTCACAACCTCAGCCTTCATCAGCGCTCCAGGCACAGAGCCAAGCCTCCACACTCAACTCAAGGTATTAAACACTTTCAGTGAATCCACCTTCAGGAGCACAAAAATGACTTTTCATTCTTTGGTGATATTGTTTTGTTAGTGTTTGCAGGGTTGTGTGTGTCACTGTTATTTTATTATTGTTGTTTTCTGCTGTAGGCTGGCACTAGCTGAACTAGAGGATGGACCTCAAATGTATGAAGCTATGTACAACATCCAGGCCAGGTCACAACAAGCCAGAGATTCAGGTATTTTGATTCACTAACCTTTGACTAACTAGGATAAGCTGAGTGAGGGAATTCGAGGTAGGCAGCATGAGTCGCTTTCATATCCTGTTTTAAAATTTATACCTTTGTGCAGACCTTTCTGCCTACCACCCTGCAAGGGTTTATTTGTGTTATCCGTGCTTTACAGTTAACAGCTGGTGGGGAAAAAAACTGACTGTAACCAGTCAATCTGAATGTCTGAATTTTAGTTTAACTCCAAAACACCATCCCCACCATCTGGAAAAAACTACACCTACTCTGTGTTGGCATGACTGTGAATTATAATTCTGTTTACAGTGAGTCATCTGAAGCTGTTTCAGAGGATATAAGGATCTGTGTATATGAATGAAACCAGGCATATGCTAAGTCTGTATTTATCTTCATGTAGCTCTGTCTCCGAGTCTGTAGTGCTAACAAATTGTTTCCCATCCCTCCAGACTATTCAGAGTTGCCCCCTCTGGCGATGGCCAACGGTCCCAGAGACCACACAGCTGAGGACAGGGAAGAAGAGGAAAATGGTTATGACTTCCCAAAACCCCGGCTGCCGCTGCCCCCTGCCCGACGGACCTTTTCAGAACTGGGGGGGTCGTCTTCCTCCTCTTCATCCTCCTCATCATGCTCATCCTCCTTGGCTGCTTTCAGCCGCCTTTCCTTAGATTCAGATGCTGGAGCTGCAGCACGTAAGTGTACTTGGCCCTGCTGAGCCAGAGCTGTTTTTTAATACATGATAAATCTTCATAAAATAATTGCTCCGTGATTGTGATAAATACACAGCCTACACAGTCAAATCTTTGAACACTCTACTTTGATACGTTTACAAGTGAATCCCAAGCAATGTAATTGTAAACTAAATGTACAGATACCCCCCAAATTATGGGGTATTAAACAATGAGCCATGTTATGAAAGTGAGGTTTGATACTGTAGCATATGACCCACACAATCCAAGTTTACAGATGACTTTCAGTTTTGTTGCCTCAACTTGCATGTGCTAGATAAGGTTATGTCTGGCTGTCAGAAAGAATGAAATGAAAATTGAACGACCTCAATAGCTAAATACTTTTAGGGTAAGCAAGAAATACCTTTCGTTATTTGAACGGTTAAACCCTTTAAAACATGGGCTCTTATATTAAGAGTTTAAAAGTTGAAATTTTACATTAATGCTGGCTTATATGGTAACTGGTTGGCAAGAATGGAAAATGGTACATCTGTTTTATAAAATCACTTGGATGTAAAAATTTATAACAGCTGCCTCTTCAGGTCCCTGTCTGCCAAGATGAATTAAAATTGCTGATGAATCAATATCTTGAAGTAGTACAAAAGTTGCGTGACTGAGTGAGCAGCCTGAAAAGTCGACTTAAGTGTTTTGCTGCTACCTGGTATGGGGCCAGACATAATACAGATTTTCCAGAAGCTCTCTGAAGTTAATGCTAGACTCCAATTTGGACTTTGATAAATTGCCATGAATCGATTGCCAGACATCATTTTCTCCAGTATGTGCAATCACTGTGCAAAGAAGGGTAAAGACCAGTAATTACAGAGAGCTGTTCACTTACATCAGTGACCGTAAACCTAGAAAAACAGTAAGGGATGCCTCCAGGATTTTGGATCTGATCAAACCTGATGGCGGAATAACCATCTGTATCTCATACTCAGCACAGAGGTGTCCTCCATTGCAGACAGCAAGGTTGTGTAGAGGATTTACTGATATGCAGCATTAGTGACCTTAGCAGACCTCAAATGTAAAGCAGGTGCAGGAGGAACCATGGAGAGCTGGAGCAGAGCAGGACTCAAAGGCAACATGGGCGGATTGTTTGAGAGGATTTTGGTAGAGACACTGACAAGCTTAATGAAGGAGTTGCTGGTGCTAATATTGAGCCTTTCAGTGATGAAAGCCACAGTGCTAAAAGTTCATCATCATGTGACAATCTTTAATTTCTCAGAGTAATCTCTTAGTCTCTGCAGCAAGCTGACATTTTACCACTGCGTCTTTCTGTGTGTCTGAGTATTCCACCAGTGCCCTGAATCTTTGTTGTTGAGGACCAATTAAGTTGCTCTCAAACACTGACAAGCTCTCACATTATAATTCGACTCTTTATGAGTGCCTTGTTAAATGTCACAGCCGTGGAAAGGTCAACCAGCTCACCATATGTACTTAATGATAAAAATGTGCAGTTTACTTCACAGACAAACCACATGTTGCCTTCTACAAATCACAGTGATCAAGATTTTTTATTAATTATAATTAATAAAATAATCACTCACTGTCCCCATTTCTTCAGCCTTCTCAGAGTCAGTGGAAGCACCAGAGAGACCTCCAAAGCCCCTGCCCAGACGTATCAATTCGGAGCGCCGACCCAGCCCTGTCCCGCCCATCCCTGCTCCACCCAGTAGTGGAGCAATGGGAGGAGAAGCCAACCCTCAAATAAGTAGTGAGATAGAGCACCTCATGAGTCAGGGATACTCTTACCAGGACATCCAGAAAGCACTGATGATTGCACAGAACAATATTGAAATGGCCAAGAATATCCTACGCGAGTTTGTCTCCATTCCCTCCAACGCTCATATTCTTACATAGCACACTCCTTGTGCCTCTCTATCGTGTTTGCTCTCTCGCCCTCGCTTGGCCCAGCCTGGTTGGGTTTAGGTTGGCACAGGCCAGCCCAAAGCCCAAAGCCCATTGCCTGCAGCACTGCCTCTGGTGCTGGCTGACGCCCTACGCCCCTGTGGATTTTAACTGGCTGTGACTCCAGCGAGCTCACAGCATCTCTGGGACTCTGCGCCCTGCACTCCATGCGCTTTCAACAGTGTCTGGCCTTCTTAAAACTGTTATACAGCAGGCCTCTTCGTTTTCAAGAACATCTCCGTGGGACTGACTGAGCACATGTGGAGCAATGATGGGACGCCACATAACGCAAGACTTTGGTAGGAATCCTGGGAAGAGAGATTCTTATCTTTCATGTCGAAGCCTCTTGCTGAAAATGTAACCAACACCTCACAAATAAAACTAAAAATGTATGTCTATATGAAAATTTAATATATGAGTAAATATATATTAAATGTGTGTAATATATACAGTACGTGCATATACAGTATGTGAAAATGATTTCAGCTTTGAGGGTCGCTGTTGGTACAAGCGATATGGGTAGACAGGGACCAGATTAAAGGGGGGTTTGGCCCTCTGTCAGACTAAGGGATGTGAGAGTGTGGAGAAGTACATGTGAGGAAGAGTCGGGGTGTCTTCCTCACCAGGATGCGTCGGTCAGCAGCAGCTTAGAAGACATGCAGCAGAGCTTTTCCGTGATGAATTCAGTCTGTTATGGCCTTTGATTAACAACTTTGCTTTGGTACTTTTTTTTTTTTTTTTTTAGAAAGACATCCTTTTTTGTCTTTTTTTTTTTTTTTTTAAGTAGCATGATGATGGTTTCAGGTTTGGACTGTTGTCTGGCAGTGTGTGTGTCCATGTGTAAGTGTGTGTTTGTGTATGTGAGCATGCATGTGCGCGTGTCTGCCAGACCTACTCCTCATGACCTGCTCTCAAATGAACCCCTGTTCCTGTACAACATGAATGTGGAATTACAGTCAGTATACTCAGACTCGTGCTCTGTAAACTTACTACTGCTCTAACTCATATGGCAGGGCTAATGCGTAGCTGTAGAGTCTGGCAGTGAGATTATTAGAGGACGTACTAATGTCGACAACCCTGCAGTACCAGACAGGCAAGTGTTGTGTGATCCGTGGCGGCTGAAATGTTTTCGTTCTGTCTTCGTCTAACTTCATTGGCTGGCTGATTCGGGTTTCTGCCTCCAGCTAAGTCCAGTGTTATGAAACAAACAAAAATTTTTTTTATTGATTTACTTTGGTAATATATTATTGTAATATGATCATAAATATTGTTATTATAATTAATTCAGAAGTGCTTCACTGCTGCTACTATTGTTAGTGCTAAACAATTAAGCCTTAAATGTACATTTGTGAATATTGTGTTTAACCGTCGTCCTGTTTCTTTAAAGTGACAGTATCACCTGTGTTTCTCCAGTCCGTAATGTAGCATACTTGAAAGTACAAACGGCTTGTGAGATTGCAGCCCTCTCAAGCTGTCAACTCTTCAGTGTTTTAAAATCTTTTTTTTTTCATTGTTTTTTTTTTTTGGTTTGTTTTTTTTAGGTGGACTCTGTATAGCATCAGTAATAAAGCAAACAAAATGCTTTGGGTATGGAAACCAGCCATTTTGTAATAGATTCAGGCTTCTCTTTCACATCAGCTTCCTTTCTCCGTGGAGTTCGCCCCACTGAAAGGGAATGAGGCTTTTTTTAAAAAGTAGGCTCATGGGTTTGCTGGCCCACCCCCAAGTCTACTTTGAAATCAGTATTTGGGCCGACTGTAAGAACTAACTCAGGAATAATGTTTTATCTGAACACGTGGCGTTCACCCTGGCTGTCAAAAAAAAAAATGGAGGAGATTTATTGGCATAGACAGCAGCTCATCTGTTAGCTGTCTGTTCATCCAGGTGACATGTAGCCAAATGTATCCGCTTAATGAAGTCACACAAGTAGCCTATTACTTATTCTTTTTTTGTCACATTATAACTTGCACATTTTTCGTATAATTTCCAATATTTACAGGACTAGAGACAGCAGCTTCATTTCCAGGTACTCTGAACGAATAAGAAATGAATGCCAGGAGCTTTTAGGTACATTGACTTGAACCTCTCCCAGCATATGAAGAATGTTGTTTTTTTGGGAGGGTGTACATGACATGTCAATAGCTAATCAGCCATAGCTCATTCTGGGTAATGCTATGTATTGACTGGAACCTATCTCCACACTGTCTGGCCATCCTCTAGTTCTTTTGTTTCTGTTCCTAGTTGCCTTGAGAAACTTCTTGAATGATAGGTAATGGATTGGGAGGTCCCCGATCCTCAATACTGTACCAATGTTTTGTTGATGTTTTTGAGGACAGCCTTATCGTGTATTATTTACCTTTTTTATTTTTGTTTGGTTTTTCGCACAGTACACCAATTTGTGCTTTGATACTGTCACTCTAAAGAAAAGCAAATTGTATAAAGTTAGTAATATGAAAAGAAAAAAATTGCTGTTTTATTTCATTTTGCATTCCTGTACATGTATTTTGTTCCAAAGGTTTTGTTTACTTATGTGAATAATTCTCTGTGAGCAGTGCCATATGTTTAGAGATCCTCACCATGTCTAGAATAAGGCCTTGTTTTTGAAGAGAGTTTGTAGGTATTGTAGGTATATGTACCTGTTGATCTCTGAAGGCAAGATTGTGCAGTATTGCTTGTATTAATCTGTCCCCCTCTGAATCGTCAGCCGCATCTTAGAGAACAAGCACTGGTCTGTGTCCCAGGTCAGTTCTCAGCCTCAGTGATGCTAGATGTGTACCAGCACCCAGTTGCGTTAAGTCCCTCTGCTGGGGTACTTCAACTTTCTGCCAGAAGAGGGAGCTGTTGTTCCATGTAGCTGTGTTGCTTCTCATCAGTAAAAGGCATTCATTAACTTTTTGATGGTTTTTAAAGCTCATATCACTTTGGAAGTATGCACAGTGCTGTTAATAAAAATGATAAGCAAAAGATATCTCTCTTCTTTACATACTTATTCAAGGATGTTTGGCTTGTAGATGACATCAGAACTATCCAATGTAAAAACTAAATTTCTTCTGCTTATTTTAAAATCAGGATACATAAGACAGTGTTAATTATTATTAGTAGTAGTAGTATTATTCAGTAATTCACTTATTGAATAGTGAAATCACTGAAGTAATTCATACACTGACTTTATGCCGCATTAATTATGTAAAATTGAAAAACATTACAGTGACTATTAACTTTGATACTTTGGTGTATTTCACTGCAAATACTTTTATGCTAAGCTTGCTTAGATTGCAGTAGCATTAATTCACAGCAAATATTTTGACATTAAAGATGGCTGAATTTAGTTTAGGGACAGGCTCACTCACTGACAGGGCTTCCCGGGACACTTAATAGAATGGAGGCATCATTAATGTTGTTTACACCTGCGCTTTTCCTGCTTTGAAAAGTCTAAATGTGCCGTGAACATGGTCTGCTGAAGTGAAGCAGGAGGACAGTTGAGACACTGTACAGGAGCACATATGACTGTGGAAACAGTCCAAAGGCAGATTTGATGAATCTCTGTTTTGAGGAGGATGCAACAAAGTGTGCTTAACAATACATGACAGTCTATATTCAGGAAACAACACAGGTTCTTACACAGACCTGCAGGCAGGTTCAGGTCTTCAGTTCTGTTTCTGTTTATGTCTTGTAGCTGATGGTCTTGAAAGTTCAGTAATGCATTTGTTAACTGTATTAAAAAGCGAAATCTCATTTGACTGCCTGATCAAATCAGCATCATATCTGAGCCATTTTTAAAACTCTTACATAACTTAATAAATCTGTACTCTGTGCACCAACAGACTAATAAAGATATCATACGCTTATTTATGGCTGCAGGACCGAGATAACATGTTTTAGGTGTCTGCATGTTGCTTGCATGAACACTTCATTTACAGGACAGTTGTCTCCAAATAAGTTTTTCCTAGAAAGTTGGTACTAATTATAGGAAAAATAGATATTTCATTGAAATAACTGCTTCATTTAAGCCCAAGTAAATACTCCATATATTTTTAAGGGTATGCCTTTAGAAAAATGTCACATTCCTCATACTGACCTGGCCTGTAGTGCATTGACATTAAGTTACTCTACATTAAGCTAACTATTATTAATAATTATAGTAATTATTACTATTTTTTACAGAGTTTACTGCCTATTATGAAGCTCACTATCTAACTTCAACAGACACATTTTCAGGTCCTCTTTTTCTTTTAAGTCAATCTTTATTTGGTATAATTTTCAAAAACAACAAACAATGAATTTGTTGGTAAATTGGTTTGAATGCCATCACTGACATTAATTTTACAAGGCATTACAAGGCATTTTACCAAACAATTTAACATGGGTAGTTCTTAAAAACAGCAGAAACAGATGACAGACTAAGAGAGGATAGGTTGGGTAAGTATGACAGCTGCACAGAGCACCTTGATTTGTCTTCCAACTTGATTTGCATATGTGGAGTCACAGTCATTCCCCCCTCAGCAGTAGTCATGGAACAATGTCAATAGTGTGTCGACATGAAACTACATTTAAATGTGGAGTGGGTGTCAATTTAAGGCAAATGACGTCTGAGGGGGATTCTGTGTGTGTGTCTCTGATCCAACAGATTATTAGTGTCAGTCAACACGTGAATTCATTCATTCATTCAACAGAGATGTGTCTTTTCCTTTAAGGAGGTCGACTTCATGCTGTGAACCATATTTACCATGGACCAATAATCTGTTCTACCCCATAAAAAGAAATAAAAGTCACAACAGAAATACTTTTCATTCCACAAACAGTCACATGAAAAGAAACAATGGTTTCACATTAGAGAAACAAAACAACACAACTGCATGAAGAGTAACAACAAAGAAATCAGTGCACTGAACATTAAATATAACCACAACTAAGTACAAAATGTGGCGTTCCAACATGAATGTAATTTAAGGCAACTGCAGCTTTTTAACCTGACTGTTGGCAAAGCTTGAACTCAAACACACACATTATATCAAAACTAGACTGTGAAGGACAGAAACGGTAAAGTAACGAGAACTACAAATAATGTTAACCCTTCTATGTCAAATCCTGAACAGATTATTCACCCGTCTCGCAAAAATATTTTCTTTAATATTCACAAACTGGGGAGTGTGAAGACAGGGGTGTTAGCTGTAGAGAAAAAAAAAAACAAACGTGAATGACGTGATTAAATGACCTAAAAGTCTGTGTTCAGAGCTAAAGGGCAAAATTTTTGGCCAAGGCTGGAACTGGCTGTAGAGGGACGCATCATTGCATCCCAATAATTTCAGTGTACAGACTTAAGCAAAACAGAAAACATAGACAAAAAAAAAAAAATATATATATATATATATATATATATATGTATAGAAACGAGATAGCTAAAACTACCTAACTCTTCCTGCTCTCTATAAAGAGCACCAGAACAAAATATAACACTATCTGGTCATTTATTTTTGGTTGTTTTTTTTTATTGTGTTATTTTAAATAAAGAAATATATACACAGATTATAATATATACACTTAATAAAGAGCTGTTTCATACTTCTCTTCAGTGATTGCTTTGCCTGAGGTGATGCTTAATCAGGTATAAAAAAAAAGTCCCTGGTCAACTTTGTGCTCTAATAATTGTTCTACAGACGATCAGCAGTTTACAAGGCTCTTTGGTTTGAAGGTGAATGATTAATTAGCAGACTTATGTCATGGAGTGATCACTCCTAATTAAAGCTTGAGGTGCATTCCAAGAGATGTGTGCTGGGACGTAAAGGACAGTAAGCAAAAGCTGCAGCATGGAATGATCTGAGTCTCAGCCGTCCATCAGGACATTAACTGATAGAAAACTGAGCTTCTCCATGACATAACGCTGGGATAAGGAGCTCTGGTGGAGGTTCGAAGGCTTCGGCAAGGTCTGAGGCTGAGAGGGAAGAACAGGAGCAGCTGTTGGTGTGTCTGAAGTCACCTCGTCACTTTTGCACGACCAGGTCCTCACCACCCTTTACTCCAGGTGCAAACACAGACATTACAACACAGAAAGAGACAGAGAGAGAGAGAGAGGTGGGGTGGAGGGTGTGTAAAAATGTTAATGGTGTAATCAGATCAGCAGAAAAACAATATTATCTTCAGCCTGAGCCAGTTCAGTTTAAGATTAGGTATCTACCTGGTCGCTGGGAGGTTGTTTTTCTCCGTTGACCCCGAGGAGAATCGCTTCCTCTGTGTTGTCGCTCTTCATCTCCACCACGATGTTATCTTTGTTGGACTTCTCTTTGGTGCTGCAAAACCAGGGACATTAGAAACATGCATATTGCAATATGCTGTTTGGCCATAATGAGTGATGATTAGAGCTGGAAAATTGTATGAAATTATTGCATATCAACTTTCAGAGGAAACATGCTCAGTTATACTATTTTATGTAATTATGCGCATATTCCATCCAGTGTTTTGATGAATCAATCTTTACTTTTTAAGGGTTAGTCAGTTTGCACAGTGAAACTCTGTTGTGATGAGCCCTTGTAAAATGCTAGAAAACTGTGATATAGATTTTTAACCATATCTCAGAGCCCTAGTAATGATTATGATTTTTTTCATATTTAAAGACACATCATATGTTTTTGCATCATGTCGCTCTCATTGCACTTACAGGTCCTGCTTGCCGGATCGGCCACAGATCTTGCCCTTTTTGTAGAGGAAGTAGAGCACACTCCCCAAGATGGCCAGCAGCAGGATGCAGATAATGATGACTGCAATGATAACACCACTGCCCTCTGGTGGAGAAGAAGCACAAGAACAAGCACAGGATTACCAGCTGTAACTGGAATATGAATGAGACAACGGCATGAAGCTGGAGAGACGGATTCAGGATTGTGTTGAGCGGGCCGTGCAGCATTCAGTGTGTAGGAACAGTAGGTAGCATTTTACAGTGCGACTAAAAAGAGTGAAGCACTAGCATCATTCATTTGACCTAAACCTTGCAACCTAAAATCATTCAGGAGTTTAGGAGGAGAGGTGTGCTTATACAACAGCCAGACAACATGCACAGGAAGAGGTGAAGATTAACTATTCAGCGATAGTTTGATGTTTTGCTCATCGAGTGGTGGGGTGGGGGGTGGGGGAGGGGGTTCTGATGAAAGGGAGGTGCTTTGAAGGAGAAGTGGAAGGAAGCTTTTTGCCTTTGAGCTTGAGAGGTGCAGCAGCGTATCATACAAACCTTTTTTGATTTTCTCTGGTGGGACAACTGTTTCTGTTTTAACTGACAAAAACCACAAAAGCAGAGTTATCAGTGGGCGGCTGGATGTATTGAATAGACACAGTTTAGATCTTTAGCACAGGCGTGAACTTAATTTGAGAGGATCTTATCTGGTATTTGAAACTAAACATCTACTCTAACTGTGGTCAGTAGCACAGCAGTCATTTCCCAGAGCAGCGGGGCCAAGCGGCCCTGTTTAATCTCATTTAACCAGCCTTTTGTGAGAAACAACAACCCAGAACAGTTTTCCTCTTAGGGGCTGGATATTTCCTGGCATGATGTAGAAGACAGAAAGGACACAGAAGGAGGGAGAAAACACAAGGCAGGAGGCGTAATGGGAGTCAGGAGACTCGCTCTGAGTGCATTTAAAGCATCAGCTGCTTTCTAGAGTCACACTGATTTCACGTGTGTTTGTGGTTGTGTGCTGTGTATGTAACTGCACGCCATAGTGCTAACAGGAATGCTCATTACTCATAACGCTCCTCTTTGCAGAAGGTGAACCATGTCAGTCATTTTTTCATCTAGTTTAACTGATTACTTTTCTGGGATAGAAACTTCGTCTCATGCTGTCAAGTTTTCATTTTCACATAATTTGTAAAATGAAGTTTAATTATATATTAACGCAACAGGCAGAAAATTGTCAGGGCTGTGGCAACACATTAGTCAATAAGACACCTTGCAGCGATAACAGGCCTCAGTAATATTACCCATTTAAAACTATAAAACAGAGGTTTAATCAGAGCAATCACTCCTCAACACTGCTGTAATGACCTTTCAGTGATGCCAGTATGGTAATTGCTGCAGCCTTCACGTGCATTCTAGTTTTCCTTTTTCTCACTCTCATTCTTTCTGCCTGACTCACCAGGAAATGGCAGAGCTTTTTTTAAAGTGATTTTTTCATTTTGATTTAGTGATGTTGTAAACTTCCTCTAGTTTGAGTCTTGACTGCAGTGCAGCCAGTCTGTGGTCTTACCTGTGGCAGAGGAAATGGAAGTGCTAGTAGTAGTGGTTGTGGTGGCTTGTGTGGTGGTCTTTGTAGCTGAAAACAGGTTGGGGTTAGGACATTGGGGGAGGAGGGGTGAACATTGAAAAGCCACACAGATTCACGTCCGAAAACAACAACGACAACAACACTGACTGAAAGGTCCAAAATCATAGGCAAGACATTACAGCACATGACACAGCTCGAGACCTTCAGACAAAGTAAAAATAAACGAAGAAGTGACAAAGACAGAAGGAACAGAAGGAAACGGGGGAAGCGAGAAGGGCAACAGATGGAGACGTACACACAGAAAAACACAGGGCAGGGACAGGAAAGGCAGGCAGTGGGGGACTCACTGGCTTTGATGCTGAAGGTCACCGCGTCAGTACCCAACTTGTTGGAGGCATTGCAGACAACAGTGAGGTCAGAGGTGACCTTGACTCTGACCACACTCTGAACACTGTCCTCCGTCTGTTTTTGGGGTTCTGCCTTCAGGACCTGGCATAAAAACACAGTTAAAGAAAAACAGGTCAACCAGCAGAAAAGGTTTCCCTGTCTTCTGCATGGCAAGAGTCGAATGCAGCTCTGAGACATCCTGTCACAGACTGAAGCAGCTCACAGCACAGCTCTCTGGGATTTCTTTGCAATGGAGAAGGGAGGAATAATCCATTGAGTTTTGTCAAAGTCAGACCAACGGTGTTGAAGATGTTACACTTAAATCAACAAGACAGCCATGCTAGCAGCTCTGTAAGGCTGTAGTTAGAGATGAGCTGAATGCTAATGCTAGCATTCTACTATGCTTACAGTTACAATGCTGAGGTTTAGCGGATGTAATATTTACCATGTTCACCATTTTGTTTTGTTTTTTAGCTATTTAGTCATGAAAGAAACATTTGGACCTGATTATGATGCTGCCTAGTGAAAAGATCTAATCTAATGACTACACATTTGGCAAAATGCCAAATGTGTTGCAGCTGATCCACCGACGTGAAGCTTCCCTCTGCTGTACCTTTCCATCAGATGTGGTCCAGGTAATGCTGGGAGCTGGGAAACCTCTGGCAAGGCAGCTCAGTTCCACGGACTTCTCAAAACTCTCCTCTATCTCCGTGTTGTCTGGCTTCACGATCTCTGGTTTGCCTGGAGAGAGAGGAGCGAGAAAATAACCTTAAAAATGTTCCTTCATGACTATAAATGCTATAAAGTACCTGTTGCAAACACACAAATACTGTAAAAGTTTCTTTATAAACTGCCTCACTACACATAAAACCAATATAAACTCATACTGCAACTATACATATATTATATTTCTTCAAGAGTGTAGCAGTGTAATTATTCAGTGCCTGTGAACAGTCTCACCCATAACATTAACACGAAGTGTGCCACTGGTCTCCATCCCCTTGATCTCAGGAACAGTAACCATACACACGTACGTCCCTGCTGTGTGTAATGTAACGTCCTTCACGATCAAAGTGTGACCTTTCAATACCTCCTCTCCATTCTGCACACACCAGGGCAGAAAAAGGCATATTTAACACACACATGTAAACAGTGGTTAAGTAAGTAAGTTTTTTTGCACAAATTTGTGCTGGGAAATTTCAGACAATCCCCACAAAGTCCTTTTTTTAACTTAATGGTCTTTGGGTGTTGATTATTCTTTACTTTAACTGATGTGCGGTATTGCAATTGTAATTATATTATAAATAATATGAGAAAATAATATTCAGTTGTATTTTTTGGGTGTTCAAAACATTTAGGCAAGCTGCTGCCAATGTCAATGACTGAATGTTTTCACAGACTTCCTGGTTGATTCACCGACATCTGCATGATAAACTCCCACAATAGTGGTTGAAACTTAAACTCTAGTCTGCACATCCTAAAAATGAGCCATGAGCTAAATGATGAGCAAGTGTTCTGAGTCTCAGGACAAGACAAAATGACCTGACAGACGTGGGGCACCAGAAAATGAGCGTTGGCTGTGACGATTGGAAGACGGGAGAAGTAATGTGTGTGTGTGTGTGTGTGTGTGTGTGTGTGTGTGTGTGTGTGTGTGTGTGTGTGAGACCTTAAACCAGGCTGTGTGTGTCTGAAGAGAAGAGAGGGCGTTACAGGTGGCCTTCAGCTCCTCTCCTTGAGCCACCACAACAGTATCTCCAGGAATCACCACTGCAGGATCAAGATCTACACACACAGCAAAGAGAGAGAAACGGCAAGAAAAAAGTTTCAGCCAGGGACATACAGTTGCTCTGCTAGCAAAATGTATTTGTTGTCAAGGTCACAAATCAGATCTGTGTAGATTCCTTACAGTTGACGAATACTGTGATATTTCTCGAGATGGTTTCAAAAGTATCCAGGTCCAGAGAGTTGCACTGGTAAACTCCACTGTTCAGACGGGTCACATTATTCAACACCAACATATTGGAGTCTAAATTCTGTTCAACCTACAAAGAGCCAAGGTAATCTGATCAACACATAAGCATAAAACTTTTAACTCAACATAGAAAAAAGGTTGTTAAATGTAAGCTCTTGAAAGTTCTTGAAGACCTATTAATGTAGGCCTGAACTACATTATGCTGCTAACTCAGGGTGCATAAATCATGAGCACATAGGTCTTGATTTTCTTACGCCTGCATGCGTGATTGATATGGAGGATTCAATATTTCCATTGCCATGGCAGTGAAGCTCGACTGAGTCCCCTTCCTTGATTTTGCCCTTTGGTGACTCCACCCACACACTTACGGCTGTAGAGGGGTCTGAAACAGAGAGAGGAATACAAGTTAAGAGCACAAACTTCAACTTTAAGTTGTAAAAGTGTCATGTGATGGCACAACCATCACTACACTCAATCTGCAGCTGCAGCGCTTCAGACTATGTGGTCCTGATAATGTTTGATCCAAATTCATTTAGATTAAGATCAAAGGCATAAGTAGGAAAATGTCTTCCAATATGTTGGGAGGTTACTCTACTGTGACTTTTATGCCTTACTATAGTATGAATTTAAATGACGTTTTTTATGCCTTACTTTGATATGATGTTCTTTATATCATACAAGTTATGACTATTTAATGATTCTTTATGCCTTACTAAAATATGACATTTTAAGACAATTTTATGCCTCCCTAAACTATGACATTTGTTGACATTCTTATGCCTTACTATACTATGATGCTTTAAGACGACTTTATATCTTATTATACTATGACATTTTATGCCATACTATACTATGACGTTTTTTGACGTTTTTATGCCATAATATAGTATGACGTTTTTGACATTTTTATGCCTTACTATACTATGATGTTTTTTGATGTTTTTATGCCATAAAATACTATGACGTTTTTTGATGTTTTTATGCCTTATTATACTATGATGTTTTATGCCATAACATAGTATGACAATTTTTGATGTTTTTATGCCTTACTATAGGATGACCTTTTATGCCATACTATATTATGACGTTTTTGGATATTTTTATGCCATAACATAGTATAATGTTTTTTAATGTTTTTATGCCTTATTATACTATGACGTTTTATCCCATACTATACTATGACATTTTTTGATGTTTTTATGCCATACTATGTAATGACGATTTTTGATGTTTTAATGCCATAATATTGTATGACCGTTTTTGGTGTTTTTATGCCTTAATATATTATGGCGTTTTATGCTATACTATACTATGACTCTTTGGATGGTTTTATGCCTCACTATACTATGACGTTGTTTGACATTTTAGTGCCATACTATACTATGACATTTTTTGTATGTTTTTATGCCATGATAAATTATGAAATTTATGGATGTTTTTATGCCTTATTATACTATGATGTTTTATGCCATTCTATACTATGAAGTTTTTTGACGTATTTATGCCATACCATGTCATGACGATTTTCAACATTTTTATGCCATACTATACTATGACGTTTTTTGACGTTTTTATGCCATACTATACAATGATGTTCTTTGGTGTATTTATGCCTTACTATACTATGACGATTTATGCCATACTATACTTTGATATTTTTTTATGTTTTTATGCCTTACTATGTCATGACGATTTTTGACATTTGTATGCCATACTATGCTATGACCTTTTTGGATAGTTTTATCCCATACTATACTATGACCTTTTTTGATGTTTTCTTGCCATAATATAGTATGATGTTTTTTTATGTTTTTACGCCTTATTATACTATGACGTTTTAAGCCATACTATAGCATGACGATTTTTTAAATTTTTATGCCATAACATACTATGACCTTTTCTGATGTTTTCTTGCCTTGTTATACTATGACGTTGTATGCCATACTATAGCATGATGTTTTTTGACATTTTTGTGCCTTACTATACTATGACGTTTTAGGATATTTTTATACCATAACATACTATGACCTTTTTTGATGTTTTCTTGCCTTATTATACTATGACGTTTTATGCCATACTATAGCATGACGATTTTGGAAATTTTTATGCCATAGCATAGTCTGATGTTTTTTGATGTTTTTATGTCTTATTAAACTATAACATTTTATGCCATACTAAACTATGACGTTTTTATGCCATAATATGTCATGACGATTTTCGACATTTTTATGCCATAATATGTCATGACGATTTTCGACATTTTTATGCCATAATATAGTAGGATGTTTTTTTTTGTGTTTTTATGCCTTATTATACTATGAAGCTTTATGCCGTACTATACTATGATGTTTTTTTACGTTTTTATGCCATACTATGTTATGACGATTTTTGACGTTTTTATGCCATACTATACTATGACATTTTTGAATATTTTTATGCCATAAAATACTATGACCTTATTTGATGTTTTCTTGCCTTATTATACTATTACGATTTATGCCATACTATACTATGACGTTTTTTGCCATAATATAGTATGATGTTTTTTATGTTTTTATGCCTTATTATACTATGACGTTTCATGCCATACTATAGCATGACGATTTTTGAAATTTTTATGCCTTAACATAGTATGACGTTTTTTGATTCTTTAATGCCTTATTATACTATGACGTTTTATGCCATACTATACTATGACGTTTTTGTATGTTTTTATGCCAGAATAAATTATGACATTTTTTGATGTTTTTATGCCTTATTATACTATGACGTTTTATCCCATACTATACTATGACGTTTTTTTGATGTTTTTTTGACATAAAATAGTATGATGTTTTTTTTATGTTTTTATGCCTTATTATACTATGACGTTTTATGCCATACTATACTATGATGTTTTTTGATGTTTTTATGCCTTATTATACTATGACGTTTTATGCCATACTATACTATGACGTTTTTGTATGTTTTTATGCCATAATAAATTATGACATTTTTTGATGTTTTTATGCCTTATTATACTATGACGTTTTATGCCATACTATACTATGACGTTTTTTGATGTTTTTTTGCCTTAACATAGTATGACGTTTTTTGATTCTTTAATGCCTTATTATACTATGACGTTTTATGCCATACTATACTATGACGTTTTTGAAGTTTTTTTGCCATAATATAGTATGATATTTTTTTATGTTTTTATGCCTTATCATACTATGACGTTTTATGCCATACTATACTATGACGTTTTTTGATGTTTTTATGCCTTATTATACTATGACGTTTTATGCCATACTATACTATGACGTTTTTGTATGTTTTTATGCCATAATAAATTATGACATTTTTTGATGTTTTTATGCCTATTATACTATGACGTTTTATGCCATACTATAGCATGACGATTTTTGATGTTTTTATGCCTTATTATACTATGACGTTTTATGCCATACTATAGCATGACAATTTTTGAAATTTTTATGCCTTAACATAGTATGACGCTTTTTGATTCTTTAATGCCATATTATACTATGACGTTTTATGCCATACTATACTATGACGTTTTTGTATGTTTTTATGCCGTAATAAATTATGACATTTTTTGATGTGTTTATGCCTTATTATACTATGACGTTTTATGCCATACTATACTATGACGTTTTTGTATGTTTTTATGCCGTAATAAATTATGACATTTTTTGATGTTTTTATGGCTTATTATACTATGACGTTTTATGCCATACTATACTATGACGTTTTTTGATGTTTTTATGCCATAATAAATTATGACATTTTTTGATATTTTTATGCCATACTATACTATGACGTTTTTTGATGTTTTTTTGCCATAATATAGTATGATGTTTTTTTTATGTTTTTATGCCTTATTATACTATGACGTTTTATGCCATACTATACTATGATGTTTTTTGATGTTTTTATGCCTTATTATACTATGACGTTTTATGCCATACTATACTATGACGTTTTTTGATGTTTTTTTGCCATAATATAGTATGATATTTTTTTATGTTTTTATGCCTTATTATACGATGACGTTTTATGCCATACTATACTATGACGTTTTTTGATGTTTTTATGCCTTATTATACTATGACGTTTTATGCCATACTATACTATAACGTTTTTGTATGTTTTTATGCCTTAACATAGTATGACGTTTTTTGATTCTTTAATGCCTTATTATACTATGACGTTTTATGCCATACTATACTATGACGTTTTTGTATGTTTTTATGCCAGAATAAATTATGACATTTTTTGATGTTTTTATGCCATAATATAGTATGATATTTTTTTATGTTTTTATGCCTTATTATACGATGACGTTTTATGCCATACTATACTATGACGTTTTTTGATGTTTTTATGCCTTATTATACTATGACGTTTTATGCCATACTATACTATAACGTTTTTGTATGTTTTTATGACGTTTTTTGATTCTTTAATGCCTTATTACACTATGACGTTTTATGCCATACTATACTATGACGTTTTTGTATGTTTTTATGCCAGAATAAATTATGACATTTTTTGATGTTTTTATGCCTTATTATACTATGACGTTTTATCCCATACTATACTATGACGTTTTTTTGATGTTTTTTTGACATAAAATAGTATGATGTTTTTTTGATGTTTTTATGCCTTATTATACTATGACGTTTTATCCCATACTATACTATGACGTTTTTTGATGTTTTTTTGCCATAATATAGTATGATATTTTTTTATGTTTTTATGCCTTATTATACTATGACGTTTTATGCCATACTATACTATGATGTTTTTTGATGTTTTTATGCCTTATTATACTATGACGTTTTATGCCATACTATACTATGATGTTTTTTGATGTTTTTATGCCTTATTATACTATGACGTTTTATGCCATACTATACTATGACGTTTTTGTATGTTTTTATGCCATAATAAATTATGACATTTTTTGATGTTTTTATGCCTTATTATACTATGACGTTTTATGCCATACTATACTATGACGTTTTTTGATGTTTTTTTGCCATAATATAGTATGATGTTTTTTTTATGTTTTTATGCCTTATTATACTATGACGTTTTATGCCATACTATACTATGATGTTTTTTGATGTTTTTATGCCTTATTATACTATGACGTTTTATCCCATACTATACTATGACGTTTTTTGATGTTTTTTTGCCATAATATAGTATGATATTTTTTTATGTTTTTATGCCTTATTATACGATGACGTTTTATGCCATACTATACTATGACGTTTTTTGATGTTTTTATGCCTTATTATACTATGACGTTTTATGCCATACTATACTATAACGTTTTTGTATGTTTTTATGCCTTAACATAGTATGACGTTTTTTGATTCTTTAATGCCTTATTATACTATGACGTTTTATGCCATACTATACTATGACGTTTTTGTATGTTTTTATGCCAGAATAAATTATGACATTTTTTGATGTTTTTATGCCATAATATAGTATGATATTTTTTTATGTTTTTATGCCTTATTATACGATGACGTTTTATGCCATACTATACTATGACGTTTTTTGATGTTTTTATGCCTTATTATACTATGACGTTTTATGCCATACTATACTATAACGTTTTTGTATGTTTTTATGCCTTAACATAGTATGACGTTTTTTGATTCTTTAATGCCTTATTACACTATGACGTTTTATGCCATACTATACTATGACGTTTTTGTATGTTTTTATGCCAGAATAAATTATGACATTTTTTGATGTTTTTATGCCTTATTATACTATGACGTTTTATCCCATACTATACTATGACGTTTTTTTGATGTTTTTTTGACATAAAATAGTATGATGTTTTTTTGATGTTTTTATGCCTTATTATACTATGACGTTTTATCCCATACTATACTATGGCGTTTTTTGATGTTTTTTTGCCATAATATAGTATGATATTTTTTTATGTTTTTATGCCTTATTATACTATGACGTTTTATGCCATACTATACTATGATGTTTTTTGATGTTTTTATGCCTTATTATACTATGACGTTTTATGCCATACTATACTATGATGTTTTTTGATGTTTTTATGCCTTATTATACTATGACGTTTTATCCCATACTATACTATGACGTTTTTGTATGTTTTTATGCCATAATAAATTATGACATTTTTTGATGTTTTTATGCCTTATTATACTATGACGTTTTATGCCATACTATACTATGACGTTTTTTGATGTTTTTTTGCCATAATATAGTATGATGTTTTTTTTATGTTTTTATGCCTTATTATACTATGACGTTTTATGCCATACTATACTATGATGTTTTTTGATGTTTTTATGCCTTATTATACTATGACGTTTTATCCCATACTATACTATGACGTTTTTTGATGTTTTTTTGCCATAATATAGTATGATATTTTTTTATGTTTTTATGCCTTATTATACGATGACGTTTTATGCCATACTATACTATGACGTTTTTTGATGTTTTTATGCCTTATTATACTATGACGTTTTATGCCATACTATACTATAACGTTTTTGTATGTTTTTATGCCTTAACATAGTATGACGTTTTTTGATTCTTTAATGCCTTATTATACTATGACGTTTTATGCCATACTATACTATGACGTTTTTGTATGTTTTTATGCCAGAATAAATTATGACATTTTTTGATGTTTTTATGCCATAATATAGTATGATATTTTTTTATGTTTTTATGCCTTATTATACGATGACGTTTTATGCCATACTATACTATGACGTTTTTTGATGTTTTTATGCCTTATTATACTATGACGTTTTATGCCATACTATACTATAACGTTTTTGTATGTTTTTATGCCTTAACATAGTATGACGTTTTTTGATTCTTTAATGCCTTATTACACTATGACGTTTTATGCCATACTATACTATGACGTTTTTGTATGTTTTTATGCCAGAATAAATTATGACATTTTTTGATGTTTTTATGCCTTATTATACTATGACGTTTTATCCCATACTATACTATGACGTTTTTTTGATGTTTTTTTGACATAAAATAGTATGATGTTTTTTTGATGTTTTTATGCCTTATTATACTATGACGTTTTATCCCATACTATACTATGACGTTTTTTGATGTTTTTTTGCCATAATATAGTATGATATTTTTTTATGTTTTTATGCCTTATTATACTATGACGTTTTATGCCCTACTATACTATGATGTTTTTTGATGTTTTTATGCCTTATTATACTATGACGTTTTATGCCATACTATACTATGATGTTTTTTGATGTTTTTATGCCTTATTATACTATGACGTTTTATCCCATACTATACTATGACGTTTTTGTATGTTTTTATGCCATAATAAATTATGACATTTTTTGATGTTTTTATGCCTTATTATACTATGACGTTTTATGCCATACTATACTATGACGTTTTTTGATGTTTTTTTGCCATAATATAGTATGATGTTTTTTTTATGTTTTTATGCCTTATTATACTATGACGTTTTATGCCATACTATACTATGATGTTTTTTGATGTTTTTATGCCTTATTATACTATGACGTTTTATGCCATACTATACTATGATGTTTTTTGATGTTTTTATGCCTTATCATACTATGACGTTTTATGCCATACTATACTATGACGTTTTTGTATGTTTTTATGCCATAATAAATTATGACATTTTTTGATGTTTTTATGCCTTATTATACTATGACGTTTTATGCCATACTATACTATGACGTTTTTTGATGTTTTTTTGCCATAATATAGTATGATGTTTTTTTATGTTTTTATGCCTTATTATACTATGACGTTTTATGCCATACTATACTATGATGTTTTTTGATGTTTTTATGCCTTATTATACTATGACGTTTTATGCCATACTATACTATGACGTTTTTTGATGTTTTTTTGCCATAATATAGTATGATATTTTTTTATGTTTTTATGCCTTATTATACTATGACGTTTTATGCCATACTATACTATGATGTTTTTTGATGTTTTTATGCCTTATTATACTATGACGTTTTATGCCATACTATACTATGACGTTTTTTGATGTTTTTTTTATGTTTTTATGCCATAATAAATTATGACATTTTTTGATGTTTTTATGCCTTATTATACTATGACGTTTTATGCCATACTATACTATGACGTTTTTTGATGTTTTTATGCCTTTTTATACTATGACGTTTTATGCCATACTATACTATGACGTTTTTGTATGTTTTTATGCCATAATAAATTATGACATTTTTTGATGTTTTTATGCCTATTATACTATGACGTTTTATGCCATACTATAGCATGACGATTTTTGACATTTTTATGCCTTAACATAGTATGACGTTTTTTGATTCTTTAATGCCTTATTATACTATGACGTTTTATGCCATACTATACTATGACGTTTTTTGATGTTTTTTTGCCATAATATAGTATGATATTTTTTTATGTTTTTATGCCTTATTGTACTATGACGTTTTATGCCATACTATACTATGACGGTTTTTGATGTTTTTATGCCTTATTATACTATGACGTTTTATGCCATACTATACTATGACGTTTTTGTATGTTTTTATGCCATAATAAATTATGACATTTTTTGATGTTTTTATGCCTCATTATACTATGACGTTTTTTGATGTTTTTTTTGCCATAATATAGTATGATATTTTTTGATGTTTTTATGCCTTATTATACTATGACGTTTTATGCCATACTATACTATGACGTTTTTTTATGTTTTTATGCCATAATAAATTATGACATTTTTTGATGTTTTTATGCCTATTATACTATGACGTTTTATGCCATACTATACTATGATGTTTTTTGATGTTTTTATGCCTTATTATACTATGACGTTTTATGCCATACTATACTATGACGTTTTTGTATGTTTTTATTATACTATGATGTTTTTTGATGTTTTTATGCCTTATCATACTATGACGTTTTATGCCATACTATACTATGACGTTTTTGTATGTTTTTATGCCATAATAAATTATGACATTTTTTGATGTTTTTATGCCTATTACATTTTTATGCCTTAACATAGTATGACGTTTTTTGATTCTTTAATGCCTTATTATACTATGACGTTTTATGCCATACTATACTATGACGTTTTTTGATGTTTTTTTGCCATAATATAGTATGATATTTTTTTATGTTTTTATGCCTTATTGTACTATGACGTTTTATGCCATACTATACTATGACGTTTTTTGATGTTTTTATGCCTTATTATACTATGACGTTTTATGCCATACTATACTATGACGTTTTTGTATGTTTTTATGCCATAATAAATTATGACATTTTTTGATGTTTTTATGCCTCATTATACTATGACGTTTTTTGATGTTTTTTTTGCCATAATATAGTATGATATTTTTTTATGTTTTTATGCCTTATCATACTATGACGTTTTATGCCATACTATACTATGACGTTTTTTGATGTTTTTTTGCCATAATATAGTATGATGTTTTTTTTAAGTTTTTATGCCTTATTATACTATGACGTTTTATGCCATACTATACTATGATGTTTTTTGATGTTTTTATGCCTTACTATACTATGACGTTTTATGCCATACTATACTATGATGTTTTTATGCCTTATTATACTATGACGTTTTATGCCATACTATACTATGACGTTTTTGTATGTTTTTATGCCATAATAAATTATGACATTTTTTGATGTTTTTATGCCTTATTATACTATGATGTTTTATGCCATACTATACTATGACGTTTTTTGATGTTTTTTTGCCATAATATAGTATGATGTTTTTTTTATGTTTTTATGCCTTATTATACTATGACGTTTTATGCCATACTATACTATGACGTTTTTGTATGTTTTTATGCCATAATAAATTATGACATTTTTTGATGTTTTTATGCCTTATTATACTATGACGTTTTATGCCATACTATAGCATGACGATTTTTGACATTTTCATGCCTTAACATAGTATGACGTTTTTTGATTCTTTAATGCCTTATTATACTATGACGTTTTATGCCATACTATACTATAATGTTTTTTGATGTTTTTATGCCTTATTATACTATGACGTTTTATGCCATACTATACTATGACGTTTTTGTATGTTTTTATGCCATAATAAATTATGACATTTTTTGATGTTTTTATGCCTTATTATACTATGACGTTTTATGCCATACTATACTATGACGTTTTTTGATGTTTTTTTGCCATAATATAGTATGATGTTTTTTTTATGTTTTTATGCCTTATTATACTATGACGTTTTATGCCATACTATACTATGATGTTTTTTGATGTTTTTATGCCTTATTATACTATGACGTTTTATGCCATACTATACTATGATGTTTTTTGATGTTTTTATGCCTTATTATACTATGACGTTTTATGCCATACTATACTATGACGTTTTTGTATGTTTTTATGCCATAATAAATTATGACATTTTTTGATGTTTTTATGGCTCATTATACTATGACGTTTTTTGATGTTTTTTTGCCATAATATAGTATGATGTTTTTTTATGTTTTTATGCCTTATCATACTATGACGTTTTATGCCATACTATACTATGACGTTTTTTGATGTTTTCTTGCCATAATATAGTATGATGTTTTTTTTATGTTTTTATGCCTCATTATACTATGACGTTTTATGCCATACTATACTATGATGTTTTTTGATGTTTTTATGCCTTATTATACTATGACGTTTTTTTTATGTTTTTATGCCTTATTATACTATGACGTTTTATGCCATACTATACTATGATGTTTTTTGATGTTTTTATGCCTTATTATACTATGACGTTTTATGCCATACTATAGCATGACGATTTTTGAAGTTTTTATGCCTTAACATAGTATGACGTTTTTTGATTCTTCAATGCCTTATTATATACTATGACGTTTTATGCCATACTATACTATGACGTTTTTGTATGTTTTTATGCCATAATAAATTATGACATTTTTTGATGTTTTTATGCCTCATTATACTATGACGTTTTATCCCATACTATACTATGACGTTTTTTGATGTTTTCTTGCCATAATATAGTATGATGTTTTTTTTATGTTTTTATGCCTTATTATACCATGACGTTTTATGCCATACTATACTATGATATTTTTTGATGTTTTTATGCCTTATTATACTATGACGTTTTATGCCATACTATACTATGATGTTTTTTGATGTTTTTATGCCTTATTATACTATGACGTTTTATGCCATACTATACTATGACGTTTTTTGATGTTTTTTTGCCATAATATAGTATGATGTTTTTTTTATGTTTTTATGCCTTATTATACTATGACGTTTTATGCCATACTATACTATGATGTTTTTTGATGTTTTTATGCCTTATTATACTATGACGTTTTTTTTATGTTTTTATGCCTTATTATACTATGACGTTTTATGCCATACAATACTATGATGTTTTTTGATGTTTTTATGCCTTATTATACTATGACGTTTTATGCCATACTATAGCATGACGATTTTTGAAGTTTTTATGCCTTAACATAGTATGACGTTTTTTGATTCTTCAATGCCTTATTATATACTATGACGTTTTATGCCATACTATACTATGACGTTTTTGTATGTTTTTATGCCATAATAAATTATGACATTTTTTGATGTTTTTATGCCTCATTATACTATGACGTTTTATCCCATACTATACTATGACGTTTTTTGATGTTATTTTGCCATAATATAGTATGATGTTTTTTTATGTTTTTATGCCTTATTATACTATGACGTTTTATGCCATACTATAGCATGACGATTTTTGTATGTTTTTATGCCATAATAAATTATGACATTTTTTGATGTTTTCATGCCTTATTATAATATGACGTTTTATGCCATACTATACTATGACGTTTTTGTATGTTTTTATGCCATAATAAATTATGACATTTTTTGATGTTTTTATGCCTTATTATACTATGAAGTTTTATCCCATACTATACTATGACGTTTTTTGATGTTTATTTGCAATAATAATATATGATGTCTTTTGATGTTTTTATGCCTTAATATACTACGATAATTTACACCTTACTATACAGTGATGTTTTTAGGCATGTTTATAATAGGTCTTCTAATGGGAATATATTGTAGCACAGTAGTTTGAGCTGTTGCCTCTCAGTGCAAAGGTTCTGGGTTCAATCCTTCTGTGTAAAGTTTACATGTTTTTCCTGTTTCTATGTGGGTATAGTAAGGCAAAAACACTTCACAGTATGCTTAAGCATAAAAGTATCATTGTAAGGTAATAGAATCATCAATTTACCTACTGGTACCCAGAGGGAACCATGTAGTTTTCATGATGTTTTTATACCTCATTATACTATGACGTTTTATCCCATACTATCCTATGACATTTTTTGATGTTATTTTGCCATAATATAGTATGATGTTTTTTTATGTTTTTATGCCTTATTATACTATGACGTTTTATGCCATACTATACTATGACGTTTTTGTATGTTTTTATGCCATAATAAATTATGACATTTTTTGATGTTTTTATGCCTCATTATACTATGACGTTTTATCCCATACTATACTATGACGTTTTTTGATGTTTTTTTTGCCATAATATAGTATGATATTTTTTTATGTTTTTATGCCTTATCATACTATGACGTTTTATGCCATACTATACTATGACGTTTTTTGATGTTTTCTTGCCATAATATAGTATGATGTTTTTTTTATGTTTTTATGCCTTATTATACTATGACGTTTTATGCCATACTATACTATGATATTTTTTGATGTTTTTATGCCTTATTATACTATGACGTTTTATGCCATACTATACTATGATGTTTTTTGATGTTTTTATGCCTTATTATACTATGACGTTTTATGCCATACTATACTATGACGTTTTTGTATGTTTTTATGCCATAATAAATTATGACATTTTTTGATGTTTTTATGCCTCATTATACTATGACGTTTTATCCCATACTATACTATGATGTTTTTTTATGTTTTTTTGCCATAATATAGTATGATGTTTTTTTTATGTTTTTATGCCTTATTATACTATGACGTTTTATGCCATACTATACTATGATGTTTTTTGATGTTTTTATGCCTTATTATACTATGACGTTTTTTTTATGTTTTTATGCCTTATTATACTATGACGTTTTATGCCATACTATACTATGACGTTTTTTGATGTTTATTTGCAATAATAATATATGATGTCTTTTGATGTTTTTATGCCTTAATATACTACGATAATTTACACCTTACTATACAGTGATGTTTTTAGGCATGTTTATAATAGGTCTTCTAATGGGAATATATTGTAGCACAGTAGTTTGAGCTGTTGCCTCTCAGTGCAAAGGTTCTGGGTTCAATCCTTCTTTGGGACCCTTCTGTGTAAAGTTTACATGTTTTTCCTGTTTCTATGTGGGTATAGTAAGGCAAAAACACTTCACAGTATGCTTAAGCATAAAAGTATCATTGTAAGGTAATAGAATCATCAATTTACCTACTGGTACCCAGAGGGAACCATGTAGTTTTCATGATGTTTTTATACCTTACTATACTATGACGTTGTATGCAATACTAAACAATGACGTTTTTTGACATTTTTATGTCTTACTATACTATGACATTTTTATACCATACTATATGACTTTTTTGACGTTTTTATGCCTAACTATACAATTATGTTTTTTGTCAGTTTTATGCCTTACTAAACTATCCTGCCACCATCTAACAGAATTACAAGATTGAGCAAAATAAATTGCAAAGTAGCAATTTATTAAGTGCAAACGTATCTTAACATATTAACATATATAAATAACTACTTTCTATGTGTGTGTGTGTGTGTGTGTGTGTGTGTGTGTGAGTGTGAGTGTGTGTGAGTGATGTTCTTAAGGTGGTGTTTCAAGTGCTGCTGGCTGATTGGCTGGTGGGAGGTTTTAAACCTCAGCTGGTGAGGGCCCTCTGTCCCATCTCTATCAACAATGGAGGCCATCTGGCTACACTGTACTATGAAGCAAGTTCAACATACCCAGGATATCCTTTCATCATCTCGCTTAACTGAACCTAACATTTGCAATCCTGGATAACCTGTACTACGTCAGAACCATGAAAAAATATAAGAAGAACCAGTGAAAACTGCAGGTAACTTTGGGTATAGTGACACTAAAGTGATATTTAACAAGGTGAAATGTAAACAATATGATCACATAATTAGAAAAGAAAAGAAACACTGGAAATAATTTCCAGCTATCAAAGTCAGGCTCAGGATATATGCACATGAGTTATTATTAAATTACTGAGTGAGTATTTTTGCTCTTTTGTCTCATGATGAACAAACCATTATGAACATGTGATAAAGATAAAAAATAAAATTAAAGTTATGTCAGACTGTTTCTGCTGCAGAGAGGAGAGAAGAGACTGACTTCCACTGACTGAAATGTTCATTCATAATCATGGGTAATATTTAACAGTGTGTAGATCATTTTTCTAATCAAAGACATCAGTGGGTTCAGTTTTTATTTTCCAGTTATCATCCTAATGTTATTCTGAGCTGCAGTGGTGGAAGAAGAGACAGCTTTGACACTGTCAGGAATTCTGTTGGCATTAAAGAATCTTTCTTCGATTAATAATGAAATTATAAGAGTGATTAGATATTTAGTTTGATAAACTTTCCCTCCATTTGTTAGAAGCTCTGTTAAACCCACGGTTAAACCTGAAGTTACCTCGCTAACCTCAAATCCTGCTTCATAGTGCAGCTCTCAGTTTTTTTAGTGTCCAGGTTTCACTTAAACCAAGGATGAAACACTAGTGTTAGACTCTTAGATTTTTAAAAAAATGAAACATACAGATCAACAGTATTCAGCAGAGCTGTGTGTGAAACTCACAGTATACAGTGATGTTAATACGGTTGGTCTCTGTCATCCTGGTCCCTCCAGGAACAAAGTAGTTGACCTCGCAGTAGAACAGAGCATCCTTGTCCTCCTTCATTACCTTCATGTTCAGCTCACTCCTAACTGAGTACAGACCACTGGATTCAACAGTGGTAGTGAGCACCACTGGAGAACAAAAACGTGAAAACACACAAGACAGGAAGAAAAGAGAGGCAAATTGAGGAAAATACCTTAAACCACATAAGGAACAACCAAAAATAGTGTAGAAATGTATTGCAGATGTTGATGTGAATCCGTCTCACCATCTTGAATACTGCGTAGTGGCGTGTTGTTTCTGTACCAAGTGATGTTCGGCTTGGGGAAGCCATTTTTGACCTCACAGACCCCAATCTGAGGGAGAGGAGACAAAGAGACAAGAATAAATTCAAAAAATTGAACTAAAGCCTGACAGTCATTTCATAACATACATACTCTGATGTTCATTATTGAAAGCATGTTTACCTTGGACAGGCTGTCTTCACTGACTGAGAAGCCTTTTTGAGCAACTTCAATGGTAGGGAGGGCTGGTGTTTCTGCATAGGAATTAAGAACTGAATCAAGAACTACACTAGAATTACCATCTCGCAGTTGTACACCTCCATCTTTTTATGACGTGGAGGCATAAAAAGACAAAAAAAGTTAATGTGTTCTGGCAGGTGAAAAATTGCAGTTTTCAACGGTTTCAAACTGTTTCAGTGTCACAGTGTGTTCAAGGAAACATGTCAAAATGCTTGTGAGGGGCTGAACTGTCATTGGAAACACTGAAAGGAGTTGAAGGGTTCAGTTGAAGGGTTATCACTGCAATAAGCTGAAATTGCAAGTCACGTGAAAGGACTGAAAAAGCTGTAAACATTGAACTATTGGTTGAGTTGTATTCACTGAAAGCAGTTGAAATGTGAAGTTGAATTGGCCACAGGCAACAACTAATGATACCCATTCTTTCAGCATCATCTATTGTTATCCTGTATCTGGTGCTGTTAACAGAGGCCATCTCAGACTGAATCTTACCAAACACCTTGAGCTTTGTACGTCCCTCCCCATCCCCAACCGTCAGACTGTTGATGAAACAGATAAATTCCAGTTCGTCCTCCAGCCTCACATTGTGGATAGTCAACACCACTCCTCCACTGGCTCCGGTACCGTTCACACTGATCCGGTCAGTGAACGGTGTGCCTCGGTGTACAGTCTTCATGGTGCTGTCCTGGAAGTAGATGTTCTGCCTCTCGCCTGACCGTGTCGTCTAAAGGTTTTTTTTTTTAAAGGATCAAACATCACATGCAAAGAAACATCATACTTACGTCTGTATGTGTGTATGTGTGCAGCAGGCTCGATCAAACTCACATAGAACCACTTTATGGTCGTGCCGCCGATGCCGTCATCCGATTTGAACATGCAGGCGATCTGAGCTGTTTCGCCCCTGAACACTTCCACTCTGTCCTCCATGTTCACCTCCACAGTGGCCCATGCTGAAGAAAGAGAGTGAATATGGTTGTTGTTGAATACGTCTGTTCAACATGTTTTAATCATTCATAACTATCAGCTTCCTAATATTTCATCAAAACAGAAATAAATTGTGGAATCTATCATCTTTCTTTTTCTTATTTCTAAAATCATTGGGGATATAACAGAAATGCTTCAAGCCACTGAGTGGGTGAGCTGGTGTGCACGTTTGACTGGCAGCTGAGCCGGCAACATCCAATGTTCCTTAAGACATAGTTGGCAGAGTAAAGAGTGCCAGGCTAACCGACGAAACAAATGAAAATGATGTGGAAAATGTGATGGAAATATCACATTTATGTTTGTGTCATGTAATAATTTGAGGAATGTGCTCCATGCACATCACGATTTATTCACTAAATTAATACATTTATCAATGCACCAATTTTTCCACTCCAGCAAGGCGTAAAAAACTTTTTGACTTTTCTTTATTTTCTTTATTTTTGAATGTACAGCATTTCCCCACAGGTAATTTTATTCACAAATTGAAAATAAGCTTTTGCTCCAAAAATCTGAGACCAAAAATGGTGTGTTAGTGTCACTGTCAGCCTGCAACAGAACAGTGAAGTTACTGCTTTATGCAAATACTGTTTGAACTTAAAAACACTGATGGCAATTATTAAAGAAATTCTTCATCTACACATCAAAATAACTGCATTCTGACTCGAATATGTACAATAATAGCAAAAAATATCAAATTCAAATTTCTGCCTCTTGAGTGTTTACTAAAGAGGCCACGAGACATGTGATGGGGGGGTGGGGGGGTAATTTTGACTTGTTACAGTATGAAAAACACAGGTGTTACTCAACATTAACAATGTCTCTGTTCTGTAAGTGCCCCAGTACACCATGACAATGTGACATTCAGACACCCACATCAATATACTGCATCTGTGATAAAATAATATTGGGTGTTATATCAACCTGGCTGATCAAAACTTCATGCCAATAAAGCTTCATTGAACTCAACCTGAAATGGACGGGATGGCGTTAAGAAAGAACCTCAGGGTTAAAAACCAGTCATCCTGACAAGAACCTGAATGCTGAAGAAACACACAACCTCTGCATCCACACCCTGTTGAGATAAACTGGAATGGAGCCATGGAGGCAAAAAAAGAGAGAAGAAAGTCATGGTGGGTCAAAGGGAAGAGAGAGATGCTATGACAGGAATGAGAAGCCCACCCATGTCCACATTAATGTGCTGCATTCCACCATGTCACCCTCTCACAGGAAGAAAGGCTCAATTTACAGGCAGCATAGTAGCCCCACTGTTCCTTCACGATGCGTCTCTGAGGAACGAGTGGTTTTCCCCTTCCAGGGTCTCTCGCCGTGACGCATCCTGCTAGTTTATAGGGAGGACCCCTAGTTACACGTTGCATCGGAGTGTTTCAGTAGATGTATGAGATGCCAACGAGAGCTGTAGCCTGGAGGTATGAGGCCGCCAGGTTTGATTTAGCCTTTACTGAGTGTCTTTTCATTGTGTTGGTGAATGTAGCTTTTCTCACGGGAGAGAAAGATGTGATGGAGGGAAATGTCTGAGTTAATGTCAAGCGCTGCCCGAGAAAATGTAAATGAGAGTCATATGTGTCCTGCATTGACCTCTACTTACTCAGTCAGCTTCCACTATCATTTGTACTCTGGTTCATGAAGAGGAATCTGTCTTAAAGACTTGAAAAACTTGAACTGAACAGAAGTAATAAACCTCCACAGCAGTACATTTAGTTTGTCTCACCTATACATCATTGTATTATTGTATATTAACAGCATCATTTTGTCAAGACAGAAAAAAAACCACATCATATCAAGATTCATTTAATAAATTTTTCAAGAGCTTCCAACTGCATCTCATGGTCAGCAGATCATGTTTGCTCAGTTGTTGTGGACTGACGTAACCATGGAGCTTTGATCACATAATAACAGTTATCATGACTGAAGTCCCAAACTTAGGCCACTCCATTCAGTGATGCCTCTTGTTAAAACAAGACTTTGAAAGAAGAAAGAGCACTTTTCCGGTGGTTAATGTCAGACGACTTTAAGTTCATCTATGTCATAGCATTTACCATTAAATTGTGAATTGTGGCCACAGAGGCTGCTCTTTAGCGATACATGTCGCTTTAAACAGATGTTAAAATAATCTGCGTAAATTAGATAAAAGGAAATGATTTGCTGAGGTGCCCTTGGGCAAGGCATTTCTCTATTACAGCTGCTCACTGGACAATAGATATATCTGTTGACATACTGGGTAATCTCCAGCCAGGTGTGTGGAGTACACCATTGCTGAAAAAAAAAAAAACAATAAAAATAAAAAAATAAAAAAACACCACAAAAATCCCTCAAGGCGTTCACGAGACGAACGGACAACCAAAAACATAATGCCTCCACGGCTGTCGTCAGCATGGAGGCATAGAAATAATCAGATGTGTAATCTGCAGTTAAGTGAATTACCATAACACCAGGGCTGCCTGCTAATGAGCTTATTATCCAGACTCATCCCTGCTTCACTTCTGGCTCTTTACTCCTGCAACATTAACTGCTGTACCTCAAACTAAACCTCTGACTACTCGTGCACCTTCATCAACAACAAACACGCTTCCCCCTTCTTGAGTCCTCTGACTCATTCCCCCAATCTAAACTGCCTCCTCGCATCTCTCCCCCTTTTTATTCTCCCACCTGCCTCTCCCTCTGCTGTGTGTTGCTGTTTACCACTGGCTAATGGAGCTGGACAGATGCTTTCCTGTTAAAGAAATCCAATTAGACTCTCCAACACAGACATTTCCTGGCCATTAGCAAAGAAAGGACAACGCTGACTCACTTGGAGCATCCCATCCCCCACCTGAGGGTTTTCCTTCAGTAAGAAGAGCAATTCATAGTGGCATGACCAGGTAAAAAGTCAGATTCTACTTTGCAGTTCAGACCGAATGCTTCACAGTCTTTCCCTATACTGTCTGACAGCTAGAGTCTGTTTGCTCATGGGAAGCTCAATCAAATTTTCTTAGTAATTTGATCAGCATTCATCTCCATAGTGCATCAGTCAGAGAAGATGGCACTCCAAGGCCTCAGATCGATCCTTTCTGATAATGAGAGAGCAGAGTCCATGCACATTGGGTAATAATCCTAAATCAGTATGACAGACGAAAAGCTGAGCATCCCCTCTAACCGCTGGCAAAGCTGGGCCTCTCCAGTTTAACAAACTCCCCTCAGCAAACACAGCGAGAGGGTGTGTTTGACCCCGAGACAACAATTTCACATGCTGAGTGTATGATTTTCACAGAAGAAGGGAATGTGTTGTGTATACTTTAGTAAATATCTGCTGCTGACCTTCTTGAGTTTCTTGATTATCCCAATTACGTTTTATCTTATCCTGGGTTCAGAAACATGGATATGCTAGCCGGAGTACTCCACAGGAAACCAGGATACTGCGTCATTTAGATGCCTTATTTAGGTCTCTGATAATTCCTTGTTGGTACAGCAATGAGTGGCAGAGATTTTAAAAAATCAAGACACACCAGCACAGAGGTGCTCACAAACCAGAGGTAATGTTATGATCTATACAAGGATATAAATAACCAGGTGTCTTCTTTTCTGTGTAAACATTAAATCCTGAATAACATCCAAATGGGGATAAGACTGAAAATTGTGATATTAAAGGTGTACACAAATACTCAATGCTCCAACCAAAATAACGTTAACATGTATTAAACTGCTGAACTATATTACATCACAGACAACATCAAATGCAAGGTAAATAAAAACTAACAAATAAATCAAATATTGCTTATCTGCAGTGTTGTGTGTCTCTACACTTTATTGATATGATTGAGGGCTTCAGGAACAAAGCTCTCCTTATACCGTTTTGTTCTGTACTTTGGGACTATGAACCATTGTCCAAAATGAGGAAGCTGATTTTCACCGTTCAAAAGATGCGAGCGGCCATTTAAAAGGCCAGCTATCCACTGTAACTGTCTGGTTTACAGGGACGCTAGGTTAGGCTGGCAGCTTACTGGATCATTTAACAATTTGATTCACAGAATTCCAAAGATAAAATCAATTCAGAAAAAGCACGGTAGAATTAGGTCATCATGGTCTTGTCAATTTGGAAATAGGACAGTTTCCTCACACACAACAAACACTGATGCTCCTTCTCGTACACAGCTTCACAATTTTGCCTCAAAGTTAGGATTTGTGTCAATAATGGTCCAAAGGTATTTGTAAGACTGTACACATTTCCCTGTCTGACCTTCAACTGATGTGACTTCAGGTATATTGGCACATCTTCAAAAAAATCAATTATCATATATTTTCTCTTAGATAGGTTCAGTTGAAGGTAGGATTCCTCACACCACTTGATAAATAATAGCGGTGAAAGCGTGCGTCCTTGTGGGGAGCCAGTTAAGGAGCGGAGTTGGTCAGACAGACCTCAGGCCCAAGAGCAACATCAAAAAATCCAGAATATATTTAACCCGATGTCAATGCTCAATATTAAAGGAATAGTTTGGTATTTTAGGAAATATGTTTTTTCCTTCTCTTGCCAAGAGAAGCTTGATACTGCGCTCATGTCTGTAAATCAACTATAAGGCTATAGCCAGCAGCCACTTAGCTTAGCTCAAACACTGAACCTGGTCAAATTAAAGCCCCATAAACCCACAACATGTGGTTTTTTCACTTTTCTTCTCAGAGAGAAGAAGACCTAAAGTGACATAAGAAATAAAAATAAATTTAAAAAGTGACGGCTGAACTTAACAGGAATGCATTGATTTAATAATAAAAAGGATTCCCACACTGCAGAAAGAGAAAGAGAAATCCTTATTTCAACAACAGCACTGTTTATATTCCCACAGATACACATGAAACACACCAGAGAAACCAGTTAAAAGGGATATTTTTGCTTTGATTCATGAGGCTAATTGAGTCTGGTTCACACACTCACATACCCGTGCACACGCACATCTCAGTTAGTGTGTCAGCGCTGATAATCAAGCTTCAAAGAGCTCGAGTGTAGGCTGCAGGTGATCTCTCCACAGAAATAAACATCTTGGTTCAGCTGTTCCCCCGTAAAACACAGCTCATCCCACAAAGAGGATGGATTGTATTCAAAGGCACGACAAAATTAGGTGCACTTAAAAGATAAGACAAAATAAGCCCCACAACACACCCCTTGTAAAGGAGAGCAAAGGCAGATAGGATAATCTCAAGAGGGAAGTCATATCAAAGACATTGTGTATCCTGACAAAAGGCTTTGATTTCATCGTAGACATAATAATCAGTTTCTGTCTGTGGGGAGAGATGATAACAAAGCTTCCTGCCAGACTCTGAGCTTCTGAGGTATATAAAATCTCTTCACTTATACGTGTAAAGACAACTTCCTATAAACCCGGAAAACTATTGTTGGGGATCAGAAGACAATCTTTTCTTTTCTTTTTTTTCACATTCATGACCACATACATATATTTTGTCATTTCTGCTTTATTTGATAGAGTGTGACAGAGCAGAGAATGAAAGGAAAGAAGGGGAGAAAGGGGATGACATGCAGCAATGAATGATTGGAAGCCAGGTCACTGTGGTAAGGACTTGTTTGTGGATCGCACTCTACCAGGTGAGGCACCGGGGCATCCCTACAGCGGTATATTTTAAGCAGATGCTTCAGTCATCCCTCTGAGAGGTACAGTAGACAGATGAGATGTGGCATGTGTTTGTTCAAAGGCTGGAATCTGTTTTGACGTTCTAACCATGAAAGAGTCATTGACAAGCTGCAGTCGACCTCCCCTCTCCCTCCGCCTGCTCTGGCAACGGCCCAGACCACAGATGGTCACTGGTGAAGGACAGGACGTCCACCTTCAGCACATTGAGTGGTATTCAAACCAGATAAGCGTCCTGTGCACTTTTTGACATTAATCAGATGAATCGAACCGGGTGAAAGAACGGTGGTTCGGGTGCAGAACATGGCCCTTCAGAGACTACACAGAATAGATCAAAAACCTACATTAAAGATGGTACTAAATGCTCATTAACTATGTTTTAGGGAAATTTGGAAAACAAGCTTTCTCCTAGAAATTACATTTATATATATCTATATCTACATATAGATATAGATATATATAGAGTAATCACGTCCTGTCTTTCCCTAACTTTTCTGTGAGTGCCTAAACATAACCACAACAATACACAGTCACAAGAGTATTCTGCTTGTGCAGTCATTATCGATAAATATCAACTGGGTGGAACTGTTAAAGAACAACATTTCCTCACTATTTTCTTAAAAAATATATAATTACTCTGAGTATCTTTTCTTTCTTTAAAAATTTTCTTGCAGTATAGAAACCTAATTTCTAAGAGGAAGGGTTGTAACAAGAAAAAAGGCTTAAAGCCACACCTGCAGCCTCAAGAGAGTTTGATATTCAATACACCACACAATGTGAAAATACTGGACCTAGTCAACAGGATACTGACCGGGTTGTGCTGCAGGAAAGGTAATTACAAGAGGATGTCCCCATCAGTAAATTCCATCACATTTTGGCCTTTAGATTAAGAAACATCCTGCGAGCACATTTCTTGACTCTTTGACCTGAGGGTGGTGCGATAGGAAAGAGTGTGTAAAATGGTAAGCCATGAAAATACTGAACAAATATCATGACAATCTGTTGATTAGAGTTTATTTTTTTCTTGTGGAAAAGTAAAAATTGTGGCCTCCTGGTTGTGCTGGAGAAAAGGTCAGGGGGTCACCAAAATTAGCTAGTGAATAATTACTATTCACTAGCTGTCATATATCTTTCAAATGAATGGACAAAAGCATCAAGAAAGCCCCATCTCAAATGTGAGAAAAACTCAGATCAAAGCAGCAGCAATGACTGACAGCATGATTGCTGAGGTCAAGAGGAAACACACACACGCGCACAGGCACACACAGACACACAGACACACACACACACACACAGACACACACAGAACTTGTGAGCTTTCAGCCTGTCTGTCTGGGAAGTGTGATGTGAGACGAGCCCATCATATGTGCAACAGGATCTGTTCACAAACAAACACACACACACACCTATATATATATATATATATATATATATATATACATGCTTCAAGGTCTCTAAGCTGTACCTACTTCATATGTACCAGGGAGAGTGACTACCAGCACTAAACACATTATTAAATGGTTTGCAAATGTCTCAGAGCACAACTATCACATGATACACATCTCTACTCTGCAGTGTTTCATTCACTGCTTTCCAGGCACTTACTTGGTGATTCAACAGCAGACTTTCCACTCTCTCTAAAGGTAAATACGTAGTCTAGAATCTATAAATCTAAAAGAGAGAGCCCGCAGTTTTGTTTGCATTACAGAGTGCTTATATCATTTGTTTCTTCTACTACAAGGTTAGATATGTACTGGATTAATATTTACATACCAAGGATTCTCCCTGCTTTGACTCCAATTTATGTTTAATTTATGTCCGGCAAGAAAAAGGTGAGACTCCACTGAGACATGAAAGGATGAGTATGATGAGCAGAGCTTGTGTGTGTGTGTGTGTGTGTGTGTGTGTGTGTGTGTGTGTGTGTGTGTGTGTGTGTGTGTGTGTGTGTGTGTGCGTGTGTGTGTGTGTGTAAGAGAGAATAAGGATGCATCTACCATTAATGGCAAATAACTTTTCATTTTCAACTTTTGAATCACACTACATTCCTCACACGCATCGCCCTGTGCTGCTGGCGTTTTATTTGTTGGAATATGTTATCACTCACATTGTGAACACTGGTATTTCACAAACAACCTTTAATCTAGGGCTTTACATGTGGTCTAATCTTAGCTCATGATACAGTATTTATTATATCCCTGAATGACAGTGTCTACATATTTCCCACACTTTCATACTCTCTTCATACTGTAACCACTGGTTGGTGGTGTAAAGAAGATAACGATACTCTAATAAAGGATGATAACGCATTACAAGCTGCCCCAATGAGGCGAAAATGGAACAGTTCTTGTGTCCTAACTGAGAAGCTACACAGCAGCAATTGAGTGTCTCGTAGATTTGTGACTTTAATTTCAGAGAATGTCTGAGGTTTCTATAAAATGTATGACTTTAAAATCTCTGTAAATATACAAATTTAATTTTAAAAGATTGGTGTTTTTTCCCGTAATATTACCTCCCTCCCCATGTCCATTTTATTTGATTTATTTTTTTTACTTATGGCCCTATACGCCATTGTAAGAAACAGACAACATTTGAGAGCATAATTATATGCAAAAATAATTATGGCTATATTGCATTTGATTATAACGATAGAACACACTAACCTCCTGGCAGTTTTGTACAGACACACAGTGTGTATACCACCGTGTAATATTTCCACTCAAACACACCACTGAAATGAAACGACAGCTCCGGGACATGTTTCCAGCCCTGTCACATCTAAGAATAACAATGGCCTATCAAACTTGTTTGCTTACATGATACAGCAGAATTACAGTACACTGACCCGACTGGCACCAGAAATAGCAGCCCTACTTCAGGACAGGGTGAGACAGAGAGAGGGAGCATGGGAAAACAGTGCCTCAGTCAGGCTGCTCTTCGTACAGATGTTATTAGGTCTGAGAAGAGTGAATAGAGTATAGAGTTAACAAGAAAGGACAGGCGGAAGAAAAGACAGAGGTAGGACGGGAGGAGAAATCAAGTTGGCACAGAGGTGTGTTTAGAAAGTGTTTGGTTCTCTAACAGTTGCTGTGGTGACATTTACTGTATTGCACCAATCCCTCAGTGGCGTACGTACGGCATCATGCAGAGAGGAGGAAACGTTATTAAACTAAAGAGAACAACTCTCATATGGTGAGAAGAGAAACACAGAGTGGTTCAAAATGCCAAAGAAAAATCCTCGACTTTCCATTTTCACTTGCTTCTGACAAGCTGCAGGATGTGATGTTTATTTAAGTCATGCCACACAAGGACCTCTTCTACCGTGCGGCTGTATTCATTCCGCTCAGCAGTTCTTGGATTCATGCTAAATATTTGCATAACTGAATTAAAAATCGGGTAAAAAAAAAAAAGAGGCATTCCAACTAGTTAACCATAATCATTATCTTTTACATATTCCTCTATCTAGTGTGTGTTTTTTTATCCCTTCATGTCTTATTAAAACCAAAACCATCAGTGTCTACATTACGAAGCCTGAGTTAAAATTTTAACCTGATTACAAAATGACATAGATTTTCACAGTCCTTTTGAAGATTTTTAGCCCATGTGAACAAACAAAGAATGAGGACTTGAAGGCATCCGATCAATAGAAAATACGCAAATTTGCTTAGTCAAGATCATGTTGGCATATTCAAGCGCAAGTTTCCTCTTTCACAATATAAATGAACTAGAAAATAGCTGGACTGTTGTGGGGGATGCATGTACCTTTCCCCTTCTCTCTTCTCTCTTTCCTTATCCATCAAGCTACACAATTAACCTGTCTCAGGTGCAACTGGAGCTTTAAGCACATCTGTCCATGTCACAGGCCGTGTATATAAATTACGGTAGCTCTGAAGTGCTGCACCACATTATCAGCTCAGACCAATGTTTTCTGAGGAACTATTCTGTCATTTATCCTGTTTGAAAGATTTGTACAAAGTAAGAGTATGTTTCCTATTATTATAGTTTTAGTGTTAAACTGCAAAAACAGAAAGGAAGGAAATAAGAACCTTAGATGTGTTTGCGTGTCAAACCCATCAATGGGAACTTAGATATCAACTTCCAGGATGACTGAGAATCTTCACAGACATACTTGAGGGATGGACAGGCCCACCCCCTCTCTCATGGATCCAATTGCCAGCACAGTAGTGCCACTTAGTTGGGGTCAATTCAGCTTGGCTAAATGATGCAAAAGAATGTTATGAGAAGCTGTTCAAAACGCAGACACAAAAGGTCTTGTCACAGGTCTATCAATCACATTAGTCATGTGATGCACCCCAAGGCATTTTAACACACAAAGACACACAACACAGGACTCTTGAATGTAACTGGCCGAAAAGGACTCTCACTGACTCGTTAATCCCCCACACAGACACAACTGTCCATCAACCCTAAAGTTTATAATGCAATGAATATGGCATTCAAATAAAAGAATGACAGATTTTTCTGCAGCAGAGACTAATAAATATACATTATATGTGTTGCTATTATTTGCAATAAAGATTTTGTTATGCCATTCTTAAAATACAGCAAAAAAAATCCTCTCAGCTGTCATTCAGTTCATGATGTTGCCCAGTACCCCACACCAGGCTCTTTGACCCCAGTATTTTCTTTCGTGTGCATATTTCTTTTTATCCTTGTTTGTTTGAATTAGCTGTTACCAGTTACCCTGGCTTTCATTCATTAATGAGGACTCTAGTGACCTAGTTTGGGGTATATCAAGAGGAGATATTTCTAAAACTAGTCTTGCTGCTGCGACCCTGGGCTGAGAGGATGGCTCCATTCCCGCTATGTTGGCTGCACACATTAATCCTCCAGAAGTAGAGAGGACTGGCCAACAGCACCAAACAGAAATGGCATCTAGAAACTGAACTCCAGAGTAGTTTTAAGTGTGAACAGAGTACGGATTGTAGTTTATCTGTATCGGTATCATATTGTATGGTATGGTATCGCATCGCATCGTATCGTACCTATTAATATACCATGTAAAAGTAAACACATCTGAGCAATCACACTTTTTAGATATATTGTTAGTGGTGAAATGATGGTCAATTAATCTCTCAGTCAGCTGGATTGATGGGAGATGAATTGCTAACAATTTAGATATTCATTTAAGTTAGCTATTGGATAATATGTCAAACTGATACTGGTTCCACTTCTTCAAATTTGAGGTACCCTGTTTAAAAACTAGTGCTGTGAGCAAAGTTTTTAAGAGTGGGTTCCTATTTTTGTTTAAAAGGAAACTTTACAATTCAGCTTCATATAAATATCATATAAATGTATATAACATAAAACAGGGGCTAGTGGGGATACACTTTGTTAAAGCAGTACAGGAGGCTGTGTTGGTGGGGTCATGTTGTTAACGTTCCCTGTGAGACAGTGAAATTTGATCCAGGAAGTTCAGGTTAATGCACTTTGCTGGATGATGTCGTGCTGTAGTAAAGCCTGGTTGAACTCGTTTACTGCCAGACGACCCTGTGCTGTTTTGTTGGAGCCCACTGTGTTGGCAACCATTCAAATAAATGAGAGGTCTAGGTTTTTTCACACTCAGCCTTAGACACTTAAGCACAATTAATCAACAGCTCAAAGAAGAAACTGACTAATTGATACCATAGATAATCATTAGATGCTACTTTAATACAGAGCAGTAGGGAGTCTGTGAGGCGTTCAGGTGATGTTTTAACTCCTGACAATGAGATGGACAGTGGCAGCTGCAGCAAGCAAACTGCACATTCCCACGATGCCTCAGAGAAAACAAGGTCAACTTGTCACACTGACCTGCCAGACACTTTCCCCAGCGCACACACACATGCACGCAGCCACACACACACACACACACACACACACACACACACACACACATATCCCCAGGGTGCTGGAGCCAAACGCCGGCAGTATCCACTCAACATGCCATCAAAATTAACGATTTCCAAAAGGCAGAGGAGACGAGACAAAGAATGTAAATACAGTGGAGAGGATCAGAGTGGACCACACAACAGGCGAAAAAGGGAGGGAGACACATCGCTCTCTGATTTCTCGTGGTGATTTGATGCTATGTTCCATTTCAAAAGACCACCTGTTGTAGCGATCAACCCAGGCAAGACCTGGGTCAGTTCTCAGCACGCCAGACTCCAGTCCGTCCATCATTCACGGATGCTCTGCTGACTCATAACTGTTACAACAGTACAGTAATAAAGCTCTGGCTGTGTCAAACAGCAGCGGTGGTGGTAGACTGAAGGATGCAGAAAGGGAAAGACAATATACTCTCCCTTCTCTCAGCAACTAGCAACAAGGTAGCACTTAGCAAGCCAATGATGCCCGACAGCTCAAGCAGAGCAGTGACCGCCAGCACAAGAATGTTGTAAGAAGCTTGTTGATGCATTTGAAGTGTCAGTTCACGAGCTTACAACTTGAATCTCACACTTTATCGGGTTCCTGAACATTTTCTGTCATGCTCTATTTTGGAAAGCAAAACCCCACATGTAAATTGATTGAGTTTTTAACACTCGGTGACAACATTGGGGAAACCACTAACAATGCCTCTCCTGCAACATCGACAGTGAACTTCAGTGTGAGATTTTTTTCAACATACTGTAGTTTGGCTTTGACTGGTGGGTTTGCTTGATTTGATTAGTTCCCAAATGGCTCACATTCATAAACCTTTTTCACTGCAGACATTTTGACTTGTTACAGAAGGAAAATCAACAGACAAAACTTATTACAGTAATCATGGCCCTGTTGCAGTTACAATAATGTTATTAGTTACACTTATGTTAAACGAGTCAGAATATCTGCAGTTAAAAAGGTCCATTCAGTTTCACTTCATATTTTGGGCAGCGCTGCTATATGCAATTACAAACTTTTGCTTTTCAATAAAAACATCCGAAAATGAAAACATGTGGACTGCTGGGATAGAAAATCATCTCTGAGCAGCTTTAGTTTCACAGCTGTGAAGATCCAAACACAGGCCTTCAGTTGCGAGAGGCAACGCAGCTTCACTGACCTGAGGCTAATCCCTCTTTGATAAGCAACTCTTTGGTTTTCCCTCAGCACTTACATTTCAAAGAGAGTTCACTCTGTTCCAGCCTTTGATAACTACTTGGCAACAAGACTGATTCCCCTTTGCTCAAAGTTTCCACACTCAGCTATTTCGATATGAACACACACACACACATATACACTACACAAGATATGAGTTGAATATATGACTTGGGATTTCATGTGGGATGCGGCCATCTTTGCCAAAGCTGTGTAATTCCAGGATATTCAAAAAAAAAACAAACAAAAAAAAATTTTTACAATTACTCTCACAATCTCACATATGCATGCATACTTCCATATGTGTGTGTATATGTGTGTGTGTCTGAGCGAATCTCAGTGGGCCATTTCCTCATTGCCTGCTCCCATGGTGGTACAAACGCCCCCTCCATCCTCTTTCCCACGTCCCATACTACAAATTTGTCTCCATATGAGCCTGTCTGTGAGCAGGCACTAACAAAATAACACAGGCTGCATGGAAGTATGGGAAAGGCCAACAGAGAATGTATTTTTGTATGACACTGATTGTGACTGTACAGAGGAAGAGAGAGGGAGAGACAGAGAGAGAGAGAGAGAGAGAGGTCCCATGACATGGCCTCACAAGTATGAGATGTGCGTTGCTTGCTGCTGGCATATTATGGCTAAAGATAGATTGCAGATACACACACATACAAACATGCTGAAAGCTTTTTACCCATTGACTCACAGGATAAGGTACTCAGCAGTAGCTTTCTCCTTTTTTGGTGGTTGCTACAAGTGGCAATAATGGAAGAGAAAAATATTTACTGCTCTTTCTTAACACATCCATTTGCTACCTTTGTTTGCAAGGTAAATGTTACCAAGACAAAAAGTCTGATGGCTAAAGGGCAAAACACTTTGGTTTTGTCTAAACAACATCACAGGTCATACATTATCAGAGGTCGTTGCCGTTAATTGTTTCTCGTGTGCTATATGGAAATCTGGCTTTTTACAGTAAACGCCCTGACAAAAATCACATTCCTATGTATGTCACGTGTCATAAGTTGGAAGAGTTAAAGATCCCACGAAACGGGTACTTTTACATCATGGAAAACTGTTACCTCCTGGGAAACAGTGCATCTTCAGTGGTGACCTAATGCTGCATTCATGTCATATCTGATGGATGATAGAGATGGGAAAAGAGTCCCATTTTTACAACTTCCACACATGTAACATGACAATTCAAGCCAGTTATATGATTACAGAGTTGGTTTAGTGAGGGTTAAAAATACTATGCATTGATATACAGTATAATAACAAATTCATTCCATATTATTAAGCACCAAGTCAGATATATTGAAGCCTGCTGAAAAAGTCTGGGTTTTCCCAGACACGATTACGACTTCGATGTTCATGCGATCACTATTTACAAGTTGGAATCTCCTAATTACGGTAACTCCGATGTGACACGAACACAGCACAATGGTGCCTTAAGGGGTGAAGCTAAACCAATAAACCAAACCAATAAAATCATCACAAATTTTTTAACAATCATTCATTCCTAGACAACAATAACCCATTGGTTTAAAATTGAAATTGATCCCTTTCTGTCCAGGTGAAATATATTAAGGAGGACCTTTAAAGACCTCATGAAATTGGAACTTCAACTTCATGGAAAAACTAACTTTCTGTGTATTTATAGGCCACCTCATGCTGTTCCCATAATTACAAAATTTCCTAAAACGGTCACATATTTTTGGATGTGTGCTCCCCTATACACTGTTCTCCCTCGCAGATATCCTGTTAGTTTATACTTGAATGAATGAATGAATGAATGAATAATGATCCCTCACTGTGTTGTGTCCAGCCACAAAATCCTGTTTCAATGCATAATACATCACATAACAAAGGTAAATATACCATTTTACACACTGGCTGCACAAGTACAAACCCCCAGTACAGTGGAGGATGATTCACAGGTAAAAATCTAAATTGTAATTTGTGCAAACTGCCCAGAAAAAATGTGTTCTTAATCACACTAACGTCATGCCAAGTTCTTACAAAAAACAGTACCAGTGTTGAGGTGAACTCATCTCTTTCTCACATGGTCTATTTGCCAAAAGCTTTGCCTATTTATCACTGTACAAATAAAAGGTCGATTTAAAATATCTCACATGCTGCGATCTGAAGTTCCCAGTGTTTGTGCAGCAAGGGAGCGGTGAAAACAATGATCTCTTTTTACTGCATCAGACGTTTCTACTTGGAGAAGGCTGGTTAAAGTGAAATGAATGAAACTGAATCAAATGCTATCAGCCTACTGAATGTCTGTTCTGACCTAGATAGAAAAAAAAAAAAACAGTTCAGTACATAATCACAGTTTGTCTGCTCTGTGGAGTCAGCAGCACAGTGTCATAGCTGAGGGCTGATAGGTTGCATTAGGTTAAAAGGATCCTAATGTGCATTAGATCAGCACGGAGCGTTGTCTCAGGAAAACAACATCTATTATTAAGCAGAGTGTTGAACTACCAGAGAACAGACAGAGATCCTGACAGGTCTCCACTTGTGCCAGGGCAGCTCCCAGAGGACAACTTCAGATCCACGGATCAGCCAGGATCTGTGCTACTCAAGCTTCTAATTCCTTCCCGCACATATCTGCGAAGCCTCAGAATGCTGCAAAACACACTCACCAATTGGACACATGCCGTCCATCAAAACACACTGCAAACTTTAACACCACCACCATATACAGAAAGGCGCTTCAGTTGACCACCTGTCCATGGTGTTGGAAAATGAGGTTATGATTTACGTTTATTTCAGTTTTGAAGGTTGTGACACTCAGTTTTCTCAATCGGATTCTTACTTTAAGTGATAGGATCCTTCATGAAAAGTTTGGGTTATTTCACAAGAGATTTCTGTACCTAAGTCAGTTTCCTCTGATCAGCGTTCAGCAACATTTAAATCATCATCTGGTGGCAGTTGTGGGATTGTTTGATTATGTTGCCAGCGATTGTCAATCACACCACACCCGCACACTCATGAAGAAGCAGATTGGCTGAATTTCTGAATGTTCAACTCCTAAGAATATTTTATTCCAAACTTTAACTTTTATTTATACATGTCTAATCATGAATGGTCAATGTTGTAGAGAAATATCCAAGATGACAAAAGATTTCAGATATTATTACATATTTTGCATATTTTTACACTTAAAGTATATTAAATATTTACAATGTCAGCCTATTTAGTGTACAGGCTAACATGCCAGTTACTCCATGACTTATGCCACACTAGCCATCCATGTTAGCCTGTATTATGCCAGGTAAGTAAGGTAAGTTTTGTTCTACCCTTATGTTGTAGTGTTTTCTGTGTTTGGCTGTGGTGTCTGCAGTTGCACAGCATTTTTGTTATGCTGGATATGTTTTGTGAAAGTTACTGTGTTTTTGTTTCTTTGCCAGGGACAGTCAGAGCCAGAGGCATTATGTTTTCTGGTTGTCCGTCCGTCAGTCTGTCCATCCGTCCCATCCTCATGAATGTGATATGTCAGTAACGCCTTGAGGGAATTTCTTCAAAATTTTGCACAAACAATCACTTGGACTCAAGCATGAACTGATTACAATTTGATGGTCAAAGGTCAAAGGTCGAGGTCACTGTGACTTCATAAAACAGTTTTGGTCATAACTAACCAAAATAATGAAGTGATGACATTTTATATTCAAATGGTCAAGAGGCTCAACTTCCCTGTGACATCATAATGTTCTGCAAAAACAATTCTGGCCATTATTCAGTGCTGTAACTCAGGACGGGGAGATTGTGACATCATTGCCTGCAATTTGGCTTGTTGGCAGAGACATACAAGCGCAAGGGAGTAATCCTAGCGTTGTCAAATCGGGTTGCGTTTTAACATGCAGCATGTTGGTCTCTCAGTGCTGCAGTGATTTGAGCTCTGTAAATCTGAAGCGTCAGCTGCTCATATTCTCGTTGATCATTGGGTTTGAACTTGTCCACTGTAGATATCCCACTAAGCAGAGTTCACGTTAAAGGTCAGACTCTGGACTTTAACGGGGACTCATCCCGCCCTAACTGCACCCTCTAGCTATATTTCTTTGGTCACTTCCCCAACAACAGGCGCAGTAGGACCGACAATGGGTTTATCAGTGATATATCACTTTCCCTTGACAACAGCCCAGCAGCGAGCCCTGTGCAGTAATTAGCCACGGTCCCTGGTAAATGAGCAGCACTGGGATCTCGTCTTCGTCACACTAAACAGTAAAAGAGACCAGAAGGTAAAAGGAGAGGCCCCTCAGCCGAACAGCCAGTGGTTTTCTCACATTGGCGATATTTAGCAGGGGGACAGAGAGGGCTCTGTGGATTTGACCTCAGAACAGAGACTACAGGGGGAGGAGCACATAAATCACAGCATCAGAATAAAACAGAGACTTCTTCACCAGAAATCAAAGCGCAGCAGCCAGTGATGGAGTACACGTCAATGGATGAGACGATCCTATATTCTTATGCAGCCACTAATAATCAATGGTTTTTATTCACACCAATGAAACATTCTGATGGCCTTCTACAGTATATAGCTTATAATTCTTATGATACTGTTTATCATCGGTTTAAGAATAAGTTAAAAAAAAGTCCAGGAGAGCAGAGAAAGTTGCTCTCCCTGCTCTGGTTTCAAACCTTCACGAATCACAAATCTTAAGCGCCTGGTTTTTCTCATCAATGCCATAAACTGTTCTCATGAACACGCTTGACTGTATATCATGCTGGATAAAATCAATCACACACTGTAACAGCTTTGCAGGTGTGCCTCACGCTGAAGTCTGAAAACCATGTCCGACACATTTAGTTTTAGAAAATTCAAGCCTGCAGCCCCATCTTGTCACCATCTTATCAGTATAGGGTGCCGTTTTCCACATATTACTTTGTATTCTGCCGCATTAATGTCTTGTTGATGCCTTCCAGTGTCGTGGATTTGCTGACTGGGTGTCCTGCAGCTCTGTGGATACTCTCCTTTGACAGAATTACAGGGATAAAAAAATCTGGAAATATATAAATAAAGACTTCTTAGGTTCTTTTAAGCCATTTTAAACCTTGTGAAAAAAAATCTCTCAAGCTTCAAGCGTTTGTGTTTGTCTTGTTTTTACCTAACTTTGTCTAACAAATAAAAAGGTTAAAAATAATCTTACACAATGAAAGACCTTAGTATAATTGCTAATGGAATTAATGGTCTTTTTAGAGTTTATAGTTATTATGGCACAAAAAAATTCAGAGCAAAGTGGCTCTGACTAAACACCCATGTGTTGGTATTTGCACTTGCATTTCTGTCTGTGTGGTTCCTCAGACCCAGACTGTGGAATTAAGGACTGTATTATCTAAGTAGAATTTAATTTGGCTCACTTAATCTCTCCACATTTTATTCCTTAAATAGTCTGACGCACACGCAGTCAGCTCTAATCACCCTCATCTATGAAAACAAGTCTGGAGAGGAGATGTACAACCATGATTTTCGTATTTAGGGTATTAAAGCAGCTGTTTTCAGGGTGATGCATGGACAACTTTAAACAGTTTCCTTCTAAGGTTTCAGGTTATTCAGTGTGGATTAAACTCTCCAGTGGCAAAACCTTTCAAAGAGGGGTGTAAATACAGACGGGAGCAAATTAAAGGACAGAACTAACACGGCGTCTCTTAGTGAGGTGTGGGGGTCAGTGTGTGAAGAGCTTTGGTATATGATTCACATCATTTTTATAATCATCATCCTGGAAGAGTCCGCTCCCATCAGAACAGAAATGTTTCATCTATGCATGAAGGTGACCGCTCACAACAACATTGTATTGATGTGCAGTGACCCTCCTCTCTAAGGGGACAAGTGGACCCAAACCATGCCAGCAAAATGCCCCTCACAGCATAACAGAGCCACCGGACCCCCTCACTGCAGGGGTCAAGCATTCAGGCCTGTAACATCCTCTTGGTGTTCGCCACGCAATGATTCATCAGACCATATCTCTTTTTTCCATATCACTGTGGACCAGCACCTACTGTATGATTTTTTTGCACCTCTGAACTCTCAAGTGTGCATTCATCTTTGTAAAGACGGGTTTGTGCACTGCAACTCTATGCAGCTGTGGACAGACTGTTATTGCTGACATTCTTAGTCACGTGAGGAAGAGTTGCTGTTGTGCTTCTCCTTACATATCGCACTAATGAACGAGCTACACAGTCATCAAATGTGTGCTCTCGAGCAGAATTTCTGACCGTATTCACTGACGTCTTTTCCCATAGATCTATACGCAGGTGTCACTTTAGTCACTGTTCCTACCGAGACACGAGCCAGCTGAGCAGTCTCTGCTCTGTAGACTGGATGTTGATTGTCTTATTGTACCTTCCAGAGCACCTGGTTTATCTGTGCACCTTTTATTACGGTTTCCCTTTTATTTCTCTGTACATGTACACGCTTCTTAAAAATGACTGCATTTTGTCAAACAGTGGAGAGACTGAAACATTTGGAACAACACAGCGATTCATTGTCATGTAATTGTGGGACATAAATTATTTGATTTATGCATTGAGTTTGAGTTTTGCACTGTAAGCAAAGTTAATGAAATTTGGCCTGGAGGCATTTCGTAATACAAAAATGATACATCTATCACTAATCCCATTTCCCATATGACAGAGTGAATGGTGTTGATTTCAACATTTTGGTAAAATCCCACACCCTTGCAACACCTAAGAATGTTAACTATTTCTGAGAGCCAAACAACCATAGAGAAATCATCATTCTGACATCGGAGTCAGTGTGACTGACAAGATGGAACAACTGGCCCATCTGGGGGCCACTAAATAACCTTTGACCCAGTGTAATGGGGGGGGGGGGGGGGGGGGGGGAGTTGGAACATTTTGAAGTAAAAGAAAAATCTCAAATGCTTTTCCCTTGACTGAATACACTCATACACTAAAGAAAGCCACTTGTGACACATGTAACCACAGTTCAATTTGTTATGCAGACAGAAAAATGGTAATTTATGTGGTTTGTACTATTGGTTGCTGTAGTAAACAGACAACCAGCATCATTTTCCATAATTGCAGCTTTTATCAGCCATTGAGACCCACTTCTTTAGCTTGTCAGCTGGCTTTTGGTTGCTTTAGGAGCATCTCTGTTGTAAATAAAACTGTAAGTTTATCTTTTTGAGAGCTCAGTGTGACTGGACGACCATACTGGATGATTCTGCACCTCAAGATTTACATCTAATGCCAATGTTCAATGCAGGAAGTAGTGTTCTCTTAGTATAGCAAGACGAAACTTAAAGTATGATGGTCGGGGTGGTGGATAGGTCCGTAGCTTCACGTAGGAGACTGTAACTGTAATCACAATGTTTCCATAACCCCTTACCAAGGGTTTTAGCTGCCTAACCATAACAATCCATAACCACACTCTTTCCCAAAGCTTAACCCTACTGTAACTGCCATGTGTAGATACTGCAGAAAGCCTCTTTAAAAACCACTCTGACTGGGTGTAAATAAAAACACTGTAAGTGAATATAATGTAGGATTTTGCAGAAACCTTCCAATGCTGACATTCTTGGCTGGCAATAGGGTTGAATTTAGATCCACTTAGCAATAAAGAGAACTGATAGTAGAGGGTAGAGTACCACTGACTCACACCACACCACCACCCTTCCTCTGTGATCACAGATCACAGGAAGCGCAACTCTTCCTCTTTGATCACAGATCACAGAGGAAGTGAGACTTACTTACCAAATATCCAAACACCATAGTTGTTCCTCTATTATCTCCACTGCTTTAGGAGACAATTTAAAAAAGGAATTAAATACAGGTGTAAATCAGTGTAAAAATTATGCATCCAGATGTTGACCTAACACAAGCTCACTGGGTCTCTGCACCTCTTCACTATCTCTTCAGTCACCTCTGAAGTAATGTTGATGTTTTTGACTCATGAGAGTTTTCTCAATTTGTTTAAAAGAAAAAAAAAAGTTTATTTCAGGGCTGATACAACATAGTGCAGTTTGTTTTGGTGTTTGTTTCAACCGTGACCCGAGTTTAACTTAGCAGGCCATCCCAGAAGTCCAACAGATAATCACGAAGGATAAAAGAACAACTGTTCATATCTATAAGTACATCAGGTCAATAAGTGATGATAAATCTAATTATAAGACAAGTTTAATGATAGGCAGTCATGAAAGATGCAAAAAAGTTCACAGAACTTTGATCATGGAAGCTTATTGTCCAACACATTCATTTTCCCTGCATATCTGTTCTCCTTTTCACAGTGAACAGCCGAGCATCACACACTTCTGCACCACTGGATCAGACTGAGGTTTAGTGCCACGCTCAAGCAGAGCTTTCTTCCACTTGGCAGCTTCATTAAAAACAGTTTTCCGTTATTTATAAAAGACTTCAAAATGGGTGGACCACATGAAACCGCTCTGTAATACTTGTCCAGTGAATTGTGCTCAAATAACACATCTGACTGAGGTCGGAACTACTTCTTGATTTCCTACAGAGTGCACAATGTTGAATATGTTTTCAAAGAATGAGTATTACAGAGATGATTTGTATTATCTTTTTTTTTACTCGAGTGGCTTTGAAAGCACCACACTGACCTCTTAGCCTCTCTCACTGCAATAAAAAAGGTGCAAGATCACAAAAAGAAATTAAATGTATAAATCATTTTACAAATTATTACTATTTTCCTGCTTCCCTAGTGTCAAGCAAACAAGAGGAGCTTTTATTATGTTTTATGTCCCAGTTTACATATATAGGTTTAATGGTTCGATACTTTTTATGTTTGTCAAGGGGATCAGGTAGCAGCTCAGGTCAGAACCAAATGCTCCCCCATGGCTGAGGCTTTTAGACTTGGTGATCATTAGCCTTGTGTTAATATATTTAAATTGTTTTCACAGTGACTCACAAAATCTTAACAATTACATCATAGTTTGGAGCTACTTTTTCAGAAAAATGCATATCTGTAGATGCATTAATCTGCCCTGACAGTGGCTGTGTAAACAGGACACAGATAAGACATTCAATAAAATCCCATTTATTTATTATTAATGAAATTAGGGATTTTATAAATACTTTTAGAGGGGCCACAGAGAATACGCTAAGTGGGCAGAGGTTATGCATTAAAGATAACATTGTAGCAGCTCTATCCCTGATCCAAATTATTACTCCACAGTCAAGGGCGTCTCTAAAGTAAAATTTATTCTAAGGTTGCCACAAATCACAAAGTTTCAACAGTGGACCTGACTTTCTTATGTGTTACAATACCTTTAATACTTAAATATAACAAAAGCCAACCTTTTCTCAGAGGTCATTTACAACCAGTTTGTTTGTGTTTATAATACAGCAGAAAAATGAGGCCTGAGCTTCCATCATGATCGTAGAACAGCAATGCTGACAGCTTCTCAACACTTTCAAATAGATAGATAATTAAATTCTTCCAAATTAGACATATGTAATGTCTGAGTAAAAGTGAATCTAGACACTTGAATTCTACAGTTTGTCAGAGTCACCAGCCGCGAAACAATAACTCTACTTTAACAAAACGCATGAAGACAACAGGTCATTGTGCAGTAGCAGTGAGCTGACCTGAGCGGGTACATGCTGCATGTGTGTGTGTGTGTGTGTAGGTGTGCTCATATGTGTCTTTGACTCAGGCCAACTGACTGGGAGCGTGTTGTCTGCACTGTGAGGGAATCAGGTGTACACAGCTGTCCGTCTGATCAGAGAACTTCAAAGGCCGTTAGGGCGGCAGTCAGTGGGAACAGTCAGAGGAGAGCTGACTCTTCACATGCTGTGCTAAAGCTGATCTCTAAACCCCCTGATATGAGTGGATGTGCCCTGCAGCCAAATATGGAGCTATACATCAGTACAGTAGAGTACAGTGAAGTCTTCCAATGTGTGTCGAGGCCCTCCAATATGACTTACAGATGAAATGACTCAATGCACATCTGCACACAAGGCTGAGGCATCACTGATGGTGTGTTTCTTATAAAAACCTAACTGTGCTGAGCTTTGAAACTGGACAAATTGGATTTTTCTGAAAGCCCATTATAAGCCAACATGTACAGAACAAACTGTTTTTCTACGGGTGACAAATGTTGACAAATTCTTGTGTTTCCCCCTGTTCTGATAAATGAAGTCTGAACCACAGAACATTTACTTCCTTTCTTTAACACAGTAACCTAGTTAGCCCACTCGCTGTGCCAGTAAAACGTCCTGATATTAAGATATCATTCAAAGCTTTAACGCAGGGTGTTTCTTTGCTTGAGCTGCAACAATCATTTTCTGCTACTCATGAAAAGTACACAAAATGGCCCTGATGACAGCAGCACAAAGACCTGGGAGCTTTCTCCACCAGTAACAGCCCCCCACCTTCTCCATCACTGGTTTGCCATATTGACCCAAGTAATGGTGATAATGGATGTTATTCACATCAATAGGAAGATCAAACAGTAAAAGGAAACCTTTTGCTCCTACAGTTCGTGTTCCCAAGTGCACAGCTTCAACCCATTACACTGTTCTACAGGGAGACACTGGATCAAAAATGGTGTTTCCATAAAAACACTGGCAGCTTTTCTTCACTTAGAAACCCATTGGCTAATCATTAATGTGGGTGCATTTTCATTTTGCTCACCATACCTCACCTTGCACATAAAACTTAAAGTGTCAACAACAATCAGTCCATTACAGTATAAGAAGAGGAAAACAACATCACTGTGTGACTTTATCAACTTTATCTCCCTGGCACTATCACACAACATCCTATGATGGTATCATGAAACAAATTCCCACCATGATGATAAACTGATGCGTAATTTTCAATAAATGTAGCTGTTCTTCATTTGGGTGTATAAGGTATAAAACCATGGAAACATACTGTGCACACAAGAACAGAAGTCTCCAGACTGACACTGCAATATCGATTAGCCACCGCTTACACCAAACCAAACAAGAATGGTCCATTGAAGATTGATGAAACTTTTTCTTCATTCAAAACTTGCAGAGCCTCCATTTACATCACGGTACTGTAATCCATTCACTTCACCATATTTCACAGTATAGTTCACTAAAACAGAGCCAGGTCACATCGCCCATGTTGGTCAATTCACACCTTTGCTTTGGTTTGACAGAGTTTTGACATAAACTCTTGACAAAAAAAACAAAAAAAAAAACCCTTTGTACTTCTAGCAGGCCAAGTTCCTCCAAAGCCAGAGCCAGACAAAGATGAACTCAAAGTACTGTCCTTTTCCTCACTTTACAACTCCACTGTACTGTAGCTTTCAGTGGCACAATATTCCCTTGCCTTTGTACTGTTTCCTTTCCAGGTTTAACTGGGGATCTGGATAATGTTTCACTAATCCTAACAACCGTAAATTCACCAAAACAATTTTAGACATCTCCGGATTGATGGTGCGCTGTCACGGCCCAGATCAAAAACAGTGGTGGACTGCTCCTTTTCTGTGTGGTGTCCTGAGGACGCTGTTGCATGGGAACACATAAACAGAGTGTTTGAACAGCTCAAGGCTTTATTTCAGGACAAAGATAAGACACCATGTGCCCATGACAAATTTTCTCTAGACATGGACCTGGTTTTGGCACATACTGATTATTTCCATCAGTTGGTTACTAAGACACATTGAAGAATATGTCATTTCTATGCCAAATGTAAGAATATATGCTACAAAAGTCCTTCGTAATGAATGAGAGTTTTATATTTGGTAACAAACAAAGTGAGAACAATGATTGAAGAAAAAAAAAATGTATCTTAGATCCAAGAACTCCACCAAATCATTACAATGTCCAACCTGTCTCACAAACTAACAGCAGTTCATAGGCATGGAAAAGAAACAGTCACAGTCCTCGCTGTGGACATGTGCCGGAAGAGAGGTCTGAATTTAGGGACTTTCATTTCAGGCCAGCTCAGCTCTGCTGATCTTCTGCCAGATTGCCGGGCCTCAATTTTCTATGCTGCGGTCGAGACACAACAGGGACATTTATTGTCCGTGACCAGCTCACTTCTTCTGAAGAGCAGCAGTTGTTGAAACTGAGGCTCAGTGCCTCAGCCGCAGCAGAGAGTGATGACCTTTAAATGAGCAGGGTCTAATGTGCCTGATCTTTGGCCCGGCTTGATTAGCTGATGTCACAGAAAATGAATAGTATCCTTATCGAGGGTCACCGCTACAATCCCACAGCATCTCCATCTTTCCTCTGATGTCACCACGGGCTGGAGACAAGAGCTTCCGCACCGACACAATTGCACTTATTCGTGCTCCAAGTGCACAAACGTTCATGTATTCAAACAGAGCGTCTTCGCAGATCCAGCAGGGCCTGAGTGGGTGTTAGCCAACATCATCAAATGCTTGAGATAATAACTATTAAAGACAATGAGGGGGAGACAAACTCACCACAAAGCCTTTTTTCCAACAGTGAACCAGTGATCCAGTGTGAAGTCTTTCTAAAACTGATTAGAGCTACATACGATTGGTCAATCAATTAGTTGATTGACAAAACAATCAATCTGTAGGAATTTTTCCAAGTGAGTAAAGCAGAATTTGTTGTCCCAGTACTCAGTAGGTCTATAGAGAAGATATAATGTTAAGTTTCTTAAAGATAAATAGTATGTTTCACCAGTCAAGTGACAAAAAGTGCAACACAGAAGGCAGAGGAGATATGGATTGGACGTGAAAGGGATAAAGCACAAGGACAACCTCAAGAGGTAAGGAAGCCACAAAATCAGAGGTCACAGACAATGGTCAGGCAGAACTTAAAACAGAGATCAGCACAATACAAAGAGGTAAGGAAAGGTTAATGTGGTCAATGACAAACAGGAATAAGGAGAGGTAAAGGCGTAGGGTGGGATAGGAGGGAAGAGGAAACACAAAGAGGAAAGGGTTGGGGGGGGGCATGTCTTATCTAAACAAACAACACGTAAAAGCAAACCATCACAAGTACAGTCCTGTAAAATGAAGCTGTAATGTGGAGGTAGCGTGACCTTCTCAACCGAATTCACATCACATATGAATCTACGCACACCTCTGAAAATAAACACACATCTGCACCTCACCGTTCACCTCCCAAGTATTTTTTTTTTTTTTTTTTACTATGGTCTTTCACAGCTGATTTAAAGACAAAGTCTAATTAACAACAAACGAGATGATAAACTGCACAGGTGAACATTCTTCTTTGCTTACATCACACAGATTTCACAGAATGTAAATCTGTGCAGTGAGAGCAATATCTCACTCTGAGAATGTGTGACAGAAACATGGTGGAGCTATTCACCAGGCCAGAGCTGACAGAAAGCAGGCGGAGAGCTCCCTCACTACAACTGCACCTCTGTGCATGTCAGGGGCTAAAAATACATGCAGCAAACTATTCAAACTCCCTAAAAATAACTTCATGTACCATGGAAATTGGCAAAGTGTGACATCTCATTTTGTTGTTTTTTTTTTTTAGTTATAGCTACCAAACAACACTGGTGTGTTTACTCACAACATACATGAAACGCATTAAGAAAGCATGGGTGAAAAGGGCACATCCACCTCAAGGCTACCTAAATACCGTATAATATATAATACATGGTCAGTTAGTGTTGCTAAGCCACAGCATTCAAATTAGTGTGTGGTGCTTTAAGTTAAAAACAAAAAACAAAAAACAAACAAAAAAACAGTTTTCCATCTGAAAATCTACTTTGTGTGAGAAGAAACATTTGAGCACATACATAAAGCCAGTGTTACAACAACAAGCAACTGCAGTGACAGGATGCATTGCAAGCCTATGTTGACTTTACACTTTACACATGGAGCTGCACCTGGGCCAGCTCTGCAAGAAAGTGTAGTTTCTGTGCAAGCAACAGTTGAGTTTGGACCAGTTTTGTTGGCAAAGATCTCTTTAAAAAAAAAAAAAAAAAAAAACTTCATGGAAATCCCAACAAAAAAATTCGGTTGCCAGGAGGGAGCAGAGAGAAGCAAACCCAGACCGAACTCTTCCTACATCACATGCAGTTTCTAATTTCCTTTCGAGATAAATTTCTTCTTACTTTGTTTTCTTTCTGGGGGTGTTTATGATGTTTGTGATATTTCTTGGCACAAAAGTTTGCAAAGCCAACCCGATACCCCACGTTCACAGTCCAAACTCCAAACCTTCGTGTTGCACGGATCGTGCTTCTCAGGCACTCACCTCCCCAGGTGTGAAAGAGGACCAGGAGTCCGACGAGCAGAAATCCAGCGTCCTGTACAGCCATGGTTGTTGATCAGTGCTGCAGCTGTCTGTGCTGGGGTGTGTGTGTGTGTGTGTGTGTGTGTGTGTATGTGAGTGGAGGGAGCCTGATAAGGGACTAGTCCTCCTGGGAAACTGTATGAGACACACAGAGTGAGAGAGAGAGCGAGAGAGAGAGAGAGAGCTGCGGTGCAGTGCAGGGACGCAGATGAAGAGACAGGAGGTCTTCCACTGTAAAAAAAAAAGAAAAAAAATGTCCGTCTGCACGAGTCATTCACGCGCACACTCGCAGCACAGTCGCTCTGAAATGCATCATATTTTCTCGACACACGTTCTACTTTGAACAACTCAGTCTTAGCTCTTCTCTGGCTTATTAGTGTCGGTCAAACAGCAGTTCTAAGCCCGAGTTCAAACTGGTGGTTATTTTTTTACAGTGTGCAGAAAGGGAGGCACTTCAGGGCGGAGATCTGCAGCGAAATACAGTATTCAGTTATAATTTACAGCACCCTTTTTTTTCTCTCTTTTTTTTTTTAGCAAGAGTCTTACAGGATGCATGTTCTCTCCAAGGTTACAATGGCTTATGTTTTCTCAACAGGAAACCATGACTGGTAAAGGATGACTGCCTGAAGCGAAGCATTGGCGTGAGCTTGGTGCGAAAGAAAAGGTGTGGCAGTTGTAGGTGCATTTATCATTCAGGACTGGGGCTCAGTTTTAATCATTCCAAAAAACATGGTCTAAAGTTCATGGCAAAAGCAATAGTATAAGTGGATATGGACGGACCCGAAATGCATTTGCACCTGCAGACTGTTAAAGTGGAGCCCTACATGTTAACTTCCAAGCCAATTCCAAATAGTTGCATCTGAAAAAAATTGCCATACACATAAGTTAGAGACAGCACATATACAGGTGCTGGTCATTAAATTGAATATCATCAAAAAGTTGATTTATTTCGGTAATTCCATTCAAAAAGTGAAACTTGTATATTATATTAATTCATTACACAGACTGATATATTTCAAATGTTTATTTCTTTTAATTTTGATGATTATAACTGACAACTAATGAAAATTCAGTACCTCAGAAAATTAGAATATTACTTAACACCAATAAAAAAAAAGGATTTTTAGAAATGTTGGCCAACTGAAAAGTATGAACATGAAAAGTATGAGCATGTACAGCACTCAATACTTAGTCGGGGCTCCTTTTGCCTGAATTACTGCAGCAATGCGGCGTGGCATGGAGTCGATCAGTCTGTGGCACTGCTCAGGTGTTATGAGAGCCCAGGTTGCTCTGATAGTGGCCTTCAGCTCTTCTGCATTGTTGGGTCTGGTGTCTCTCATCTTCCTCTTCACAATACTCCATAGATTTTCTATGGGGTTAAGGTCAGGCGAGTTTGCTGGCCAATTAAGAACAGGGATACCATGGTCCTTAAACCAGGTACTGGTAGCTTTGGCACTATGTGCAGGTGCCAAGTCCTGTTGGAAAATAAAATCTGCATCTCCATAAAGTTGGTCAGCAGCAGGAAGCATGAAGTGCTCTAAAACTTCCTGGTAGACGGCTGCGTTGACCTTGGACCTCAGAAAACACAGTGGACCAACACCAGCAGATGACATGGCTCCCCAAACCATCACTGACTGTGGAAACTTTACACTGGACCTCAAGCAGCGTGGATTCTGTGCCTCTTCTCTCTTCCTCCAGACTCTGGGACCTTGATTTCCAAAGGAAATGCAAAATTTACTTTCAGAGAACATAACTTTGGACCACTCAGCAGCAGTCCAGTCCTTTTTGTCTTTAGCCCAGGCGAGACGCTTCTGTCTCTTGTTCAAGAGTGGCTTGACACAAGGAATGCGACAGCTGAAACCCATGTCTTGCATACGTCTGTGCGTGGTGGTTCTTGAAGCACTGACTCCAGCTGCAGTCCACTCTTTGTGAATCGCCCCCACATTTTTGAATGGGTTTTGTTTCACAATCCTCTCCAGGATGCGGTTATCGCTATTGCTTGTACACTTTTTTCTACCACATCTTTTCCTTCCCTTCGCCTCTCTATTAATGTGCTTGGACACAGAGCTCTGTGAACAGCCAGCCTCTTTAGCAATGACCTTTTGTGTCTTGCCCTCCTTGTGCAAGGTGTCAATGGTCATCTTTTGGACAGCTGTCAGGTCAGCAGTCTTCCCCATGATTGTGTAGCCTACAGAACTAGACTGAGAGACCATTTAAAGACCTTTGCAGGTGTTTTGAGTTAATTAGCTGATTAGAGTGTGGCACCAGGTGTCTTCAATATTGAACCTTTTCACAATATTCTAATTTTCTGAGATACTGAATTTGGGGTTTTCATTAGTTGTCAGTTATAATCATCAAAATTAAAAGAAATAAACACTTTAAATATATCAGTCTGTGTGGAATGAATGTATACAGTATACAAGTTTCACTTTTTGAATGGAATTACTGAAATAAATCAACTTTTTGATGATATTCTAATTTATTGACCAGTACCTGTATGTATTTGTAAAATGAGTTAGAAACAACAGAATATCTTTCTGCTTTTGTCTCATGCAGGGCACAGCCTCCATCTGGGATCCACAAAAGTTTCAGCCACTGATTTCTTGCATGTTATCGCAATAGCAGCATATTTTTCCCTCCTCTGCTAATAATGATGCGGCCTGCGATGTCATCCACCCTGTTACAAACCGGCTTCAGACACAGCACCCTCAGTCTTTATGCCAACACAAAAGAGGCATTCAACTTAGCACCTGGTGCACTTCAATCCTGTGCACGGACCTCTTGTACGCAGGGAGCCAGCAGTCACTAACACAGTAGAAAGGTGGTCCGATGAGGCTGTGGTGGCTTTAACGATTGTTTTGACTCAACTGTGTGAGAAGTACTTTGTGATGATGATGGGGAGGACGTTGACAGTCTCACACACTGCATAATGGACTACATAAACTTCTGTGTGGAAAATGCTATCTGTACGACCAATGGAGAAACTCCAACTCAGTCCCGTGGCATTCGGCTTGACCAATGGTGAAAATATGATCACTCTACTGTGATCACTCACTCAATCAGTCATTCACAGTCCAGCCAAAAACTCTTCTCTGCAGAGCCTCATTTATGTCCAAGAGACCTCCATGACGCAGAGCAATGCTATGCATCATACAATCTTCCACAAAGAATGCTCCGACCTGTTGTGGGCTATATTGTAATGCTTCACCTGACTTATCCAAACATCTGAAATGCATCTTCAGCAAACTCTGCTTGTAAGTAACAAACAGAGCTTACACATGTTTTACACTCACCTCTGTTGCTGCATATTAGTACCTTGATAATGAGCCCATAAAATAACAGTGAAATTCTTTGTCGGTTTTTGTTGGTCAGTCGCTTTCTGCTGCCTCGATATAACAATGTGCCCAACCACACCTCATTTTAAATGGGGTGCTCAGATGTGTGTATTTGGTATATTAAACAACATGGCTGCTGGATGGAATAATGACAACTGTGTCGATCTGAAACTAGCACACACACTTGCCTTGTACTTTGTGCTTCTTTGCGCCTGGTGTAAGGTAGGGCCCATGGTATGTATCATCTGTGTGTGCTTGGTGACCTCGAACTAATTTAATGATGATATCAGGGCTGTTTTTTGCAGTGGTGTGTTGCTGGTAGCAGATGCAGGCAGGATCATAATAATCACAATCAGATTTATTGGCCAAGTACATTAAAACACACAAAAAATTTGTTCAAGCAACACAGACAATATACATATCATTTATACACAATACAGCTCTATAAAAGACAACTAATACGTACATGAAGTGCAAGTGTGTGTTGTTGTGCAAACAATGTGCATCATCTATGGGAATGAAATTTTGATGTTTCAGTATTTGTGCGGTACAGTATTTATAGATGTGAATGGCCCAGCTAGCCCACTAGTATAAGTGTACAGGGTTCTTTAGCGCCTGTCGGAGGGGAGGAGTTGGAAAAGGTCGTGTCCAGGGTGCAAGGATGATTTTTCTCTGCCCATTTCCTGGTTCTTGAAGAGTACAAATCCTGGAGGGTGGACAGAGCACCGACAGTGACTTTTTTCAGCTGCCCTTATTGTTTGTTGCACTCTGTTCCTGTCCAGTTTTGTGGCTGCTCTGAATCAGACTGTGATGGACATGATGCACTATACTTCCTCAGTAGCTGGGCTTCTTTGAGGATGGAGTTGATGTTGGTAAGATAGGAGAGGAAGATAGAATAGGCAGAAGCACAGGGAGGGATGAGGACTAAACATAACTCCATCCTGCATGCTCCATAGTGAACGGATGCAGCTGCAGAGTATCTTTAGTCTCCAACTCACTGTCATTCAAAAAGCTGAAACCATGTCTTGTTTTGGTGATAGTCATCGGACTGTCAGGACGGCCTGAAGCAGGGCATCGCATTAGCAAGTTATAAGTTTTAATGCAGATATCATGTCACATACATTTCTCTTATAGCATGTCAGCATACGCCATTCAGCTGAATTTGCCCTCTATCAATAACTGTTGCACAGATAATCTTTATCTACATCTAGGAACTCATAAAACTGTGAATATGACTCCCTCTGTGTAATAGATGCCAAGCTTAATATGAACATAATAAGGGTGCTGAATCAGACTGACTCCCTAAACAAACCATGGAAAAACACAGTGCTTGCCAGAGGACAAAATCTCATTTACATGATGCTGACCTTGTGCGCTTTGGCTGCGGAGTCCGCTCTGTGATAGGTAAAACAGTTTGTAAGAGCATATACATAGTTTTAACTGTCAGGGTTTGGATAAGTGCAGTGCAGACATTTTCTCAAAGAGGAGAAAATGACACAAAATACTGTGCAGTTGACCATCTGGCCAGATACCAGGAGGTTCTGGCTTGCTTGATCTAAATCAACGTTATTTAAAAAATTTAGTCCGTCCAAAGTGCCACAAATTGAGCACAGTACATTTACACAGGAAAATTAGGCATGCAGTTAATAAATTAGACTACAGTTTAAATGATTAAAATGATTGCAACCTGATGGATTAATTACAGATAAAGCCCAGCTTAGAGCTATCAGACCTTTGAGCCTGATACAAAATAAATATTTGAGAGTAACAGTAAAAGTCTCATGATGATATTTACCATTTGATATTTAACGTAAACACATACTGTGACTCAAACATTTTCGATGAGGATCCCATAAATGTGCTAACTGATCTCGGATGTTTTTGAAGTGGCAGTAAATTGTGCTGACTGGAGGGTTGTTCCACCGTCTGAAGCTGCAACAATACTCTTCATTTTAAACCTGGTGTTCGGCACAGCCCGGAGCGTTTCATCAGAAGACCTGAGTTACCAATGCGTGTTACAAACATACAACACTTCCTCACACTCCGAACAGACAGGGATAAAAGATCAAACTGTCAGTGCAGTCAGAGCACTAATTTCATCTTAGTATTATTGGATCCCATGTGAACTGTCACAGTCTGTGCAGTTGGACGCACATCAAAGATGGATAGGATGTGTGAGGCACACTTTGTAACCTTCAATGCTGGAAATCACCGCTGTGTCTGCCAAGTGGACTGCTTCTGAGTGAAAGGGGCCACATAGGAAGGAGCACGCAATGCTACTGAAGTCACTGATGTGATGGAGTCCACAGAGGAGACAAGGTCTGCTTCAGCTGCAAAGTCAAAGTCCTCAGAGGAAGAAGCTGTTTTCCAGAAGTATGGCAAAGTCGTGTTTTGTTTTGTTTGAGCCTTTTCCACGTTGTTGCGGTTTGATACGTCTGGAAAAGAAAAAGAGAGCACGCTGTCCAACAAAGAATGGATACCTTACCTTATGTGCTTTCATTAATTCGTGTTTGATCAGGACATTTGGTTACTGAAACGATCATGTTTCAAGAATATTATCTTTAGGTTTGTCAAAAATCTGGGATTTGTTTTTCTGTTTTCTCATTTATTTTCATTGATCTATTTCAAGCTGTGGTCTTTAAATATGTTTTTTTTATTTGTTTTTGTTTGGTGGCAACCGAATAAAAAGGCCGTGAGAGAGCTTCAGGGATCTTTTTCAGCTTATTGCTTATTGCTGCTTTCGTCTACCTCTGTGTGAAATCATAGACTTGTTTAAAAAATGAGTACCAATTCCAAGTGGTTAAATCTGCAGTCATTATTGTGAACCGCATATGAGCCATAAAAAGCCATAAAATTTAACAGATGTAGCTGAGGAGGCACGGGCCGAGCAAGCAGTCAGTTGTTTACCTGCCGAATAGTGGCTGCATCAGCAGATGTGTCTGTCCAGTAGCTTTAAATAAAATTCAAGCCATTAAGTGATTCTTTTATGTTTTTTTTATATCCACTAGTGATGCCCTTTTTCTGACTCTGTTTTGGGGAAAACAAACATCATAAAATAAAACTTGGTCATGATCAAGAAGAGGGTCCAATTGTCTTGTTAATTCAGCATTAAAGGAACAGACAGCTCAATTATGGGAACCTCTAAAGCTCACCAACACATTGTTTTGGTCTTTGTTACTTCTCTTGGCTGTTTGACCTTCACTGTGCAGAATGATGTATGTTCAGATTGTGATACTAAAAGGCTGTTTTCAAATTCATCTGCTGAAAGTGGAAAGTTTCTCTGCGCTCACCTAAAATCTGAGTTTTGTTGCAGAGATTTGTGATGCACAACTAGTCTGAAAGCCAATCCTGGTCAAACAACAGGCAGCTTACACAAGTGTGATGTGGAAACTTGAAGCTTCCAGTATACTGTATGTACATTTAATGTAATTTCAGGAAAATAGGAAATAGCTTATCCAGTAGTTAGACTTTTTCAAATGAAAGACAATTGCATTTAGAAACCAAAATCATACATTCATTTAATTCTTATGAAGGCTAAAAATCTGAAAATCTGAAAGAATCACACCCATGGTCTCTGTGCTGTTCTTTATTTTGAGGGTCTGTTATTTCTAAATGTTCAGAGCAGGTGGACAGCAGAAAATATCACAGAAAGGAAAAAAGAAAGTGTGTCTGCTTTTAGTCGACAGGTCCTGTAGTCTTCACCAGATATCACTGGTGTTCTGTTTTTCTTTCCCTCCTGAAGCTCTCAGAGGGGATCTGTTGGTGGAGATATGAGCTCTATTGCTCTGTTTAGATGGAAATATGAGGTCAATACTGATAACATATCTGCCCGTCTCTCTCTCTCTGAGCCTGCTGTGATGTTGTGTTTATTTGGTCTTGTGTTGTGGGGAAACTCAACACAACATCCTCTCTGGATTTATGTTTCGCTGCCATAGAGAGGGAAACAATTGACATTGTCTGATCCCTCACAATGTGCTTTACATTGTGCTTTCTTCCTACAGTAGATTACAGTATTTATCTGAAAACGACCAAGTATCCTACAGCAAACGACAGGCCAGCCGATACATACTGACGTTACTGCTTTTTTTTTTAAAAAACTGATTACAAATGGATGTACAGATGGGTGTAAACCACTGCGTCGATTCTTTCATTTCCTTTAGGGTGAAGCACCGTCCTTATGGTGTGCATTGATAGCAAAGAACTGGCTGTTCTCAAAACAACTACATTGTTCTGCCACTCAAGGTCATTAAATCATGACTGAATCTTAAGGGCTGCCATGAGACTTGGGTGTGGCACAAGGAGAATGGGTACAGTATGTAAGTAAACATATAGAATCTGAGAACTTTTTTCAGCAGTCCTCTTAAAATTCCTGGTGGACAAATTGCAAGAATGTCCCTCTTTCGCCTTTTATTTAATATGATACATCCTGAACAGGGCGTTTGGGAATACCAGGGGGCAATGGGTTTGGGAATGAGACTCAATGAACAGGAAAAGGCCCATACCCTCGCCCACAAAGTTCCCAGGGACTGCAAAGCCCTGAAACATCTGACAGGACCATGTTTCACAACCTGCTGACTGGGGAAAACCTCCAGCTTTCAACCACTGGACTATTCATATTACTTCTAAATAAATCTTTAACCTATTTTCCCATTGATGGTTATATTAAATCCCAAAATGTCAGACTAATTATTTACATAAAATAATGTTTAATTTATAATCAAGTATTGCATCTCTATTGGGTGTAGTCACACACCGTTTTGGTCTCTACCTGGCTCCTTTAATATTTCCACTCCTGGTGCACTGACATGAATGTCCTTACCATGCACCCCTATGTATGTCATTCCTCAGTGATTGATAATCACACACGACTTCTGTTTATCTCACCGGGGCTCACAGCGCTGTGCTCATCGACTGAAGAACGCCTGAAGGAAGGAAACAGAGGAAAAGAAGTCATTCTTTCCGAGCCACTGAAGCCAGACCCGAGAGCAAGTTGTTTTGGGGGGTAGTCTGTCCGGCATGAGAGGCGGCTATTGTCCGAGTTGCTCCAGAGGACGGGGGGCTTTTGAGCGTACACTGGTATGGTGAGGGGGGGAAGAGTGGGAGAGAAATTTGAATTTCTGCTAAACTCCATCACAACAACAGGGATTGTGACAAAGAGACACTTTGATAACTTCATGGGCCAAGACTTGAACATTTCTTCTCCATGGTGATTATATGTAATAGGGGGCATTAATCATAGTAAATCCACCCACTGACATGTTTCTTCATTGTTTAGGCCTCGGATGACTTTGTTGTTAAAAAGAAGAGAAAGGGAAGATGAATATGTAAAAAAAAAAAGGCCTATAAAGGCTAATGACTGCAGTTTAGTAATGCAATTTGTTATCTCTGCTTGGGGCAATTGTAAATAAGGGAAAATGAGGATTATAGACACTGAACAGACACTTACACTGCACATAAATCCCCAGTTAATCAAGTCTTTTCTGTAGGAAAGATGAATTAGAAAGATAATTTCAACCTTTTCCCAAAAGACTTGCTTCAAGAATCTTCCAGAAATTAGTGTCTGGATCTTTAAACTTGAAAGAATAAGGAAAGTCACTGCTTTAAAATCAAGAAAACTGAAACTGAACTTTGCTGTAAAATTGTGATTTACATTAGAAACAAGTAGAAGAATAATGGAGTTTTGCAGTGCAGCTCGCATAGCTTTCATTCTTTCAAATAAAGACTGTATACAGCCCTTTGAGCTCTTCCATCTAGTTTCGTGATGCCATGTTGTCTGTCATCATATGGATTCAGTGGCAAGTTACAGCTTCATAGAGTGACATGCTTTTCTGTGCTTGGTAGTAGAGAGTAAATTATTGATTTGCTTTCAACATTTCAGAATTATTTCAGAACTAAGCTTAGAACTTTGACACTTAATTACAGCCCAAAAACTTAGTCTAATATATTAGAAGAAGGTGGATGTTACCGCCGTCAAACAGTGAGTGAAGCAGCACCCTTACATCTTGAAAGATTAGAACTAAAATTTTAGCTCTAATTTTTGATGACCAATCCCAGGAGTCAAGTTGTTTGATGTTCATTCCACCTTAGCTGGACTATTTGTGTGATGTCCGGCCTGGGTTATTTGTGGTCGTTTCCTGTTTCATTTTGAAATCCACTTACCTTATTTACATTTACTAATTTAGATGACGTTTTTACCCAAAGTGACTTACAATTGAGGGACATCACTTATGTGTTCATTGTTGTTTTACTTCCAACCTTTGTGTTTTTTCCCGCCTGTTTTCCGCATTACCCTCGTTTCATCAGCCGACTGTACAGCCTTGTCTTTGCATTGTAGTTAGTCACGCTTTCAGCTGTTCCAGTGTCCAGTTGTGTATTCCTTGTATATGACTTTTTGCCTGCTCCCTGTCTTCTTTGTTTGCCACGCTGACTGACATCCTGTGTATGAACTCTGGCTTTCCAATAAAGATTTGTATTTTTTACCTCTTACCTGATATTCTGTGTGATCCTGTGATTGTTACAGCGTGTGGTATTAGAGGGCTGGGTTATGATTCCTTCATGTCTTAGTTGTAGTTTATTTTCTTTTGGCTTTTTTGTTATGTTGTTTTTGGTTTATTGTATATTCATTTTTATCTGTATCAATTTCTGAGGAGGGAAACATTGTCTTAATAAAGTGAGCTCAACTGATGGATGGTGAGGGATTCCTTGGTGTTCTTCTCAAGTCATGATTTTTTGAAGCCGTGCACCTGACTTCACAGTGTGCAGGACTTTTATTGAAATTAGTGCCTGAAGCTTGATAAACAAAATGGTTAATCAATTAAGTTAGAAAATAACTAATAAATAATAGATAATTGTTGTTTGCAGAACTATTTGTAGTGTAGAGAGAATAAATTATTAATCAAAAAATATGATTCAAGTAATGAAAACATTAATCAATTGCAGCCCTAATACTGACTAAACAATTGTTCTTACTGAGGTAATTTTTTGTCGCAGGGGCAGAATAATGAGTCATGAAGCAGGAAGCTACTGCTACTACATCCTGCAAACTCATGGACATCCTGCAGATGCGGAGACAAGGTCCTGAGAAGACGACTCAAAGAAGAGGAATGTCATGTCAGAGGCCTCCACAGTCTTAGTCATCCCATTCTTATCTCTCTGAAGTACATCAGTAAAATCACCACTGCCTCGATTTCTGCAGTGAGTCTTTTGTCCCTCTCAGTTTGCCATCACTCCCTCTGTCGCCCTCTCAGCGTGCTGCAGAGGCAGCGAGGTTGAGGCGGAGGGCTGCTGTGGAATGCAGGGTCCTGCTCTGGGTCTCGACCAGTCTGCACTCCACTGATTTCTACTGTTTAGAGTTTGTGTTTTCCCAGAGAAGATTCTGGTCTGCCGCCTACCCCCTGTCCTCTTTCTAAAACACACACACATGTATTCTGAATGTAAATTTATGTGAGTCCAGTGTACTGGCTGGCAGCCAAAGTAATCACTGAATCTGAGGATCTGAACTCTAAATCCCAAAATAAACCACAAAATCTGGGAACATAACGTAAAAAGTCCCCCTCAGCTTTGCCATGATGACAGATTGTCCAAGATTGTGGGCAGAGTGGTCTGTGCATCAATGGTTACTGTAGAAAGTTGACAAACTATGTTCTAGTGTGTGTGTGTGTGTGTGTGTGTGTGTGTGTGTTTGCCTCGGACTGTTTGTAGACATTATATTCTATAAAACATTATTGAATTCACCCTATAGCTCAAAGCTGATTAAATACAGAAATTTGAATGCAATACACAAGGCGATATTTCCAGTATCAACAATTCTGCAACTGTGCCCTCAAAGCAGTGAGGCAGAAAGTAAGGTGGAAGTCGAACCTGCAAGTAATGTTTTTATTTTGTGGTTGTATTAACCATAAGCACAATTCCGCCTTAACCTGGAGGGAATATATAAACATTTTGGGAAATATGCTTCTTAGTTTTCAGTGGGGAGTTAGGGAGTTGTGACGACTTTATGAGAAGTTTATCTTCTAAAATCACACACAAATGACACACTGTCTGTGTTGATTTTCAGACAAAATGGCTTTAAATTTGATATTAAACTAAATTTTAAACTAAATTCAAAATTAATCATTTGTACCTTGGAAGTCTGGAAGAGGTTTTAAAGGAATACTTTGACATTTTTATACAATTGACTCTTCTTGTTGAGAGTTAGATGAGAAGATCAGTAACGTCTGTATTGTAAATATGTACCTATAGCTAGTAACCAGTTGGCTTAGTGTAGAACAAAGATTTGAAGGGGGGAAACAGCCTGCCTGACTCTATGCAGTTCATCTTTGCAAGAAAAAAAAGCTCAATGCTCAGCAGCTCAGATGGGGAGGATGAAGCACAAGGCAAGGAAGGAAATATTGTTCAGGACTGCAAACTTTGTGTTTCATTGTCATTGAAGTGGCACTGAGGTAATGGGAGACAATAGCTCAACAAGTGAGATCATGAACGGGTTGGGGACATTGGAAAATACTCACACACACACACACACACACACACACACACACACACACACACACACAGGGATTTATATTTTTAAAAATTTTTATTTATCAAATCTATTTTTTTAATCAAAACACTTGAATTCCCTAAAAACAAACAAAAAAGCTACTCTAATTCCAAATTAGACACAGAATGCCATCAGCTGATGATGAATCAGCTTCCACGCTATTGTAGTTTTATTGGTACAGCTGTTGCCAGTGTCAATATAACTGTTATGTTATTCATTATTAAAGGATCACTATATCAGTTCAATACTATAATGTCATTATTATACTACTGATATATTTTATTATACTATTGGGACTATTGCTGTATCTCATCACGTTATTATCATTTTCAATATTATTATTAGGCAGTACCAGCAGCAGCAGTAATAACAGTAATTCTACTCATTGTTGTGTGTAGTTTATATGCTGCACCTTACCTTGAAATTAACTGAACATAACTAAACTCATCTACAGGAGAGAGAGAGAGAGAGACAGAGAGAGAGAGAGAGAGAGAGAGAGAGAGAGAGAGAGAGAGAGAGAGAATCAGTCCATAGTCATAACTATAAACTAAACTTTTTTTTTTAATCGAACCACTTGCAGTTTAATATGCATTTCATTCAGTAACAGTGTTCTTTACTGTAGTGCACGATACTGTGAATGAACTAAATGAATATATGGATAAATAATAATAATAAATAAATTATTTTATTTTGTAAAACTCACCGGAAAGAGAATAGTAAGGTCAGCTGACACGACCAAAACAAACATGGCGACGAAGGGAAAAACGGCAAACATATTGACGCTTTTTGTGTGTTTTTCCTCGTCTTTCTTGATTTTGCCTGTTTGTTTTTGCACATTAAATCTTTTGTAAAATGACTGCCTGAATAATAAATAGTTTCTGGAACATTTTCTGAACGGAGAGCAGAAGCGAAACCCCGAAAATCAACGGAAGTTCCTGGCTCTCTTTTGAAACCAAACATCCGCTTCTCTCTAACGCGTGTGTTTACGGTGTTAGCTCGTCATTTTAGCCGAGCAAAGATGAAGCAAAAATGAAAATGAATTCAGTTTATCGTTTAACAAAACGAGGAATGGCGTGCGGGTTCGGCTAACACACGGGACGAGCTAACTGCCTGAACAAGATGTAACGTCCGAGTGTCTCACTCTGAGCAAATAATCAAGACATGGATTTTGCCACGGAGACCACCTGTGAACAAAGATCGATAAGCTGAAGATACATTACCATGGGTTTGGTGAACGTTGTCATCTCCACCATAGGAAAATGCCTGGACGCCGTTTGTTTACTCCTGGACCTGAATTTTCTCATCGTCCACACCGTGGTGCGGACTCTGCTGGGGGTTGTCGCCTTCATAAACAGCCTGCCCAACCTCCTCCTCGCCTCAGTGCTGGAGCTGGGAAACCTCATCGTCTTTTGCCTGGTGTCCATGGCAGAGGCGACTTCCAACGTCGCCCACAGCACTGTCACCATGTTAGGGAGCTTGGTGTTGGCTCTGGAGGGGCTGCTAGAGAGCCTCAAGATGGTGGGTTACCTGTCCATTCACGTCCTCTTCCGGGGGAAGGAGCAGTTGTGTCGAGGTCTGCTGTTGGTGCTGGAGGGCTGTGGCATCGCTGTCAGCCTGGTGGTCTATTTCACTAACACGGTGGTAAACTTTGCACTCATTGCCACTCAGAATGTGTACCTGGCGGTGGTCAGTGTGTGGCAGACAGTCTCCAGCCCGCTGCAGAAGGTGCTGGAGCTCACGCTGACCTCCCTCACTTTTCTGTACAGCAGCCTGGTTGGGACATCAGCTTTCCTGTGGTCGCCCTGTAAGCTGGTTTTGGATTTTCTGGTTTCACTGGTGCACATGTTCATCAGCATCTTCCTACTGAACATCTACGGCCTCCTGCTCACAGTCACTATCGCTGTGACTACCATGGCTTACCTGAACCCAGCGCAGACCCGGCAGGCTACCGTGCGAATTATGGATTACATCAGTTCTTTTCCTGCTCTGCGCAGACTGCTTCTGGCTCTACACCACCTTGCCTCAACTTTGCGGAGCGCCCCACATGTGGTACATGGTAACGTGCAACGCCTGCAAAGGATACTCCATCACCTCTACCTACTGGAGAGAGGACTTTGGCAGCAGCTGACGCGACACAGCAGCCAACTAGGCCTGGTGCTTAGGACACACCTCCACAGGTACAACAACAACAGAGTGCGAGGCCACGGTGACCCCGGCGAGGAGCGGCGGGGCCCACCAGATGGAAGAGCAGGAGATGGAGCCCACCAGATGGAGATGCTGGATTTAGTTTTCCCCTCCTCCAGTACAGACAGACCACTAAAGAAGCAGTCATCTTCAGGCAAAGACTGTAAACCTCTGCCTGCTGAGAATCTGCTGACTCTACTGAAGGAGCAGGAGGACAGGAAGAAGTGTGTAATCTGTCAGGACTGTACCAAGACGGTGGTGCTGCTGCCGTGCAGGCACCTCTGCTTGTGTAGAGACTGTACAGACATCCTGTTGAGGCAGCCTATCTACCAACACAACTGCCCGCTCTGTCGACACATGATCCTCAACACTATGGACGTGTATCTATGAGGGACCAGTGGAAGTATATCTATGGGTTTTTGACACTAAGGAGCCTAATAATCAGTATCTATGCTTAACATTTTACCACCATTGAATTGATGCTGTATGACTTATGTTTTACTAGGTTTTGTTAAAGGATACGTCTGGTGACATTCTATATTTATCGTGCTGTCAACAAATCCCATGATAACAGCAAAAGTAACAAAGCATTGATAACTCAATCTCCCAGTACTTTCTGCTTCTCTTCCCTGACTGTGGCACTCAGACCCAAACCTATTCGTTCCAACTGAACGCAATAAATCTTAAATAAAACAGCTCATAAATGTATTGTTTTATTTTTTTTTTTAAACAAACTAAAACAACTGGCCTCTGCAGTTTTTAACAAATTTCACAGGAGTAAACAGGTGTAAATGGGCTGTGACTGGTTTTATCATTTGTTCTGGATTTATTGATAGTAAAATAGAGAATATCACCAGACTTATCTTTAAAAAATTGGTTTCTGATCTGTGTTCTCTGCCAGCAGTTCAGAAGAGAAATACTAAACACATGCACAGGAAATTATATAATACTTGTGCCTAAGGATGCTGAGCAAACTACGGCGCTGAAGTGCCACCACCAAATAAAGAGACCAGGGTTGCAACGATTATATAACGATTATTTCCATTATCCATTAATCTGCAGATTATTTTCTCAATTGATTGTTCTGTCTAAAAAAATATATAATAAAAGAAAAAACAAGCAAAACATTTTTGTGAAGCTAGAACCAGCAAAGGTTTGGCATGGCTGAAACCAAATACCTGCAGATTAATTTTCTACCTATCGACTGATTAATCAACAAATCATTGCAGTTCTAAAAGAGACTGCAAAATCATTTTTCCAAAAATGTAGCTGGACTGTTTCACCACTGTCCACAATTAAATTTTTTCATGTGTGTCCTTTGCGCATTGAACTGTGGGAGAATAGAAGGGTTTTTTTTTTTGTATGCACACTAACTGTTTACTTCATTTTGTTGCTTTTCAAGTGTGAACACACAACATACTAAATATCCTGCTTAAACTAAGTCTGTAAGGTGGATTTGGGTCACAGCTAGAGTCTCTGTTTTGGCACTGTAATGCGCCTGTTTAAATGATTCAGTGTTGCGATGTTGAGTCTCAGGTCTCGTAGCCATGGTAACCCATAGTTGCCCCCCCTTTCTGATGCTGAAATGCTTACCACTGCTCATATCTTAAAAACAAACTGTGTGCTTTATTGCATGAGCATACAGGTGATTCCACACATGCTGTATATTTAACAGGGTTGCAGTAGAAGCCTTTACCATTTAAATATATGTCAGTAAATGTCTGTGCTTCATAGAGCCATGTAAAGAGTTAACAAAAACGTTTCCTGTATTTTAGGAAAGTGATTTATAATTTTCCAGTCAGTGATGATAAAATACAACTTTATTCCATTTATTTGTTCTATTGATAGGGCGTATTCCAGTCTTCCATCAGTGGCGTATTACAGTCACCACCAACACATAATCCATAAAAGGCTTTCCCTTTCCATTGCCTTTGTAATAACACATAGATTTCTGTTTTATAAAAGGACCATAAACTAATAAGGCTTCATAATTTCATTTGCATTTGTTTTTCATTTGTTGCTGTTGAAGCTGAAGTGTTGATATTGATCAGTGTTTAAGGTTTACAGGGCAATTTTGTGACACCACTTAGTGTATTGATGTTGATGGTGGGGGGATGCTGTCTGTAATGTGCCCTCATTTGCTTTTTGAAAAGTTTTTTTTTTTTCTTTAAATAATTTGTATGATTAGAAGACATTTGATTTCTGCATTATATTTGTGACTGGAGCTAAAACATTACTGTTTTCCTTGCTACATTACACAGATATAATTTATGAATGTGATCTGAATGTCAGTTGTCAAAGATTTCTGGAGACCAGACTGTAGTCATTATGGACTACTACTTCTCTCAGGTATTCCTAAAATGTCAGTGTATAGCATTCCTAACTAGAGATTGCAGTGGACTGAAAACCGGCTCACATGACCATCATCTGTTGCTACCGGCAGCATGTATGACACAGTGTGGGACAATGTGATTTGAAGACATGAATGTAACATGGGTTTTTTATTGCTGTGGCTGCCACATAATGGCAAGTCCTCTGTTGATAATAAATAAAAAGAGACAAAACAGTTTCAGGATCTTCTTCACCAACTCAACAAACACATTATACATGTATAAAATATATACATATATATGTATATATTTTATATATATATATGCACAACAGGAGACACATGTATATCAAACACTTGAGTTAATTTATTAGGGCTGCAACTAATGCATGTTTTCATTTGTTGATTAATCAATTAATGTATAGAGTGTCAGCCAGAAATGCCCACAGAAGTTCCAAGAGTCTGATGTCTTAAAGTGTCTTTTGTCCTGCCAACAACCTGAACATATTCATCGTAGGATGATTGAAAAGTAAGAAAAACAGATTATATTAACATTTGAGAAACTGGAACCAGTGAGTTTTTACTCACAAAATGACTTAAACAATGAATCAATTATCAAAATGAGTCGATCAACTAATCAATCAATAGAATAATTATTTCAGATCTAAAATGTATTTACATTTAAGTAACAGAAAATAGTTCGAACAAATAAGCAGGGCAACTCTAATATCCTCCCAGCCACAGATTAGTTTACAGCAGCGTGTGCTTCTGCATCGGCAAAACACATGAAAAAAAAGGCACATATTTCAAGCGCTGGCCTCTCCGTCTTTTACCAAATTTGGTTTTACTGATTTTGCCATATTTTCATGGTGCCCGCACAGCCTGCTGTATGTCCGCGGGGGTCCCTCTTATGCAGACTGTGATGCAGATTTGTACAACTGGAATGCAATAATTACATCCGGGGGGGGGGGGGGGGGGGCTGGACACATGAGATTACAAATTATTTTACTGCATCTGAAACCAAAGATAATGCAACAGCTGATTTCAGAGATAGGCTAGTTCATGTCTTGGGGCTGTAGAAGGGTCGCAGGGATAGAAGGGGGGTAATGGTCATAAGGGACCACAATTCACCAGAGCTTTGCGGTTCACAGCTTCAGAGGCTTCATTCTTGTTCCCAATGTTCTCTCTAAAAATATCCCCAGTTCCACATTAGACATAAAGATAAAAGAATGGACTTAATGACATCAATGTAGAATATATTTGAATTTTAGTGGGGTTTTTTCAATAAGAGTTTGATGTTATTAATGATTAATTGTATATTAATTATCATCTTTTACTGTTGATTTGATCCTCTCATCTTTATAACGGAGGTTTCTACTTGATGACCACAAAGTAAACTAAATGCTGTTAACTGGGATCAGAAAACAAATCCAGGGGCTGTTTATTGTCTCCTGACCCACGAGTCCAGCCTCTGCAGTGTTTATGTGTTAGTTGTAAATGAGGATGGTGTTAACAGAGGAGAGGAAGTTTAATATCAGGGGAACAGCAGGGAGGAGTAAACCGAGGAGAGCTTTATACCCCAGGGATTCGACCTCTTCCTTCTGACCCTGCTGGTCCTGACCGGGAGCAGTGTGGGAACATGTCAAACTCTAGTGCACTTTTCCCTGCATCACTCAGGCTCTACTTTTTCTGTTCATGATCACTGCCTCCATTGCTTGCTTTGACTCATGATTTCTCCATCATCTCTACATCGTGTGCTTTAATCTCAGCATCTTAACAAGTGGGAAAACTTCTTCAAAACCAGAAAGGTTCAAGTGATCAGAACAGTCAGTGTCTGCCCTGCTAAAACATCAAGAAGGTGAATGTCTTTTAGCTACAAACAGCACTCCTGTGGATTTGACCTCGACTGCTGACCTCCCTGTGGGGGGTCATGAACAATGAGATAATTTCCTTTCTATCTCTGATTTTGGCAAGCCTCATGTGACATGAGCCGTACATCATGATGCAAAGAGCAACAGTTTAAAAGAGACCAACATTTCATAGACAGATAGTAGATAAAATATGGAGATTTAGAAAAAGTGAGAGGAGACGAAATAGTGAGGAAACAGTGTCAGTGAAATAAAAAGGAAAACAACCGGTTGGCAGTAATGTGATGAGATAAAAGAGAAGACACAGGCAGCTCATTAGCCTTGGCCTCAACCCAACCCTGACTCCACTGTAATTAAGATGTTTGTTCCAGACCATCCTGATAGCCTTGAATAAATGCAGTGTGTGATTTATGGGTGGCATACAGATTAAAGCTGGGGACTCCTGAAGTAGGAAGCTGGGTGATGGCCATGAGGTCACAGGGCCGGTTAGGAGCCCCCACTCCTCACCCCATAGTACTTGAACTTTCACCTTCAGACTGAGAGAGAAATGAGATGCAGGGAAATGTATCACTGTTTTCACACAAAAAGACAGAGTACTCACAAAATGAATCAAATAGATGATCTGCTAGTGATTTAAATACAGAGCCCATGGAAAACATTCACCCTTTGTTCTTCCTAGATTGAATCAAAGGTGATTTGATGTTGATTTTCTGACGCTGATTAACAGAAAAAAAATCCTTTAATGTCAAACCGAAAACACATCTCTACAAAGTCATCTAATTGAGCTACAAATATAACATACAAAATATATGTTTTCATCAGGGTTCACCCCCTTTAACTCGAATCAACGCTGGTGCAGCCATTAGAAGTCACCTGTGTCAAGTCGAGGGGTTTCAGTTGATGTATAACATAGATGTAGTCAGTGTCCAGGCAGAATCTACACCATGAAATGAAAACGTTTAATGGGCATTGGATCAACCAAGAAGAGCACAAAAGTAAGCTGCTCTTACAAACCTAGTTCTTTTGATAACTGGTTCAAGTAAGAGTTTGCTTAGTCACTACGTGCAGTAAAAAAAAAAGGCCAAACACGCAGTGAATATCCGGTTTCAATAATTCCCTCCAAAAGACTGAACTGAGCATTTTTTTCTTCAAAGAAATATTCCCAGTGATTACCTTACAAGGGAAACTGAGGTTCAAAGAAAACTTCTGTGGAATTTCTTCCAGATTGTGCCACAGCAGCATAAGTGTAGTCTGCTGATTAATATTTGTACAGTACAATATTTAATTAAACTTCTATTTTAAGTTCAAATGTTGATCTTGAAAGTCCAAAAACAACAAAAGCTCTCTAGATTACTTGTGATTACTTACTGTTTTACTCCTCAGTGCATCCTTTGGAAAACTAGGTTATGGGTAGACCTATAAAGGAACAAATTAATGAGAATACATTTAAGTCTAAGAGGTCTGCTTATTGATCTGTCCACTGTATGTCTGAGGTGCTTAATTTTGTGCAAATATTTTCTCCATTTGAGGATTATGTCCATAAAAGTTCCAATATTTGACAGTTAAGACCTTAATTTATCAGTGGTGTATTCATTATTTAAATATGCATAATTGGCTTTAATTTTGTGTTGTTAATCTCTTGAGAGCAGGTGTCATTTTTCAAGTGGTTGATATCTGGTTTTGAAAGAAACCAGCTTCATTTCTTTTTTTACTTTGTAAATTCTGTTAAAGGAAGATTATGATCAATCAATGTTGGAGTCCCTTTGGAGCAGTTAATAAAAATGCCAATGTACCATACATTCCTGTCTGATTTCTCAGATGCACAGCCACTGTTGCACTCATCATAAAGGCACCTTGGGTCTGTTGACACAGCTGGTAGAAACGATAACTCCTGTCCAAATAATCTGAAGCGCAAACTGATGATGCTCGACTCTCTCCTTTGCAGATGTTCCTTCAGACAGTGTTTTAGCTGCTGAACACTGATGCAACACTGCCCCCTGCTGGATTGAGTAACAACATCAACTTTAGCTGAGCCACCTCTGATGAAAGTGATGCCAAATCACTGAGGAAAACATCACTGGAAACAGTATATTTCCTCTAGATTCTAGCTGCATGACTCCCATCATTTATAAACAGATCTTAATTTTAATTTGGAGAAACCCTCTCACTGAGGACAATGAGGTCATGTCCTTGTTTCCCTGTTTCTAGTAATTTGGGGGGTTTTGTCGGCATGAGAAGTTTATATTCTATTATATTCTAATTATACACAAATTAAACATGGGTAGGTTTTAGACGTTGTGATTCTGTTGTTTTTTTAACTAAATATCTTTAAATTTGTTTCCAAATAAACTTAAATTATAGTCCAGGGTTCTATTATTTTACCACAATAATTCCTTGGCAGTATGGAAAAAGCTTTAAAGGAATAGTTTTTGTGTGCTCTCTTGAAGAGAGTTAGCTGAGAAGATTGTTACCACTCTATCTAAGCTTAGTATAAATACAGGAAACTGGGGGAAACAGCTAGTCTGGCTCTTCCAAAGGCAAAAAAAAATCTGCCTACCAGCATCTCTAATGCTCACCGATTAACATGTTTCATCTGGTTTGTTTTGATCCATACAAAACTGAAGTGTCAAATCCACAATTTGTGTGATCTTCTGATTGTCTCACAGTGATAACACGATTGCAGGAATGTCTAAATATTTCCAGTACAAATGGGTGTTTTGGGTAGAAGTGTCAAAATATTTCTTCAAAACATCATGTAGGGACATTAAATGTTGAGAATATAAACTAACTTAAATAAATTGATAATGTGAGAGAAAAGATCAGAGTTTCACAGATATTTTCGGTAGTTAGTCAAATATACAGTGGCGGGGTTCTGCTGGGGGAATTTTGATCTAAGTATTTTCTAAAATCATCAATCTGGCCCTGCCTCTTCTACAGTGAATGTACACACTCTTGTCCATCATATCATCTCACTATAACTAAACCCTATCTGCATCTACATTTTAATCCAGATGTCAAACTCTTGCCTAACTTTCCTTCACCCAAACAAGTCCCCCCCCCCCCCGCCCAGCTGTGTCAGAGAGTGATGTCATTGTCTGCTTGGCACATCGGCTTCAATTTACAGGCTGTGAACTAATGGAAATAACTGATTAATGCCAGAGGAGGATTGATTAAGTCCCTGCTGCTCTCATTCTACCCTAGAGGGAAAAGTTATGAGGATATATTTAGACCTTAATTATATGTAGGAGACTTGGGGAGTGAAGGGAAAATAACATTTCCTCATGTCTGTGGTGGTGTATTTGACAGGCACAGAAAGCCGTCCATGGTGTGGTCTTGTCACTGTTTACCCTCCTAAATAAACAATCGGGCCTCAAGAAAAAATGACACACACAATGGGAGAGACTCAGCTCAGTAAACTGGGAAAATAATACGTTACTTTTGTCATAAGCTATCAGCAGTGATGGAAAGGAAGAGATGTCTTACATTAACAAGCTCACAGTGTTGAAATGTACAAGTCTGTCAAGGTACTTACAGCGTTTGGTGAAATCATTAGGCAGAGGTAAACAGAGTGAATCCAGTGGAAAATGAATATTTTCCAGCCTTATTTCATTAAGGTAAAAACCAGAGGACTGGGTGTTGGATTTGATTAATAAAAGTTCCACATGGAAGTAAATCAATCAGGCAGAGGTGGAAAATTACTAAGTTAATTTACTCTAGTGCTGTACTTTTGAGATCTGTGTACTTTTCCTTTAAACTTTTACATCACTGCATTTCATAGGGAAATATGCAGTTTTACTCCACTACAGTCATTTAACAGCAAGAGATACTAGTTATTTTTAAGAGGAAAATTTAACATAAAAAAAACATATAAGCTCTTAAGATACAATGTATTGTTAAAGATTAAACTAGTGGTTCCTGATGTTTTTGCCTTGTGATTCCTTACAAAAAAGTCTTGGTGGCAGCTGCAACAGCGATTTCCCCTCTAAATGTCAGAGATGGTTTCATTTAAATAACAATTTGAGGCTCAATTAGGTAAAATTAAGAAAAAAAAAAAAGCAAACCACATTAGAGAGAAATCCAAAGTAATTTTTTTTTTTTTTTTTTTTTACCAGATTAGTCATCCCAAAACCCTGAAGATTTTATAAGTATTTATATATTGCCAAATTCAAACAAATTCAAACAAATTCAAATTCTCAAGGCACTTTACGGAGTAAGTTCAATTAAGGTCAAGTTCCCGCCATGAGCAAGCACTTGGCAACAATGGAAAGGAAAAACTTTTAACTGGGAGAGACCTCCGACAGAATTGGACTCAGGGTGGGTGGCCCTCTGCCTCAACTGGTTAGGTTTAGAGCAGAGGATTGGGGAAGAGAGGAGAAAGAGAAAAGTTAGACCAAGAACAACTGTAATCACTGTTGTATTCAAGCACTGGGAAACTGGTTGTTATACACTGTGATAAACTCTCAACACTTTTAGACGTATAAGCGGCCTCTTTCTCTCAGTCTTAAATTGGATTACATCTGATATGTCAGCTACAGATTCCTTTGTCTCCCTTGGTGATCACTCCCCAGCTAACACTTGCAAAACACATGGAGTTCCTCAAGGATCCATTCTGGGACTTATGCTGTTCAGCCTTTATAGTGCCACTGGGAAACATCATCAGAGAACATGGGGTCAGTTTTCATAGCTATGCTAATGATACACAAATGACACCAGCCCCATTGATAAACTGGCTCAGTGCATTGATCAAATCAGCCTGTGGATGTCTCATAATTTCCTGCAATTGAAAAAAGACAAGACAAAATGTTCAATCATCGGCACAAATATCGGCCCACAGAGAGATCCTGTGCACTAACTTGAAACTGTCTTGAAAAAATCTATGTGTGCTTCCAGACCCTGACTTGAATTTTGAAACCCACATCAGATGTGTCAGTAATGACGATGTTGAGTAGTAGTGGCAGATCCGGATCCTGCAGCTCTGGAGTCAGAGATACCTGCAGAATGAGGACAGAGTGGAGAAGCACAAACTACAGAAAACTATAATGCATGGAGAGAGATAAGAGATAAGAAGAAGAAGTGCTCAGTACATCATGGGATTTTCCCCCGCAGCCTCAGACTATAGCAGCATAACTAAGGGATGGTTCAGAGCTCACCTGAGCCAGCCCAAACTATAAACTTTATCAAAGAGGAAAGTTTTAATCTTAAATGTGGACAGGGTGTCTGCTCTTCTGACTGTTCTGTTGTGATAATAGGGTTCTATGAGGCCTTTAAGACCCTTCGGAGGAGCCCGACCCCTGGGCTGAGTACCACTGGACTAAAACACCTAGCTGTACATGTGAAGTATATCTCCACATCAACCAGCAACAACAGCAAAATGGCACTTGGATGCAACAGTATTAACAATATGTCATGCATAATAACATAGCAGTCACAGGGCCATTTTTCTGCAGAATGAGTTCTTCTAGTATATTTAATGAGTATATTTTGATTATGATTCTTCTGTACTTCTACTTAAATAGGAGTTTGAGTATTTTTACAGTTGTTTCATTGGTTCTTCTTCCACCACTGAAATCAGATAAACATCTGTAGAATAATACAGGTGTGCACAGGCAGATATATTTTGAAAAAGTGGCTCAACAGTCCTGTTTGAAGTTATTGCAACACCTGGCAAAACTGATCTCTTCACATTTGTCACTCTCTGGAATAAAGGGTGTATTTATGGCCAAAAATGTCAGTCGTGTGTGTTTTAAAAACTGAAATGGTTTATTCATGTTTCATGTTCGCTGTGCAGAAACTGATGAGAAAAAAAGTGCAATAATAGCATGAAAGCTGTTTGAATTTGTGGCCTGGAGTTGGCTGGAGGCCGCTGTCACAACATCTGGTACAAGAATTAACTGCCACAACAGTTTAAAAGCTGCAACTGAAGAACAGACACTGAATAAACATTGCTGGTCAGTGTATGTACCTCACACTTCACCAGTACGGTATGTGCCATTCAAGTAACATTGTCTGGTGTGTTTTTTTACTTATTACACAAATACAGCTGTACCACGTCACAGCCGATTCACTTGTCATCATCCAGAACATCTCAATTAGGAAAATAAAATAGGAAAAAAATAGGTTGTGGTTCATTTCCCACAGGGGAATATGACTTTGTTTTGTACATTAGCACATGTCATTCAAACACAGCAGAGTGTTTCCAGTACGAGTACACAAGGAAGCCAGTGAAGGTGCTGTCTGTCTTGGTGCTCGAGTAAAATCCATTGTACTCTGACAGAGCCATCTGGACCCACACCTGGTCACCAGGGATGAGGTGGAGCAGGGAGCCCCCTGACAGAGACGCCGGTTTGGGCCAGTTTCCATAAAACTGAAAATAAGATGCCACTGTGTGTCCGTTCTTCATCAGGTCAAACTGTAGGCTGGCACGGTAGACTGTGGCATGGACGGCAAAGTAGTAGACTCCGGGGACTTTGCAGGTGAAGCGTCCCGTCTCTGTGTTGTAGTCGCCCTGTTCATTCAGTATGATCTTGTCAAAGCGCACTGCGTCGCCCACATTGAGGGGCAAAGTGAGGCCATCAGATAGTTTGGCACTGAAGGCTGATTTTGGGGCCACAGCGCACTCTCCTGCCTGCCCTCTGTCCCCCTTTGGTCCTGCTTCACCTCTGTCTCCAGTCAGGCCTCGCACACCTGTCTCACCTGGAGAGGAAGAGCACCACAGACATGAACATCCAGCACTGACACTCATTACACACACACACACACACACACACACACACACACACACACTGAATAGAGCACCTGGTTCTCCCCTGTTCCCCTTCTCTCCCTTCTCCGCCGGAGCAGCATCTCTCCCATCCCTCCCGTCTCTCCCCGGCTGACCAGGACCGCCATGAACTCCGGGAGAGCCGGGGATACCGGGGTGACCAGTACACAGACTGGGTGGGATCTTGTTGTCTTCTAACTGGTCGGAAAGGTGGACTTGTAGGATGAGGAGGGAGTGCAACAAGGGTAAGAGCCTGAGTGAGGTCATTGCAGTGTCAGGGCTGTGAGAGAAAAGAGAAAAATTACAAGTAAACATTATAGTTTACAAACAAGTCTGTGGGGGAGTAACACCAGAGTTTGAACTGGACAACACAGTGGGATAATAGAGATCTGATTAAACAAAAGTGCACCACAAAAGCCTCTATAAACATCAAGTCAAATCAAACTTGATCAGATTACAAACACAGGAGGAGCACATCAATTTTGAAACTGCAGTGTATATAAACACACTGAAATGTGTGTTTTACAACATAATCCAAGGGTTTACAGTATAATATTCAGTGTTCATTTTCTTGTTGCAATTTGAGGCAGTTAAAGGGAATCTACTGTATCAAATTAATTTAAGCACTAGGCTACTGCTTTCCAGCTGACCTGTTACAATATTAAACCCTAACGGGCTTAATACTGCTATTTAAAACACATTAAAATAAGTTGAAAGCTGCAGGATGATTTCCAGTAGCAACTGCTGCAATCACTCACACTAACATTTAGTCCCAAAACTGCCTGATAATATGGGCGGAGTTTGAACACAATATTTATCTTTTTAAATACTTAAACCAAATTGGACTTGTATTTTTAACATATTTGATCATACACATAACGTGTATGCTTTGTTGTTGTTTTTTTAAACAAAACTGAAATAACCATATAACATTACTGAGAGGACATCAGTCATTAGATTCCACAAATTCTACAGAAGTAACCGGTGATTTAGAACAGATGACAATTTAAATGTGTCCCTCTCCGCTCAGGTAGACACTTTCATGAAATTTGATAGGTCTGAATATACATAAATATCCCTAAGTGGAGGTTTCACTGTAAATGACAGAGAGAGAGAGAGAGAAAGAGAGAGAGAGAGAGAGAGAGAGAGAGGGAGAGAGAGAGATTGTGTTTATTAACACAGGTGCAGTTTCTGGTTTCAACTGTAAGCGGCTGAGAGTCATGACACTGAGAACAGCATGCTCTGTGTCGGGGAAGGCACGTGGAAGGAAGTGATGGGAAAAAAAGGAGAGGAAAAAAAGAGACCGCAAATAAGAGAAGACTCAATAACAACCAAACGGCAAGCAGAAGAGATGTGAGGAGGTTTGCTCTTTACATGTGACCATCGTGTTTCATGTTTACATCACAGACTAATATACGTTTACAAAATACAAACATGTATTTTTATGATGGATACAAGTTTCCGTGAGGACATAGCCAGTTCAGGAGGATAAGAATAATAATAAAATTCCCCTAGCTACTGATTAGGATTACTCATATCTACATAATACAATATTACCAGATGTTTTTTATAAAAGTGTGATGCGATGCTGAATTCCAGACAGCCGACTCAGAAGCTGCACGCAGTCACACCTAAAAGTTAAAAGGTTCGTCCTAAAATTCTCCTCTGTCTCTGTCTCCCTGTGTTTCCTGTCTGTGTGTGTGAACATGCATCAAGAGCCTCAGTCCTCAGTTGACCCTGCATGGACAGCCAGAGAGTTATCAGACTGTACATATCGGCTGCCTGCCCCGTGTAAAATCACTAAATCCCTAGTGTGTTTGTATTGCAGCGCCCATGTCTTTTCCTGCAGGACTTTTTGGTCGAAGAGACACCAGCTCGTCTCTTTAATGTCTCCCCTGTTGGGCAGTCAGTCTGAGAGCAGGACAGGCGTCGCAAGACCATAATCTGAGCTGATGAACTGAACAGGAGGACCTACAAGCTTACTGGCTCGTGGTAGCGGGTGCTTTGTAGACTCCAGATTTATGGTTTAGTAATGGAAGCTGTCTGTCAGCTATCTGAAGGTCTCCTAATTGTTACGAGAGCTTACTGTATATCCACAACAGCTGCAGAAACAGGGAGAGAGCCACACAGAGAGAGAGAGAGAGGGAGAGAGAAAGAGGAGACTAAAAAACAGAAAGAAAAGAGAGAACCAGTCAGAGAAAAGGAGGAGGGAGGGAGACTTGCATGTCAGAATTCCTGGCAGAAGAGGAGGACAGACAAATACTGGAGAGTCTGAACAGCTGTCTGCCTCAGTAGCCCTCAGATGATTAGAAACATGAAAGTTCTCAAACACTGCGCAACAGAAGAACCCACTGTGTATAGACCTCTGACATGTGAACTACAGTGCTGACGGAGCAACTTCACATACTTCTGAGTGAGTTTATACGGTCAGAACAGCTTGTCGTCTACATAAAGCAAACAAGCAACACTTTGAGGACATGTAGTCAAGTCATTTTTTAAAACACGTTGGACTTTTCTTTTCTTTTTTTTTATGACACTGTGCTTGTTATCAGGTGAAATCCAGTTGTTCTCAGTTTAATAAACAGAACATGAGGAAAATCCAATCTAAATCACGGGACTGGAGTTTTTGGCTGAAAGTTTTTGTTTCTTTCAAATTCCAGTCCAGTGACTTGGATTCAGTTTTAGTTTTTATCAGATTTTTCTGGAAAATAAGAAATTAACAAACCCATGCAGCAGCCATTTGGAAAGGTTTGGCATATTGCCTTAAGACCAGCTGGAGTGCATTGACATTATCTACATTTACTGTAACTCATTATCAGGCTGTTGACGGCAAAGTTGTTTATTTATTTTAACCCTGTATTGCTGAATAATGGCCTTAACACAGGAGTGGGAAACAATCTAACATTTAAACTTTAACTTTGTATTTCAATTCTACAACATTTCAGATGGAATTATTGTACTTTTTACTACCGAATTTATGACAACCTTAGTTACTGATTACTTTACAGATTTTCTATATAGAGCTCAGAGCTTAACGCTGCTGTGTATTAAGTATTTTTACTTTTGATACTTTTTTGCTGATAATACTTAAGATTTTGAAGCATGACTTAAGAGTCTGACTACTTCTTCCTCCACTGCCTAAGTTTTTTCATACAATCCAGACAATCATATCCACACGCTACAAAATGATGTTCTTTATGCTCATTTATTTCTTACTTGATGTTTTGGAAGAAAAGAAAGTGTCAGTTTGTCTGTTCTCAACACTACACTTATGAAACACACCTCAGCCCTGCACCCTGACATGTGCAGACTTCGCCTGTGTGCTCTGACATTGAAACACTGAAGAGCAGCTTTGATTCACAATTCAGAAAAAAAAAACAAAAAAACAAAAGCTGACTTACTGGCTGATGTAGTGAAGTCTCTGAGAGCTGCTGCTCCTGCTGCTGATGTTCGTGAGTGCCGAGGAGAATCCAGCTAAAGCTGTTCCTCCCAACCAGAGTGTCTGGCTGGGAAAAACTGAAAGGAAATGGTAATGAAATCCAATTAGAAACTGGGGTGGGTGGGAGAGGAGGAACTGCGGGAGCAAGGAGGATACAGAGGAAAATATTTGATGGTAATCCAGCACAAATAACAGAGGAATATAACTAAAACAAAACAAGAGACAAAATCAGTGTGAAGGGAGGGATTCTGAAAGAAAAGTTTAGGGTAGGAGTGATAAATGGAGGAATGTTTGGGAGATTGCATAACAGTGTTTGGGGAAACTCTCCAAGACAGAACCACAGAGAGTTCAGAAGGCTGTGGTCAGAGAAATGCTAATGTCACCACAATGATCTGCAGCTGAAAATGAGCTTTATTACTCAGAAACACCACTGCTTCAAGATGAAGGGTGAAGAGAGGCAAATACAGACATCAGCTGACCTATGAGGCAAACTCATACCCACACGCTACACATGTACTCGTTTTCTCCACCCTGTGACTTTCACTATCTGCCTCCAAGATGAAGCAATTTGTTCGATCCAGATACCATCTTCCTACTCGTATCAGTCTTCCGCTCAAGCAGGACTCTCTGACAGTAATCCTCTTTTCATTGTAATCCTTCGGTGGCAGCGCTAAGTCGATAAAGCAAAAGGTCGTATTATCTTTTTGCCAAGGGAGCTAAACTTGAGCTGGTAAAATTTTGCAGCTCTTTTTTAGTTCAGGCCAATGACAACATCTTTTCACATTTACCATGCAGCAGTGACTCCAAAAGAACCACCACCGGGCCAAAACTGGATAGATCACGGTCCATCAAGTTAATCTGTGTGGGAGAAGAGAAGTTAAGAGTTAAGCCTTAACAGAATGTGAGGAGTGCAATACAAGGGTCTGCAATTAGGTTCACCATGGGTCAGTTTTGTTTTTGTTTTTCTAATCATAGTTCACTGTGGGGCAGCATTTTACTGGCACAGTTGAAACACACAAACATACTGAATATGTTTTCAATAAATTTGCATGATTATTTTCTTCTCTCTAAAAATTTGTTTCAAGGTTGTATCCAACAATCATTTTTTAGCTATGTTAATGGCTCGAGGGATGGTTATGTCGGTCTGTTAGTCTGTTAGTCCATCACTTTGGTCCAGATTGGAATAAATCAACAGCTATTTCACGGATTGCCTTTAAACCTTGATTGCATTTTTTACAGTCATAATCCCCAGAGGATGTGGTGAGCCCCTGACTCTTATTTTAGCACCACCATAAGGTTTAATGCAAATTAGCAAATGTTAGCATGCTAATATGCTAAATTCAGGTAGTGAACACGATAAACATTATCCCTGCTAAATATCAGCATATAATCACTGTCACGGTGAGTGTGTTAGCAGGATGGCGTTAGCTTTTAGCTCGAAGCACATTTGCAGGTATTCTCACTCGTTAGGCAAAGACAATCACTCATGTATGCAGATGTCTGTTATGCTAATGTTGCACTACAAGAATGGAGATGTGATTGACAGGTTATCCACACATGAAAAACAGTGGTCTGCATCAGTTGCACAGCTCATATGGTTGAATGGAAAGTGCTGATGTTGTTGCTATTGGCGGCTAAAGCTGTGAAATTAAAACTTTTTTAATTCAATTGATACTTGGTTTCATTTAAACAAAGTGGATTACATTATTTGTGTTACTCATTGGGTAAATTTATTTATTTGGTCCTCATCTCAGGGCCATGTGTTGATGCAGAACAAGGAACATTAACCAGACGAAACCTAACATACATAGACATATGTAAAAAAAACTGGTGAATACATTTAAATACATTGGGGGATATATTTTCAAAATACTTAAAATACTCAATTTGTATCACATGTGTAAATATATATGAGAATATATTCATTTATTTAACAGCCTGCATTGAGAATGAGGTCTATAGGTAAATTGTGAGGGTCTTGACAAGCCAGTGCAGAATTAGATTAGGTTGAATGCAGGCTGAATGGGTCTATGTGCTGAAGCCAGCTAGACTATGCACCCAGAAAAACATAGGGTTAATATACAGTTTGCATTTGCAGTAACCTACTACAAAACCCTGTTATCCACAAAATGTCATCTCACATGTGTCTGTTCATGTGAGAGCAGTCATTACATATCATTAGGCCATCATTTTAAGATTTACCCAAGCCTTGTATTTACATCACCAGGTATAGTACACTTGTGAAAAGTCATGTAAACATATTGATGACTCACATGTCACAATTTGCCAACCACAATTATAATAGTTTAAAAGCTACAGGGCAAATTATTTTATCAAAATGAATTCAGTCATGTTTTAGAGTTGCATACTGAGGTAATTAAAATGACAGAGTTTCTTGAGGAAATGGGCAGGTACCCCTTCAGTTTATGAATGTAAAGGTATCTTTGTGTGCCATGTATGAGCTCAGCGATGTTAGGTCTGCAGGAAGAACTGAACCCAAAACACAGACAAACCAAGTGAAAGTGGAAATAGGTGTTTATTAAATAACAAAAAGGGAAACTTACAAAATGGGATCCAAAGAACCAGGTAGGGAACAACAAAACAGAAAATCAGAGAACACAGGGAACACTGGAGCGAGACTGGAAACTGCAAAAAAATACAAAGTGAGTGTAATGGAGTAACACAGGTAGATGACGGTCGACAGACAGACTGACAAAGACAAAGGGGAAAACAGAGACTTAAGTTCACAAGGGAGGCAAGGGTACGAGAACACAGGTGGAACACATTAGGGCGGGGCAGACAATTAACTAGGAGGGAAACCAGACAAAGAGACACACAAGGGAAGAGGTTCCAAAATAAAAAAAGGAAATAAATTAAATCCAAAACCATCAAACATAAAGTTTCCAAAAGAGACCAAACATATTACCAAAGTCCAAACAAAGAGGAGTCCAACGGAATCCAAAAGAGTCTTCTTAGGGCAAACCATGAAAAGTGAGAGCAAAGAGTGAAACTGCTCTGTCTCTACACATGGGACTGCTTAGTGCTTTAACACTAAAACACTGGTTTTACGGCAATGTAATGAATGGGGGTGGGGGGGTTACTCTTTGAAACCACTGCCGACTTTCCTTTGAATTTGAGTTATCAGGCTGTTGTGAGGAGGCAGTGAGCTGTGACTGAAGTGAGACGCAGCAGAGGTAAGACATGTTTTTAATTAGCAGCACCAGAATCAGCACATTCTGCCTCTGCTACACTAATTTCCTGTAAGAATCCATAAACTGCTGCTTGGAGGATTTACCGTTAATTTGGACCACTTGGCAAATGAGCAGTTGTGTGAGCAGTTGGTTGTGAAGTTAGCTATAAAAAAAAAAAAAAAAAAAGATTCAGTCAGCTAAAAAAACAATGCAGTTTTAGTTTAGGGCTGAACTCTGTGTTTCAGAAACGGTCCCACTTTTCACAGTAAAAACAAAGACATGCAGTGCAAGTGTCCTGCATGTCTTTGCTCACAAAGCTGTGAGCAGATGTTTTGCTTCTTAAAAAAAAAAAAACCAGTGTGATGATGCACTTATTTCCCAGAACATCTGCTCTTGGTGGGAAAAAAGCTCAGTTTTGAACTTTAAAACAACTTGTTACTCTGCACAGAGACTGTACTACTATTTCTATATACGACATTCACCAAATGAGTTTAATGGCATTCCATACAAAATACCACAAAAGATCCAGATAAACAATGAATGAGATGTGACTAAGCAGGTCAGGTTCCTCTGATCTGATCCAAAAACTAGTATCATAATAATAATAATAATAATAATAATAATAATAATAATAATAATAAAGCACTTGTACAAAAGGCCATAGGATGAATAAGATCATTTTTGACATTCGCTGATGTTTCCTCTTACAGGACTGTTGCAGAGTGTTTTCAAGTTTCATCATTTATTTGATGAATTGGTAACTATTTTGATAATCGATTTATCATGTCATTTTATAGCTTCTCAGATTTGAAGATTTTCTGCTTTTGCATGTCTTAACTTATAGAAACTGTAATATCTTTGTTTTCACTGCTGGTTGGACAAAACAATTAGTCTGAAGATGTCACCTTGGGCTTTGGGAGCATGTGAGGGGCATTTTATAGACCAAACAATTAACTGGTTAAACCAGAAATTATCAGATAAATCAATAGTGAAAGAAAATAAAGATCCATTGCAGCACAAAGAGCATGTTTACTTTTTCTTATTTGCCTGTTTTCAAATGCACACAATGGCTTTTTTAATGTTTCTTTTTCCTGCTGTTACAGGCAGCCAGTGTTTTATCTGTTAGCTATGAAAACTCAATAAATAAATAAATAGCTGAAGCTCCAGGACAAACAGACACACACTTGAAACTTCATGTGTATTGTAATCCATCATAGTGAACATCAAGTCTCAATTAATTTTGGTCAAAGGTCTGGCAAAAAAAAAAGCAAAAAAGGTAAATTAATATTGTGTGATGCTGATGATGTGATCCAGTTTAAGATTGGAAAAGTCTGCACCATAACTGCAGACTTGATGTTCACTGTGATGGACGACACACTCAATGTGCTAGTACATTTCCATTGTTTATGAAAATGAATTGAAACAAACAGAAGCAAACCGAACGATGGGAAATATATACGAACATCCCTATGGTAACATAAATGGTGATGTGTTGTAGAAACACTAAACATGGAAAATCAGTGGTAAGTATGGTAAGTTTTAAAATTTCAACTTGACCTGCAAACAGCGGTTGAAAAAACCAATCCGACCCAATTTGTCAAAAACTGGCTTCAGAGCAAACTGCACCTACTGATGAGGATCATGTGATGTGATTGAAAGCTCAACAACAGCTACTAAATGGACCTTTTCTCAACCACTGGTGTGGCTCTCTACACTCAGCAGCTGTCTGATCAAACAAGGAACCAGTCAAACAAAAACGAGTAAAGGAGACATGTTTATTATTTAAACTATCACTTAAATAAAAAAGTGCATAGAAAATAAACATGATTAGAAACTTTTCTTTTTACATTTATATACAACTTTGTTTCCTAATTATACATTCAACCAAGTAGTTTGTGGTTTATTTTCACTGTGGTGGTTTTCCTTCATTTCATTGATGTGTATTGAAAGAACACTGTTAAAATGGGAGAAAATATGACTTGAACTCGTGAATACCGTTATTACAGAGAGCAGGAGGAATATTGATAAGACAAAGGTATATTCAAGGCATAAGAAAACAAGCCTGTTCCTGACCCATGACCCCCTCTGTTAGCACATCCTACGTCCGCTCCCTCTGTGACACCACATCCCATCCTAGGCTGACAACTTCTATACACAAGAAACAAGTAGAAAATTACAAATACATGTTAAGTACTTGCCTGACCTCTCCCAAACCTTGACTTGTAAAACAACAATTCAGGGTGGATGTTGCACAAAATAAATAAATTAAATGTTTTCAACATCAGCATTATCTCAGCATTATGACTTTCTATAAAAACAGTACATGATAAGTACAACCAAAGCTTCGGAGGAGAGAGAGATGGTCGGGGAGACATGAGAGGTTTCCAAAATGTGAAACGCCATTTTGGTGCGATCTTTAAAACTCCTGATCAGTCTCCACAAACCAAACTCTTGATTTATACCACACATCAAGTAAGCCGTCTAAAAAGTCCCTGTTAAAACGTACAAAGAAAAAACAGAAAAACATTCACTACAACAACCAGGAGGGGGGGGGGGAAATGGCTGACCTCAAGAAGTTCACAACCACATTAATACAGTTACATTTCTCATCACATAAAAACCGTTCGTTTCCAGAAAGAAAAGAAAAAGAAAAACTGCAATGTTCCTTGCTGGCGAAGGAACACTCACAGGCACAGCAAAATTGGTACTGGATATCAATATACAAAAGAATGATGCACGTTAGTTTCATCTGATAGTACTGTAACACAAAACCATTATAGAGTACATTGAAACATTGCTATTAACCATTATAAATCTGCTGTTTTGCTACTGTAACTAAGTTTGTCTGTCCATTCCATATATTGTATAGATACTAAAGTACAAGAAATTACTATGCATGTTTCCGTATAATATTGTTATGTATTTATACTATAATTACAGATAATGACGGAGAAGGGCCACTGGTGTGGCGTGGTAAAATGAAGTCCAAAGAAACAACAGAGACCATTTCCTTATTGTATACTGTATATGTTGTTTAAAACAGTGAAATAAATGACTTATTGTTCAATGAACCCTCTGACCCTGAAAATGCAGATGTGGATCTCCAGAAGTGAGCGTTTGTAGACAGAGCCCTTGGCATCGGTGAACCTGTTGTCACCGACGCTAACGTGAACTGTTGAGCTAACCCAGTAAGAACCTTTTGTCCTACAGACAGAAATGCCACTGCTGTTCACACGTCAGCATTTATTCTCAGTGCTGAAAATGAAACTGCTGCTGCCCAGCTTGAGGTCATATCTACACATCGTCCATATCTACCAGGGTTGTTGACGCAAGAACTGAAAACAAATGTGGCTGACAACATATCGACATCATCACAAGTTTGGTGATGTGGAGGAGGAATATACATTCATTGTTGACCTTAGCAGCTGAACCCAGCGAGCCCAGTGTAAGTACAGCTGTACAACCACAAGGCTGGCATGTCAGTCAGGGTGGAATGGGCCTCAAGACCCGAAAAGACCCGATCTTGGGCCCTAAATGGAAAAGCACAGCCAAGGTTTGTGCAGAATGCACTTTCAGGAAGGAAAGGGCTGCTGGTGTGGTCCCTGCCTTCACTTTGTTGCAGAAAATGAGTCAAGTGCACTTTGCTAGAGCCTCACTTTCAGGAGTCATCAAGAGCAGTTCTAGGTTGACTGAACTCAGGGCCTAATGCACAAACTCAAAGTATTCTCAGTGACTATCTGTGCTTGTGGTTTCAGCATTGGAGTTGCATTGTCTGTCTGGAGAAAGAGCTGAGTTTTCCTATGTCTATTCAGTGCCTGTGTCACAGCTAAAGTGCAAACCATGTGTGGGTCACTTTTTTGTTTCAGTTCACAACAACAAAGGGCAGTGTGGGAATAACTGCTAACGGCGTTTAGGTGATAAGGAAGTCAGCATGAACGGCGGACAACAATAAATTAATTTAAAAAAGGGACAAAACCAAAGCAAGTGACGTCAGAACCGGTCAAAACAGTCCAATTAAATATTCAGTCCAGGACATGAAGGCTTGTAAGATATAAGAGGCATGCTCATTTACAACTAAGGCAAACCACGAGGAGACTGAACAAAAGAATAAAAAGTGATTTCCAAATGCTGGTGATCACTAATGAGTAGTCACCAAAACAAAGTGGTTTTTTAAAATAAATGGATTGGCTAAACGGAGATATGTCGAATGCTGTTGGTAGCTTTAAATAAAGGCACCTCTTTTTTATAGACTGCACAGGGACAAAACACTTTAAACTGACAGGTCTCTGGTTGGATTTTACATGTGAATATTTTGTATATAGCCAATTGACTCCAAGTCTGCTGACCCATGGTTTATTAACGAGAAGAAAACTCAAATCATTTTGATATGGCTGCCTGGCAGCAGCCTGTAAGTGGACTTGATTCTTGGTGTGATGTGGTGTGGAGACAATAAGGCTGGAGAGAGGAGATATCTGCTATGGATCAACAATCTGAACTCTCTCAAGTGCATAATAATAGTTCACATGACTGCCACACTGCCAGCTAGAACTGGAACAATGAAAATAAAAATATGTCATATCTGACCAAACGGCCCGGGATAAATAAAGAGTTACTGGTGGACTGAACTAAAAGGGGACCAAGCCACAGACCAGCGTCAGTCTTTGGAATCAAAGAAAACATTCAGGCTACAAATTAAAAAAGGAAAAGAAAATTACGACAAAACAACTTTGAAAAGGCAGCGGAATACAAAACATAGAGACCAAGCATTAGTGTTTGTAAACCTCTATTTCCTACAAAAATGGCAATAAAATAAATACGATTTTTTAAAAATATAAATACCATCATTAAGTGCTATTCACTAGTGAGTGCTTTTTAAGTCTTTTTGTAGAAAAATATACATTATTTACATTTGTTTTTTAAAAGCAAGCATGATACTTCCCTGTCCATAATAAAAAGACAGATAACAGACAAGACTTTAAAAGACTTAATACAAATAAAAAACATTTTCCATAGTAATGGTTATCACAACAGGCCAAGAAGAAAACAAGTGGTGTGAAAATTCAATTCTAGGGTGTGATGTTTGGTTCTCTTTGCTGCTGTAATTTGGAACGTGGTTCAAAAATCCAAGCTTATATAATTACCAAAAAACTGATATCAACAACAGCATGCACAAACTTGTAACACGTCTGTCTGTATGTTTCTGTAAAATCCATGGCTGTTTCTAGATCACAGCTCCAAAAATCAATTATAAATATGTCTACTAAAGCACATCAGTAGGGTTTACCAGTCCCTTGGCTGTCAGTCCACCAGAATCTCTAGCTGCCTCGCTCTCTCAGGCCAGAGGCTTAATCCCATCAACAACATGTCTACATAGCTACCAAGCTGTCAGACTAAACATTAGCTCAAGTACAAAGGATGATATCAACCTCAGCTATCATCCTTTACACCAATGACCAAAAATAACCTCTTGTTTTTTTAAAACAAATCTACATTTCTAGCCCCCTTGTTTCCTTTTTTCTCTCTTCCTCCCTGTGGCCACTGCTCCCTCTAGTGTTTCCGCCTGTACAGCTCTTATCAGGCTGCTACACACATGCAGCTCCTATTTACAGTGTCGAATATACACACCTACAAGCTTTTAAAAAAGCCCAGTTAGGGGAAGGTTCCAGTAAATCGCAACGGCTCTGAAGGCATCAGGGCACATTCAGACAGGGAGATGCGCATTAATAACAGCTGACACCGAGATAAAAAAAAAACAACAAAAAAAAAAAAAAACAAGTTCTAACAAGTTTTAAATTTTCTTTCTAGTAAAATTACTGTTCCAAGTCCCTTCAACAAATTGCACTTTGGTGTAAAATGGAACCAAGTTCTTTGATTTTTTTTTTCTTCTATGTTCAAATCTCAGCATTAGTGGACGATAACGTATTTCTAGAAAATTAAGGAGGATGGGCCAATGTAAAAAGAATATGAAGGGGTAACTTTATCATCCAAATGTAAATAAAAGTTAATATTGTAATGTTGTGAAGGCTCAAACCGTTTCATAACTCACCTCTGAAGGTGAAACTTCCCATTCCAAAATATAAATGAGACAAACGGAGGCACAATATGTTGGAATTTCTACAAATGGCCCCTCCGCCAAAATGGCCCTTCCTGCATATACAGTACGACCCACAACCGCTGTCTCTGCTTTGTTCTGCCAACATCAGCTGCAGAAACACAGTCAGAGCTCGTGCCCTGTTGGCAGCTGTGGTCCTACGTGGACCTGACTCAGGATCGGCATAAAGCCAGTGCCACGGTAAACCCCCAGCAGGGGCGTCCTCAGAACATCGTGGCACTTCTGCTCAAGAGACCTGCAGTCCTCTCTAAATTGTTTCGATATGGAAATCAGTTGAGGAACTTGCGACACTTCTTTGCACCGCAGTTGCAGGGCAGCTTGTTGCTGGCATCCTCTATAGGGAACTTGTAGTCGTAGGTGAGCTCCTCTCCACAGTAGATGCGGCGAGAGGCAAAGATGACGATGTGCTTCAGGCCGTCCACAGTGATGACACGAGAGTAGCAGTTAGGCTCACAGGAGTGGTTGATGAAGCGGGCTGCGTTGCCATGCACTGTGGCATCCACCACCTCATAGTCATCGATGCGAAACATGTAACAGCCAATGCCCTTTGAGAAGAGAGAACACAGGGGTTGTACTTTTGATGCTCCCAAGATTTTTTTAGTCAAGTTAATTGAACGACAAATAAATCTTGAACTAAAAGTTCATTCCCAAGATTTTACCTTTCCATCATAATATTTCTCCCGTTTGTCAGTGAGCACAGACCGAATGACATTTCCAGAGTATTCAATGACCATTTCCCCAGCATCGATGGTTTTCTTGCAGAACAGACCTCGGCCATGAATGGGAGACCTGAAGAGTGATACAGTGATTCATAGTATGTAAATGCATGTGTAGTTTTTAATCTTTTTGTTTTGGCCATTTTATACTTTCAAACAAGACTCTGCTAAAAGAAAAGAAACTGTTATGAAAAACAGAATAGACATAAAAGAGACTCAATCTGGAAAGACTAAACTAAACTAAATCATGGACAAACACAACAGTTGACAGATCTCAACACTATAACAACCAGTTATTTGCTATTGGTCTGAACAGAAGAGTTCATGGGCTAATTCCACACAAAGGAAATATGATCTACTTCTTGTGAAACTATTCATCAGCCTAAATGATTTATAAATGTTTAAACACCACTGATCTAACCTGTAGACTCCGACAGTTTCCTTGGAGGTGGCCTTGAGCTGTTTGAATCTCACAGCGATTGGTAGTTCCATGGAGGCACGCCTGCAACAGCATGACAAAGATATGCTATGGTGATAGTTTTTCTGCAAAGTTATATGAAACCATCTTGATACAGTGATATTTTTGAACTGTTAACTCTCTCGGTTACGTTACGTTACGTTACTCTATTTACTAATTTTGTGTGTGCTGTAACTAACCTGGCAGTCCTGAGTTGCCCTTCCTCTTCGTCGTCTTCCTGCGGCCTGTACTCAGGAGGCTGCCGGTGTTTTGAGGCCAAGAAATTGAACATGTCAAATACAGACCTCCTGGATGGTAGACAGGTGGAACAGATAGTGGTCAGAAACACACACAAGGCAGGATTATTGAAGTTTGAAAGAAGGTTCCCATTGAGTGAAGCAGTATACACACAAGTTATTTTCTTATTTCCTGCAATGTGTGCAGCACACACATTATAAACAGCAGTACAGTGTGTTTCTGCTTGAGGTACAGAATATATTTATTCTGTCTGTTTCCTACAATAGACTCTGGAGAAACAACCTCCCTCTCCCTTATAGATGTGTGTACACTGTATGTGTGTAGGTTCCTTCCTAACCTGTGGTGGATTTCTGCACGAGCCGAGCCATGGGGGTTGATGGGAGGTTCATCGGTTTCCTCTGGTTTGTGGAAGCGGAAACGGTAGCTCCGACAGTGTCTGGAACCGTACAGCTGCTCCAGCAGGAACACCACTGCCTCATGGACGACTCCTAGCATCCTCAGTCCATTCACACCTGGGAGTGGCACACCTCCACAATGAATCAACAGAGTCCTCGACTCAGGTATGCAAGAATATTTTTTGTACTTAAAAAGCATTTTTGAAATACCGGGACAAAATCAGAGTGACACCTTACCTTCAAAAGAGAGCTCTTTGAGTCGTGCATTGGAGCGAGCTTCCTGCACCTTATCAGTCAGGGATTTCCAAGCCTCTGTAGTGGGACCAATGACAGTCAGTATTTTTGCCCAGTGTATGGTTTGGTTTTAATATTACATGTGAACTATTGTTCATGCATGTAACATTTTATGTTTGTGTTAATAACACTGAATAATTAGTTTCATATTTAATACAGAAAGATCTGATCTATTTTGTATTTACGGTATTTAGTGTTAAATTTCAGGGTGTAGGTCATCATGGAGGTGAGTTGTTTTCTCTCACCTTCAATACTCTCACAGCGGATGTGGAATCCGTCCTCGCTGCAGATTTCAAAGATGATGCCCTTCTTGGGTTTGCTATCCAATCCTGTATCCCTGCTGTTGCCGTCCTGGTCAGGTGGTGAAGCCACAGGAAGAGAGCCTGCTCTTCCAGCTGCAGGTGGTTTGTCTTTTCCCAATACTTTCCCCGATAAAACAAGACCTTCAGATGTCTTCTTTTTACCAAGCACACTGGAAAATATATGAGGCAAGCATTAGAACTATACTTTATGATTAGTTTGAAAATGCATGTCTAATATTGAGACCTCACACCTCTTGTTGGTTGCCTTATCTAGGGGCTTGCCGGTGTCCATGGGTTCAGGGGAGATCCGCTCTTTGGCACTGTTTGCAAAAAAAGACAGGAAAGGTTCAAAATGGGAAATATATTCTGGGTAAAGAACAATCGGTAGTTAGTAGTCCTACACAATGTGACACTGGGCTGTTGATGGTTACTCCTAAAAAACTATTTAAACTACAGTGCAATCAAAATATTAAGTTAACATGACATCTTTCACTTCTCTCTGCCTGAACCTCACATCACCAATCGTGGTGTAAAGCAATTAAAAACATAATTTATTATAAAAAAATGTTTTTTTTGGCAAAGTATCTGATGAATAAAACATACAGAAAAAATTATACTGTATCTTATCACCATGGATATGCAATGGGACTTTGAAGAATCAATTTGAGATTAAGTTATAATGACAGCAGAAGTCATTAAAAAAACTTTAACTTTGTTGGTGATTTTTTTAAAAATGTTCTAAATGTCACATTCATTATGCAGAACAACCTTGACAAAGTCATATTTCTTCCCAGTATTCATGTAAACACGAATAAACACAGCACATAATGGTGATCCAACTCTGTTTCACCTTAGGTTTGATGGGAGTCGTCCCGCAGCGTTGCTGTGATGCTCCTCTGCCTGAGAGGCCTTGAGCTTTTTCCCGCTGTTCATGTCTGGACTCTGCCTGCTCCTCTTGGCTTTCTGTTTGCCCTTTTCTGCTCCTGAACCTGCGGCTGCTGCTGACACTACTGTGGTGGAGTTAGGAGGCCTTTGTTCTGATGATCTGGAAATAGGAGTTTTTCTGCTGCTCTGGGAGTGTGCAGAAGTTTGCGTTTGCGTGAACACTCCAACAACACGACCATTGGCAGGACTTAGAGAGGTGGCTGGGCCGTGGGCTAAAGTAACAGTGGTGTTATGACAAGAGTCCACAGTGTGGGCTCTGTTAACAGGCTGAGACTGATGCTGTAAGTGGATATTGCTGCCTTCTGTCTCTCCTTGCTGGTTGACAGCCATGCTGATGGTCTGTTGGGAGGGCAGGACACAGATGCTGCTGGCTATAGATGTCTGCACAGGAGAGCTAAGCTGTGACATCAGAGGAGCTCCTCCTGCCGATTGAAGGACCATTGGCTGATCTGACAGCCCCAAGCCATGTGGACTTGCCTTAAACAGGAGGTTGCTAATTGGCCCTGTGATCTCAGTAGAGCTGAGTACAGGGGTGGAGAGGGAGACTGATCCTGGTGCAAGAAGACTAGTAGCACCACTAGGGGGCACAGACACAACATTCAACACTGACTGACTGGGGTTGAGACCAGAGACTGTGCAAGGCAGGAGATGAGTAGAGGAATCGTGACCAAGGATACCAGGCTGAGCAGAACCAGGAATCCTCTGCTGAAGGATAGTAGTGGGATCCAAGTACATAACCCCACCCGACTTTGGTCTCTTGATAATATTTGGGACCTTGCGCTGAGAAGTGGAGAGGGTGCTTAACTCAACCAGGCCACCAGGTTGGCCAGGGATGCTAGCAGTAATCTGAGGAGAAGACAGGTTGATGAGGGTCATGTTAGGAGGTCCCACTTCAGAAGGGGCCAGAGTAGGTTGGCTGCGGGAGCGGGCCAACTTTTTGCTTTTTCTTGGCTGAAGTCTAGAGATAGGCCTCTTCCTGCCGTGAGCAGAGGCCAGTACAGTTGGGGAAGAAGTAAGGGAGGAGGGACTGGAAACTATGGCAACACTGGGACCCAACTCGTGTGGTCGACCAGCCTCTGAGACCAGAATCTGGGGCTGGTCATGGGGCTGAGAGGGCAACCCAATGAGAAGGCCTGAGGTGGTGCTGGGGATTCCTGTCTGGAAGCCTGTCTGTGTGGCTCCTGCGAAGGTGTGAATGTGAGAGGGGTGAGGCATGGTGCCCAGGACTTTGCCACCAGCGGGAAAAATTGGCTGGGCTGAGGACAAACCAGTATTCAACCCTGTGGTAAGTGTCATAGAGCTCAGCACTGTAGGAGAGCTAGTGTCCATCACTCCTGTGGCACTAATTTTTTGGGTGACACCATTAGGGACAGTCTGAAGGACATACAGGGGCTGGAACTGCTGATTGACCACAATGAGCTTATCGGGGCCTGGTTTGATGACTGCTGGGCTGGAAACCTGAGCCTGGGATGGTCCTGGTCCTGGGACTGGGCTAGGGCTGCCTGCAGCTGCAGCTGATGCTGGGAGGTACTTCTGACCCTGAAGAGGCAGGGAAGGAGAACTTGGCAAGCCAGGAGTACCAGAACTCCTTGGAACATCCTGGTTACCTGGAGGGTCAACCACCTGGCCAATAGCAGGGCTGGGAATGAACTGCTCAGGAGTCATGTGACCTTCGGTGACCTGTGTATCCCTGTTTCCCAAAGTTGTAGCATCGTGCTGATTCTCTGATGGTGACACACCTGGCCCTGCTCTTTTCTTGTCCCCACTCTTTTCTCCACTGATGTTCTCCGGGTCAGAGGTCAAGCCGAGCATGGTGCGGTCTGAGGTATCCGAGATGAGACTTCCAGCCGTGTGGTTCTGACTGGAGCTGACAGTCGGGCTGCGTGTGGTCAGGACAGAGAGGTCAGAGGGCAGCTCCAGAGGAAGATACGGCTCCTCAACAGATATGGAACTGTTAACACTACTCTCCACAACTCCTCCACTCTCAGCACTGGGCAGTGGCTGGGAAAAATCATCAAACAAAATGTCTTTGCGCCGGTTGACATCCACCCCAACATAACCTTCATCCAGCAGCAGCTCAGAGGAGGACGGCTCAGACTGCTGACCCAGAGCCTGCATTGACATGGAAGGAGTGTTCAGAACAAACTCCATGATATCTGATGGCAAAATGTTCCCACAGTCATCACTGTTGTTGTTGTCAGAGTCTGACTTAAGCAGGTCTGTGCTGAGGGACAGCTGGGCCTCAAGAGGATCCTGACCCTGACTCTGTGGCTGGGACTTGACCCCGACTCCTAGAGGAAGACAATTCTCTTTCTGGTTCTTTCTTCCTTCTCTCGTGTTGCTTACTGCTCCTCCACTGCTGTCAGCCTCCTTGCTCGAGTCATGAGAGTCAGGTTTCTCAGTATGCCTTTCTCTGCCCCTTCTCTTAGGAGTGCTCTTATGAGGGGTGGAAGAGGATGTGGCCGTAGTGGTTGTGGTGCTGGTGGTGCAGATGCTGGTATCGCTCTCTGAGCCATCATCAACGCCATCGAGCTGCCCAATACGCTGCTTGCCTAAGGTCCTGTTAAATACAGCAAAGACAATATATCAGATTATTATCGCAGATCATAGAACATAATCACAAACACTTTTAACTAGAATTACCGCTTCCTCCCTCAAGGCATTACTGAGATATTGCATTCACAAGGCCAAAACCATGTTTTGTGACGTCACTGTAACCTTGACCTTTAACCTTTGACTATCAAATGTAATCAGTTCATCCTTGAGTCCAAGTAAATATTTGTGCCAAATTTGAAGAAATTCCATCAAGGCGTTACTGAGATATCGCATGAATGGGACAGATGGACAGTTAGTCAGACGTATGGACTGACCGCGAAAACATAATTCTTCTGGCCCTGGCTATCGCCAGCAAGGATGCATAAAAACATCACTTCACAATTAAATTGTTCTGGTTCATTATATCTCACTGTACACAATAAGAATTGGGACATGCCTGTAATTGTGTTTCTAATACACACAAAGCACTTCCTCCCTTTAGTGCAGCTTAACAGTGGCAACAAGCAGGACATGACCCTGCAGGAATTAATCTGTGAATTAATCAGAATACAGCTACAAATAAACCAATTAAGATGCGGCTTCAAACAAACCAACCAATCAGAAACGGGCCACAAACCAATTAGAATATGGCTACAAATCAAACACTCAGCATATGGCTACAAATCAACTAACCAATCAGATTACAGCTAGAAATCAACAAATCAGAATATGGGTACAAATCAACCAATCACAATATAGTATACAGTAACCTGAAAACATAATGCCTCTGGCCCTGGTTGTTGGCGGCGTGGAGGCATAACAGAACAATTGTGTGTACTTACAAAGCACTCAGCATGTCCTCCTCAGCTTTTCCTTGAGCCCTCTGCTGTTGCTGCTCCTCATCTTTTAGAAAGCGCTGAAGCTGGGAGCCTCTTCCAAGACACTGGTCTATCCCTTCTATAGAGGGAAGGCCCTCACCAGGGTTTATTATTGTTCGGGTGAAGTTGTAGTAGTAAGGATCTTTACCCCTCTGTTTCATTCCACTGTCTTCATCCTCTCCACTGTCCCCTGACGAAGAGGAGGTGCTCATATCATCTGCTCCATCCACCTGCCCCTCAGCTGACTTCTTGCGGCTACCAGTCCTCCTCTTTACCACGGCCCCGGCTCCATCTCCACTGCCGTAGAAGGCAAGGTCCTCTTCACCATATGAGCGAACGCCATAGAAGGGTGTGAGGCCAAAAAACATGTTGGAGCGTGCCCGGGCACTGCGTCGAGGGTAACGCCGCTTGGCTGACCCTGATCCGTCACTGTCATCCTCGTGATGTTTATCATCCATACCCCTGTCATGGTCATCTTCTGGGCCATCACCCTCATCCTCAGGGCCTTGAGTAAGGAGGCTGCGGTGGTCTCGGAGATCACTGCGTGAATGCTCCTTATGCAGATCATCGTCCTCTGTCTGAGTCTGGGTGTCAGATTCAGAGCTGTCACTGCTGCTGGCAGAGGGTGAGGAGAAGAGAGCGGAGCGGGCAGAGCGACGGGTCCCCTGGCCTGCAGGGGAAACAGTGGAGGTAGTGGTCGTTGGACAGGAGGAAGAAGAAATACCACTGACAGTGCTGGTCCCATTTGGGTCTGTCTTGATATCACTCTTTAGTAGAGTTACAGATGGGGGTTTAACTGATCGCTTTTTCTCTCGAGAGGACAATGACAGCTGGTTAGTTGTTTGTTTGGAGTGCGACTGGGAAGAGCTCTTCACTCCTTTGTCAGGAGCTAAACCAGCCTGCTGCAGCTGCTGTAAGTTGTCCAGACTGGAGATATTCTTCTTCTCAGGACAGGAGTAATTTTCCCTGCTCTTTGAGGATGATCTGTCTCCTCCCTGGTTCTCATGCTTCTCCCCCTGAGCCTTCCCATGGGCTTTGGTGCTGTTTCCAAGCACTGGGACTTTGCTGTTGCTGCTGTTGTGAGAGCTGGGGTTTGTAGCATGTGTGTTGGAGCTGCCAGTGGCTTTAGTATTATTGTTGAGAAGGGGAATTTTGTTGCTGCTGTTGCTGTTTTGGAGTGTCTTCTCTTTTTCACGGTCTTTGGACACTTCTCTGCTGCCTGTTGTCTTAACTTTGGGGTGTTTGTCTTTGGCAGCTGAGGCTGCAGCTGATGAGGCCAGGTGCATAGAGCCTCGCTTGACAACGTCATCTTCCGCTGATGTCCTTGATGGCCACAGAGGCTTCATAGCTGCTGCTGTGGCTGAACCTGATGAGTAATCATTTGACTTCCGTGCATTGGACTTTTGAAATGAAGGTTGTGGGGAGCTGGATTTCCCAACAACAGAGTCCTTATGGTGTGAAGCTGGCATTAAATTTCCAGTGCCACTACTACTCTCCTTCCCTGAGCTGGGCTTGTCCTTAGACTGGATTATGTTAGAGGTGGGGGTGGACCGGTGACGAGGCAACAAACTGAGGCTTGCAGAAAGATCCTGGTCTTTGCCTGTGTGTTTCCCTTGCTTTTCTGTCTGCTTGGTGCTGCCACCTCTCTGCTGACCTGTGAGAACAGCAGTGCCCACAGGAGGGGAGGACTGGCCTGAACTTGCAGGTGCCAGTCTAGGACTCTTACTCTCACCTCCAGCCTGTTTGGACTGACTGCCAGGGTTACTATCTTTCCCTGAGCCAGATTCTTTGTTTCTCTCTGTGCTTCTATAACTGGAATCTCTAGAGGGAGGTCTACCCTTGTCAGAGTCTCTGCTAGAAGGTCTGTCTTTACCTTGTCCTGAGTCTTTTCCCGTTTCCCTGCTATATTGTCTATGCTTCTCAGGGTCCCTAAACCCTGTATCTCTACTGAGTGACTTAGCTTTTTCCATATCCTTATAGCTGGGATCTCTAGAGGATGATTTGCTCTTTTCTATTTCTCTATTGCTTGACTCCCTGTTTGCTTGTCTTCCCTTGTCAGAGTCTCTGTTTACTTGTCTCCCCTTTTCAGAATCTCTTAAGGGATCTCTACTGAGAGGTCTTCCCCTCTCCGATTCTTTCAGACCTGAGTCTTTACTCAACGGTCTCCTCTTTTCTGGCTCTTTGGCTGGTTGTTCACCCTTGTCAGAGTCTTTTTGCCCAAGCTCTCGGGATGATCTGTTCCTCTCAGAATCCTTAGCAGCTTGGTCTCGACTTGACAGTCTCCCCTTGTCAGGATCTCTCATCCCTTGGTCTCTGGATGCTTGCTGTCTGTTTCTGTCTGTGGAGAACAGTCTACCTCTTTCATCATCTCTCTGGATGGGACTCTTTGCTGAGTCTTTGCTGAGGTGTTTGGACTTTTCTGGATCTCTGGCAGGGGAGGGGATGAGGGGAGGGGGTGAGGTAAGGGGTCGTGACAAAATCTGAGCTTGGGAGGTGTGCACTCTCTGTCTGTTCAGCTGGTGAGGAGGAGGAGAGAGAGAAGGGGAGCTGTGGCGACGCGAGTCAATATTCCGCATGCCGGGGTTCACCAGGGAGTCTCCTACTGTCACAATCTCATGGCTTTGGGGCTGAGAGGTACCTCCTACAAAATAAAAGAAAGTGGAAATTGAGTAATAGGCATTGTTGAAACTTCAATTTAATGCACACATGGAATTACTTTGAAATTAATTTTTACAAGGAATATCAAAATGTTCTGTGATTCTATGACAAAATTATTATTATTTTTTTTTAAAAAAGGTTCAAAATGAAAAAAACAAATAAAAAAACAATGCCTATTTATACCTGGAGAGGGCATGGGCCTGGGACCTAGTGAGCGCTGACAAGGGGGGTAGCTGGGATGCCGGTTCCTGGTGTAAACCCTGAGCTTGGGGGTGTTGGTGGGGGAAAGCGTGTCAGAGCGTCTTGGGGATTCAAATGGATCAGGAAAGTCTAAATATGAAAAAAAGAGAGATTGACCCAAAATGTATTTAAGTTTAACATATTGTAGTCTCAAACATAGTACACACTGAAACCTGAACTATATAAATTGTCTGTAGGTTACCTGCTATGGGAGGTGGGCTGTGTGCTATTGTACAATTCTCCTCAGAAGCAATCATGCTCTTCAGGTCAGACTCTACCACTGGAGGTCGACAAACTAGGATCCTACAGGTGTACACACAGCGCTTTCGAGCATCCAAAGTACTCCAGTACACCCTTGAACATCTGGAGAAATTAGAAGTTATTTAGTTTCACTCAATTACCATGGCAACTTCAATTTCCTCCAGCAGACTTAATTTACTTGTAGAGAAAATAGTAATGGTGGCACTTAAAATAGGAAGAGAAGACTTTCAGATAAATAAAAACAACACTTACTGGTATCCTACAGGGAAGAGTTTACGTTTGCAGTCTGAGAGTTCAGTCAGTATCCCCAAACAATCAATGGTCATGGAGCCTACAATGATGATGTTTAAATCAGCAATCAAGAGACATTGGGAGTAAGTCGAGGAAATGGCACAACAGATTTACAAGCAGTCGACCTACCTATCATCATGTGGACATTTTCAGGCTCCAGTCCTGCAAGCCACTTCCTCCTGAGACTAATGCCCTCCAGGTCCACCAGGATCCTGCGGGTCACCTCAAACCCAGACACCACCTTGTGAAAAAACACACAAACATAGGATAGGTGAAGGAAAAATTAAGAATGTCAAGTCACAGTTCCTAGCCTGACATGATTCATCTACTTAAAGAGACCTATACAAGATTTACTGAGTAACTAAGTTTCAAACACTTGAACCTACTTTTAAGGTGGCTGCAATATAGATGTATTAATCAGCTTTTGATTATATAGTAAATAATGACATTTCCTTACTTCTCCCTTTATGAGGTCCCTGTGCTTTGGACAGTAGACTTTTTTGTCCTCCAGGAAGACGCAGTGGCACTGACGAGCACACATGAAGTGGTAGTTACTGGTGCAAGAGGTGAGGCAGCAGCCAACTGTGGCCCCTGGCTTTTGACACTTCTCACAGCGCTGAATGGAAAGCATGACAGGTTGTCACTGTTGGTCCAGTAAATATACACTGAAAATGGTAGTGTGATAGATCTCTGTCCCATCTTACCAACTGTTTTCCCCTGAGAACAGCCATATGAACATTTTTCAGTGAGCCGTCGTCGTCCTCAAACACCTCGGCAGACCACAGGGCACAGTTTACATGGGTCCACTCGTTCTGACCAATGTACAACAGCCTGCCCCCCTCCTGAAACATACAGAAAATGTTGCAAGTGACATAGATTCACCCTTATGTGCGCTAAAGTGAGCTCAAGCTGATTTTTGACTCACGTTAGTGTTCTCATCTCCATACTTCAGACACAGAACACATTGCCTGTTATCACTAACACCTGGCGGCGGAGGGAGCTCTGGGCTGTCTTCACGATCTGAAGAGAGAGTTTCTTTTTATAAATTTTGTAAATTTTATAAAGTCTGAATTTATAAAAAAAAAAGCTGTAAATGACAAGATGTGAGAAACAGTGTACATGTAAGTATTTGTACACCTTTTTGTGGTTTGTCTTACCAGCTAGGAGTGGGGGTGGTGGGGGAAGAGAGGGAGGGAGTGATGGTGGAGAGGCTGGAGAATCTGGTTCACCGGGGGTCTTGGGCCGGGGAGCTGGGATGATCTTTTTCATGAGGTGTGGGTGCTCAGCGCGGGAAAGCTCCAGTCTCTCCTGCCACTGGGCGTAGTTGTGATCCAGGGATGGAGGCAGCACAGCATTCGGAAGGAGCCCACTGCTGGAGAGCGATGGCATACAGAGACAAGAACATTAGTCATTAGTCAAGGACCTTAGGACTATTAGTACTGACAGTGATTGGGTCAAACCTGAAGTTGTGATTATTTTACTGCCAAAGCCCTGCTGTAAGCAATAGAACAATCCCAAAGAACTCCAAAATAACCACATGAGTCATTATGTGCATTTGCAACTTCAGTGACGCCTAAGGACATGAAGAAGACTCCAAGAGCATAATTCAGGGTTGAATGTGTGAGTGTTAGGGATTGTTTTTACATCAAAACAGCAATCATCACTAGTCAAGCCTGAGATTAATCAATGGTATTATGCAGCTCCAAGGGTGAAGTTTTCCCCAAATAAACTCTGTCTTAGCTTTTTCCAAGTAAGTTTGCAGTGACATTGCAACAAGTTAAGAACATCATTTTAGATAAAGGAGATTTCCTTTTCATGGTGAGTGAGGTAAGTTAAATCTTGATACATCCCACCTAAAAAAAGTAGATCTTGCTCTTGGTTAGATCTACTCAGCTTAACTCATGTACAAACAAACAGCAAGGACTGTGATGATGCAAATCTATATTCTCATGCCTGAATGAAATCACATTATTTATTCTGTAGTCTTATTAAACTAAGCATAAAAATAAAATTCCACTGAACTACTGTGATGTTTAAATTTTCATGACAGACTAGAAGTGATACTGAAAAATCTAATCTAACAAATATGTAAATCTATATAAAACAGGATGCTACCTTTATACAGTATAATGCATTCCAAACCTTTCTAAATTGTATGACAAGTGTTATTTATTAAAGAAAATCATGAGATATACTGGAAAGCACTGACAGGGTGTTTAATCCCTCAATACTATCATGCAGATTGCGATGAGGATCTCAGATTATTCTTCCCCAAGAAGATGTAAAAATTTCTCTGAGTAATAAGTTAACAGTGACACCAGTAACAAATGACCACATGAAAGGAGCTTTGCCAGGTTTTGCCAATTCAGTCAAGGCTGGGTAACTGGTGTGATACGAAGTCTCATACTTAATAAGCTAGTAGAGGCATCTAAACAGGCATCCATCCAATGATGGCCACAGGATCCACGGGATCCTGGACTGAAGCACCGATACATAACGCAGTAGACCAAACTGACAAGTAAACCACAATTAGACCACAAATATGTATCAAAGAGCCTTAGAGTGAAATGTGACACTGTTACGGTTTGCCTCCCACAATGCCTGGAGGCGAAGCAGAATAAATGGTCGGGGAAAGCTGATAGCTAAATTCAAGTAAGCGAGTGAGTTGATGAATGAGGGAGTGTGAATGAGTCTGTAAGGTAAAATTCCAATATGCAGGACTGTAAAACCATACTGTTCTTTTACAAAGGGAAAGATTCAGTGGTTATAATTGTGAGATATTTCGTCTAATAATGCCAAATGATAAGCATGTCATCTCTGTAAACAGCATCAAATATTCAATATGATCATTTCATTATTAATCACTGATGTAAAGGCATATGCACTAATCAATGTATAATATATATAACTACAGCTCTGGGAAGTTGACTTCATTGATCCTGTACTCTGACCATAGATGCTGACTTTATCTTTTCAGTAGATCATAAATAATCACATCAATTGATGTTATTTTGAGTGTATGGACCTCCAATCATCTATTACCCACTTACACTCCCCACTCAGCTGCCAAGTGGGTACACTAAATCAGAGAAACTGTGGAATAAATTTCATTACTACAGTTTTAAGTCTTGACTGGGACCTGTAATGCCATTGTCCTGAGTTAAGGTATGTGGAAAGAAAACCACTTCACTCATTTCTTGAGTTGTTTAAAGAGTCTCTTTTGGTTTTTAATGTTATGGCCGAGTTGACATGGCCGTGTTTTAGTTGTGACTCAGAAAACTGAACATCACACAACTTTCCTTAACCACTCGAAAAGATAATGTGACGATCATATGAAATCCTGATCTTGCCACTTGGCTCTTATTTCCTCAGGGTTGTTGGTACAGTCAGCCCTCACATTCTAGAAATATTAGTTCACTGTTTTCTGGTTCCCTCCTATTCACAGATGATGGTATAGCTTCTCCCAGAGAAACCACATCTTACTCCTCATTTCAATAATTACAGACCTACAGTTCTTGAAAACTGCAGTTCTTCTCCCAGGGTTTTTGGACGGGTTCACATTACAGGAGTATTAAAAACAAATTTTCTCCTCTGTAATTACATACATAACTCGCACTACAAGTTTATAAAATAACAGCACATCACACACTTTACAATACTATTAAGATTGAGAGCACTGCCTGCTAGGAGGCATTATTTCAATACTGACTTTCAGATAAATCATTTTAGTTTGATTTGATTTCCTTTTACTTTCTTATCTAGTACTGTTACCTGATTTTATAGGTGTACTTGTAAATGTTAAGCAAAGTGCTACACTAAATACATAAATCCACTTAATTTTCAAACATATTTTCAAATAATTACATCATATCTCTGTGAAAGTAATCTAGAACCAACTGGTAAATATAAGAGATGTCTTACGTAACTCTAATGAGTTAGTCAGAACAGTTGGATACTGCACACTGAACACTGTGTAATTGGTACAACCTCCTGCATTGACTACGGTGCGATAGACACTCACTTGGCAGAGACTTTTTGCCTTTCCCAGAACCTGGACTCTTTCGCTTTGAACCACGGGAAGATTCGGTCCATTTGCTGAAACAGAAAACATGCGATGAAGTTTGCATAACAGACCGCATAAGCACTTGCACAGACTAACCACCATCTGGGGCAAGATGGTGGTTAGTCATACTGTAGCTGAACAGAAGGGCCATAGCTTGATGTTGCCATACTTGACTAATACACTTAACCTATACTTGCTGCAGGGGCACCCCAATCAGAGGATGAAGAAAATATATATATCTTTTAATTTTCAAAAACATGAAATGAGTTTGTCAGCATGTATATAAATCTGTGTCAAAAAAGAATATGGTATTATATAAATTCATAAAAACAGATAAACTGCCCCATAATGTGCCCTACTGAGAATGTGGAATTTGTGAGAATCTGTTAACTGCTCTGCAATGTTGTGTTTTCATGGTTGTTGACGGGACTAATATAATCCATATGATCACGAGCTGATTTGAGGTTCTTACCCGAATAAAGAAAGACTTGACCATGCTGTTGGCTTTCCTGCTCTCAGGCTGACCACCGTCACTGTTGATGGCTGTCTGAATGATCCGCACTATGTCGTCACTAAAGTCCAGCTGGGAGAGAAATGGTGAACAGACACACATGCAGAGAGTAATTGTTAAAACAGTGAATTGCTGATAAACATTAGTGGAAAAGTAATTAACATAGCTATCTATGTTCCTGACCATCAAGAGACCAGGACACATACATTTTTTAAATCTTCAACAAAAAATGCTTTAAAGCTGTGACTGTTTTAGATACAAACCGCTTTGCAAGATGGTGTCTGTCCCTAACCCAAACCTCAATATTCCAACCCTGTATCAAATCATTAGGAAAACAGACTTTCTCAAATGTTTAGAAAATGTTGACACATGGTTTGCCTGGGTAAATCCTTCCCATGTTCTAGTAAATGTACAGCAAACATACACACATGCCTGCTTTTGACTAAAATGTAGAGACAATAGAAAACACAAGGAGAAGATAACATACTTACCACTGAATTGTAACGGCCTTGAACCATCTTTTTCTCAACAGACTCCAGGTCTGGAGGGGAGTCACTGGGAGGTGTGGGGGTGACTTCTGTCAGGACTGGAGGATCGGGACCCTCCGGTGAACGACGGGATGGAAGACTCTCCTCCGTCTCTGGGTTCAGCTCTGGAGGCTTCACCGCCTGCCCCAAAACCAGGGAGTTACACACTGAGTACAAATACCACCATTATGTTCATTAAGCTGCAGTTGCTGCTTCAGCTGTTTCTAACTCAATATGTCTGTGTAGTCATCAATATTTATTCGGTATTCATGACTGCAGCGCTATAATACAGTAAGGTACACCACTACTAAAAGAATGACTGAATATCAAATGATGCTATCATTTCAAACTTTTAAAAATAATCATGTTTCAATGAAATTATTTTAATTAACACTGACAAAGCAACATAGCAATTTGTGCTGAAATCACATGAGAGTATATGCATCTAACCTGTCTGTAGCGCAACAGGTGTGTGGATGTGCGTGAGTTGAGCAGTGCAGTGAGGACATGGCGAATGCAGCCCTGAAGCTCCCTCTCCAACGCTGTCCTCCACTCAGCTGGGTGGCGTTCAGTACATTTGGTACAAGTGTAGGCAACACTCTCTGGCAGCTTTGACAGCAGCTCGTACATTTCATCTGGGGGACAGCAAGAGACGGCAGGTCATTATTGCGCCCATTATTAAGTTTATCGTCTTTCAGAATTTCATCAACATGACAGCACTCCCAGGGCGGCCTGTCAGTCAGCTGCACAGACACTGACAGCTGACAAGACAAATTAAGTGCAACAAGTGCTGCAAAATATTAAATACAGAGCTCTACTTCTGAGGAACATACAGTAAATGTGTGTTTTAAAAGGATTTTCTACCTGGCTTTTATGGGGCCTACTAACCTGTCAGATTCTCACACTTGGCATGAACCCAATGGTTGCAACGACCACACTCCATCATCTTGCTGTCGTAGTCATCATCATCGTAGCACTTATCACACAGTGGGCAGAAGTTCCCTGAGAGGGAAGATGGCAACAGGTACTGTCAGATTAAACTACTCCAATATGGATTGGGTTCAAATGTCCTTTTAATGTCACCTCAAAATAAAATTCAGATTTTTACGAAAACCTTTGAAAGAATACCAGTGGTGTATTTATACTCATCCTTAACAGTGAACAGCATTTTACTACCTGCTTGTCACTCACCTTTAGCAAAGAGTTTGGCACAGTCATGACACATGGAGAAGTCATGTGACCATTGGGCATCCCAGGACTTCCCAGGTTTAGTGGCTCCACAACTTTTACAGCGCACACACTTGGTGCAAACCTGAAAAGAAAGAACATCTAAGCGAGGTGGTGACTACATGGCACAAACTTGCGAGCAGTTGTTTGAAGAGTAGAGATGGTGTGAAAGTGACACTGTGAGAGGAGTAAAATGTTTTCATAGACACTGCCTGTGAGAGGGTCCCATGAATGTAAATAGCACAATCGTGAGAAGCTGGAAAAATGTGTGAACAAAAGGAGAGGTTAAGAGAAAAATGTGTGAGCATAATGCTAAAGTTTAGTCAGGCAGTTGTGCAACTGTGATATCTACATAACGGTGAGAGGATAGAGGATTTCTGAGGGAAGAGTAGTGTGTGTCCATACCCAGACTCTCTTCTTCTTGGTGGGTCTGGTAGGATGGTTGGGACCCAGGCACTCCGGGTGATAGCTGTTACGGCACTTATCACACTCTAGCAGCTGCTGCTACAGTGACAAAAACCAAAAGTGAGATGGGATTACTTAAGGAGCAACATTTGATTTTAATGCCCAACAAAAAACACAGTTCTGTTCACAGCAAATTAGTAACAAATATGTCACCTGGTTTTGAACAGTGATAAAATTATTCACCTTAGCCAATTGGTGTTGTTTGGAAATAAATGAACCATCAAGGTAGGTGGAGCATTACAGATTTTTCAAAAGTAGATCAGTGTATTTAAGATTTTATGCAGAAATGTAACAGTGCAGTAGAGTTTACTGAGAGTCATATCCGTAGCGGCCTCCATGGATGGATGAACATCATTATCAAAGGCATTACGATTCAGCTGCAGTGTGTGCTGTATAGAGCAGTGCTTGGTAGGGTTTGTAGACAGCCACTTAAGTGGAAACTGCTGTCAAGTTTTTCCTGTGGCTTTGGGTCAACACAATTAGTCCAAGTAAAGACTTTACGACACACAGTTAGTATGCCTCAGCATCTTTTTCCTATTCCAAACTATGGGCAATTCTGCCATTCATAAATACTAAAAAATAAAATGTAATGGACAAGTTAACAACTCTTTCATGCGGCTTCCAGTCAATATTTGTCTGGTAGGTGCAATATGTAAAAATGTTATGATCATGCAGCACAGAATATCTGTTGTATGATATATCTGCAGCCTTTGACATACCAGTAGCCTCACCATGAGCTAAGATTTCAGGTTTTTAAGCTACACTCTGTTGTGGAGCCAGAGAGTGCCAGAGACCTGCTGCTGGTAAGTTGGTTAGAGATAAAAGCCAATCAAAGTAATAAATTGCTTAATGCTCTTTGGGTGGAGATTTGTTTCAAAGAACTAGCTGCAATGAATCCTTAGCATTCACATCTTCTGATGCAGACCACTAAATGACCAATAACCAACAAGTTCATATAACTACACTGACATGTACCCACAGGCCAGAGGCGCTAGATTGTGTTGTGAATAGCAAATATGTTTATACATAATTCTAAAATGACAACCATAAAGCTCACACCATGAGTTAAATAATAAAATCATGGCAGGAATCCAAGAAGCTGATTAAGTGCTGTCTGTTGGCAAGGCTAGCAAGCTTCTTTCTAGAGAAGATTCTTCAGTCTTTACACTCTGTCACTCTAAACTAAGCTTCTTTTGTGAACAGCTTTAAAATGAACAGAACTGAACTGAATAGCTTACTTTAGTTTTCTGGTGCTGGCGCCCACAGACCTGGCAGAACCGGCATCGTCGACAACACCAGTTCTCAAACTGCTCCTGGAGAGGGCGCTCTGACTCCCCCAGGCAAAAGAGATGAAACGGTTCACAGCATACCTGGCAGAAGACAAACTAAACACAGAGAGAAACAGAAAAAGAAATATAGAACATAAGTTGATGTATTACAGACAAGGAGTTTAAAAACACTAGATTTCAAGTTTTCAAGACAATGACCATCCTGTTTTTACCTCAACATTTCCACTGCTTGCACATAAAAAGCAGAGCACCCTGGGTGTGACAGGCACAGAGGTGAGCAGGCTGAGGCCACCAGCCTCCCACACCTTCTCCACATCATGGTCCCTCTTGAAATCCACTCTGATACGATGCACTCCGTCGCAGGGCGCTCTGGACTTCACCTGGCCCCTAGTCGAGGGAGTGCTCAGCCAGTTTAAAGTACTACTGCTTGGGGGTTTAGTGGTCAGCGGCTTCACGTGATTATCATACAAGAGGAGAGACAGAGGAAGGGTGAATATTGGGGACTATATGTGGCTGATACAGCGAGCATTCACAGTTTTGATGTGAATTATGTAGAAATAGAAAAAAATTAAAAAGCTCAAAGTGACTTCCTCTTACCTTGTCTTTTGGTCTCTGTTTGGGAGATGGAGGAACAGCACGAGAAGTTGTCTTCTTCAACTGTTTTGATTCAACTGAAAAAAAGACAAGACATTCAAATAAGAATGGAGTTCATTACAAACTATATATTTTTATCAAAACTTTAACATAGAGGAAAAAATGAAACCTGTATCTGAAATATTTGTTGAGCTCTGCTGTTGGGATGAGTGCTGCTGGGGCTTCTTCTTGGACTCACTCAGAGGAATCTTGGGTGAGGAATCTTTTTTGGGAGGTGCCTGACTCATAAGAGGCCGTTGCTGCTGTTGAGACGCTTGATGAGATTGCGTAGACTGAGAGGGGGAATTCTGGGCTGATGATGACGAGGAGGAAGAGGATGAGGATGAAGAAGACGATGAAGTGGAGGAGGAGGATGAGGAGGAGGAGGATGTTGTAGCAGGCTGCTGTAGTTTGTGTCCTTTCTTGCTGGTGACACCGCTCGTGACTGAGAGCTGTTTAGGGTCTGGTGTCAGGGCTGGAGACTGAGCCTGGGCTGTGACTGTGCCAGGGGCCTGAGGGGGTTCGACTGGGGCAGGGGACGATGTGAGGGCTGGAGATGATTGCTTTGATGATGGCTGCTGTCTTGATTTCTCTTCTCCCACCTTTAGAGGAGGAGTTTCACTCTTTTTGCGGGGAGGCTCCTCCTTTGGTGGTACAGGAGAAGGTTTAGGGCCAGACTCTGAGTTTGGTCCTTTAACCGGATTGAGACCCTCCCTCTTCTCAGACAACTTGTTCTTTTTCTTGTCCTTCTTGCTTTTGCCTTGCTTTTGAAGAAACATCTTTGAGGGCATCCACTGCAAGTTCTGACACTTCCTCATCCTGGAGAAAGCGACACATACAAAGTTCAACACTGAGTTTCTTAAATATTCCATAAAAATCAATTTCTAATAAAATGTTATTTGAGACGTTCTTGAGATTTATAATAATCTGTCATAACAAATAGCTCATCAGCTGAGACTTACTTGCAACATTGCTTTTTAATGTTTCGCCCTCCAAACTTGGGCTTGTCGAGACAGTTGGTACAGACACCACAATCTTCCGGAACCTGGCAGCCTGAGCATTGGCCACAGCGTCGTGATCGACGCCCCTTCTTCGGAGGAGCTTCTTGAACGGCCTTTTGCCGTGTCTCCCGTGGCTTTATGGGAGGGGATTGAGGCTCTGCCTCCTCGGAGCCTGCTACTGATGACTTGTCTGTAAGAGGAGGTAACATCATAGCTGTCATGATTACTGGCACACTGCAGTACAGCATTGATTTGACTCACAAGGGGTTAAGACATTGAAAATCTTTTAGCCATGGTCAGAAAAAGCACAGCAAAAACGCATACTGTTGCTAAGCACACTTAAGGACACAAAAAACTCAGCTGATTCAGCCAATAATTTAGGAAATATAAAAAATTTGACTAAGTAGCTTTTTAAAAGAATGACATCTATTGCATTAAAATGACAGCACTTCAGTGTCTATACAACATATTATTTAACAAGTGCTTCTAGGATGCACTCTTTCCATTGCACAATTAACTGCTCAGGATTTGGCTAAATCTAAACTAAACAAATTAAACCAGGTCTTTTTATGGTATCTCTTAGCTCTGTGAACAATAGTCCTCAGGTTGTGTTTGAATAGAAAGAAACACAGTCATTTCAAATAGATTCCAATAAATCCTCACACATAAAATGCCAGATGTCCAGGAGCTTGTCTTAGACAGATGTGCAGATTAAATGACCAGGCAAACAAATAACTGAGATTATACTGCAAACTCTTGATACATCACTGACATCAGGTTCTCTAGCCTCACAAAAATCCACATGTTGGAACATGACATGAAACCAGTCAAAATAACAGGAACAGGGCAGCCAAACTCTTGTTCCATCACCACTTCACTGTGGATTTGTCTGTGCTTGTGATTAGTCTGTCATCACTGCATGCTGCAGAACTTTTCCAGGACTCACACAGATGTTGTGTTATAAATAAGAAACGCTCAACTCTGACTATTAGTCAGTCAGTGTGTTTTACATAGAATTTTGAACTGAATAATAATAAATAGCAAAAAAACAGCAAGTGATCCACAAGTGAGTCAATGACAGTTTTGTTGAGCGTGCCTCACCGTCATTCCCCATGGAAGATAGGATCTTCTCTCTCTCCTCCCAGGGCAAGGCACTAAGTGTGGGCATATCATCAGGGAACACTGCCCGATTACGGCCAAGAGCCACAGCTGCACGACGACACACATGCTTGATGCGTGGACCCCGGACTGAGGTCTCTGATGAGTCACTCTCTTGACCCTGCTCACAAGCACACATGGTCACACCACACAAAGTGAAACATATATTTGAAAAGCTTCATAGTAATGAAAAATACACAGACAATCATACACCACCACTACAATGCAAAAATGCTGGCATTTTAATATGTTACCTATGTCCTTAGGATGTAACATTTCATTTGTTGTGAATGTTTCAGTGAACCAAACAAAACTCTTATCTATGAGCAATGTACAATAATGATGAAGATGGTGATGATGAGGTGGTAGAGGAGGGGGGTTTGGGTTGAGTTCAGCTGGAACGGTTGAAAATGTGCAATGACTGCCTATAACCATCTAATCTTTAGATTAACAGTGGAAGAACAGATGAGTATATTCTGTTCAGAGGGTAATACTTTCAAAAGCAAAGTCAGTGCAGCATTCTGCATAATGTATGAAGCGAACAGAATTCCCCTTAAGTAACATCCTCTGTGGGACTTTCCTATTATCAAGTTTCAGTTTGAGTACAAACACAGATTTTCTATTTATAGCAAATATTACTTGCATCATGTCAAACTCACTTGCTTGTGGCTATATAATGAGAATGAGAAAAACAGAGAAGCTTTTTGTTCAAGAGACACAATAACTATGAAGGCGACGAACAGAAAAACTGACCTGGACCTTGGTCTGGTCCGCAGGCTTCAGCTTACTCTTCTTTATCTCAAAGAGCTGGGCTTTGGCCTTTTTCAGTAGTCCCACTACCCGCTTGTCAGTTACTGGCTGTTTCTCTGCTTGTGCCAACATTGATCCAAGAGAAGAGACAGGGAGTTGTTGTCTGCCTGGCTGTCCTTGAAGGCTTGCTGTCTGCTGGCCTGGAGCACTTTGTTTCTCCTTCTCCTTTTCCCCATCCTCCATCTCTGCTCCTTTCTCAGAGGGTCTGCCTTTCTTAGGTAAACGTCCTTTAGCAATGGACATGGGAATAGTGGAATGGAGCCCACGCACCTCTGAGGAGGCAGTGTCAGAAACCATGTCAACCGAGGTTGATTTTTTTCTCCCTGGAGCCTTTTTAGGAGCAAGAGAAAGAGCATCTTCTGAGTCCCTCCCGTCCTTCCTCCCTTCCTTCTTATTCTCCTTCTCTTTCTCTCGGTTTTTCTCTGAATCTCTTTCTTTTTCCTTTGCAGCAGGTTCCTGGGGAGCTGGTAAGCTTTTTTCTTTACCTCCTTTCCCAGCTCCTCGCCCTGTGTCCTGGGCACTGGAAGGAAAGAGAGGGAAAAGTGGGGAAGAAGTGGATGATGTGGTTGACATAGGAGGTGGGTTTACAGCAGCCCCTCTCCTGCTTTCAGGTGTCCCTTGTGAGGCCAGACCCATGGAGAAGGTGCTGAAAGAAGCAGGAGTTAAGGCACTAGTGGCTAGTGGACTTGCAGAGACCCCTGGCAAAGAGCTGGGGTTACTACTGGAGACAGAGCCTGTCAGCACAGACATCTCAGAGGAGCCTTTCCCCACAGATATCTGGCCTCCAATTTGGCTGCTGCGTCTGGTCATTGAGTGGGAAGGAGACCGTGGATGGCCACGTAGTGTTCCAGCGATCAGTCGTTTCCTGCGCCGCGATATTCTGCTGGAGCTAGAGGATGTCTGGTGTGGGGAAAGAGAGCCGGGGGCGCTCCCAGAAGATGACTGCAGGGTAACAGACTCAAATATCCGAGAGTGGGCCTCGCTGGGTGTAAAGCGTGGAGCACGAAGCAATGGGCTTCGCTTCTGGAGTGGTGCATCAAAACGGGATGAAGAGGGATGTTGGTGGTGGGTATGTGGATGAAGAGGGGCAAATAGACGAGTTCCTGTTCCTGCTCCACTACCTGGTGCAGGGAATGCCACAGGAGCCGCTCCCCCTGCTCCGCTAACACTTTGGGGCAACAGCCCCACATCTTCAGCTGTGAGGGGGGGAGGACGGAAGTTGTCAAATATGGGCTTACGGATGAGGCCCTCCTTGGCATATTTAGCAGAGGAAAAGTACTGCTGCTGCTCAGGGTGGGACAAAGACGTCCAGCGGAAGGTGGGCTCTCTTAGAATTGAGCGGCTTCGTTTGTCTGACAAGCTAGACAGCACTGACGATCCAGACAGAAATTGAGGGATGGGATGAGGCATCCAGGGTGACTGCGGGTGGTGTTCACTGATAGCAGCTGTATTGGAGGAGGCTGACTGGGGAGGCTGTGGAGGTGTGAGGAGAGGGGGAGGGGGAGGTGAAGAAGAGGAGGAAGCTGTAGATGAAGCTTGCTGGGAATTTACGTGTGTAGACGAGGACATTAGCACTCCTGTTGGTGGGCTGATGATAGGCTTTTTAGGCCCAGTGTTGAGAGTCTCTCTCACCCTCTGGCTCTGACTTCCCCGGCCGACCCCCTGTCCTCTCCGGCCGCGTCGACTCCTCTCTGCCAAGACATGCTCAGGCTCTGGCTCAGAAGGAGGGGAAGGAGGCCGCGAGCTGTGCAACAGGTTGCCCTCCCTCTCTCCTTGCGAGGACGGAGAGTGATCCTCTGGCTCTGACAAAGCCTGTGTGGCCTCAGAAGCCTGGGAGTCACATGATGAGTCATCCAAGCTTGGGCTGCTCGACCTGGAAGACTCTGCAGAGGAGGAATGCTGCGACACAGCACTTGAGCCGCAAGAGGCTGCGCTACTGCTAAATCGCCCGTTGGTGGCATTGTTGGTGTTGCTGTTGAGCAGACTGGCAGCTGTTGATGGAACAGTTGGGATAGGGGCAGGAGGTGGAGGTGGGGGGAGGGAGTCAATTGGAGCAGTGGTACCAGTGCTAGTAACTGCAGCAGTAGAGGAAACCAGCACAGGAGAGGGGGAAGAGGTGGTAGAGGTGAGTTGGGCAGATGTAGAGACAGATGAGGGGGTTGTTTCTAACCGTGGCATCTTCATATGGGGTGGCGGGGGTCCAAAGCTTCCCTCATCTTCAATGAATCGCTTGGGGGTTTTGATGATGCGAAGGGAGACAGTGCTGACCACAGGCATGATGAACTGCCTGATGTTCTTCAGTTGGGTCTTCCTGATGCCAGCTTCAATGGTTCCTGCCCCACTACTCCCAATGGCTACAGCTTCTTTCTCCATTCGCTTCTGCGCTCCTTTCTTAGCACGCTGCAGCAGCTGTTTAGCGATGGTTGCATCAGTGCGTTTAGAAGGGGGGACAATTCTAACAGGCTTTCTATGGCGAGGGCTTTTTCTGAGGCCTACTGTCCTGCCTGGCTTGGAGGGAGATGGGGAGGCAGGTGGATTGGAAGAGTCCTGGTCCTCAGCTCCATCCACATTCCTCAGCATGGACTGCTGGGGAATGTGTGGTTCTGTGCCTCGGTCCCCCCCTCTGCTCCTAAAGGCCTTGTGTTTCCCTTCCCCACATTCAATGGAGGTAGACAGCTGTGCAGCAGCAGCTGCTGCCTCAGCTTTAAGCCGCTCAGCTGAGGGCGGTCGCCCACGTCTGCGTCGGGGTACACCAGGCAAAGTCTTGAGCCGTGACTTGAGAGGGGTGAGTTTAGTCTCTCTCAGCCTCTTCAGGTTGGCAACTTTGGATTCACCCCGCCCACCTTTGGGAAGCTTAGCCTCACTCTCATGAGGCTGAGCAGAGCCCAGTGGCGTCCTCTTGGCGCCCTTTCTATCCTTATCCTCTTCTGTGTCTATGCCCAACTCAGACCCGACCTGCCTACTGTCATCTCCTGCTGTATGGCTGCCTGTACTCCAGGCTTTCTTGCTAGTTGAAGATGGGGGTCGACCTCTTCTCTTTTCCCCGGTGCCAGGTGGCCTCCCAGGCAGCCTTTTCACCTTCTCAGCTGGCCTTTCCGGGCCCTCAGGTTTCGCCTGTGTGGGAGAGGGAATTGTGGAGGGGGAAGGTAGACTTGCAGCAGCTTTCTGGGCAGTAAGGGCCCGTGGGGGTCGGCCTCTGGGCTTCTTCTCCTGTATGGGTGGGCCCACTGAAAACCAGCGAACAAAACAGAGGACATTTAGTTAGCATGGTATAGTATCAGATATGGATAACCTGTATAGGCATAGGAGTCTCGAGACAACTGTAAGGGCCCTGCCCGGCCAGTAGTGAGTTACTTTACCTGAAGAGGTTGTTGAAGGGCTCTGTACTCTTTTCGGCTCAACAACGGTTCCAAATCCTCCAAATGCTTCTTCCTACAAAAAAAAAAACAAAAAACAAATAAATCTTTTGTGACCGTACAATTTATGTAATGCTAAAATACAGCAAAGAAGCAATGGTTGGTTAACAGGTCAAATTTACAGCATCCATCATGCTACATAATTGTCAGCTGGCCTAGATGCGCAACACTTGAGTCAGTGTTGAAGTTTGACTCAGATGAAGACCAGGGCTTCAAGGCTATAATGAAGTGCTCAATCTCACTTTCGCCTGCTGGCTTGCTGTGGTCCTCTCATGTTTCTCTGAGTTTTGGGAGGACATGCCTGCAGTTGGAGAAGGCTCAAACCACCACAGACAGTTTGCATTGCAAACATCCAAATCCTACAGGGTAACTAACACATTGCACTAAGTTCCTGCTCCTTGAAGCAACTTTAAAATTCTAAGGTGGTTTGTCATACATATACAGCTGGAGAGACAGCCAGGACAAAGACACACTAAAAAAAAAAGGGGCTATAGCCATGCAAGCAGCCCTGTGAGGCTGTAATGTACATTACACAGCTTCCATTCTTTACACATGAGAGTCGGGTAGTGTGACTTGATAGGCGCACCAGAGAAAAGGCCATGCTGTTACCTAAATGTAAAGGATGACCATTTCAGAACATCTCAGATAGAGCTTATCAGACACGGCTCTACATTAAAAGGCATCAAAGACATTTCATCTAATTCATTCATCAAATAGTTGGCAAAGTATTAAGAAAAGACATTTTTGACTGGATATGCTAGACCAATAATTAAAGTATTGAATTTTTCCACATCTCACAATGTACCTTCCTGTTGAGTCCTATTCTTCCATTGAAATACATGGAGTTCAAGGTTTTCCTCCTGAATATGTCTCTATGTAAATGGCCACTTAGGTGTTATTACCTTAGAGCAAGTGTGATAACACATATTGAAGGGATACCAACAAAGACTCCTTACCTATTTGCAAGACACTTGGTCTAAAGATGTATTGAAAAGCTTTTGAAAACATAATCTGATAGATCAAACAGACTATAATGGATGAAGTGCTGTGTTCTTGTCCAACAAAAACATACTATATTCCAGGAACAAATGCAAGCAAATTTATTGCAAGTTGAATTTGATATTTCACTTCCTGAATCACTTAGTTAAATGTGTTTTAATCTTCTCCATGACTTAATTTTGATGGTGGTGGTTTCAGAAAGGCAAATGTAATACACTGTAAGAACAGACATTAATCTTTCCTCTCATGCCTCAGTAGAGCCTTGAGATGTGCAACGGCAAAATCATCAGAGGATGATTAACATCTTCAGGATCCTGTGTGTGCCACTACTTCTTGCAATCAGTGTGTGTGGTTAAGAGTGGAGGTGAGTATGTCATTTCATCATGTTTATTTATAGCAGCGTGCAGGGATGCAGTTGAGGTCTTGTTGGCCCAGTTTGTAGAGCAGCTGCTATCCAAGTGTAGTCCAAGTGTGTGCACACGACTACATGCAAACTGATTTGCACCAGCCAAGAGTTACACACATCACAATGTGAATAACTGATACCTAAATGTGTCTGAAACACACCCACTGTGAAATCTAATTAAAAGATTTCAAAACCAGGAACATATACTACAAAACTCTCTTTCATCTGTTCCACATATAAACAAACAACAATAACAGACAGTCAATACTGCTGTTTATCCTGGCAGGCAATACTAATGTGGGCATCCTTCACTCCTCATAGTGTATTCGAGCATCTTTTTCTGTGTACGCTTCTCTCTCCATTTTCAGTCTGTCTCCTCACAGTAAAACCAGCATCCTCTCCTCTCTGTGCAAGCTGCTGCTCTAGGTTGGTGTTGTTGCAGAGCTGAGGGGGGCGGAGTACCAACGGATGGCTCTGACTCGCTGTGATAGTGCAAGTAGCAGTCAATGACATCACAGCACGCTTTTGTAGAGGCAAGTGCATAGAGGTTCATGATGCACATGCACACTCGTTCATGTGCACACGTACCTCCTGATTTTGAAAGCCACACAAACACCTCACACATGGACACATTTATAGAGAGAGAAAAAAACACACCCCCTGCGCGTGAACTGCACAGCAAGATGTAAACAAGCAGAACACAGAAGTGAGGTTGCGGGGGAGGGGAGCACGGGCAAGGCAAGAAAGCACACCAGAGTGAAGAAAGGAGGAGGGCTGTGGGAGGAGGGAGAGGAGGAGAGAAAAAAGAGACAAGGAAGCAGCATCTTGACCACATGCACCATCAACAACAGAGGGAGCGCAGCCGTCTCCTGGGAGCAGAGGATGAAAGAGGTTTGGGGTTTCAACATGCTCATGCAGAAGCTTGCCAAATCCCAATCTAAACAGGCCTCCCACACACGACAAGGCACCCCTTTCCTCCCCCTTATTCCTGCTCTCTGCCATGCTCCCAAACACATATTCAGTCACTCACTCACTGCTCGCTCACTCGCTTCCCGCCCACTGGCTGCCGAGCACCGAGCAGCAGCGTGTCAAACACAAGGCTCACCATGAGCGCAATAGTAGGGCAGGCACAGGGAGGTAACTTCAAGAAGTAAACAAACACTGTAGTAGACTAGCGAGGTGAGGTTCATGTATTGCCTTGCCTTGCAACATGCAAGGGATGAAAAGGTTACTAAAAAGAGTTTCCTTTTTCTCTTTCCATTTTATCTCCTCAGCTGAAGAGTGCACAAGAACGTTTTTGAACACAACTGTTCAAGTTTTTCATCTTTGCTGGCTTCTTCTATCGCTGTCACCATGAAATCCTGAGCAGTTTGACTTCCTGCTGGTCTGTCACATCTCATGTAAATGATCAACACACAAATGACTTGTTATGAAATCACTGGATAGAGAAAAGAAAACTGATATGTATCATTGCGGAAGCAACATTATTATTTTCAGGAGGGGCAGGGGACAGTCCCTGACAGTTATGAGACGGATGTTAATTTGGTTTGAGTTATACTTCTCAGACTGAGAAAGCTAATGGGACTTTTACTGTCTTTCAAGACAGCATTTAGGAGAAATCACAATGATTCCAGACAATGGGTTTAGATGTAGATTAGGGACCAGTTTCCTGGGCATAGTATAAAGCAGGCTTTAATCTAGAAAAGTATTTCCTTGACTATGAAATCCCAGACTATGTCAAACATAGATTGATGTTAGCTACCTAGGTTAGCCTTCATTACTTAGAGTTGTGCACGCAGCTTTAGCATGCAGGTGCTTATAAAAGCTGTATTGCATCACAAGAAGCCCATAACATTTCAAAATTCTTATTGTGGTCAGTCGACCGATCCCCTATAAATTATCTTTACTTGATATGCTATTTGAAATAGCTATTTATATTCACATTAATAGCACTGCAAAAAGTGAGGGTGTGTATGTTGGGAGGGGTGTACAAAAGCTCAAAGTAGAAGCTAGTTCTAACAGTTGTAAAACATTCTTTTCCCTAACCTATAAGAAGTGATTTTAGACATATGAAGACATAGGTACTCAGGTTCTAATACATTATGTTTTTTCAAAATGGTCCAACTTTTGCATACTTCTGCATTACCACTACAGCTGACACTGACACTGAAAGGTATTACTTTTCACTCTACATGTTAAGCTGAAGTTGTAACCATTTAACCAAACGCATGTTGCAAGTGGTAATATAATACAGTTGAACCCTTTGACACTTACCACTTCATACAAAACGATGTTTATGTGTTGATTTGACAACCATTTTCATGATTCAGTGTTAAAATAAACATTCATACTCCCTAAGTTTATGCTGGGGGAAAGCAAAGAACACAGTTGAAAGAAATGCAGTTGAATTTTGCATTTAACTAGGGAAGACAGTGGATAACAAAGTGCAGTATATATATATTTTTTATGACCATTTAGTTTTTCTTAAGACAGATACAAAGGACATTACCACAAAGTGGTAACGTGCCAAGCTTGATTGAAACCCCAGATACTGCTGGTATGTGGCAAGATCCTCATCTCAGCTACCTAATTGTCTCACACCGTTACACATTACTCTCTTACATACTTAGATGAGTGAAACATTAAAACTAGAGACCATCAGGGATCACACAAGCCCTGATGTGATCCAATGCCCATCAACATGTTGATGTTCTGAACCATGAGTACTCAGTGGTCATTACTACATTTTTACTACATTACTACATGACTACTCAGTAGTCATTAAAAGTACTCAGTGCTTATGAATTTGGCCTTCATTTTGATCTCATCTACACACCTATAAAGATTTGTGACTGCACGTTGCATTGTTGTGATGCTATCTCTGACAGAAATCTATCCACAGTCAGACAGACTAGTAAACACCTGCAGAAGTACTCAAAACCGCCTCTGTGGTAGTTCCCACTATAGTAGTTGTCTCCAGGACCACATTGTGCCATGATCTCACACACACACAGACACACACAGACACTCACAGACACACACACACACACACACACACACACACACAGTCAAGGCTGGTAATAAGCTTAAATCTGTTAATCATCAACATTAAAAGCACACCTGCTTACAAATACAAGTATTAGAGCCATAGTGACCAGGCAATCATTGTTTGACACCCAAGTAACACAAGTTTAAAGTCAGAAGTTATCCACTTTAAAATAGGAAAACAGCAGAATGAGTAAAGAGAAGGATAAGAATGTGGTTCAGACTGAGGGGAAGGATGTCAAATAGATGTTTAATTTTACAGGTTAAGACTCTCAGTCACTTTGATGCTCTTAAGAAGTCATCTCTCCCTACTATTCTGAGAAAAAAAGAAAAAAAAAAACATTTTCTTGACACATTCCAGGAAGCTCTTGGATTTACTGTACAGTCACTATGCCTCATCCCTTCCTGGAATGTAAATTGGTGATGGGCTTATACTCCTATATGCCCTTCTGATGACACATCTCTTCTACAAGGCCACAGAGGAATTCAAATAATTGTGCCGACAGATATTATTAATTATAAAAAGTAGCAAATATGAATAATATCAGAGTACATTTAAGTTTAAGATATACTCTTAGTCACTGCTTACAGCATTTCCTTCACCAAAGTGAATTGCACTGTGGTGGTACTGTTTTGTGACCCCTGTCAGCCCCAAGCAAAAGGTGGACATTTGTTTTTTCAAGTGTCCAAACACTAAGTGCAACTGTTTCACATTTGCTCGACAACAACTCAAACCAAACACTTTCCAGGACAAGATGCCTCCTCTTCCTACAACTCACACGTAAGGAGATGAAGACAGCCAATGGACAAAGACAAACAGACTGATTGGCACGTGTGCATGGTGTCTCTCTTGCTCTAACGAACACATACACACACACACACACATTAACACTCAAACAGGCTGGCAGGCACCGACAGACACGCACCCCCTCCTACCCACCAAAGCAGGCAGCGTGAATTGAAGTTCTAATCAAAATAAAGACAAAGAAGACACGCCTACTCCTGAGTGCAATAAGGGACATAAAGTATGAGGGACACCCCTACCCCTACCACCACACACACAAAGAGCAAGAAAGACGACACAATTGCCGCCTTTCTCCCAGTCAGGCAACTCCTAAAGCAGAGGTGAAAGCTCCTTGCCCGCCTGCTGTAGCAGAATAAAGCCATGGATGGGAGGGTCTGTGACTAATTCTCCTCCCAGCGTTGTCCCATTGAGAGGAGGGGGGTCGCCCCACACTCTTTGATATCCCTGCCTGCGCTCTTTCAGCCGCGCGCACTTTGTGAGAGCTAGAATAAAAGCAGACACAAAGCTTCCTGCTCCAATCCACACGCTGTCTCGGGGATGGGTAAGCGGGTGGGGGGTGGTGGAGGGTGTGGGGGGGGTTATCTTCCATTTAAATAGGCCAAACACCTGCTGGACTGCAACCCCTTCCGCTCAAGCACACCATTTCTCTCAAACCACTGAGGCAAAGGGACATTTGGGTTGATACATCTATTCAGCTGCACTTTTGTATGAATGATTAAACATTGGTAATAATATGTGAGTGGAATAGATGCAGCAGAAGGCAAGATATAATGGACCAAGAACAAAAGCGAAAATGATGCACGCTTAGGTGGACAGTGGGGTTGAGGTTGAGGGGGTGAGGGTGATAAGGTCACACAATTACAAAAAAGTCAACATTGACTGCACTCAGCACCAAAACAAGAAACGGCAATTTGGCTGGATCAAGAAAATGAATTCCCTACACACAAAAAGCTAACAAATGCCTTCATTTGGACAGCAACAGCCGACAAGCACCCTTTTGAGCCACCCCAATAATCCATTCCAAAGTGGCAGCTGTCAGAAGAAAAGTTGCTCTGCCTCTCAGACGGGGTTGTGTGTGTCTGAAGTGGATTTGGGTTTTTTCTGCCTGGATGGAGGAAGGAGGGGTGGCCAAGTGTCCGGCTGGCACTCTGTTCAGGGTCGCCCTTGTGAGCTCAGCAGGCTGCAGTGAGCCTGAACAATCCTGCCCAGGTCTGACCCGACAGACACTATACTGTTTCTCATTGAAATCACCATGCTGTGTCTGCATCTTCCATAGGTTTCAGATTCCATGGGGATTTAATGGTCCAGCCTGTCTCCACACATCCCAAATACTGCTATACTCTCATTCACTGGAATAAGGAAAGAAGGGGCTCCTTATTACTTCTAACACCATTGGCTTATAAGGATGACATTACACATAAAATAAATGTTTCTCCAGAATATCATAAGCTGTGATGTAAAGCACAAATGTCACAATCACTATGCTGTGTCTGCAATTTTTATATAATTTAAGTTGCACTAGGATTTTATGGTCCAGTCTGCCTCTACACATCCCACTATTATACTCTCACCATTGTCAGTCTATCAGAGTAGGGGTGGGGGAGCTCAAAAAGCTTAAAAAGCCATTTGAACATGAAAATTATATTTGAAGTCACATTGGCATTGGTTTAAAGTGCAAAAATCAATTAAATCATCATGCTTTGAACAAATCTTCCTTATAATTTAATTTCCACAGGTATTTCATGGTCCAGTCTGTCTCTACAAATCCAAACCCTGCTACACCCTCAATTATTGTCAGACTTTAGGACTAAGGGGTAAGAAGGACTCCAAGTTCTTTTAGAAACAATTTGCTCACAAAGATGTTATTTCAAATAAAATTCACATATCTTCAGGATATCATGTAAATCAGTTAATATTTTTCCAATATTCTACAAATTCTGACTGCCATACTATAATAATAGCTTTTACAATCTCCCAAACATCATCAATATTGTGTGTAAAAATCCAAGCATATTACGAGTTCGCTAAAAAAAACCATAGCTAAAAGCCTAAATAGTATATATGCAAATGCCGCTGTGCTTCAACCAAATAAGACTAGAAGCACTAGAGCAAGTGGTAAACATCCCCACACAGTGTACTCCCACTGCAATGAACGCATGCTGCTCATCATGAAGAAGGAAGATGGTAGTTCGCTAAGGCGAACACACCCCCACATCACACGGTCCGTCAAGAAGGGGCTCGTTGTTATTGTAGCCAGCCCTGCATGCGCACTGTCACTAGCAAGTCCCATTTCCCTGATAAAACCAAACGAATTTAGACAACAAACCCCATCGATATACTCTTCATAGCACTTCAAAACTGAAGAGAGAGATTTTGAACGTCTAGTTCTGCCCTGGACTTCATCTCCGAGCATTATAAACCCGATATTATTTTGGTACTAGCTACGTAGTGGCTGTGTAGAGAAGGGGAAAACATGTCCACCTCCCATTTTCCTATGCATCAGCAATAGCCCCAGTGGCTAGCGTGGCGTAGTGCGTAGCATGGTAGCTGCCCTAGCTTAACACTAAAACAGCAATTGAAATTATTTAGTTTTGTGTGTGAGCTCTGCCAACTTTAGCTACAATGCTTTAACCCGCTGCCTGGCAATATGCTGGCCGGAGGTGAACATAACAACCTCCCGAGTAAACCTGCAACTTTAACACCTCTTACGACGGGAGAGATAATGGTGTAGTTTTAGCTGTGAGGTGTAGACAGCTAGCCTGCGAGCTAACCAATCAGCTATGTTAGCCGAGCCTGGCTGGAAGGTTGACACCTCACTGCTAACAGTCAGCCCCTGAGCTCATGTTGTAAATAGTAAGTTATTTAGCTTGCAAAGATCATCTAATAGAGTTTTAGAAGCAAGTGACGTAAATAATGAACAGCCCTTTTCTCAGAGACGATGCAGACGGACGCTAAGTTCACGTTAGCTAGTTACATACCACAATTGTGTACTCTCGGCTCCTTCAAGTTGACATGTCTTGTTTTCAAACACATTACACGCTATCTTGAATGTCCCGGGTTATTACACTGCGAGGACACATCGTTATGATACACGCAGATGGTTACATACTATTGTACTGTACAATAATCATATTAACGCTAATACGGGACGATAACTTTTGCTGTGCGTTGATGTAACGTAAATTTGAAGGCTTCATATCAAGCTAGTGTCAAGTAGCTAACTAGTAAACCAGTTGTAACGGCTTAGATACACAGGCTACGGTTAGTCACTAAATATGCCATTGTATGTGCTGTGTGTTATCTGTGCGGTGTGTTATAATTACCAAGACAACGCCAGGATTTCTCTAGTGTTTTGGTCGGGCTAGCAGACTAACGTTAGCACCAGTTCATCCAAACTGTGTGGATGTAGCCCGTCCTCTCACACTCCACTGAGGAGCAAACTTTCTGTCCAGTAGAACTATTGAGACCATAAATCTGATAACCATCAGGCGTTTGTGTTGTTTCTAACTAAAGTTAGCGTTATAACGCGTCACTGTGGACTTTAAGGCCACACAACCAACTCAAAGTTAACTGAGCATCCTGGCAATGACAAGTTTGCTCACAGCCCCACTGAGCGTTAGGGAGAGGAAAAGATGGTCAACGGCTGGGCAGAGAGTAACCGTTAGCTCTTAATTTGGAACGTGAGAAACGGCTCTCTGAGAGAACCGAGCCCTGCAGCGGTCCAGACGATGCTCCCGGGCTACCGTCAGACTGCTCCTGTCCTGTCCTGTGCTTACCTCCCCGCTGCTCGAGTCGCTCGATTCCCCCAAAACATCCCGAAATTTCTGCAGGTTGCTCCCGATAACCGAGGAGACCTGTAGTGCAGCATCAAACCCGGGTCCGAGCCCAGCTGCGTTGGGGTGGGCTCCCGAGACACTCCGCAGAGAGGCAGTAACCCTGATTCGGCCCGCTCTCCTCCCGGTACCGGAGTTGCTGCTCCCTCCGGGCCGAGCGGGGAACCGCCACCGACAGCTGTGCGCCATTTTACACTCTGCCTGTCTGCCCTGCGATCAGAGATACCTCGGTGGGCGGAACCCTAACCCAGCACTCCACATAAACAACCTCTACCACAGCGCTCCGCTCTCACTGGCCGACACATCGTTATGCATGTTGCGGGGCGGAACTGAAGAAACCCCGACAATGCATTTTCTCAGCGGCCCTATTCAGGCTCTGCATGGCTGAATCTAAATCAGGTTCAGGGGCTTTGCCCGGGAAATGAGCTTCGCACTTGAATCACAAGAAAGGATAAGACCGTTAGCTCGCAGTGCAATTTCTTAAACAAGAAAAGTGAGACGCTTTTTATAAACTGCAACCAAACTTCAAGATAACTCAAGACAGAGTACAACTGAAAAAGCAAGGCAGTATATTGTAATAGTTAACTTTCTGTATTCATGTAGGCCGAGGCGCAGCAATGAATTGTGCTACCTATATTGCTGTATTGCCCCACTCCCAGCAGCACAACCTATACCAATTCCTTTTACAAGAAAAAATGTCTTATAAAAAGCTACACGGATGTGATTTTTTCCAGCTCTATGTTTTTTCTTTTTAAAGACAATTTCTCATATCAACTAAGAAAGGTCTATGATGGGGCTTGGCCACCAGGTATTTCTCTGCAGGTTCTTCAGGTAAGGCAGGTAAAATCCTTATCAAAGCCACAAATCTACAGAGACCTTGGAATCACTTTCATTATGGTATCTTACTCTGGGTGTGTGGATCCATAGCCAGCATACTGAGAATCAATAGGATAGATGCAAAAAAAAAAAAAAAAGTATTCAATTTTAACTTCAAGTCAAAGTAGAGAAACTGGGAAAAAAAAAAGTCAACTTGTCACACTCCTGCAAGAGTGATATTAGACTACATTCTGTTGTGTGCATTCATACTCCCCTCTCTTTGTCCAGGAAAGGTAATAGGAGCATCATTTGGAGTTATTTAACATGTATGTGATTAAGTAATTAAGACAAAATTATAAAAAGAAATACTTAATGTTTGGAAAATCAGTTAACTGTAATGAAAATCTATTTAGAAACAATTAAAATCAACAAATTAGTTTTAAATTAGATCAAACTTAGGTCAAATTGTATATATATATATATATATATATATATGGCTACTTTTAGTCTCTATCCAAATAAAGAAATACACAATCCAAAAAAGAGTAGTTCCTGTAGTTCACAGCTCTGAAAGGGGACAAAAAACTGGCCTGGGGATGCCTGCCTGACTCTCCAGGGGTGTATTGATTGCACATGTTTAAGAGTTTGACATTGATGTATTGACTGATGTTGTTGGTAGCTGGATATCATATTGTGAAAATGTTGTTATTCTGGACAAAGTCATTAAGGTTTCTCCTTACGGCAATATGTCTATCAAAGTAACTGGCACTGTAAAAAAAAAAGATAATTTAGAGAGGGGAACATCTTGGAGCTGCACAATCTGCAAAAATGAATTCAATTTTATGTGAGATTTGGTGTACATGATTTTAGTGACAAACACTGTGAGCTCAGAAATGGTCTCTTGTCACCTGCCCTCTTTAATCCCTTCTTTGATGAGCGCAGTGTGATCAAGTGTTTTTAAAGTTGTAGACCTAGGAAAAACCCAGACCCAGATTATTATTTGAGCAGATCAATTAGGCCGTATTTTCAATTACATCTTGCAACTGTCACTCACTCAGCAGAGGGTGCCATCTCTATGGAAGCGGCCCATTGTGATGCCCGTTGCCAAAGGTAACCAACCCAAAGCCCTTAATTACTTCAGGCCTGTTGCCTCAACCTCCATGGTTATGAGGTTATAACCAAGGAGTTACGTTGGATACTAATTTATCTCAAGCTGTTGTATGTTTTTGTGGTATGTTGTATGTTTTAATGTTTTGCTGTGTTTTAATGCATACTGTATGTTTTTATGCTTGCTGCAGCACAAACTGCCTACTTGGGACAAATAATAAACTTGACTTGATGTGACATTAACAAATATACATTACATAAAATAATCTAAATTTAATCTACTTCTAAATTGATCTATTCTCCTCTTTTTCTGCTTGTTGTCCCTTTCATGACTAAACAGAAACACTCATTTTAGAAGTATATTGCAATGGACTGTAATCTGTCATATTTATGAAAGACAACATAACAATGTCTTATATAACACACAGTTTTATTTCTTAATCATACTGTACATCCAAAGTAAACATTTTATAATCCCGATTAAAACTAAATATTGCATTATAATTTAACCCATATAATCCTTCAGGTGGTAGATATTCAACAGAACAGGATGAGGGCATGCCAACAAATACATCTTCATGTATGTCTTTCACATTTTCAAATTTTATACCACACAATTTTGAATTAAAACCCTTTAATTCAAAAAGCTACTCAAAAACAAGTTATCTTTTTCTGATTTTCTTTCTTTCATTTTCTACCAACATTTCCCCATATGTCCTAAAAAGCAAACTCATAATTATGTCTCTTGTGAGTATGAAACAAGTCAAATCCTCATTTGCTGTCATTTACTGCAAGGCTCTTGGTTTTAGGCACCAATTCTATTGATCAACTGTTTGCCCACATGTTAATACACTATGCTTTCACACAATAAAAACTCTGTTCAGCATCAGTTATAATCTGGTGAGTGGTAATTCAAAGTATGACAATGACTCTTGTATGCACTGCCAGTCAAAATGATTGAACCCTATATTTCTGGCTTTTTTGGCTCCAGTTTTAAGAAATATGGCCACTGTTACAACATTAAAATTAAATCACATGAACAGATAATAGAAATAAAATCAGAAAATATTATGATTTTTTTTTATCTTAATCGGAAATAGCAACGAGATTTGAGTTTGAAACATCCACCTGAGAACCCATTCAGCTCAGTCAAAGATGTACTGGACAAATCGACAAACATTTAGAAAGCCGACTAGCAGACATTTTTATTGAATCTTGTAGTTGTGGATATAAAATAAATCATGATTCTGCAGCTGTGTGGCTTATTTTTTACCCTAGATTTATTCAGTCTGATTTTGTTGGATAGTTCAGGAGAAATTCAGTGACATTTCCATACCCAACACTTCGCCCCATTCACATCATTTACACATCATCACATCAATATACCAGGTTCTAATGTTCACAGTGAGCCAACTATTATACAAAAGAAATTAATGTTTTGTATTTTTAGCATTTTGCAGTAATTTGAAGTGATAATAAGGCATCAGACGAAACAAAACTGCTATGAGAAAAATTCTGACTTTCTGTCAAACTACAGCCAATTTCAGATTTAAAATCAATTTGTTACAAATTATAAGGAAAAAGGTTTTTACAAGGATGTAACACTGCCAAACACAAGTCTCCATCAATGCGACGCCAAACAACAGAGAAATTTAAGTGTGCATTCTGGCATTTTTTGGCAGAATTCATTTTATATTTCTTGCATATGCATGTATATGTACTACATCCTAAAATATAGATCAAATTAGACTAATTATTGTACAGTAAATAAAAAAGTTATTTATTAATTAGCAAGCTGTCAGATCCTAATGAGGACGTTAATTAGTGCTTAATTAAATACAGGTGCACTTGAAGATCTGACAGTCAACCATACATGTTAAAATACACACAACTGTAAAACAAATACACGGTGTGGTTTTGTGCTACAGGTTTTGAATTTCTCCAGATGAGTCTAGATTGTTTCCAATAAAAATAAAAGTCACGCATTTCAATTCAGTTTTACTTCTGCCTTAATTTTAATTGCTAATTTTTATTTACAATGCTGCTTGAGATTAAACCAAAAGTGCTAAAATATAGGGTGTTCAAGACCTTTGAAAGGCAGTGTATGATGTATTCTTCATGAAGATGAAATCAAATTAAATAATAAATGACTCCATCCATGTTCTGCCTCATGGGTTCCCAAAAATACTTACCTTGCAGTATAAAATCTGGTTTTGGCCAGCTGGTCGGTCAGGAGTTCATACAGTACATTCAACAAGTCCTGTTGAAACTGATACTTCTGGCCACAGTTCTGACTGTAATAATAACTAATCAATACACAGTATTCAGGGGGAGAGAAACCAGAGGTTGTATCACCCTACTAATGTTTACCATAGGGCATCATGGGAGTCGAACAGCTACTGTGCATGGATTTTGAAGTTGTCACCAGCCGGTGGGCTACAGTTTGTCTGGAATCCACTGAGGATGAAGGCTGCATGGAAAGGCTGATGCAAAGTTAGAGGGACCAGAGCAGTCAGAAGAAATCCACAGAGGCAAGCACACCATGGATTAGCCAAGAAGCAGAGGAGCACATGAGATGTGGGCCAGGAGAGAAAACAAGGATGCAGCCATTGTTTGTTGAGGGATCACAGCTAGCCACTGGGTCCCAACTGCAGCCTCTCCTGCTTATGCTTATCCAGCCACTGTAAGATCTGCTGTTTAAGTTCCTCGTTTGGCCTGATCTGGTCCATGGTTAGAGGACTGCGGTTGAAAGGGTCTGTCTGGTCACTGCAAGGAGGACATAATCAACACATGGTAACTCATTTGAGCCCCGAACAAGAGACCAAGTCTTCATGTATACATTATGCTCCCAAGTTGGATTCTGATCAGCAATTAGTTCAATTATAATAGACTGCAGGAAGTAACTCACCTGAGGAGATGCCTTGCTATAGTTGAGCGGTCTACTGTTACATTGGAAGATGGGAGAAGAACAGGATCCAGCATCAGAGTGGACATAATGGGATCCAAGAACTCATCTGGAGCATCTGCATATGTCTCCTCTTCCTGCTGCTGTCTGTCTGCATGGGACTAAATAACAGAGATACAATTGCAACAAATTCATTTTTTATCAACACGTTTCATATAGTTTGTACAAAACTAAAGACTTTTCTACTATATCAGTAATTATCAGTCATCAGTACAGACTCAAGACAAACATTCGTAAAAACTGAACACACATGCTCGAGTTTTATCTCTGCAAAAAGGATGTTAATGTTTTCAAAGTCAAGTAATACCTTTATTTTATCAGCAAGAACTCCAAAAGCTACAATCATGTCACCAGGCTTGTTGATCTTCTTTAGTACCCTAACAGTCTGGGAGAAGAGGGTAGGAGAGTATGATCGTCCATCCTTTGGGACTGTAGCACAGAAATTCTCCTCGTCTCTGCCAAAGACAAAAACAAACCTTTTTTTAAAATCAGGAACCACAATAGTAATTGTACTGTAGCATATAGTCAGCAAAGTGCCACTTTATTTCTTCCCCAGAGAATATGGCACCAGTAAAAAAACATCAGATGATACAAAGAAGAAGAAATAAACAAAGACTGCTAAATGTTTTTTTTTTTCTTTTCTGTTGTTTTCAATTCTCCCATGTATTCACTTTGTAAAGAGTGTGACAACATACCCTAAGTTCAGGTAGATGGTGCAGATGTCAGAAACAAGCTGCTGTGGCTTGAAGTCGAACTCACTGAAGTCCTTGACTTTAAGGGCACCCATCTTAGGACCCACTAGGTGCTGCAAGAAGTAGTTCAGCATGGAGATGATCCTCTCAGCCAGGAAGGGGTGCACAAAGATCCCCTTGATATCTGGAGAGGGAAATGGTAAAAGAAAAAACATGGGATGGATAAAGACAACGATTCATCAATGTGCTGGGTCACATGTAACAGTCTTTTCTGCCTGACCTGAGGTGAGAAAGGCCAGTGTGCCGATGGTTTCGTTAGACATGATGTTGTGGAAGCGTCCCAGCTGTCCAAACATCTGCAGGCTCGACTCTTTCTCTCTTCGGGCATCAGGGGCCAGGCCCTCCCACTCCCCTCTATCCCGCTCCAGCTGCAGAACCTTGATTTTACTCAGGTACTATGAGAAAAGATGATGTATGAATTTTGTTTATTAAGCTCATGAAAAAAGTGTCAGAGACTGCAAGGGATTTCTGCTCATGCAAAACCTGTATTTACCACCAATTAAATCATAAGCAGCATCACAAAAAACTGAATAAACATTTAAACAAAAACGATGTGAAGACCTAATACTTCACGTTACATGTACTAATGTGATGGAAAAGATTATTTTTCAAAAATTGGTAAATATGTTTTGCATGTGTTGAACGTTGTGAACTCACCTGAATAGCCTCATCTAGTAGGAAGATGGCATCATTCATCAGTAAGTTGAGGAACCTGAGGAACAGAGGGGGGTTCATGGCCTCCAGGTTCTCTGATGCATAGTCGGCCAAATGCTGAAACGAGAGATGTTAATCTATATAAAGTATTGAAGAAGTTGCCCCATCATAAACTCCATAATACACATCATAACCCAAAAAGATTTGTATGTGCACCCACTACAAATTATTAACATCACATTTATATTTTTGCCTATACTGCCATCGTACTAGTCTAATACTAACACTGTGACACAGAATTTCTACAGTGCATGTATGGAATCTATTATTAAACCTTCAGTGGAGAGTGAAATGAGAGAATATGATTTTAAAGAGTTGTAAGTGTCTTATTGGGACAGCAAGCAACATGATACAGACAGGATTAAAAATTTGATTTCACAGCAACCACATGAAGAACACATTAAACTCAGAGAGAATTCACAGAGAAAGAATTAAACCTGAGGGTTTCTGTTTGAAAGACAAAAAAACATCATACCAACATCTTAACATCTGAAGATAGACTGTCAAAAACATTTATTTCTCATTACCTTGATGCTCTCTCTATAGTTATCTTTGCCCCACATGTACTTGAGGATGGGATACATGGGTCTTCTGTAGTTGAATTTCTGTTCAAACTGATGAGGATCACCTGAAAGAAAAGAGAGTAAAACTAAATAAATTCAAACATGCTTCACTGATGCCTTCTATTTGTTTTCACTTCATCCAGCTTCTCTGCTTATCTTGCTCCGCAGAACACACACAGGTGTGCACACAAAGTGTAACCTCTTTACAGTTTCACCAGACTGGAAAATTATACCAAGACTCTTCTTTTATTTCTTATTCGTACGTGACATTTTAATCAAAGATGTTTTTAAATCAGCTTCTTTTTATTTAAATATGGCTTCATTAAAATTCTGCAGTTCCATTAAAAAGACGTGAGTTCGGCGCTGTCTCCGTCTACAGCGAACACTAGCGAGTCAAAACACATTTGTAAGGAACACAACTGTTTCACCTGTGAATTCAATGTCTACAAACACAGTGATGAGGGCCTCGGCCAGCTGAGGTGCATGTCTGTAGGAGCAGAAGACTCTCTCTCGCTGGAACACGATTGGCTGAGCAGCACCAGAAGCCACTGGCTCCATGTGTGGCATCACCGCCTCTAAGACCTCTGCCAGTTTTGCTCTCAAGTGTGGGTTCTTCATCCTGATGGAGATACAGGACAGGAGGGATTGGAGCAATATATGAAAATTTTATTATATCAAATGGACCATATGAGCCCTCATAATTCTTTCTCTCAGCCTTGCCAGACCACTGACTTCAATCACAGACATGATTTTATTACATTATTGAGAAACATACCTTTCTACATTACCCATGAAGACAGTGATGAAGTGAAGAATCTGCTCCAGACTTTCTGCTGAAGTCTCCAAAACATCGTCTGCAAATCGCCGCAGAAAGATGAAAAAATCCCCCAAGTTTTCTGCAAAAAACTCTAACAAACACAGAAAGGCGCACTTTAGCCAGGACTATCATGTGAAGGAATGTTCCATAGCAGCTGTAATTTCAAAAACATTTTGTAGTAGAGGCTGTGTATAACCCAACATTAGAGACATAAATATCAGGTCCAAAATTATTCAAACTGAAATTTTTCACTTGACTTGAGCCCAAAGCCTGTGACCTTTACATTATAAACTCAAACCTTATCAATTTAGGAGGTAATAAAGACAAAAAAATTTTATAAACCTGCCCCAATTCAAGATGGAGAAAATTAAGAGAAATTACAGACTCTCCTCACCCCTGTGGGTCAGTCTGACAATCAGAGCTAAAGTTGGGTGTTTCTGTTCCACTGTATTTGTAATGTAGTGAAAGATCAGACCTACCTGGTACAAAGCACAGCATACTATTTTGCAGGGAAGGCAGGGGAAAACTGAGTGCTACATGTTCAGGCCCCTGGTTTCCAACACCAAGTTGAACCAGCAGAGCAGCGGTGGAAGCTTGGAGGTTAAGGCAGCATTGCAGCATGGCAGGCTGCATTGTGGCAGCTTTGGTTGACAAATAAACAATCATCAGACGCTCAAACTGCTCCAGGAGCTGCTCTGACATCGGGTTCCCAGTTCGCTGGGCCTCCTGCCACGTCACCTGGAGCCGATGGAGGGACTGGTTCATCTTCACCATCTGCTCATGGAGTCTGCACACAGGTGTATGGACACAAACAGAACAAGATAACATAAGTTAATGCTGACATATGGTGTAAACATGAGAGAAAATACAGTATGCTATGTTGCTGAGAGATCCGCGGCACTGTGAGGTCTTTAGTGCAGCTAAGTCTGTGTATGCTTTTTAACTGCACAGTGGAAGGTGCTTGTTTGAAGGCATGTACCTGTGGAAGCCGAGATGCAGGGTGAGTTGTGTGAGGATGAGGTTTTCAGTCAGAAGGCTGTAGGACTGTGCAGACTCCACCGGCTGCTGAGGGGGCATAGGGATCAGACAGGTTTCCTTGTCGAGACCTGGAATTAGTGAAAGAAGATCTTTAGTCAAACTTGGAAAATCCTTCTCCTCTTAAAAAAGTGGTGTAAAGTGCTGCTATAAACAAAACAAATACCAGAGCTGCTGTATTAAAATTGATATATTTAAACTGATAAAAGGGAAGTGTTATTGACACTCGTTTTCACATATATTAACCTCTTGCATGCACATTGCGATTGCGTCTCTCCTCTTCACTCAGCTCTTTGAGGGCGCAGTAGGTGGGGTTGAAGGTGAGCAGTTTGGGTGAACGAGGCCTGCAGAAGGGCTGGCACAGCTTCAGCAGAGCTGCACCCAAGTTTAAAAAGAATGCATCTGAAGCATACATCTGGAAGGAGATCTCTGGCATCTGATTGGCCCATATCTTGGCTCGGCCAGCGTTAGCCTGCAGACAGCTGCCCAGCCACGAGAGCAGCAGGTGCCGTGTCTCACCAGATCGCTGAAGCAAGTTTTTCAAGATCTGGTGCAACTTGTCGTGAAACTGTCCCATGAACTGTAACACAAGGGGAGTAACGGTCATCAGCCCTGATGCATTTGTAGCTTGAAAACCATGTAAAACAGTCTAAGATTATAATACAACCAACTAAAAATAATCTGTTTACCTGGTGGATGTTGGCCTCCTGGACCTTTGTCTCTTGGGCGCTGGAGCGGGAGGGGTTCAGGAAGTAGCCATGTCCCTCCACTACACCTGGGGTTTTTAACAAGCAGGAGATGCTCAACACTGCCCCCAATAGGCTCTTCTGGTACTGCAAACCATTAGCTGGGTCTTTGGGCTGAATGTGTTCCACCAATACCTGGGAAAACCGAAATAAATAAGAAGAACTGTTGGAAGGATTTGAAAAGATGGGGTCATGAAATAACAAACATGGAAGGTATGTAACGTTGAAATGTTCTGGGATCACTGTCTATTGTTGTATATTATTTGATTAGTAGTGAGCGGGGAAATTATCTGTTGGTGTCAGAGGGTACATTATAATAACATTTGCAGATATACTGTCTCTGTGTGTCTCCTGACCTTGGCAATATCTTTGTGGTGGCTGAAATAGAGGAGAACATCTAAGTAGGAGTAGAGGAGAGGCTGGCAGAGGTCCAAGTCTTTGATGCGTCCCTGGAAGATATCAAACACTGGTACTATCACCTCCTCGAAGGTACGCACCTCCTGGTCAGAGAGCAGGCCAGCAACGACCTCCTCCACAAACTCAACCACCTCCTCTGGCTCTGAAACACAGCAACTTTGTAAGTAGAGGAGACTAGAGGGAATACTTTACTGAGAATATGCAAAGACAAAAGTAAAAGTTAAAGGAAGAGAAAAAAGGGAACACAGGAAAGGAAAACATCAAGCCTATACTGAACCTACGTGCTCCACTGAAACCCTCCAGCAGCAGGTCCAGAAGCTGTTCATAGACATTCTGGCTGATATAGATCTCTGGGGTGAGCAGAACTGTCCGTGTGTTTGATACCGTCAGATTCTTACAGCGAACAGCAAAGGGCAGTAACTTCTCTGGTACCTTTGTCACCTGGTGCACGAGTAATCAACAAAGTCACTGAATTATGAAAGAGAGTGGGTTATTTTTACGTTCCAATTACCAAGAATAGTCTATTAACAACTAGAAATCTCCGAAAATAGTTGCATTTAAGTACTGCAATTACAGTAATGTAGGCAAGTCTCGCACCTCTTCTTTGGCTCTCTGGTAACAAGCAAAAAGGTAAGGGATGGCACATTTCTCTCCAGCATCACGGTCTGCAGACAGGTTTACAGCGCTGCATGATGTCATGTAGATGAGGTGGTTCCCTGGCTCTAGTAGCAGCAGACGATTAAACAGAGCCTGGAGTACAGAGGGAAACATCTCAAACACAAATCACACTGTGCAAAACACTTGATTACACACCTAATATAGTAAAACCTTCATATGTTATGTGATTCCTAAAATTTCTGTACCCATTTCTCACATAATGCATACAACTTCCAAATGTGTCAGTTTCATGCATCTGATGGATTGTGAATGGTTTGTGCCAAAAGGCTGACCTCTCCCACCGTCTCAGACGTTTAGATGGTTATTGAGAGAAGAGGAACAAGACATTGCAACAAAAGGGTGGTGACACAGAAATACATTGTTGACTTCTGACCTGTTCTATGTTGTCCATATCCAGCCAGTCCTGTCCATCCAGATCTGCAGCCATCTCCTCCAGGTACACACAGCGAGGAGGGATTCCATTTCCTCCTCTTAAACTGGGGTCACCTACGGGTGAAAATAAAACCGGGGTCCATAAAATAAAGTCTGCTCAAATTATATGTAACAATCCACAAGGCTTAAACCAAACCATTCATGAATACTGGATTGAGTGTAGTTGAGAAATAAATCAACAGCCCAACATAAGAATAAATAAGACAGAGGAGGATTAAATGCACAGCATGTATTTACTCTGGTTTATTTCAGACTGAGGTGGCAGAAGAATTCATTAAAAGGGCTCTCTGTGAAAACAGGGGGGAATTTAGCCTGCATTTCCTGAACATCACGACTCATCTTTAAGCAGCCACAGTGCTGGAGGGATGCAGCCAGCTCACAGTAAGACTACACAGCGAGACTTCACAGTGTGCGAGGTCTTTGTATTGTCTTGAAGCATGGTGAGTCATTTGTTACTTACTTGAAACTTCAAATTTGACTTTCAAGACCGCCAGCACCATCCACCAACACCACTGAAAACAACATACTGTGCTACTATTTACAACTACCAATACAGTTACAGTGCATCATCATGCACCTGTTTGTCTGACTAAATTCCCTTTCAGATCAAAGCAAGAACCTCAAATAAAAAAATTTAAAAGGTTTTTGCGGGTGATGTGACACAACCTTCTCTCACAGACTTTTACACGGGCCTCTCAATGAGCAGCTTTGATATGAAAGAATGAACATAAGTTACTAACTAGCATTAATATAGACTCGCTACAGGTTTATTATACAATCTACAGCTATTGCAGAACTGTAGATATTGTAAGAAGTACTCGTGCTTACTATTGCAAATAATGTCTTCAGCCAATTGTATTAACACTCTAGTGATACTTTTCAATTGGTGTCAAAACATGAAAGCCCCGTTCAACTACAGTTGTGGAAATGGGTTGTGTGTAAGCAGTTGTTACTCCCAGACAATTTACCTGTGACCAATCTTATGCAGGCTGAATGCGGGTAGTGTGGTGACAATCTGATTCAGTTCAAAAAGCTACAACATGAGTGTTCAGAGTCAAAACAAATCTAATTTCAAAATAAAAGGTAGTGTGTACTCCACATTATCGCTCATGACTTATTACTTGATTATTTTTCCCCTTTTACTTACTGTTGTCCAGAGTGATGAGAAATATTCGCTGGATCATGTGATTGACATTGAGCTGTTCACACAGCTCCTGGCGGGACCGGAAAGAGCGGCTGATCTCTGCCACAGAGTCGTCATTATCATCGACACTGTCTGACACAGAGTTTTCTGAGTCTGACTGGCTCTCTCCTGAGTCCTCCACTGTAATACCAGATACGGGGGTTAGGTATGAAACCGTGTGATTAAATTTAAGCCAGAAGTTACAAATAAAAGAAGCTGATGCTTTGTTAACATTGACACGATGTTCTGTATGTATTTATGCATTCTGACATTTGAGGACTGCAGTGGACCAGATAACCCTTCTTACATGGTGGTTCAGCAGACAGCTGTTGTGGTTTCTGGCCTGATGCAAACTGTTTGGCATCAGCCAGTGAGCTGAAGAGGGCAGCAAAGGGGTTGCAGGAGATGTTCTGGTTGTTGTTGCCCTGGTCAGTCATCTCACTGGGGCTCAACACTCACTCCATCCAAGATCCCAGCCTAAAGAAGCAATGCAGATATGACAAATAAGTGGAAGTGGAACAAGACCTAGAATTACCAAGTAAGAGATTAGTGAGCATGTACAGTATATTACCACATACACATAAAATTGTCATCATTTTTCATCACTGTGCCACTATAAATCAGCACCGCCTTATGATAAAATTAAGAGCTGCCTAACTTCTGCACCTGATCATTAACAGGATTCAGACCTTCTCATTGTCTAGTTGCTACAGTTGTCCTAAAAAATCTACTGCCTCTCGACTACCTCCACACTCGACCATACTTTTTACACTAGTCAGTGCTCATCTCAGTAATTCTGTAATCATTTCCTGGGTCCATATTTTCTGCATGTTATAAGGGCTTGCTGTGTTTTATCTCGTTGACAATGATCCCAATAAAGTGCCACATATTTTCCAATAATGCAAAGAGTAATGTTCAGATTACTGTTCTAATTTCACTGTAATCACTCTCTTTACTGTTTCTTCCTTGACCAACTCTACTTTGGATTGCCTCTTTCCGTTGCATAATCACAGTACCAGTAGTTTTTTTTGTTTTTTTTCCACAATATGATTTTTCCTTCAGCTTTTGAAAGTTTAATACTGACTTTGACAATTGACGTCTTCTGATTGCTTGTTTAGCAAGACTGTCTACTTTCTTGTTCCCAAGAATGTAAACACATTCAGGGAGGCACAAGAATGTTGCACCTTTGCTGGTATCTATTCTTAGGTGAGTGAACAGAATTTCATACAGTAGATCATTGGATATAGCAGATTAAATACTATCGATACAAACCTGCACTTTATTTCAACTGTGCAGAATTTTCTAGCAACATACATCTCAACCTTACTGGGTCATCATGTATCAGAAGATAACACAGGACAGATAGGGTATGGTTTGTTGATTAGGAGAAACCATGTTACCGCTTTCTGATAAGGCGCCATTCATTAAGAGTTTATTAACTGAAATTAATGGCCTTAATGCGTTAGTAATTCTCTATACATCAGTCATAACCCATATAAAACAAGGTAGGTAATCCAGCCTTGGGTCGTACAATAATCCATCAAGTCTGTCAGCAGTTGTACATGTTAATAGGCAGTTTGTAAATGGTTTTTAATCTAGTGAGACAGTGACGCTGAAACCAGTTGTGACGAGGTTAGAAAGTTACTGTCATGAAATTCAGAAAAAAAGAGGCTCAACAGACCAGTATCCTCCTCACAGTTTGACAACGACCAGTGGACTCACTGAACAGACAGACGATCTGTACAGTTCACCAGACGTTTGCTCCGTGCTCACCACTTCAGCTTCACGTTACAGCATGATGTCACAGTTGCTCATCAGTTCAGTACCTCACAGCTATAACATGTGCATCTTTACGCGACTAGCTCCCCGACAAACCTTCAATACCCTGCGTGTAATAAGCAGCTTTAGCTTCCTACCGCTAGTTAGCTAACAAGCTAGTTAGCAAGCTAAGCTGTCATGGGGTCACCACGACTCTATTTCAACATCGATTTTACAAACTGTTACATGAATTTTACGTACAATCAGTCTAAATAAAGTATACAAAAGACAAAGAGTGCTGTCGTACCTGTTTGACGGGAAGAAATGTGCGTCTTTTATTTAAACAAATTGCTTCTACGAAACCAGTGGCAGTTCCTCAGTAAACAGATATTATAAACGTCATCAAACTGAGACGGAGCGTCGGCTTTGCTGAGTAACTTGTTCATAAAACATTCAAACGTGATGGAAAACTGTTTCATAAATAAAATAAAAACAACATCTCTGTTATAGCTTTAAATTTAATTAACTTATCTAATTATCTAAAGATTCCCCCATTTTAACAGTAAGTTTTTGTAGGAATAATTTTTGACTTTTATGTTAAAAATAAAGAGCAGTTTTAGATCGAATACTTTTTGCGCTTTTTATGGAAAAAATGGGCAGGACAGCCTACTTCACTGCATTTTATCACATTATTAAATAATATTTTGGGAGAGCTAGACTTGACCTATTTTGTTTAATTAAAAGGCATCATATATGTTGATGGATTAACCTCCCAGGACAAAAAAAATTGCTGTATGGCGGTTTCATTATTTCCCAGGCACCCTGAACCCAACCTGTTGTATAGAGATTAGAAGTTGATTGGTAGATTGGCAGAAAATTGAACTTGCAACTATTGATTAATCCTTTAAGTCTATTTTTAAGCAAAAATGTAAAAAAAAAAAAAAAAAAAAAAAAAAATGTGTTTGCACTTCCTGAAATGTGAATATTTCAGTTTTCTATAGCAGTAAACTTGACATCTTTCTGTTGACTGACAAGCAATTTGAATATGTTAACTTGCCAATAATGATGGGCATTTTTCACCATTTTCTGAAATTTTTATCAATCGATTATCAAATAAAATAACCGTTAGATTGATATTGATAACGAAAATTATTCTGGTTGCAGCTCTACAGTTCTCTAGTAGCTACATGTGCTAGGACTCATCTTTCTCTTAACTTTGTAGTGTTTGCTGACCATCAGCAGAGGGCAGCAGCGGACTGCAACTCTATCTCATGGTGCTCCATCCTGGTTGTTTGTCCAGGATGAGGCCTATTCTTGGCCTGACCTCTGCTGTTCGTTAAAAGTGTGTTTATGAAGTTTGGGTTTTTGCTTTTGGGAACAGACTTTGATGAAATGAAAGAAATGTTTGGAGATGTGAATACACTCCCTGGCATCCTGGCCACTTACATTTGTAACATCTCATGTAATTTAGTACAACTGCTCAGCCATAAATTCTACCTTTAAAATTATACTTATGTTCAGGTTTGATTGACACTGTCGGAGGTGTTAATTTAACTAGGCTACATGTTTATTGTTGAGGTTGTAGGCAACTTTGCAGTGTTGATGAACAACATTATACTGAGAGGTGTTTCTACCCCATTAATAAACATGAAGAAGAACAATATTAGAAACAAATTTCACTATAATGTTGTTCAGTATAAATATATTTGTTACTAGAACTGTCTTTTGTAATTGGACAAAAAGGTTTATAACACTTGTCCCCTTTAATTATTTTGTCTAATGCTTTAACTAAACAAAATTATTTGAAAAATTAAGTATGATGTTCTCGAAAACGATCTCTTGCTTGGCTCTCAGTCATGCAATCCTTTTCCATAATGCAACCAAACTTATTTTCTGCATAATTATGCACGGTTTCTCTGCTATCATCACTGAAAGGAGAACTCAGGATTCAGAGAATATCTCCATTTCCCACAAATAAAATCTAAAATCACAATTAAACAAGAAATAAATTAAAGCAGAAATCTAACAGACACACCCAATGATACGACTGTAACTATGTAAAACACAGCGAGGAGATTGGTCCATGTGAAATTCATCCTGTCAAAAGAATTCAAATCCATTTCAAGCCTATTTCTTTCCAAAATGGAGTTTGTGCATTTTGCAGGTCAGAATTTTCAGCACCTGGTGAAGTAATCATTGCATAATGATGTTTAACATTTCAATGTTGTGGCCATTTTATGCTACAGCGCAGTAAAAACTCTAATCTAGGTGTAAATGAGATTTCTGCAATTCATTTTCAATCACTTTGTCAAAATCTGTTTTTTAAGTTACTACATATGTTGTACAATATAATGACTTGTTTTCAGTTTATCAGTTGTCTGTTAAACAATCTCATGTATGGTCATCCTGGGGTCAGTGCTGCATTGTTATATTGTACAGGAGAAAATGAGTTTTAACTCTGGGAAATGAATACATTTTTCAATTCTCTATTCTACAGATTTTCCCCCGTAGAAAAGAAACAGGAGACTGATAAACTACTACTTTTCTAGGACAAGTTCACCTCGTGTAAATAAGTTGCTCCGAATCGAGTCGATTTTTTAATAGAACATCTTTAGATGCCTCTTGTTGCTGATCGAGCAGCTGCCTGATTCGCCTGCTGTCAGTTTATCATAGTAATATTCTGAACACAAACACTCAGAGACACAAAAACCTGAAAGGATTATTTGTTGTTTTATGAAGACATCTGGCAATCATTCCAGATGTGGTCAGTAGGACAGCTTAGGAAACAACACAGTTTGAACTAAGCAGCTTCAACATTGAATACTGAGTCACAGAATATACAGATACAGTACGTGTGTCTGCCACACCAAGTTTTCATTCAGAGAAAATATTTGTTTGTTTGCTTTTTAATCAGAAACCAAAAAAATTAAATTATAGAAAAATAATAGCTTTCTCAGTGTACATGAAGACATACAATCAACAATTTTTTTACTTCTAACTTCTCAGGTCCAACTTGGTATGATAAGACAAAGTTACAAATTAACTGTTTATTTCCTCACTTTACTTTGTGAAGTTAAATAATCCAAAGAAATGCTCTCTACCCATCTACACCTACAGTAGTATGTATACCATATAAAGTCTCAGACAGTCAGACATTCGCAATATTATAAAATAAGGCACAATATTTACAGTCTCAAGCAAACCTTCAAATGTAATTCTGTGAACATGTTAGTGCTCCAGGTTGTCACAGTTTAGTTTTCAGGAAGGCACAGCCTCTCAGTGAAATGTGTTTCAGTAAGTGTCTGCTTGACAAGTCTTTGTCCACTGTGGCTCTTTTGTTCGTCACTGTATTAAAAGTGTTTTTATGGCCTTTTTGCACCATACATGATGTACAGGGAGGTTTACTTGTGACTTCCCTCTGTCCTTTCCTCTCTCAGGAGGTCCTATAGTTGAAACATTATTTGCCATACTGCACCCCTTTGCCACGTCTTAACCAATCCCTCCAGGGGGATTGGGTTTTGTCCTGATTTTTGTCCGAACTCCAGGTTGAGGAGGAGGAGGAGGAGGAGGAAGAGGAGGAGGAGGAAGAGGAGGGCTGGCGTGTCCAGGTGGAGGTCGTCCTGCTGGGCCTGCGGAAGAATGACATGCCGTTGGAGGTGGGCTTCTTCTGAGGCTGCTCCGACTGCTGCTGGGACCTGAGCTGCTGGTTGATGATGATCTGGATATCATCCTGAGGAAAGGTGGAGAGGAAGAGGAAATGAGCAGGAGTGTGTTAGTGAGCCTTTTTAACCTTTTTAAACTGCAAACATATACTTGTGTTTTAAAAGTTTTTATTCTTCAGTCGGAAGCGACAAGCGAAGGGCTGAGTGCCACAGAGAGGCAGCAGAAGTTGGAAAGTTAAAGTTATCACCAGCTTTATCCTTTAACTGTCAAGAAGGTTTCGCTTCAGATCCTGATTGTATTTTTGTCAGCCAGCTAACAGAAAATTCAGCCAACATGGGCCAAGGAACAAGGATTTGATTTGTGGGTCTGAGCGAGTGGATCTAATATCGCTACCAAATGGCTGTGAAGCACTTCAGCTCGTGACTCCTGAGCAGTGACACATAAAGTAAAAACAAAAAGTCATGGATTACTTTGTTTAACATGAAGCTATGTAGTAAACATAAGCCATTCTTACATTTGCTGCCTGCTGATTTTTTTGCCCACTTAAGAAAATTGTGAAACACCACTTTGCCTCAGGTTGCGTGTGAAGAAAGAGCAATGTTCTGAGAATCTCATTGTGGTATGATAATGTGTACTGATGCCTAACTGCAATGTCGTCATAATTGACACTTAATTAGTTTCTCTGTTCCTATGAACTATTCAGCTCAGTGTAGCTGATCTGGCATGCTGCACATTTCTGCATATTTAACAGTTTTTATTTCCTGACTTATGTCTGCATGTGTGCTTCTTCCAGCTGAATGAGTTTAGCTGTTCAGGAGGGAACAGCATACTACTGCTTTCAGCTAACAAACATGATTTCTCCAGAAAACTAATCAGTGTTTTGGTCTAAATATTATCTGCAGTATTGTCATCAAACCACAAGAGATCAGACCCTCCAGCAGATGGCTCAGCTTGGCATCGTGAGTCAGCAGCAGAAGGACTCATGGACAGAGACACCTGCCGTTTATATCCTTCCAGACTGACACGGCTGAGAGGGATATGGCTGCGTCTGTCCCTGACCTCCCACTGAGGACAGACTGAGACACATTCATCTCCTGTCTTTCATCTATCACTGAAACTGCAGTCAACATGCCTCAAAGTGATTTTTAATCTGGGGTGTTTTAGAACTTAAATGTGTAAGATTTCATGAAGCAGGAATTGTGCAGAAAGTTTGAAGACAGTAAGACAGTGTGACAAAGCGACAGCATGAGAGATGAGCGAGGGAGCTGTAGGATACAGTCGACTGGATGTGATGGGCAAAAAGCATTATGGGTAAATAGGGACCTCACCTGCCAGGCCTCCAGCTCCTGTGACAGTTCCAGTTTACGTTGGATGGCTTCTAATAACTGGTTGTTCAGAGACATCATATCATTTTTACTTCTCACCAATTCGACCTCCATCAGGTTTTTCCTGCCAAGAAAAGAAGACACATCACAGTCATATACTAGAAAATTTCACTCTTGTGATATTCACCCTCACCACAGGTAAAAACTCATTATTATGGCTGCAGGAGTAGCTTTCTACGGGAACTATAAATTACTTCTGTCTTTTTGTTTAGAAACCTGGTAAATGAATTCATGCAAAAGTAAATTTTTTAAGTATTCAACCAAAAATGATTTGATTTATTCAAGATTAGAGTCATTAATAACGGTTGTTAAAGTGGAATCTGAGTATATTTGATATTACAAATTGCAGTTGAGAATATTGAGAAATAATGAGCTTCTCACTTGGCTATGGCTTCATCTCGCTCTTTGATGGCCTGCTGGACGACTTCAGCTTGTTCCTGTACGCTCTGCAGCTTCTGTCTCAGCTCAGTGTTTTCCAGCTGCAGCCGGATGTTCTGCAAAGCGACATGAGTTATGTTGCAGTTTATTATGAAAATAATAAAAATGTGATGTGATAAATTGAAAACTTAAGACAAATTTGAATTTGTGAAGTTAACTAAACTAATTCAGGTGTTAAAATTTGTGACAAAAAACAATCTGCCTGTAACCCTGTAAAAACGCTCTCAAAGGTCACTCAATCTGTATATGACACTAAGATGGATACAGCGACTGTAACAGGGTCAGTACTGGCAAAGCCAAATCCTCAAATAATAGGTTGCCACAGGTGCTGCCCCTCCCTGACAGGCGTGTTTGTTCAACACTGGGTTACCTGATCTCTCAGCTCCTCTGCTGCGCTCGTGTTCCCACACTGATCACCCGTCCTGTCGACAAAAGCCCGATTCAGCTCCTGGGACGGAGACATTAACAAAGAGATCAAGTGTCGGCCGAGCATTTTTACACCAAAAGTAGTTTCTGTGCTGTTGCCCTATATGCATGGTGCTCCGAGGGAGGAAGAGGCTGGGCACAAATATTTAGTTACAGCGGTAAACGCATGTTACTGGTCTGAAAGGTCTACAAACGCCACGAGACACAGCTGGACAATTGTACACGCTCGCTCACGGCAAATAGAGGTTTAGCAGAGCATGTAAGGTATCAATTGCAACAATTCATCTGGCATCTTTTAGATAAACAAGGCCACAGTTCCTCAGCGTGGTTCAGGATGACGACACTATAGTGCCACTAACAGCCACTGGAGGGCAAACAGGCCAACTGTGAATACATTAATGAATGAATATGTGGGTAGGCTGCTTTCTGGATCTTTAAATCCTAGAGCTGGTAGTTTTGCATAAATACTCTGTACATCTGTATATTGAAATGATATATGATTCATATATGTCCTATATACTGTATGTGTCATATTCCCATCCTCTATGATTACAACCAAGGTCGGCCTTTTCTTTGAATTTCCTCTCCTGCCCCACTTGTTGCTTTTGTGTGGCTCTCGCTCACCTGAGGGCTGGATCCCTGTGCCAGGGTTTGGGCGACCCCCTTCAGCCGGTGCAGCATGGCCTGCAGGTCCTCCTGTTGATCCAGGACCTCTGACCTCCCTGAGCTGTTCAGTTCCTGGGTCAGTGGGAGCAGTAACTGAAGGATGGAGCCCATTTCTTGCATTATCTAAGTAGAATCAGAGGTGAGGCGTGTTAATTTATGTTAATTCTGATTTTCAAAAACGCTATACATTTTGAACTTAACTATTAACTGAGGTTTTGAGTTACTTCCACAACACAATTGGTGTAGCTCGGAGGCTGACACTGTATAGCTGGCCTACATGAAGAGAGCTAATGTTTCGGATGTTTTAATGAAAAATAAGAAATTCCTGACAAACAAACTGGATCAAAACAAAGGTGTTACTTTTCCTGTTTTCCCTTCAGCATGCAATTCATTCTCTTCACATACCACATCTTGAGTGACATCAAGTATTTACACACTGGGAGGTGCAAGCATTATCTCATTATTTTATTTACCTTCCTTGAGTCAAATGCATCACATGATTATACTGATTATGCGGTGATCCACACAGGTTCATTTTGGTAGATCAGATAATCATATTTTATGATAAGGTTACACACACACATACACGTGTGTAGATGTGCTGAAAGCTGTGAAACGAGGAAACTCAACTCAAACAATGTGGCCATGACAAACAGGAAATGTGGCGAATGACTCACAAGCGCAGTTATATATCACATTTTCCTGCTGGAACAAAACAATAACAGCAGACACCCGGAGTGAGACCTGGCTTCACTGTCAGTCAGTTTTCCTGCTCTCTCGCAGGCATCACTCAAACTTTTGTCTTTCTGCTACAAGCCCCCTCTGATATTTCTTGGTGGTGTCTCCACTTTGAAAACCAGGGTTCTTTCACACCTTCTTCTCGCAGAGTGTGTTCGTGCATCAAACAAACAAGTCACACTGTCATAGAGAACTTGCACAAAATGTTCTGTCAGCTCATTCCTCTCTGCAGAGAAAGTTACTGTACTTGTCACTACGACAACGTTCACATGTTTCCTAAAATTCAACTTGTAGATGTTGTTGCCTTGGTGCCATTATTGTGTGATCTCACTGTACATGTCTTTCAGGACACCTACTGTATATTATATATACATATATACTGTACAGATCTTAAAGTTCTTGTTTCCAGTCATCACAGGAACACAATTTCCCCTCAAAACAGATGTGAATCATTGTGGGCAGGACTACAATAGAGTAAGCCCAAAAGTAACATTTGCCAACCACAATATGGAGGAAAGGTTAGTGCAGCCGGTCCCACAGTGAACTATCTGTGGTCTTCTGTCAGTTACAGCACATGTTTGAGTTTATAGCCTCTCTGCCTCGTAGTAAAGCCAGGTTGTGTTTTTTGTATTGTTCAGATAATCTGAAATGTCCTCCTTTCGTTTTGGAGAATTTGAAACTTTTTCTCAAGCTCACCTACTGCTAAGAGTATCTGTAAGGATAAAATCATAATTTTGATATATTATAATATTGTGCATTTTCTGGAAAATCAAGTGCTGCTGCTTCAGTACCTCTTCTTTGCCGACTCCCAGCCCTGCCGTCTCCAGGCTGCTCTCCAGCTCGGACAGCAGGGAGGCGTCTCCATAGCTCCTGGCTTCCTGCAGGGACACCTCCTGAAGTTCCTCCACCTGGGCCTGCAGCTGCTGTGAGCGACTCTGTGCCACCTCCACCTCCTGCCAGGCCTCGGATAGCTGAAAACACAAGCATGAACACACACATAAACATATACAGAACCCCCCCGGGCAAAAAACGTGAGTTAGTTGTGCTTGTGAACCTCAGGCTCACGTCTAATTACAAGTACAACTAATGACAGCAATTAAGAATTCTTATAGACCATATGGATACCTGACAGAGGGAGATGGTTGTTACCACACCAAAGTGATTTTACACTGGGCCACGTATGCTTTGTAAAAAGCTGTCATGAGACACTCGTGCAAAAACTCTGCTAATGCGAGAGAAATCCTGACGTGCCAGATTCCAGCCTCCAGCTCAACATGAAACTAAATGAACAAGAGTGGAATCCAGAATTGCAAGTGAAAGTTACAATGACGGGGATGAGGTGATTGTTTAGCAATGCTTTCCACAATCCCGCCGAAACCCAGGCCGCCAGGCAGGGAGCAGAAAATCCCTTTGTTATTGAGGCTCTATCATTCATACACCAATCGCACTGAACTTGTTTCCTGCTGCTACAATGAACACTAATCAGTGTGTATTTACTTTAAAGAAAGTATGAACCTCCGGGTGTGTCTGCGTTGGCTTGCAAGTGTTACTTCAGTATGTAATGAATTTGTATATGTACCTGCTGGCTGTGCTGCTGATTTTGCTGGTCGTGCAGAGCTAGACGTGTCTGTAAAGAATCCAAACTCGCCCTCAGCTCAGCGTTTTCTTGACACACACTCTCCAAACGCTGCTCCAGCACCTGTTCCTTCTGGGTGAGACGCAACACCTGGAAAAACACACAAAACGCAGATATTAAATATTACAACAAGAACAAAAAAAAAAAAAAAAAAGGAAAAACGTTCACTCTTCTCTGAAAGGAAAACTCACACTAACTCCCTAACTCCCACCGTTCCCTTGCATCACAACCATTCAATCCATCAATGCTTTTATCTGGGAGTGTTTGGAGAGGCGCTGAAAATATTTTATCTGACTTTATTTTCCCTAGGGAAAAAAAAGAAAACTATTAGGAACTATCTGTCATATAATAGAGAAATGTCCTTTTTGTATTAAAGTTTGGTTGCATAAATCCTTGTCAGAATCCTCCCATTGGCAGGCTTTATTGCTGCTTGAAGGACAGTTCTCCACCACTGGAAAAGCCTGAGCAGTTAAAATCAATGATGGATACCATCTCTTTTGATCTGTAATTGAAAGGATTATCAATGATTCTCAAAGGAAATTCTGTCAAGTTTAGTGTCACAGAGTCAGAGTCAGCCACTGCGGAACAGAGTCACAGAGTAATTTCCATCATAGCGGTTACATTTTGGATTAGCGTTGGTTTGGTTTCAGCATTCAGTGGGACATGTGAAATGTTTTTGCATGGTAGTCACCTGCTCCCTCATGGCACTGATCAGCTCCTCATCCTGCGGCCTGTTGAGGCTTCCTTTCTGTTGAAGCTCCTGTTTTAGAACCTGCAACTCGCTGGACATGGCCCTCTCCACCTCCATCGCCTACACGCACACACACACACACACACACACACACACACACACACACACACACACACACACACACACACACACACATCAGAGGGAAAACACAGACACAAGATTCACAAATGGAGCGACAGAAAATAGACATGTAGCTTTTGAATTTGCAGGTCCACTATTTGACACGAGGAGGGGTTTACAGACAGATTTAAACACAGAAAAAAAATTTCACTCAGCCAGAAATCTGACCATGACCAAAGAAAAGTGAAATCATGTTGTGTCAACTTGAAACTCCAGAACAAAGCTTGCCTGAGGCATGAGCTTTAAGAAAAGTCAGCCCACAATCTTGGATCTAAAAATAACCAAATATATAGCAGGAGGTCTCTCTGAGATAAAGTCCTGTAATCTAGACTCAAATGAGAAGAAACATAATATGATACCTGCCTGAAAGGTGGGGATTAGGTGCCTGGAATTAAATACGTGTTTTGTATTGCTTTTGCTGTGGGCCCAGCAGCAAATGGAAAATGAGAAATGGTTTTCTTTACTGCCTTCAAAGGAACTGCAAGTGTTTCTGTAACCCAGTGGTTCCCAAGATAGATCCCAGTGGGGTACAAAGATAAAATCTGGGTGGGCACCATAAGGAGATTAAAGGGGTATGAAAGACAAAAATATGTTTTGCTTTTATTCTTGTAAAAGACTGGCTATTTTCAACCTCTTCAGACCGCGAGAAGGAAAAATATCATCTTTGTTGAGCTGCACAGAACTCATGTCAACAGATTAAGACGATATTGGCTAATTTTAAAAGGTACATTGTGGAGTTTTTGACTAATAGGGATATGGAGCATTGTTTTTACATGTGGTGTCCCTGTTTTGAGCCATTTACAGTTCTGACGATGGTTTCACTGATTGAACAGTTGACAGCAGCAACAGGCCAAGAAGCTTAACCACTAGAAAACCTGGATATAAAGAACGTAATATTTAGACTGAAAACAAGAAAGCTTTTTCAATTGTTTCATGAGGAAGGAAATGTATTCATCATGTTTGTTTGGCCACACACACAATGTGCTGTGAGAAAGGCTGAATGTCAACATAAGTTTAGAGAAAGAAAACTCCACAGGCCACCTTTAACAGGTCATTAGTTAAAAAGACAGAGAACCACCGCTGTAACTGAACAAAAAGCAACATGCTTCCTGTGATCACTGATCCATCAAAAGAACAGGAAAACATTAGCCAGGCACTGACGAACTGCGCTCATATTGCTGATGATGATAAATCAGTTACTCATCTGTTTTGCTGGGGCTTCTCTCTGAAGCACACAATGATTTCAAAACACAAAAACGAAGGGATCTCTGGAGCGCCGCTGTGCAAGTTCTGAAGCCACAGTCAACAACCCATCGCCCTCCCACCAACCCCTTTCCTCCCCCGTCCTGGTCTCAGACCCTCAGTTCCCCTTACTCAGCAGTTCGGCGGGCCCCTGTCAGGTCCCATCACTGCCACATAATACAAGATGAAAGAATGGGTCTCTGCGGCAGATGGAGCAGAGGGCATCTTGGTTTTGCCTGTGACATCATCATGCCACATTAGACAACAATGTGGCGGAGGGTAAACTTGGACATCAGGTAAAGTTGGGGGGGGGGGGGGGCAGCTTATGTGGACGTGTTTATATGAGTGCACAGAGGAAGTGAGGGCTAAAATTAGTGGGAAGTGTGTGTGTGTGTGCGTGTGTGTGTGTGTGGTGTGTGTGTGTGTGTGTGTGTGTGTGTGTGGTGTGTGTGTGTGTGTGTGTGTCTGAGAGTAAAGCATGCACTGATGGACAAAAACAAAACAAAGCATGTAGACACACTAGGAGGAGGAGAAGGGCGACCCTTAAACATGAATGTTTGCGTCCACGGGTCGTCATTACCGCTGCCTCGTCTCGTCAACACGGGTCTCCTCCACAATAGAGGCAGCGACCCACTGAGAATGACCAAAACACAAGTGGAAGGAGGACGCTCCATTTGGTAGAGACACAAAGATGACATCCCCTCACATGGCCCCCGAGCCTCAGGCCTTCACCAGTCCAAACACTGGGGTATCTAACAGCTGACTACCCCAGCTATAGCCGGGCCCCTTAGGGAGCACACAGAAAGGATGGCTTTCCCCTGGGATGATGGGATGTTGGGGAATGAGGGGCAACATCAAAAGAAGCAAATGAAAGATTTATATCTCTCTGCATTGTGTATTGTCTTTTCCTTTTTTGTTTATGAGCTGGGTGATGCTGCCAGAGAGAGCAGAGGTCACGGGGGCTCGCCTCAATTTGGGCGTCTCCTTTTACAATAACGGAAATCCACAGTGAGGGATTTGTCACAGTTGTCCAATAACACACTGTGATCCGCGGGCGGGGAAGGTGATCATGTATCACTGGGTGAAAAGCAGGAGGCGAAAAGTTGACCTGACACAGAAAAATGACCAAATGACCACATATTTTGTTTATGCCCAGTCTACCGTTATTGATTAAAAAAAATGTGGATGAAATATTTGAGCTGCAACTAATTAGTATTTTCATTATTAACTAATCTGCTGCTTCTTTTTTCAATGAATCAATGAATCATTTCAACAATGAAATGTCAAAAAATAGCAGCACTTCAACAGTTAGTCGACTAAGTGATTAGTTCAGTTAGTTGGTGATCTGATATTTTATGCTTTTGGTTGAAGCATGATAGTAAATAGTGAAACGACACTCTATCACAATTTCTCACTCTCTTGTCAAGAAAACCAAAACCCAAAGAAATTCAGTTTACCATCATGTTTCATTTGAAAAGCATCAAACCCTCACAGAGGGTTGAGAAGCTGAACCCAATACCAAAAATAACAATATTTGGTATTTTTTCTTGAAGAAATATCACTGTAAAGACAAAAGATAATCACAATACTTCGACTTTCAATCTTCTCAGCTCCTAAAATATTGAAAACAACTTTTAATGTACAGCAATACAATCTAAGAGCACCACAAAATGATTCTAAAGTTGAATCAAAACAGCTTCAGTAAAAACTGAACATTACAACCTTAATGCAGGACGATTTATTGCAGGACTGTTGTATTAGACTTAGCTAGGTGTCCCTAACAAACTGGTAAGTGAGGCGTTTGCTCTCCTGCCCGACTGTTTTCATCTTGAAAAGTCAAACCACATATATAATGTTTTCACTCGTGTCAGCAGGGTTACACAAGAAGAATCTGAACTGGGTCAGAGAAGTTCAGAGAAGAACCCACTCATTATTTTACAATGAGTTTGAATTTTATTTCTCTTACGTCTGGTTTATGTTGACTGACATTGGCCTTGGTGAACCTGTCTAAGCGCCATTCTAGTTGAAGAACCGTGATAATTTAGAATCAATACTGACTATAGCTTATTGTAGCCTCTGTAAACATGAATCATGATAACCAAAACTGTGAGTGACTAATGGTTATTTTTAGTGTAACTTGACACAGGTCCAAAACAATGTCCTGATCTTACCTTCAGGGATGTATCATTCATTTCTTGAGTAAATGACTCTGCCCGGTAAACAAACCCAGTTTAATCAGAATTTCCAGCTTATCGTCCTCTAATCATACTCCCTTTCCAATCTGGTATTTCTTCTTCAGTAGATCTGCTTCTAATACACTGATAATGTTAATTTGTGAAACATTTTCTTTCACATGAGTGAAACTAAATCAGCAAAACATGTCAGTCTCATTTTTCTTTCTATCAGTGTAAATAATGTCAAGTACATTCTGATTTCATGGTTTTCTGTGTTAAAAATGTCGAGATTGCCTGGAAAGACACTCCTCAAACTGACTCGAGTAACAAATTAACAAAGTGATGCATCAGACACAAGAAAAACTCATTAATGATTGATTGAAGTGTTCTCAGCGACAGGAATGATCACATTTACAATGTGATCAGAAGAAAAACACCCTGACATGGTTCATCACTCTCCTGGACCTTAGCTACTCTTTAAACAGTCAGCATGTGACGACCTGGAACACGCCAACATCGCATCTGCGCAGCCGCTTCCTCAAAAGCACCGGGACTGAGAGTCGCAGCAAATCTTTCCTCTCACATCAGAGCTTTGCTTTGCTGTTGCCAGTTCACACAATGAATTCTCTCCCTCTGTCAGGTTTCTGTCCTGAGATACTGTGGTCCTGCTCCAGATTCCTGTCAGGCTCCGGTTACACTCTCACAATTAGGATATAGAGTTTCAAGCTCTTTGAAACCTGCTAGTTCATCATTATGTGCGGACATCTGCAAAAACTCAGCTCCAAAAACTCCACTGAAGCCAGGAGCAGAAATGATTAGTCATAAATAAAATAAATTATTCAGCAACTCATCATTTGAGTAAATATAAAGAGCCAAAATTTACTTGTTCCAATATTGTCCTCTGGTCCTAAATGTGAATATTTGCTGATTTTCTTTCGGCTTTGATGATAGAAAACTAAATCTCTTAGGGTTTTGGACTGTTGGTCGGACACTTAAAGACTCTGGGAACTTGTCACAGGCATTTTTCACTACTTTTATTTTATTTCTGACATTTTTTTAGGCAAACGATCGATTTATTTGTTGAGAAAATGATCAACGGATTCCCTGATAATGAAACTATTAAGCAGTTGCAGCGATACTGAGACATGTTGAGGACATACAGAACAAAATGTCATGCTTCAGTCAATGTCCCAAACACGCTCACAGACTCGCAGTAATACAAACACAACTCACCACACCAGGTAAGGACACATCAGACATGGAGGTTCTTCACGCTCTTTCTTTTCTTTAACACATTCACTCTCTTCTCTGACTTTTTTTTACAACCACACAGAGTCCAGAGTTACCCATGTCTGATGCTGGACAGCCAAATCAAAAATTTTTTCTTCCTTCCTCTCCTTGAACAGCCCAAACAGAGATAGCACCTTTTATCTAAATTGACTTTTTCCTGAACTTCTAGGGAGTCGGTTTCCTCCAGTGAAAATCCTACAGCCTGGCAACAGAGGAAGAGCTCTTCATAGCTCTTTATTCTGTGGACCTTGACTTGTGGGAGGGTGCACACTGTTGTTTGGATTCATTTTTAACTTAGCGAGCTCAGGTTTGATGATCACAACGCAGGGAATTTCTCTGCTAAGTGATCGGTGGAGTGTACAGTAACACGTCACGACTCTAAAACAATCACTACTTTCTCAGGCTGGAAAAATACTCAAGGTTGTCCAGCTGTGTGATGTAATCAGCTCCCGCGCGTTAGCTGATAAGAGACTGTAAAACATGTCACCAGTTTGATTTTGGTCCCAGTGTACATTGTTTTCTTTGGATCAAACACTGAGGATCATAAGTATTTCACCTCAACACATATGCGCTGATTATGAGACAGGTCGGCTATGTGTTGCCACTGCTCTTGTCCATTACTTCGTTCAAGTACGCCTGTCTAAGCTAAAAGCTAATTTCATGTTGCTAAATAAACTGGATCTGGTTAAATAGATAAGAAATGCTCTATAGGGCTGTAGCTAATCATTATTTTCACTATTGATTAATTGACCCATTTTTTCCCAGATTAATCGATTAATGGTTTGGTCTATAAAATGTCAGAAAATCCTCAACATTTCATATCACTTATTACTCACATTTTTATTCACTAAAGCCCAACGTGGTTTCTTTAAATACCTTCAACCAACCGAGATATCCAGCTGAAATCAGCATTTTCTGCACGTTTGGTCAAAGAGTGACTGAAAAGGGCCACAATTAACATTTTTTAAAGCTTGTTCCAGCTCTATCTTCATGCTATAAATACTTCCACCAAACTAACAAACATGAGCTGGAAGTGAGCAAAGTGAAACCTGCATCTTCCAGAACCTCTCGAAGGTTTCCTCCCTCTGTCCTAGATCTGAAATCAGGTTGAGGTATTACCTAAAACTCCCCCTCTTGTTTACATATCGTTTCCATCCTGCTCCACACTGGCACGGATCATTTGCCTCAGGCCGACAGCTCAGACTTTGCTTCATAGCTTTCCCGAATAAACAACAACTTCCACCTCTGTCTCTCCTGCTCAGATGAAAACTTGTATCTGTGCCGTAAGCATTTTGCTATGGCTTTGCTCTGAGGCTATAAACAGTCTGAGAGTCTGGCCTTGCTCTAGAACAGATTAGACTGAGTCAGACTGATACCTGAGTGGTTTGTATGGAACACTGAGTTTCAGCGTGTGGATTGGGTGACAGCCCATCTTATCTGGTTTGACTCAGGAGGCCTGCAGCAGGTGGTTGTTTCCACTCCCCGAGGCTCAGTTACCTGTCCCAGTCAGACAGTTTCTTTGCACCCAGCTCTATAATTCAACCTCATTTCATGTGATGCAGACAGAATTAGATTAAATTCACACACACTCGACCATCCACTTCCACTAAAATAAAAACCACTATCCGTATGTGGCACTCACTGTATTCAGCTCCTCTCTGAGTCGCTGTGTGTGCTCGCTGTGCTCCAGCTGGGCTCGACTCTTGTCCCTCTCGGCTTCGCCCAGCGCCCGGGTGAGCCGCTCCACCTGGGCGCTCAGCTCCCTCGCATCCCTCTCCAGGTCCCCCACCTGGCTCTCCCACTGGGACTGGCAGCCCTCCAGCTTCAGCCGCAGCTCATGCCTGCCCTGCTCCAGCTCCTAAACAGAGGTGGAAAAGACCAATGTCTTAATAGGTGGCAGTGGGAATATCACTGAGGGACAACAAAAGTCAAGCATGTCAAACTATAAATGCAGTTCATTCAAAATGCTTACACAATGTGTTGGTTTGAAACTACAGTGCCAATAAATGATCCTTGTTGGCAATCGGATGTGACAATAACATATTGTTTTGGAAAGAATCAACAATGAGCCTCATCTAGGGGAAATGTGATCACAGGAAACTTGTGACAGCTGTAATCTGAATTGAGTCGCAAAAAAAACAATTTGTCCTACTACAGACAAACACCCAACCTGTTATTTATTCCATTAGAGCTGAAATGTGGATTAGTCAATCAACAGAAACTTAATCTACAACTACACTGATAACTGATTAATTATCTTCTCAACTGTTTCATGTGATGGAATAGATAATAGATAGATAGATAAAAGGGTTTTGGACCGTCAATCAAACAATAAAGCTAATTTGCATATATGCAATTAATTGACAAAATAATCAGGAGAAGAATTGATGATGAAAATAAATGCTTGTTGAGCCTTATATTCAATCATACCTCAGCTTCAGACATACTGTATCTTCATGTCACTTTGTAAAGTACTTTTGTCACATTTCCACCTCGTCTGTTTGTCCTTCATGTGATTTAAGTGAGAGTCACACCTGATAAGATTTAAGACTGAACTTCTGAAGGAGACATCAGCATTCACCCTGAGAATTGCAGTGAGCCCATTATCAAGTCTGTCCTAACCACTCAGGTGTGTAACGTTGTGCAGCAGACATCAGCTTCACGATAAAGACAAACACAGGTAGTCTAATAGACAGCTTGATTTCAGCTGCTGCCTTTGACTTTGCTGCTGTTGGGCTGGATTCATCCGTTGTTTTGTAGACATTTATTAAATGTGGAGAATCCTCACTAAGTAATTTCAGGGTGCTTAAAGTGTGTGAGCGTTGAGGGGGACGCCAGGAAATCTGTGGATATCGCTGCTGACCATGTAACTGCATTTATCTCCCTGTGTTCGAAGCAGAAGTTAATGGCTCATGCCTCATTAGGAGTTGGTGTCGTAACATGGGAGAGTTATCCGAAATACTGTTTGGAGTTTGATCTTTTCAGAGGGAAAAGACAGAGGGCACAATGAGAGTACAAAGGCATGAGGCCGATCAGACACAGCAAAGTTTAGTGATATAACAATCTAAAGAGAAACCATTATGCCTGTTTACACTGTAGTAGCCTTTGTGAGTGGCAGCTGCTTTGGTAATGATAATGCAAAGTCCTTGATACATTTACAGTATTTGCTATGAATGTTAAATATATCTCACTAACTTATATATATAAAAAAAAGATTTACAAAGCATTTAAGAGTATAACCTACTGAATGATGCTCATGTTGTTTCTCAACACATAAATAGTAGTTTTTCCATTATCTTTTCAAACTGAAAGTCATATATTGCATCAAAGTTGAATATTTAAAGTTGTCATTTGGACACACAACCACAAAGAAACTGCCAACTAGGTGTAATCTTCCTGGTGCATATTTACCACATATATCTCAACAAATATAACCTATCTATGGTCATTATAATTCATGATACATTCGTTAAGAAAAGTCCAAGATAGATGTGGAGTATATTTTCTATACTGGATTTAGTCAGCCTGTGCCCACAGAATGGAGTTAACAAAAATCAGGAAACTTCATTTCATTTTAATCCGCCCATGTCAGACATCAGCTAAAACCGAGTCGGCAAAACTTTGAAACAATTTTTCTCTGAACACCGCCATTAAGATGTATTTATTTAGTAAGTAGTCTTACCTCCAGCTTGTCTGCGTACTGTTCATGAAGTTTTTCGCTCTGCTCTTTCAACTGACGGTTTTCCAGGAGCAATGCGTTTCCCAGCTGGGCTGCCAAAATAACCTCTTCCTCCTTTTGTTTCAAAGCAGCCAGAAGTTCATTGGGGTCTTGATAATCTGTTATTTCCTCCGCTCCGTAGTCGAAGCAGAAATCCTCCTCCTCGTCCATTTTCTGGGACTTGAAGCTCCATTCGTCCAGTCGATCCATGACAGAGTTAATTCAGATTCAGTCACAGTGTTTTGTTTTGGGTTTTCTTTTTTTTTTTTTTTTATGGTGAAAATACAAAATCACGCTGAAACGTTGCCTCACGTGTGAATAAGATGTCCATCCATAACACCTGACTGCTGCTGTTGTCTCAGTGAGCGTCTGCGTGCACGGTGAAAGTGAAGCTGTTGCTGCTGCCTCTGACACCGGCAGATGACTGCTTGTCTCCAGGGGGCGTTGGCTTCAGTCACCTGAGCAACTGTAACCACCCCACTGACAACAACCACACTGACACCTGTCCTGACTCAAGGTTCAAAGTCACTGTGTGTCACAGAGGGAAAAAGACACAAACACCTGTATGATGGGATTCAATTCAATAAATGCTACTTCACTTCAGAAGTCCCCTCGTTAGTGTGTGTCTACTTCATAAACATCACGTAAAGTATTGATTAGAAATGTGCTGGATAGCTGAATCAAACCTTCACTGAAGTTTCAGAAAATGCAGAAACCTACTGATTGTAGGACTGAGGTGTTGTTAGATTACTTTGGGGTCTCTGTTGTTGTGGTCATGTCACAGTGGAGCAGAATGACATGTACCATGAATGCACAGTATCACTTCTTTGTTCCTCCTTGACGTTTTGCCTTGTTATAATATACCATTGATTTTCCTCACTGTGTGTATTTTTACCTCCGTATTTGTATTAACAGTAAAATGCCCTTTACATTTAAATACAATTAAAATGAAGTTCAGCCCGCTCAGACAATATAATGAATATGTTTTATACTATGGGCCTAAATGTATGTTTTCAAGTATTGTGCCTATAAAACGTATGGAAAATGTATGTTGGTGTAATTATTCACCCCCAGCCAGTATCTAGTACATGCAATTGCAGTTATGACAGTCCTTGCAGGGTGTCACTGTGTTACTTCATCCAACAAGTGCTCAACAAGTCCACCATGCATGATCACTGCTGCCAAAGAGGGGGAGTGTCTGCTCGCTTTGTCTGGCCACTTGCCAGAGGTCAAAGGTCAGCCCCCACAAGGTTTCATGGAGCTGGGGGACAGTGTCAGGGGAATAAAAGACGAAGCATCCTGACGCATGGCGAGGCTTTTGTTGTCGGGGAGGCCACAGCTTCTGTACATATGGCAGCAGGGACCAAGCAAACGTGGAAGCACTGTATGCCGAGGCTCAGTATGCCTCGCCGCCATTGTCCCCATTGTTCCTGTTAAGTTCATAGGCGGCTGATGGAGGGGCTTGTGCCGTAAGCGTGGTGAGGTGTCTCACGTAGCCTACCACCTGCAGTGAAGTCTACATGTGGTCAAACAGTGGTCACAGAGAGAGGGGAGGCCTTTTAGAGAGAGACATCAGTGGAAGGGACAGTCTTATTAGGCATTAGGCAAGAGCAGGCGGCTGCCCCAGCCCAACAAAAGATAAATATCAACTGTTTTCTGCACTTATTACAATAAAAAAAACAACACCTTCTTATACTGACTATCCCACTTTGCTTTCCCAGAGTGATGGTGCTGCCTAAGTTCAAGGCTTTCTGCTGAAAGAGCTGCAGCAGCAGGTGTGCAGAAATTGACCTGAAGCTACCCAAGCAGAGCTGACAACCATAAAAGCCTGGTTGATGTTTTTAAATCAAAAGATGCCAGCGCTCCCTGACAGCAATAATACTCTTTATAACACTCTCGGTGTTCTCAACCAGCTCTTGTGAAGCAAATATCAGCTGCACTTGCCTGCATCAGCAAGACCTGTGACAGTGTGCAGAGTGCTGAGTGCGCCAAATGAGGCTCGGAGAAAAGGCCACATAAATGTGAGGAGGACGGATCATAATAAAGATGAGGAGAACACTGTAGCAGAGCCAGGACGCGGTGAGTGATGCTATATATCATGATTCTCAGAAGAGAGAGAGAGAGAGAGTTCATGCTCAGCATTATTTGCTTCTCTGAGCTCTGATTAGGTAAAATAGATTGAAAGGGGCGAGTGTTGGGATTCAGAGAAGTTTGATGAAGTTTGTGTTTGACTGCGGCTAGTATGTTCATTTCATATATCCATATGTTCACATGACCAAGGAGAGCTGTATTAAAAGTAAACAGAGGCTGATTTTACTTACAATGTACAGCAAATTTACATGATGTCTCAGAGAAGCTCCTTAAAACGAGTTGCAGTCATGTCTATGTGCTATTATTGGATTGTTATTATTGAAGCATTAACATTTTAATGTTGATTGAGATGAAGCAGATTTTAATACTTTCATACACTGCTCGATCATGTCTTTTAAGTTGGTCACGTGTTTTATAGGTAAAATCTCCAGAGTAACTAGTGACTAAAACTCTCAAAGAAATATTGTACAGTAAAAAAAAAATACAATGTTTCCACCTGAAATGTAATGGAATAAAAGTATTAAGAAGCATTAAATAGAAATACTTGAGGAAATGTCTGAAGTGCAGTACTTGAACAAATATATTCTCTATTTCCACCTTTGAAGGCCACCACAAACCTCTAGTGGCATCTAGTGGATAAAAATGTAAATGAGACAAAAACAGTGTCAACAGAGTCTGTACAATGTAAATCTTGTAAACAGGGACGGCTTTCTCCTCTCTGGAGGGAGAGTGTTTGGTGTAAAGTGGGTGTACACATTTGGGTGCTTCGATTTACAATCTAAATCCAAAATATAGAAATGTCTTTGGATTATGTAAACAGATGGTATGTTGTATATATACCAATTTTCCGATTCCCTTTTTACCATATAGTTGTTTTATCATTTTTTATAGACTGGTGTTTTATATGAATCTCCTGTTTTCTGTTTTATATATTTTCTACACATTTTGATTCATTTTTTGGTAATTTTATTTTATTAATTTTTTCAAATGCTTCATGTATTTATTTTCACTACAGCTGCTGTACACACTCCGGCCTGCAGGTGGCACTCTGCACCACGCCATTAAACACTGTAAAAAGAGGAAGCACAAGAGCAGAGAACAACTTGTAAACACGGTGAAACTCTCTGTAGTTAAGTAGAGCTGACGTTTACAGGTGTATTCGCTGTTTACTGTTACAGTGACCATGGAGAGGAGCGTAGAGACGGTTTCAGCCATTAAAGCTTTAGGGTAAGTAACGTTTAACTGCTTTGTTTTTCCTGCGTAGTCACCGTGCCTCACCTGTTCATTTACTGCCTTTCCTCTGGTCTGTATCAACTCACCTGTCGGCGTTACTTCCTGTACAGGTACCCGGGCCGGTCCTGCCTCACGCGGTGTAAATGTGACGAGCTTCCCTGTCCGCTGCTCACCTGGCTGTCTGCAGAGCTGAGGACAGCCTGTCCAGAGCTGCAAGGTGAAACAGTGAGCTGTAATCCAGTTTCACTAACAGCAGAGTAATATCCAGATCTATTGAGGCTTTTTTTTTCTCTGAAACAAACTGCCACATGACCTGAGGTCTGTTTAAAACTTGAATGAAAAGTTTTCTATTTTCTTAAGGTTTGCAATTAGTTACTGTGTGTCTGAGAAATGTGTGTGCTAGTCAGTTTCAGTGGTTTTTGTGTGTGGACCGGTTGTAAATTTTTTCCCTTTGGTATAATTGTATTTTCTTAATTATTATAGTTTCCTGTACATTTGTTGCTGTATGCATTTTATTAGAACAGCAACTAACAATTATTATCATTATCAGTTCACCGGTTCATTATCGAGTATCATTATTGCACGATTAACTGATTAATTATTTGGCCCATTCAATTTATGAAAGTAACATGAAATCTCAGCACAGTTTCTCAAAGCCTAAGCTGATTTATTCATTTTGTTTTTTCCAGCTCACTGTCCAAATCCAAATATATTCAGGGAAGAAGTATTTACATTCATGGAGCTGGAACAAGTGAACGATTAATCTGCCAATATAGCCTTGATTAATTAATCAATTATGCCAGAAATTATCAGAAATGCCCATCAGAATTTTCAGTTTACCACCATGTGAAATAGATAAAGCAACCAATCCTCAGATTTGAAAAGCAGGAACCAGAAAATGTTTGACAGTTCTGCTTGAAAAATGACTCCATTTTCAATGACGCAATTCATTGGTTAACAAAATAGCTGCTTATCCCTGTTCTATCTACCCTTGCCTTTCCCTTTCTTTAGACTTAGGTGGGACAGGCGACGTCTTTCTCGTGGGAGAGCTGAGAGTTTTATTATCAAACATGGTCTCCCCGCCCACGTTTCTGACCTCAGAGGTGCTGGAGCCATCCATCCTCAACAAAATCATCGGTGAGAAATAATAAATATAGGAGTCTAATGTATTCTGTTGTAGAGTTGTGCGCTTAAGGTCATAAGAAATGATTGTAGTGCTAATGGACTGGTACATTTTTATTGCACATCATTTTTAAATGAAGGGTGTATTGTCCTAAAAAATCCCTCAGATTTCCTGGTATCAGAATTACAAGCAGCTCACATGATCCAGCATAAGGAATTACATCCTGAGGAGAAGACGACAGGAGAGGAATCTGAAAAAGAGCAGCGAGCGGTAGATCAGAGCCAAGAGTTTTGTCAGGAACATGAGGAGGATGATGTTTATGACAAAGACAGAAGGAAGGCTGAGATGCAGGCAGAGTGGATATTACTGCTGCGCGCCCTCGACATGGACGCTTCCACTCAACTTGCAGATGTATTGAGTGAGGTAAGGCTGACGAAAGAGAGACTGACCTATGTGTAAGTCATGATTACACAGTTTAGATTCACTTATTTTCTGTTATTTCAATACAGGTGGAGTCCAGGCTTGCTCGTCTACCATGTGGGGGCATGATGGACCCCCTTCTTAACAGCAGCCTCAGCTCACAGCAGTGGGTAAGTTGACAGGACTCAGTTCATTAAACATCAGGTGTAACTCTAACATCAGCATTTCAACCTTTTTTCGTTTGTGTTTCTCAGACACAAGTTAAAGAGATCGGTCATTTTCTGTCAAAGGACTATCAGTGTCGGTGGCAGATGATGATCAAACGCTTCCAGGTTACACTTGAGTCATTTGCATGGGGAGAAAAACAAAAGGTAGGCATGTTAAATCACAAACTCAATGATGGTGATTCATAAAAAGTTGAAATAAAAACAGAGTTACTTCAATGGTAGCATAAAAATAACTATATATAGTAAGCGGAAAACTGGATTCACATTTGACAGCTATTATGGACTAACTGTCAAAATCAGTAAGAATGAAGAAGTCACAATAGGAAGCATTACACAATAATTAATCTAATTGATTAATGATTGTTTACATTAGTTCCTTAATTAATTGAGTGATTATTTTGTTTCTATAACATAAGGTAACAGTGAAAAATGCCAATCACAATTTCATACAGCGCAAGGTGATGTCATTAGTTTCCTATCATGTACAACAAAGATATGCTGGAACCTCCAAATATTTGAAATCAAAGATTTCAGCTCAATCATTCCCGTATTTGCAGGAGCGCAGTGAAGCGCTGGCCTCAGTGCCCCCTCTTGAATCCCTCACCAGTTCCTCTCGAGTGTCCCTGTCTCATCTGCTTGCTGCCAGAGAGGATCAGTCCTTCATTGAGCCAATCAAGGCTGGAGCAAGGACAGCCGTGTACAAGGTACAGCTGTGAACAGTTATAAACTATGCCTGTGAGCCTGAATGAAGACACTTCTAGCTCAGAATACAGATGGTTTCTAATCTCTCTTTGATCTCACTAGACACGGATGGGCAGCGTACCTGACAGAGGAGGACGGCCAGGGGAAATTGAGCCACCTATGCCAGTGTGGGAAGAGCGAAGAGCAAAAGGAAATCGATCAGGACGAGGAAGTGGACACCATCAACGGCGTAAATTTTCAGATAAGAAGAAAGGGAAAAAAGAGTAACATGTCTTTTTCTTTGGCTTTACAGCTTAATATGAGTAAAAATTGATCATTTTCTTTTATGTAAGCACTTAGTATCAAATAAAATATGGCTGTGGAATGCTACATATGATTTAATTTTATAATTATAAATGTGTGTATAATTTTTAGTACATAGACTTACCTCTCTGTGCACATTTGTAAAAATAGCTTGTCATAATGCACTAGTGTGTGATGAAATATTTTTGTTTATGAAAGAACAAAGCAGAAAAATAATTTAACTAGATTTTTTTATACACGTTGGCTTTGCACATTTATAGATTTAGGTTTGTTTGTTTGAATAAAGTTATTAAACAAATTTATTGTAATTTTGTGTGTAATGTAGGCTTTGTTGATATCCATCCATATCTTGGCTTTAATGATATAATTATATTATTGTATTTTATATTTCAGTTGTTTTTAAAAAAAAAAAACAAAAAAAAAAAACATAGTGATATTATTGTATTTTATGTTTCAGGCATAAGAAATGCAACCAATTCGATATTATTGAATATTTGCCCAGGCCTAGTGTAATGTTGATATGCTTTTATGCTTAACACAGCCTGGCAATGACTGTTAAATTACCAATTATTATGTAGTGAGAAAACATATAACTCATATAAATGATATTTAAACTATTATTACAAAACTTGGTTTAGCTGTGATCAATTGGCCTCCCCAATATTCATTAAGCTTCCCTGCCTCAGGCAAATTTAGGTGCTAAATGAGGTACATATTTTGTATCAGTCTGATAGAAAGCCTGATCAGAGATGGCTGTAAGGCATGGGTGTTTAGTTATAATGGGGTAAATATGGGGCAACCAGATAGCCAAGTGCTTAGGTCACATACCATATGAGTGCAGATGCTCCCAGACTGACTCCTGGGTGGCTGGAGTCTTTGCTGCATGTCATTCACCGTCTCTCTGTCCCTCAATTACCTGTCTCCCTACACTGCATAAAATGCCCCAAAAAATAAATAACTTTATAATGAGGTACACATGTCCCACGGGCAGAGGGACATTGCAACATTGCAGTTTTGCAATTGCACATTTTTTTTCAACACAGTCGTAGCCCTCAGTATACACTCACTGAGCACTTTATTAGGAACATCATACTAATACTGGGAAAGGCCTCCTTTTGTTCACAAAAGAGTCTCAATGATCTCAATTTTTCATGGCTTTGATTCCACAAGATGTTGGAAACATCTCTGAGATTCTGCTACATGTTGACAGGATTGCATCACATACTTTCTGCAGATTTGTCAGGTGCACATTTATGTTGCTAATCTCCTGTTTTACCACATCCCAAATGAAATGAAAATTGAAAAAGCAACAAAAACTGTAGACAGATTTTGTGAAGCACACAAAAACATTTGACTTTTAAAGAATAATTTTATTGTAATGTCAGACAAAAACATGGGAAAACAACAGTGGTTACATCAGTTTAAGCTTAAAAAGACACTAAGGGAGTTAACGAGTTATATAACTGTAATGCATGCACCGTCACCATGGTTCCGCCATACCGGAAGTTAACCGACAGACAAATGATGTAACACATCGAAATTTCCGGAATAGCTAAAGGTCGAGTTAACGTGACAACAGCTCAACATTGTGCCTGTGTATAACAGCCAGAAAACCAATAACTACTCTAATAATTCAAAAATGCCAAGAGGAAGCAGAAGCCGGACTTCCAGGATGTCCCCTCCAGCCAGGTAACATTTAGCATTTAGTGCCATTTGTTAGTTAAAGCTTTTGAAACGTAGTGAGGATAGTGTGTGGTTTAGGAAACATGCTAGCGACTTAAGGTAACGTACGTACGACACGAACGTTTGTTAACCAATGACCTGGGATTCACAACTGCAATCATTTTATAGTTATTATTTTTGTACATTAAAGTGTCTTGAAACTGCTGTTTCATAAAAGTCCTTGATAAAAGGAATTAAGGTCACCGTTTTTAATCAGTGTTTATCTGATGAGTGGCATTAAACATTTTTAAACAATCTATTATTAACTTACAGGCAGTGTTACATGAAATCTTTGGACTTGAGAGACTCGGTCCCACAAATTGTAACATGATTTTAATGCCAAACTAACCGCAGAAAATCTCATAAGTGACCTAAAGTGACCCCAAGTGCCTCTGCCACATATAGTTCACACTGCCTTGTTAAAGCAATGATATGTTCTACAGTTGTATCACATTGTACAGGACTTGCATTGTTTTTATTTATCATTTGTGAGTGCTGATGTCCTCTCAAAAGTATGAAATGAATCTACGAGTTAACTTGATGTTTGCAGTTAACAGAGTCAGAGTCATGAGTAAGAAAGTTTGAATACCAACAAATTTGGGGGAAAAAATGGTATCGGTAAATACAGGTGGTTCCGATTGCTGATTGTGTTTGGATTGAGCTTTGAAACATCTTTTCTCTTTACAGCCGGGCACCACCGATGGCCAGGGCTCCACCACCAATGGCCAGGGCTGCACCCCCTCCCTCTCATGCCCCGGCTCCAATGCAAGCCCCTCCGTCTGCTGTGGGTGCTCCAGCTGCAGCACCCAGGCAGCCAGGTATGTTTGCACAGATGGCGACTACAGCCGCCGGTGTGGCAGTGGGCTCTGCAGTAGGACATACCATCGGCCACGCTATGACTGGAGGCTTCGGTGGAGGACAATCAGAGTCTGCCAAGCCTGATGTCACATACCAGGTAAATAAACTGTGATCAAAGGACTGGAATAGCATCGGGGCAGATTAGTGTGTCTGACATATGGTAGGTAGGTCACCAGGAACAAAGGAAGTGTGTGTGTATTTGGGGGTTGGAGAGGGAGGCAAAGTAGTGATGATAAGTAATCCATAGATCAGTGCATGCAATTGCATCCACTGTAATAATTGAGGTTAATAAACAATAACCAAGTTAAGCAATGGCATGATTATTGCAACTGGTGTACACACTTAAACCATGTTATCTTTATCTTTAAGTAAGATTGTACATGGAGTTAGCAGTACTTTATTAGAGATGGAGGATGAAACAGCTATTATCCAACTAAAATACAAGTAGTAGTAGTTGTAATAAAAGTAGTTAACTGGGTGTAATTGAGTCGTTTAATGTACTGATGTAAAAGAAATGTCAATGAAGTTTCACGAATTTAACCGTTAACCATGTACATAAGGATTTCTCTAAAGTGTATATCCACAGAGATATTGAGGTATTTGTGTGCTGACTGATTCCACTTCCTTGTCTGTATCTAATCAACTTTAAATCAAACACATGTAAGCCTTAACCATAAGCCATATCTTGGCATGTAGCAAATTTTGACACTTGCCTGATTTATTGCTGTGTTTGGTCTTGCAGTATTTTTTGACTAGAAGTGTTACATGCTCTGTTTTGGGGAAACTGCAGTTGTTTGCTTATTAGTTGCATGAACATGCTCTTTAAATATGACATGTACAGTAAATATGTCCTGTCTTTCAGGAGCCGTACCAGGCTCAGCAGCCACAGTCCATGTACCAGCAGGAGGCCCCTCAGCAGCATCAGGCCTGCTCTTATGAGCTCAAACAGTTTGTTGATTGTGCCCAAAACCAGAGCGACCTCAAACTGTGCGAGGGCTTCAGTGAAGTGCTCAAACAGTGCAGGTTCGCTAATGGTAAGTGAAATTAATTAAATTACATTACCTGCGGATTTATATGTGATAAGTGCATCCTGGGCCACTAATGGAATTATATCATTATAATTTTTCATTATTTGTTTTTGAAAGTCTCAACACAGTTTAGGTTTTATCCTTGCTTTTATTTTAGACCAGATCAATACATTGTCTCTGCAGTTTAGGTCTCGCTGTTTGTTGTACTTATAAGGAGGCTTTTCATAAGCTGTTAGTCATCCAGACGTCACAGCCAAATGACTTTGCACTGTGCTGGACATGGTGCTGATGTAATGTGTTGCAGTACCCCGCATGGCCATAGGGAGGAGTAGCATTAAAGGTTTTCTGAATGCATCATTCAACCAGCTTTTTTTTCTTGTATTATTATTTTTAAAATACGACAAATCAGTTATTACAAATGATTGGCAGTATGAAAACCTCATTAAACTTTTCTCTTTTCTCCACAGGTATGTCATGAGACAGAGGAAAACCTGAAGAGTGAAGTACATGAACAAACTGCAATAAGCAACTATACTGGATACGAAGAGTGTGTGATTCACAAGAGATCAATAAACATATTTTACTTTGACAGTTGATTATCTTCAGAAAACATTGTATTCATTTCTCAGGAGAGCATCATACTGCTTGTAATCATAGTCTTATAAATAATGTTTATATATTTTGGTGTGGCATGTTTTGAGTTGATTTCAGTTGTCAGTGTTTCCATCAGCTTCATTGCTTTTGATTTAAATTTCATCACATACTCAAAAGTGAACTGCACTAGTTGCAGATCGTGATAACTTGTGAAACCACCACTTTCCATTTTCTGGAGCATAGATATGCACAGTTTTATTGTAACAAATTTAGGTTTAAAAATAATAAAGCACTTGGAACATGAATGCACTGTGATGTGTGATGATTTATTACTCTGCCTGCCCAGACAGAGCACATTATTACGTTGGACTCTTCAAGAAACATTTCTATTTTTACATGCCATTTCTTTAATTAGACTTTAAGAGCGACAAAGCAGGGACCACCTGACACCTGTCATGTCATTACAGCCTCAATGCAAATCCACAAAGTGAACGTTGCATGTGAAGTAATATAGGGTGATGTAGGGCAATCCTGAGTCTCCAAATGTCTATAACTGTCTCCTGGTGAGAGCAAGAGCTGCGGGGTGTTATTTCATGGATCTGGATTTTGTGTGGGCAAACGTTCAGAGTGTGTAACTGCTGCTCCTGTTCCTTCTGCTGCTGTGGAAGCAACAATTTATTTTTGGCATCTGACATTAGAGCTCACCCTTTGCAATGGCAGGAGCAGCCCCACAAAGCCGCGACAGCACCGGCGTTTGGCTGGACATCTTTGTCCGTCCTCTTAACACTTTGTGAACAGACCCAGTATTGATGATGGATAACCTTCGTATCAGGGACTGACCGGCACGGTGAGTGAACCAGCGGGTTTTTTTTTTTTTAAATCTTTTTTTTGTTTTTTTATGTGTTGCTTTGTTGGAGCCCTCTAAAGGTCAAATAGTGAGAGCGGATGAGAGGGCGATCCAGTTCACACACTACGGCACATTGCTGTATTAGTCCACACGCTGCTGTGTGTCGAGTGTGACACGAAGTCTGGGACGATAACTTGACTTGGTCCAAAACAGTTTGTTCGCTCGTTAGATCCCATGACAAGCAACATGCGTGAAGCAGAGCTGACATTATTATTCAAACATGTCACTGTAATTTCATAAAAATCAGTGGAAGTACCGATACTGACAAAGGCAACACAAACCCCTGATAATGCATCTTGAAACCCTCTTAAAACTCTCATTATAATAAGAACAACGTGAAATGTGCATGAAATTAGTTCAATCAAGTTCAATCCATGGAAAGTGGAAATCTTTCCATCTATCTTTCTAGTCTGAAGATTTGGTTTAATTTAGTTTTTTAGAATTAATTTTCAGATTCTTTGGCTGGAAAATGAGCTCATAAATATTCAGATCAGAACTCTGCCACGTGAGTACAATTTAGCCCCTGGTCTGAATGACAGTGTGAAATAAGAGTAGAGCAGTACATTGACACTTGAACTTTACTTGAGTTGAGGAACATATTGTACTTCTTTCTCCGCTACAAACGTTGATAGTTATTAGTTACTGTGCTGATAAACATAAAGAAACCTAATATATTGTTACAGATTAATCCACCCAAAAGTATAAAAAGTATCCTAGAGCTATTATCAGTGATTATATCCATTCATCATTCAGTCTGCAAATTATTTTCTCACTCATTCAATAAATGGTTTAGTCTATGAAAGGTAAAATGGGCAATGAGAGGTGATGTCTTCAAATGGCTTGTTTGGTCCAACCAGCATCGAAAACCCATTCAATTCAATTTACATATTGTGATATTATTATTACAGAGAAATTCAGCAAATCATCATTTGAGAATCTGCTACCAGAAAATGTTTGTAATTTCTGCATAAAACAATTAATTATAATCATAGTTCCTGATTGTTCTGTCAGTTAATTAATGGAATAATAATCGACAATCATTTCAGCTCAATAGTTTCATCACGACCAAGTGCTGCTGATGAATGCATATATTAACACAATATATAACAATATAAACACTGTCAGGGCTCGTTATGCTGTATATTGTGTGCTGTTACTCTTGATTACACTGTACATTTTGCTGATGATACCTAAGTCATTTTACTTTTGTGAGATTTTAGATCTAGAACTTGTATCTACTTGTAATAGAATTGAAATATGTTTATATTACATGAAGTAAATCACCTGAATACTCTTTCCACCAATAATCATCTGCAGACGTGTTACTTTACATCTAGCTCCGATGAAACTGTCTCAACTAAAGCAGCGCTGTGTCAGTGGAAAGGCAGGTTTCACTGCTGAACATGTTTTCTGTCCACAGCCTGTTGTGAGCTGTAAGAGGAGAGCAGTTTAGTACCTTTGGTGGTGAACCAGCATCACTCCATCATGACCAAAGACGAGGAGATACCAGACTGGGTCGGGGCTCAGGAGTTCTACGGCAAGTATGAGCCCAAGGAGATTCTGGGAAGGTACGTTCACAAAGCACACGTCCATAATATAACCTGAAAGTGGGGGTCGGGACCCCCACAAGGGTCATAAGCCTTATTACTTTAGGACTCTAAAAATATTCAAATGAAGCAAAGAAAATCACAATCTTTCAATTGGTCATAACCAGTAAACACTTGTGACTTTTGATAAGGGGATGCCAATAGATTTAAAATATTAACTTGCTTCATTTTAAAGGAATAGTTCAACATTTTGGGAAATATGCTTGTTCACTTTATTGCTGAGAGTTTAATGAGAAGGTTGATGCTGCTCTCATAGTTATGTTTAGTTACATGATGCTACACACTCAACACATTATCATTATTATATTTATTCGACTAAGACTTCAGTTTGACCAAAGGATCTCTTTTGGTGTGGACAGTACAAAAACAAGCTGAATGGTTTCCCTGAAGTTTCCCAGAAGTCCCTGAGAAATGTCAACAACGCCCGAGCCTGCTCATTGTCATTCCCCACCATCTGTCAGACGGTGGTGCTGTTACGTAAAGCACAGTGTTCGAGGAAGATGCATTCATTAACTTCAGCATGTTTTGGACAAAGAGTTTAGTGTTGCGAGTGGCCCGGGATTGGCCGGCGCGCTGATAGATTATGTAATTTCACTCCATTTCTCACATGCAGGTCACGAGGTCACCGGATGTGGACAATGTGTTCAGCTGCTAGTATTCTTCACGTGGCTCAGTCAGCTTCACACACAGGGGACAGAGAGTTAGATGAGTTTCTGTGTATTAGTCACTTCAGGTTTCTGTTATAAAATCATAGTTTATATACATGAGAAAAGATGGACAATCACAGTGATGAGGTTAGATTTAATTTGACTTGATGTTTTTACTGTTTTTTCTGGAAGTTAATGATAAACAAGACCAGTGTTTTGCATGAATACATTATCTATTACTTCGAATGACACAGTCCTCACTGTTTATACTTACTAAACATCTGGATGGATACTTTTCCTTAGTTTGAGTATGTGAAACATTTGGTTTTCATTTTGTCATCCATAAAGAGCGGTACTGATATACTGGATAAAAAAAAGGATTTAAAGGATAAAACCTCTGACAGTTCTCACAGAAACTTTGAGTTTGTTGTTTGAATTCCTGACTGAAGCACACAAACATGTGTCTTTCAAGTCCAGCTGTCCAAACAGAAACTTCTGAAGAAATCAGCCAACTAGGCTTTAGATAAGAAGGCTGATGTGTTTTTCTCTTCCTCAGGGGAGTGAGCAGTGTGGTGCGTCGCTGCATCGACAAACACTCGTCTCAGGAGTACGCGGTGAAGATCATCGACATCACCCCCTCAGACAAGATGAGTCCGCAGGAGATCGAGGAGCTCAGAGAGGCAACAGTGAAGGAGATTGACATCCTCAAGAAAGTCTATGGACGTGACAACATCAGTAAGCACATTCCCCAGACAGAGCTGAATTAAAACTGTGTGCATCAGCCCAGGAGTCCTACTATTGCTTCCACAAAGCAAAAAGACTTTGTGTGGCCTTTGTCCCACTAACCTGCTGAGGAGGTCAGCTGTGAAGGGGCATTTGTTTCCAAGTGATCCACATTATCTACTGATTTAAGACCTTTTTGTTTTACCTGCCTTGATTAAATACTGAATGTGTCTCAAACGTTTCTCTCTCTCTCTCCAGTACAGCTCAAAGACTGCTTTGAGTCCAAAGCCTTCTTCTTCTTGGTTTTTGACCTGTAAGTGTCAGATCTCAAGTTTTACATGGCTATGTTTTAAACTAAAAAGCAACAGATGTTCAAAAGTTTTATTTTCTTTCTCTCCAGGATGAAAAGGGGTGAACTTTTTGACTACCTCACAGAGAAAGTTACTCTGAGTGAGAAGGAAACCAGGTCAGTGAGCGTGTTGTTTTCATTGTTGGAGGCAGGAGACACAAGCTTCATCTTTTAAAGATCTTGAAAGAGTCTGGCATGTGTTGCTTTTAGGAATATCATGCGTTCTCTGCTGGAGGTGGTCCAGTTTCTCCACAGCCAGAACATCGTCCACCGGGACCTGAAGCCTGAGAACATCCTTTTAGACGACGACATGAACATCAAACTCACCGACTTCGGCTTCTCTGTGCAAATACAGCCGGAAGAGAAGCTCAAAGGTTAGTTAGAGCATTTAAACATTATTACAGTATGTTTCTGGATTGTTGATAAATTTAAGGTCATGTCAGACAGACAAGTTGACCTCTACATGGTCCAAATCACTCACTGAAACCACTCATCAGTATCAAGGTAGACAGACACTTAAACACAGATTCAGCAGAAATTAATTCTCCAGCATATTCAGGCGAGGATCATTAAGTGTCCTGCACCAGTAAAGTCCCAGCCGGTTGCACAACACGCTCCCGTCTCTCGTAGCTGCTCTTACAAAGGTTAAGGTGCAACAGGACACTCTATTTGGTGTGGTCCCAGACACTCGGAGCACACTGACCTTTCCAAATAGGCCCCCGATAAAGCAGCAGATCATTACCAGTGGGAACTGGCAAGACACACGTCTAATGGGCCGGTACATCATCTTATCTTTTTGCTTAGTTGGTAAATACACTATGTGAAGTGCATGTTAAATTACTTCCATATCTACAGTGACCCTCACCATCAAAATGCACAGTGAAGGTGAATGAATTTCAGCATCAACATCTGTTAAAATGGGATTCAAAGATGTTATAGCTGTTATATAAACTGTTTTCTAGTTAGACTGAACCCACTAGAAAATGTGGAAATTAACTCATTATTATTCCTTTATTTAAGTCATTGTTTGATTTACTAATTAGCCAAACTACTTTTTCTTTTAAAGGAATCAAAGACCAGCCTCTTTTTGTGCTTTTACAATAAGCTTGGCTCATCCACATGGGATAAACTGTTTATTGTGAGGACAGTCCACAGTCTTGAGAGCACTGTTGTTGTTGCATGTTGTTTTTCCTTTTTTCCCCTTGAAAAGCACTTTGTAATCTCTGGTTATACAGAGTTGATATGATAGTTGATGCAGCATTACAGCATTAGCATTAGCATTAGCATTCTGTCTGAGTGAGAGATTGTATTGCTCTTTTCGCCCCTGCGTGATCTCTGAGGGATAGTTTACACAATGACACAACATGGTGACCACGCATGTATATCCCTTTATAATTTTCACTGCCTGAGCCCGGATTATTTCACAGCTCATTAAAAAGGTTTGAATCATACATTGTGTTTTACAGTAAATGAACATTTTGATTTTGACCCGTCTGTATTGCAGAGGTGTGTGGGACCCCTGGTTACCTGGCTCCTGAGATCATCGAGTGCTCCATGGATGCAGGACACGCAGGATATGGGACTGCTGTGGACATGTGAGTGTCCTGAGGCTAAAACCTCAGTGGAAAGGCATCTGAACATCGCACATATAAACTGAACTATATACAAGCAAAGATAAACACACTTTCTGAGCTTGGTTGTCTTCTGGTTTGTGTTTGCAGATGGAGTTCAGGGGTGATCATGTTCACTCTGCTCGCAGGCTCTCCACCCTTCTGGCACAGGAAACAGATGATGATGTTGCGTATGATCTTGGCCGGCAGCTACGACTTTGCATCTCCAGAATGGGAGGACCGCTCAGACACTGTTAAAGATTTGGTACGCTTTTTTTTTATGTAAAATGCTTGTCTCTTTCAGCCTTAACTAAGTATTGGTAATATTTTTTCAGTGGTGTTGTCAAAATTGGAAGTTGCCGTAAGGTTTTAATGAACAAAACTCTCTATGTGGTTTCCTCAGATCTCTCGGATGCTGGTGGTGGACCCAAAGCAGCGTTTCACCGCCACAGATGCTCTCAACCACTCGTTCTTCTCACAGTATGTGGTGGATGAAGTGCGGCAGTTCAGTCCATACAGGCGCTTCAAGGTGAGATGAAAGAGATTTCGGGAAACATGTTTTTCTTGTTCTCAGTTACAATCAGCAATTATCAAAAAGTACACCATAGACCCTGTTCTTAACCTTCCATCATGCAGGTCTGATTTTCTGGCTTGACCCATGAATGCAACACTATTTGAGAGTTGACACTCAAACGTTTTTGGACACAGAGACAAAAGAGAGTAAAATGTATGAAATAACCCCCCCCAAAAAAAAATATATTTTTTTTTTAAATGCCCCCTTTCTTTCATAGGGGCATTTTCCTCCCTTTTGTATAATTTCCATTTTCATTAATGTTAACGTCATCAATCCCCTTATGATTCATATTTCATATATGTATTTTTACAATGTATTGACTAATTTATGTTTTATTTATTCATATAATTATACTGTTTATTAGTGCACTTATTTTATATCTGTTGATTTTGGCTATTTTGGACATTGTGGACTGAGATCCAAACTTGTGGTGCACTTTGAAAAATGGTCATCTGTATATAAATATAAAAAATTTGCAGTTAATGAGCCAAAGCGTGAAAAGCTACCAGTACGGCCTTTAAATTCCAAGAGATCATGATTGTTTTCCACAATTTATACGTATAAACAACAACCATTGAACTCTACTGAACTTTCTCCATCAGGTCATTTGCATGACTGTGCTCGCCACCATGAGGATCTACTGCAACTACCGCCGTGCCAAGCCTGTCACCAAGGATGTGATCCAGAGCGACCCATACGCTGTCAAGCCCATCCGCAAGCTCATTGACGCCTGTGCGTTCAAGATCTACGGCCACTGGGTCAAGAAGGGCCAAACTCAGAACAGAGCAGCACTTTTCGAGAACACTCCCAAAGCCATCCTGCTGTCGATAGGGGGAGAGGCAGATGAGCCGGCCCACCACATCTGGTAACAAGCACTTGTTCCTCAGGGCAGATCTGCTGAGGCTTATCGGGGATACACTTGTACTCTGTGTGGCTTTTTGTACCTTTCCCCATCGTATGAAAGAAACGAACTGGTAAAAAGTAACCGACTACTACCAGACGAGGTTCACAAGTATGTCTTTAATGTGTGCAGCATATTCTCTAATGAAAAGCAGTATTTATTACCACAGTGCTATTGTGCCAAGCGTGGCAACCAAGACATGTGGAACATTACCGGTGGGAAGATGTGTCACTGTTCAACAGTTTGCTTGCTGTCGCAAAGGTAGAAAAAAATGATCGTAAAATAACAGATTTGCTTGTAAAAAAAAAAAAGAAAAAAAAAAGAAAGAAAGCTAGAGAAACTATTTAATTTGAAATGAGCCCATGCTTAACTGTATATGCCGTATTCTGAGGTTTTTTTGCGCTTGTTTAAAACAAATGGAGCCAGCAGCCATTCTGTTTCTTCAACACTATGCAACAATCTCCATATCCCAAAAGTGGACTCATTGTTTCCACCTCATCTTTTACTGTATGAAATAGACATTGATTTAAATGTGCTGTTCAACATTAGAATATAAATGTCAAACATGAATGATCATGTTCATATAGATCCCACTGATTTCTGGGTGTATAAATGATGCCCTGGAACAACATGTTACTCTTTTCTTTCACATTTTATTAGAACGGCGAAACCAGGATTTAGCAGCTAATGCAAAACTTGTGAAAATCACTTGCATAATTGACAGTGAACCTGCATACTTGAAATGCCATTGACTTACATTTATGTTTGGCTATTTGATCATTATGCAGGATGTATTATACTGGTTACCAGCTTCAAGGGACATTTATAGATGAAAGGACTTGAAATGTATGCTATGAATTTATTTATTAAAACTTGCATTTAATTTAAAGTCTTGCTATTGTAAAAGGTGTCAACTTTGTGATGCTTCTGAATTGTAATGCTCTTCCTCCAACAATTCTAAGCCCAATTACACAAGACCCGTTCTGAACAGTTATAAGAAGTTTATTATAAAAGAGAGAGGTACATTCACATCCACAACATCTTTAATAAAACTCATCCAAGGGCAGGGAGGGCGTTATTTTCTCGTACAAGATGCACCTTCCCATTATGGAGCTACGGGTGAAAAAAGCAAAAAAATGTAAGTTTTAAAAAGATCTCACAGCATGATAATAATTACTTTGATTTAACATTTTCATGTTCTTACCATGGGCGGAGTAGTTGACAAAGCTTTCCGACAGCCCTGCTTCAAAAGCAGACAGTGGTTGTGCTGCAGAATCTAGCAAAACAGAAGACAAATCAATCTAAAACCAAGAGGCAGAGCAGCAGCATCTGCAGTTCCCGAATGCATCATTGTACTCATTCCTGCACAGCTGGAGGAGGCTCAGAGCAGCACTCCTCCGGTCATTTAGCAGAAATGAGACGAGACTTTCGCATGGTGTCTGATTGTATCCACCACTGACCGGATGGAACAGAATTCGGCCATGCCTCAACTCCAACTCCAAACACATTGCGTTTCATTGTGTAACAGTGTGACTGCACAAACATACCATCCCCGGGCCATTCTTCACGGACTGGGCGTCAGTCGTAGCAACCTTGTTTCTTTGGGCCAGTGTGCGATGACCAGCAGTTTGACTGAGCGTCACACAGCCTGCACTTCTCCAGAGATAAACGTTTCAAAACATGCTGGAACAAAAAAAAGACAACAGAACAGAGGCTAGGAGATAATACATCATTTACACACACACACACACACACACACACACACACACACACACACACACACACACACACACACACACACACACACACACGAAATCACTCATTGTTCAACTAAATTATCAACTGAATAAGATATCTAAATAAATGTTGCAGCCTTGGATATACAGACTATCATATTCAAGCTGATAACATATTGCTGTATTCACTCTGACATAAGAATGAGGCACATGAACAGCACTATTCTCCTGTTGTTGAGTCAGTGTGTGAAACCAATAATTTAGCATGGTGTCTGACTGCATTTACTATTTCAAGAGTAACACAGAATTCAGCCATGCATTCAAAAACATGATTTTTTTTTTTTTTTTTTTTACTAACGATGAGTTACCTCTCCACGTTTCTCCTCCCGGCTCTATAAAGGATCAACAATCCCATCTTCACGCAAGGATCATCTGCAACATGAATCAGTTCCACGTCAGCAGCCGACACACCAGCTCCCTGACAGACAGGAGGTTAATTTTACACATTAAGCCCATATTTATGGTGTTGAGATCTATGACTAATAATGTGGATGTCACAGACATATGTGGGACTGTTTGGCCCTAGTGGAGGTATGCGCTCCACTGGGTGCCATTGTAGCTGCTGCTGCTATGAAAACATAATGGAGGCTGAGGAGCTGACAAAGACCAGAGGCCACATTTGGGCTGAAGAGATCTGTGTCCATACAAAACATGCAAAGAGTGGTTTTGACTCAAGAGCTGAACAGCTCAAAATCAAGACAATGGCCAAAGATTTATACCATTGCAAGCACTGGTGGTCTGGCTACAGAAAAGTCCATAGACCATATTCTTAACTCGACAGCCTGGGAAGCAGGCAAAATGCCACAATTACTTTCTATGAAATGTAGCTTTGCTTTGTCATTAACCTTCCTGTCTCCACAAACACAGCACACTTCCCCCCCTATGTAATGATATAGTGACTGTCTGCTCCTCCTCACCTCTGCCACATGGTCTGTATGTTTGAGGATTGGGGCTCCTCCATGATGAGTAGGTTGGAGGTCATTTCCTCCGAAGTGATCCTGTGATTTCACCACAAAACAGATGAACAAATATTTAACACAACTGTGAGCATAATCTTATTTATGTACACATTCAGAATGGCTGTCTAAGTTTCCCTGCAGACATCGGGGCCTTGAGCTATTCTTAGAATATGTTGCACTGACTGCACGACACACACTGCACGATTCACAGAAGCTTGATTTCTGTTGCAGACCACACTGAAACATCTGATCCATCCTAATAACATGTCCCTGCATTTACAGTGGCCTGTCATACCGTTAGCTAGACTCCTGCATGTGGACCACATGCTTTCTAGGCTACACAAGTTAACTTCTCCTCACGTGTATATCGTAAAGCTAATCGAAGACCTTTAGGCTGCTCACTGAAGTGAAATGTCCTGACGTTCAAACTCACATTTCCTTTGGACCCAGGTGAGGTTTTCCAGCGAACCAGGACAATCTAGAGCGACATCTTGTCCACGCTCCACACCGCGGCTACAACGTGGGATGTCAGCTGCCTTCCGTTCCTTCTTCTTCGCCTTGGGTTGCCTTCTTCTTCTGGTGTTTTGTGGCATTTTGCGCCCATTACTGCCACCATCTGGCCTGGAAAGTATTCCTAGAGTCATTTCTTTGGAGATGCCACCTTTTCTTTAAGATTGTACTTTAGTGTCCTACTTTTCCTCCAGTGTTCCTTTCAGTGTTTTCTAAAAATATTCCAGTTTTTTCATGATCCCACTATTACTGCTATCTGATCCTAATTTCAGATTTAATTGCATCTCAACCTGGTTATCTCAAAGGGCTTTTCCATTCAGCCCTGTGTGTGTGTGCGCGCGCGCGTGTTTCTTAAATGTCTTGAATGATATGTGAATGTGAAAAACACTTTGACAGCGCCACAATTATCCCAACTAATTTATTCAGCTGTGTATCTAATATTCCCCTCTCCTCGCTTTTAAAACAGTTTTAACCATGATTTCTTTTACAAACATATTTGCTTTTTTTATTTACAGCCTATTAACATGATGCCTTTAAGAACTATTCGCACTACACCCCTGTTTAAAATTAAATTTACTACAAGGATAGCAGATAAAATGTAACCCTGCTGAGACACATTTCATAGTAGCATATATTGGCCGTTAACTGACCGTTACTGTTGTCAAGGAATCGGACCAAAGGCTAGTGGGCGGTCCCTCACCGGCTTGACTGTGATTGGTTCCGCAGTGAGCGCTCCACTTCCTCATCGGTGAGCCCACAGAGAGAAGCTGGCTAATACTGGAGCTGCTGTTACTGCTGCATCGACGTTGCCCTTACCAGTAAGTACCAGAAGACAACCTGAGTATATTTAGTATATATAATGTTGTAAATAAATGTTTTTTAAGACACGAGCCTGGCCTGCAACATGAGTAGTTTCTCACACTGGACAGTTGAACAGGTGTTGAAAGCTCTAAAATCAAGAGAAGCTGACCACACCGGACAGGTAGCATCCTCTCGGGAACCGTTAACGGTCATTTGTAACGTAAAGCTGTGACACCGTTATGCCAGTGTTTTGCAGCAGCGAGCAACCGCAACGCAAGACCCGCAGAATCGGCTCGGTTGATCGGCTTTCATCGTCTTCATGTTTGTTGTGGGTTTCGCTTGCCAGCCTTAGTCCTCTGTAGTGTGTCTGGGGTGACGCAATACAGGCAGAGTATGTCCTTAACGGCCTCCAGTATGGTTTATTTAGGCAGATTGCTTTATGTAACCCATTTTTTCTCACATCAACGGACATGTGATTATTTGATGAGATGAGCTCCGTCGATGCAGAAACGTTTGCACATAGGTATTTCAGTCAATGGATGTGTTTGGATTGAAGACATTCACTGCATACAGGGCTTAGTTAAACAATGAAATCAGGCAGCTGCTCTGCAATATCACAGACCTCACGTTAAACCAGCAAATCCATCTCGGGACCCTGATAATGACAATTAGATTTGCTCTCAGATGACTTCCTTATGTTGCCACATCCTATTGATTTTAATAACAAAGTCAAAGAGATAATCCTTTAAAATGCTTCAAAGGTTTTATCCAGAAATGTAAGAAAGAAACTGATGTAAGTTGTAGCTTTTGTAGGGAGTGTCAGAGTGTCTGTGTCAGAGTGTTCCCACGACTACTTCTACTGTAGTTTTAGGACATTTTTATCTCTGTATTGTCTTCTTTATTCCTACTCCATAACTTTATTTTTCACGTTATTGATAATAATGTGTTGTTAATGAGCCAATTTTTTGCTGTTGTGTAGGCTGCTGTAATAATGCAATTCACCTGATCCATCCATCTATCCAACTGTTTTGGAGTAACATTTCTGTGGAGTAACAATTTATTGCTAATCATACCATTCATTTCAGAAATGTATTGTTTGGATTCACTGTTGATCATAGGAATTCCTCTTGCTCAGCTTTATTTAATTTGATTTATGTTTTCCATGTTTTATATTCATAAATCAGAATAACAAGCAAAAAGCCATTTTTCTGTGAGCTGATTTTTTACGTCAAACAATACATTTCATCTGTAGCTGAGTTGTTCACACAAGGTATTTTTGCACTTGCTGTTTACCTGCAACACCTAGTTTAATAAAGTTCTTTGAGAATAACAAATCTGTGCCATCAGACCTGTAATTCCTGTTGAACTGGTTCTGTTGTATTTGAGCCTCTCATACTGTATCCTTTTTTTCTGCCCAGCATGATGACTACACTTTCACAGACCAAGGAGCTCTTCAGGAGAGCAGACGCTGTCTGTTTCGATGTGGACAGCACCGTCATCAAAGAGGAAGGCATTGATGAACTGGCCAAATTCTGTGGTGTGGGGGATGCAGTCACTGAAATGTATGTGTATAAATGCTCTCAACATTACATCAAATGGGAAAACAAATACTTTTAAATTATTTATCTGCACTGTTGTACTGAAAGGAGAAGTTTCATGTTGATATTTGATGTTACTGGATTTGTTCCAGATGTTAAACCATGCTGTTTTACTTTCACATATCAGGACTCGCAAAGCTATGGGCGGCTCAATGACTTTTAAAACAGCCCTGACTGAGCGTCTTTCCATCATCCGATGTTCCAGAGAACAAGTGAACAAACTGATAACAGACCACCCACCTCAGCTGACTCCAGGTATCAGGTGAGCATGCCAACATTTTGTTTATTTGAGTAACGTAGTGACTTTGTATTCCACTCAATACGGAAACATTGGTTTTGGTCTTTGATTGGGGATTTAATGTCCACAAACTAATCACCTAAACTGACCATTTGTGCTAAACAATCCTATCCTCTGTTTATAAGGAAACAGAACTTGTTAATTGTTGTGGCCATTTAAGAACAGCAAGTACAATATTATTATACTATATATTATAGTATTTTGAAGTCATAGTCTAAAGTCATGGTCTCTGGAAGTGGTTTATACAAGAAAATAAAAAGCAGGTGATTTAGGCACCAAACTGTCCAACACAGGATGGCCATCCAGTGTCTGAAACTCTACAAAACACTTTCTACTATGAGCATAAATGAGCTGTCTGTTTGTATTTAACTATCATGGTTGCTGACATGGCAGACATTTTGTTGGCAGTTTATACACCTTCTTTATTAGGCATGAGACTAATGTCATCTTCCAAATATGAGAGTCCTGGCATTAAATGCTATGCATGTGTTTATCATTATAAGCCTGTCCTGCTCCTTTGTTCATATGCAAAGATGTGTAATTAATCAGATCCAGTCATAAACGTGTGGAATGATGGTTTGCTCAGATGTAGTTGATAGATGAGGCCTCTTGGTCCAAATGAGATCTTACTATTGCCTGTTACACAAAAATGTAAGAAAAAAATGCTTCTAATTTGAGTGTTGCTAAATGTCCATTTGTCTTCATCCAGGGAGCTTGTGGACCGTCTGCACCAGCGCAACATAAAGGTGTTCCTCATTTCAGGGGGCTTCCGCTGCATTGTTGAACATGTGGCCACTCAGCTAAACATTCCTCTGCATCACGTCTATGCCAACCGGCTCAAGTTCTACTTCACTGGTAAGAGCTGTTAGTGACTTTTCTCTGTTCTTACAAGAGTGGAGTTTTGTAATGACTATGAAACAATTCAGTACAAGGCCTGAATCCTCTACCTAATAATATCAAAAATGGCATTTTGTGTTTCCTATCAGAAATCTCCTGTCAGCTTGTTCTTTGGCATCATCCTACATTTCTTAATTAAATGATGTGTTTTCCAGGAGAGTATGCTGGTTTTGATGAGAGCCAGCCCACAGCTGAGAGTGGTGGAAAAGGAAAGGTCATCAGCATGCTGAAGGAACAGTATGGCTTCAAGACTGTTGTGATGATCGGAGATGGAGCCACTGATCTAGAGGCCTGCCCTCCTGCTGTAAGTGTTGCACCTTATGCTGTATGTTGTCAGTTTCAAGTGTGCACATAAATATTTGACAGCTGGTTAATACGCATATTGGAGCTACAGTGTGGTTAAAGTATTATTTCTTTCATCCTCAGAGTGCTTTCATTGGATTTGGTGGGAACGTTGTGAGGCCGCAGGTAAAGGAGAGGTGTTCGTGGTACGTTACAAGTTTTGGGGAGCTACTAAAAGAAATGGAGAAGATCTAAAGATGCTAAAAGAATAGTAACTACTAATTTTAACATTTTATATTTGCACCTAAGGGTGTGACTCTGATAGTTTTATCCAGAGCACATTTTTCCATAGACTTTTAGATTTTTATAATGAAAAATGTTTACACTAGTGACACCAATTTTACCTTCATGGGGATGTTGCCTTATTGATTTTTTTATACTAGAAGATACTACAAGAATAACCAAACACTGTCTATGTGGAGGGTTAAGAAGAAGATTTTAGTGTTTTTGCACTTTTTGCATCAAAGCCTTTAGGTAATCTAATACAGCTCCTGCATATAATGGCATGTGCAATGAGCATTAGAAATGTTTTAATTTTGTATAGGTACTAAGAACTGTAACCAGATGTGTCAGTGAGTGTGGTGACTTCAGTCCCGTGAAGAACGTCAGCATTAAAAATAAAAACGTGCTGCCAAAGATGTTGTTTGAACGACTTTATTCTGTGTTGGCGCTGCTGTCCTTCCCTCCACACTGTTTCCTATGATTCCATGAACGGAAAGACAAGATAAACATGCTTCCTTTCACAATAAAATCTCTGATATTACAGTATGCAGCAACATGACTGGCCTCTCAGCCAATGATAGATAACATTTATTATTATCATAGATGATAGTTATGCCCCTTTAAAACAGGTTAGATAAAAAGTTTTTAAAATCAGGCATGCTGTCTTCACAAGAAAAAAGTAGAAGCCATAGTTACAAACACAGCACCATGAAACATCAATATCACCATGACAGAGAACTCAGGAACATCTGGAAAAAGCAACTGAAAGGAGTAGTTTGCAAAAAAAAAAAAAAAATGTTCAATGTATAATGGACCACAATTATAAAATTCTGAGGTTTACATTTTACACCATGTTGTACTCTATTATCATCATCATCATCATTATTTGAGGCAGATATACAGTTTTCATGAGTATACAGAGGCTTTCTCTCACTTCACTCAGCAATGGCATGGCTTACATCTAAGTGCCACTTACTCAGCACATGTAGATAATACAAGTATTCCAAATTTACATTAAATAAATAAACAGCCACTGCATTGTGTAGTGAGCTTCAGCAGTACTATTTTTATTAATATCAGTTCCCACACTTACACTATATATAGCTGCTCGCCTTTTCAAGTAACTTTGGTTGGTTCTAAACTTAGAGATGAGTTCTCTTTATGGACCAGCGTTTAATGTGGTACAAGACGTTGGATGTAACGAACATCAGGAAGTTTAAATTGGCCAAATTTACTCATCCTGCCCCAGTACCCAAAAGAAAAAAAAAGAAGGTTGTCTGTTGTCAAGGGCTTTAAGTGGCTTGGACTTTTTTTAATTCCAAATACATGGTAGGCATTGTTACCTCCTCTGACTTTGTGACATCTTGAAGTATTGAAGCAAAGACAAAAAAAGAATTAAGGGAAAAAGAATAAGGGATGTTGTCTGGCAGCACTGTGACAGGAGGTTGAAACCATGATAGTAATGCTCTGGATGGATGTTAACATTCGAAAGGGTGCCACTTGATTTCAGCTTCCAGCTCACTTCTCACTTCACTGCAGCGGGGAAGCCTTCGTCGGGATCATAATCCTGGAATCCATATGCTGAATGAGAGGAACTGCAGAAAGGTGAAACAACAGATTTAGAACTGATTTAGTGTGTCCTCATAGTTTAAAGTCTGTTTGATATTGATCAGCTTCAACAGGGTCTAAAAGTGATAAAAAAAGTTCAGTATGTTGTTACTCAAGACAAATGATGTAAATGCCAAAAGAATGGAGAAAAAGACTTTGAAAATCTGCAGTGACACAAACATGAGTTCTCATCAGCACTTAGTGTTTGAAAAAGGATTTTATTTATCGCTCACCTGTGTAATACACCACCTCGTGCCAGCCCTCCTGCTGCCAGGCACCATTCCTCGTGTTTTCTCTGGACTGCAGGTCTTTGTAAGCTGAGATCAACAAATCACACACATGTATAACAACAATAACACAAATAACAGATATTTCTGGACATGTGGTTGCAGCAGAATTCAGATGTCAACATCTTTTGACCTTAAAATATACAAAGTTGTTGTGAAGGTTTTATGAAACACTTGCATGTATAAGTATTATTCTTGCAGACATGGAGCAACATGAATATTGAAGAAGCTAATAATTTTGACACTGTCAGCATGTAATTCTGCGAAAGCTGGTATTTGACCGTACCCCAGAGGTGATGAACCATATAGAGGTTGCCGATCTGTGAGAAAAACCCTCCCACAGCCTCTCTGTTGTGCTGGCGGTATCCAATGGCCCTGGCCCTGCAGACAAAAACAACTCCAGTCACAACACAGGCCAAAAACACCAAGGCTTCATCTGGCATAACAAAACCGGCCCTGCACGCACAAGATATTTGACCAGTCCTCAAACAAGGATTTCAACATCATCTTTGAATTTACTCTGGACTGTCTTTAATTTACACAATTACACTTTGTCTGTTTGGTAACATAAGCTGGATGGCAATTGTCTTCCATAACTGTGATTATCCTTTGCAACATTACGTCCAAACATTAGATGTGAGGCCATAACTTACTGTATGTATGTCTATGAATCTTAACACTGGCCAAGTCTATGTGAAATAAGTGGACTGAGGTGAGGGAGATGTTTAAAATCCATTACGCACTGTCCCAAAGCAAACATGCACTTATTCAAATCATAATCACTGTCTGGATACAAAACTATACAGCCTCAGTTCTTCATGTTGTTGTAACTTGAACTTGGATTTAAAGCCTTCAATTCCACAAATTATATTGAAATTGCCTTAAATTGCTTTACTGGCATTATCTGCATGACTACAGAGGTTTGTTCAAATTAAGCTTGGTTAAAGTAAACATAAACGCAAACATAAGAAAATAACCGGCTTTAGGAAAAGATGAACTTGTCTTAGCGTGGTCTTTTCATCCAACGTAATTTTTTCCCCCTATGATTATTTCAAATCACATCTATGCTTTTTTAAGGATGGAAACTTGAAAACTCAAAACAGAAAAGCTACTAGATATTATTCAGGGGTTTTATGTCATATTTTCATTTAAAATGGTGCACGTGATGCTTAGGGATCACTACAAATCTGTTAACTGGAAAAAGATATGGAAGATTTGACAGTATAAGTCAGTAGTATTTTTTGCAGCCAAAAACATATAGTGATATGTAATCCAGTGGACTTAGTAACAACTGAAAAAATGGTCATACAAGTACAAAGACCAACACAGAAATCCATTACAGAGCCATCAGAGGAAAAAAAAGTCTATGGTAAACTAAGTCGTGTGGAGAAAGCTCACATCTTCATTTTAATCAATTACAATCAACTGTGTTGCACAAACTGATAAATGCTGACCTGTTGGCTCGGTCAGACCATGCAGTGGATCCTTCCAGGCACATTATACACAACTATTACAGACACACATTTGCAGTGTACATAATATTGCACTTGATTTTGGGTCTTGGCTTGAGAGCATGACAGTACAGCTTCAAAATAGGGCCTCTCTGTGGAATAGCTCTTATTAATGACAGTGTGATGAGGAAGGTTTCATGTAGTGCAACTGTTCTGTAACTACAGTTCAGTGAATCAAATGAATTCAGGCTGCCTTACCAGTAATTACCCCACTCGATCATGGTTCCTGGCTGCAGGAAAGAAAACACAGGATTCTTTATTACATTAAGACATATATAATTCTGAGTTTTCCAAACTGCAGATGGGTATCACACTTTCTTCTTCTTTCCAGAATAAACGTATTAACACAAATGAGTGATAAAGACGTAACTCAGGTATTTTGTCATTGTGAAGATAAGCTGCAATAATAACTACGCCCGAAGGCTTCCTCAATCATTGTCTGGTGCTTAAGGCAACAAATGTCCTGCTGTTTCTAAGATGTAATCTGAGTCTGTGATGAGGGATAATAGCCTGCATTCATCACGTGTCCCAGGGAGCGCTTATCTAGAAAGTTTTGCCTTACAAAGTACGACTTAAATCTGCAACTGGCGGAGGGTGTATCAAGCATTACGTTGGACTAAGACTGATTTCAATCCAACCATTGATCCAGGCTAAAGTCATGTGCCACTGGATTGCCAATTTCAGCGAGGAGTCCATAAGTAGGTATAAATTGTTTATGAGTGACCCGGTTGGAAAAAAAATAGCACAAGTGGAGACTGTCCACCACCACTGTCATCCTGACGGGGTCGTTACATGTTATACGGTATTCCTGTGAGGGTGGAGGCAATTTAGAGGTCACATAAGTAAAGCATGTGACCAGGAGATCATCCGTTTAAGTGGGAAAACGTGAGCTAGGAAAGTGAAAGAGTAATGTTCCCCCTTCCTGCAACAACATGCTGTGCAGATGACTTTTAGCCTTGAACCAAGTGTACACTTCACAATGTGAAGTTAGGATGATGCGAAAACCGAGTGATTTGTCAGGTGGATATATTATGTGTACAAAAGTTTAGAAAAAGATTCAGATCATGAGCTCCATCATTTAGATCGTAATGAAAGTCCTTTATCTGAACCAGCAGTCTAAAGATAGAGGGTGTTGTATGTTTTACAGATTGGTAAAGCCCTTCGAGGCAAATTTGTGACTTTGGGCTGAATAAATAAAACTGAAAATAAAGAGAAATTAACTTAGTATAAGCTGTTACATCCATGTGAGTTTTTTAAGTTTAATCAGTGTTTGGGTTTCTTGGTAGAAGAGCTGATTATGTTTCGTAAAGCAAAGGCGTGGGCCAAATCAGACATGAGGCATGACTTAGCTCATAAATCTGTCGCTATCATCAACTACACCGCTAATGATAAGATAAACCCTGGCTCTGGTACTTACCCTGAGCTGGTAGGACCTGAGCTCATAGATGTTGGGGCCCTCTCGGGGTACAGGCTCGTTCCAGAAGCTGAACTCCAAGAGAAGCTGGTTCCTGCGAGACAACAGCATCTTACCCCGCTCCTTCCTGTACGCCGTGAACTCCTGCCAGTGGACGGACACCAATCGATAAACTTTACTTGGACTGATGGCTCTCCGACTAAAGCGTTATACACAGGTGACACAAACAAGATGCTTGCGAAGGAGTCTTTACCTTGTTCTGTCTGAGCTTGTTCATCACCTCTGTTAGAGCGGGGTATCCACCTCTGTAACGCCACAGGTGAACTACAGAGAAAGCAAATATATTAAAAGCAGGATCATTAAATAATATAATTAAAATAAACATTACTCCAGGCCTCAGACTCTGTGTACTCGATTTGTCTGAAAGTGCTGCTACATCTTGATAATTAAAGATCGTTAGGGTTAGGAGGAAATTCACAAGAAGTGTTTGTTAGTCTGAACAGGTTATATCATTATTATGTTTCATGGATATCTGGCTTGGTGGATAAGTCTTGTTTGTGTTTTGTTCACTATCAAGCCAATAATTCTGTAATGAATCGTACTTCTGGTCAATAAATAATGCAATAATTCATGTAATATAACGTAATTGTGCAACAAGAATATGAGAAATACTGACCCTGGAAATCAGGAATGCTCATTTAGGGTGGAGCTATAGCTTCTACAGGTTTAAAAATACAACAACTTTTAACCGGATACATACATCATAAATTCCTAATAATCATACTTGCATGAGGACGGATATATAGTATAGCATGCCTGCTGATTTGAAAACAGTGCAGACCCCTGATCTGTTATACAGCAAATGTTAATACTAGTAATCCTACCAGCCTGGTCTTGTTCTCCATACCAGGTATTCCAGGTTCCCACTAGCTCACAGGGGTAGTACTTATCAGCATGGATGGAGGGCAAAACATCCTCACTGTGATGAATAAGAAAACAAATTAATTTCAGCTGGACACCTGGATCAAATACTGAAATACAGCACATAGATTATTAGTGCATTTGACACTGGATTCATATCTGCAGTCAAGTCCCCTGAAGAAGTTATTTTCCAACTACCAAATCTAAATAACAATCACATGTTTTCTGGTCATATGTTTTCTGTTTAATGTTGCGAGTCCCAAGTTAGTCCCTAACTACAAGCAAATGGCCTCCTGGCATCTTAGGTATGAGCAAGGTTGGTCGGACCACCTCACAGGAATAGACTGCTCCAGACTATTTTTACTCAATACTGCACAACGCTGTACTTAGGTTGTCCTGATCTCACACTACTACTGTTGACACTACATCTGCTGAACGAATTAACTGAATTAATGTTAATGAAAGTATACGTGATTTGACAATAATGTGAAATAACACTCACCAGAGTTTGTTGTATGCTTCCAGGCACTCTGGTTTCACATTGTGGACTGAAAAGAAAGTTTGTGTTTGAAAACAATCTCATCATTATTTTAGGCGTAAGGGTTTGTCGTGGTTTAAGTGTAAATATAGAGAAAGCAACTTACACTGAATTTTGTAGAGGTTACTCTCCTCATTTTTGGTCAGTAGGTTGGAGTGAGCATCTTTCCTTGGATCAACCTTCCTCACAAACAGTGATTTAAACCAGCTGTCCTCCCGGTTTCTGCTGCTTGATGTTGCAAACCCTCTGCAAACACAGACATGTCATGATGATCAACTGCATGAGTTTGAGAAAGTCTCATTCCTTCTTTGTGTCTTTGCATGTGCAATTTATTTATTATGAATATGGTTACACTTTAATTTGAAAGCTGTTGTAGGACAATATTTTACAGTAAGCTAATCAAAATACAGACCGAGCTTGACATGTCCGCTCCTCTGAGGTACATAACACACACACAATGATAGTGATGTATATGAATTACTGCAGGCAACAGTATGTAAGAGTATGGCTCATATAAAGCACCTATCAGAGGGCAGACACATTCAACTTGGCAATAAAGATAAAGTATCAAATTGACCTTGAGCATTTGAGATGCTCACTGACAAAAGATGACAGAAACTTGTATTCTTTCACCTTCACCAGGAAACACGCGTAGCGTTAATCTGAAATACCCCGGAATAAATAATGTTAAAGTGCAGTTTCTGGTTTAAGTTAAAGCTTAAGGCCACTGAGGACTGGCTAGCAGTTAACGGGCTAGCTTCCCCAGGCTCATCGTAGCCACTTCAGAGACCTGCTGATAAAAAAACACACAACAGCCAACTACAGACAGCACACCCGTAAACACTGAGCCCTGCACACTGATGACCGCCCACCTGCTCCAGAGGACAAGCTGTCCGGCCGAGTGGGCCCTGCCCTTAGCCCGAGCCAAGCCTCCGCTGACTCTCTGAAGGACTCCAGTCGCCATCTTCAACTGTGCTAGTGTACACAGAGCAGAGGCTGGTCCCACCCCTGACCGCCAGGTGGTGCTGCTGCACCGCAGCGCTCTGATGACCTGTGCCCGTGTTTGTCAGAAAGGTAACATGTTAGGCAGAAGTGAAAGGTGAAAAATTAAATACTACACTTTTACTCCTTCTCACAAACTTAATATTAGAAACTACTTATATATACAAATTAATAATTATAATGATAAACTATACACACACACACACACACACACACACACACAAACACACACACACACACACGCACACATATATATTAATAGGTCTTTCTTTTCTCTCATTTTGACATGAGTCATTTAATATTTTACATTCTTCAAAGTAGCCACCATTTATCTTGACAGTTTTGCACAATATTGGCATTATCTTGACCAGCATCATGATCTAGTCACCTGGAATGCTTTTCAATTAACAGCTGCAAAGTTAATTAGTGGAATTACTAGCCTTCTTAATGTGTTTGAGACCATCAACTGTGTTGTGTTGGTAGTGTTGGTATATAGTAAATAGCCCTATTGGACAACTGCACTATTCTATATTATACTGGATCTCATGAGGACTGTCCCAGGGAAGGAAGACCTTACCTCTGCTGGAGGATAAGTTCATTAGAGTTACCAGCCTCAGAAAACACCAATTAACAGTGCCTCAGATTAGAGTCTAAAATCCAGGTAGCAGACACATATCAACATCAGCTGTCCGGATGAGACTTCGTGAATCAGGCTTTCATGGTCAAATTGCAGCAAAGAAACCACTACTGAGGGAGAACAGAATTGCTTAGGCCAATAACAAAAAAATCCCACAAGGAAACCAAAAATGTCCTGTTGTTGTTTTCAAAAAACAAGAAAAATAATTAAATAAAATAGATAAGTAAATAAACTGTAATGGTATTGAGACTTCTCACAGACCCTTAGCAGGAAAAGCACAGGTGTTACTAATAACATTAACGATAACTTTGTTCTATTTAAGTTCAACTGAACCAGCTAAATGGAATTCAGCCCTCTTTAATTTTATTATTTACACCTGTGCTTTTCCTACTGTGATAAAACATTCAGAGAAATTGCCCTTGTTTTGTTTTCAAAGGTATGATGAGAGAACTCCTCAAACTCTCTTGTTGAGATGTCTCATATTATAAAGGAAAACATTTTGAGACTAATGTGAAGATTTATAATGTGTGTGGAATTGTTTAGTTGAGAGAATAATATTGAGATACTGTGACAGGTTAATTTTCTGACCTTAAGGCAGAATTCATCTCTATAATAACATTGATGAGGATGGAAAGATTTTGTTTTTTATTTAACTTGTCAAAGCAGGGGAAACACAGGTGTAACTAATACAAATAATGATGGGTCTGTTTTATTTGTTTAAATCATAAAGCCAGGGCAATGAGCCAGCACAATATTGCAACCCTGGAGGTAGATCACCTGACTTTTATTACGGTTATTAATTACACCTGTGGTTTTCCTGCCTTGACATCATAATGTCTGCAGTGATTCAAGCCTATTGTTTCAGCCCTGTCAGAGGCTGGTCCCACACAGTGTTGTCTCTAAGTGTATGTCTGTAGTGCATCACATCCAACAATAAATTATCCTCAGCTGACATCTCTAGAAAAAGGTCTGGGTCTCTGACAGATGTAGGGCCCCCCTCGATATGAAGACAGGTGGGAATCCCTCCCTTCTGTTGGCCTTTATACAAAGTACAGTCCAATATAGATTAATATAATGTATCTATATAATACCTAAGTGGTATGAAACACTTCAAAATTAGAGAAAATGGTAAAATATAAAACAATAGTGACATAACCTGTGAATGACATCAAATATAAAACCATATACACAGCGAAACTACAATCACTAATTTGCAAACTTCAAGGTCATTTCTAGAAAAGTAGTGATAGCATCAGTAATGACATAAATGAGGAAAAAAGGTCTATAAAAACTTATAACTCAAGGTGAAATTAAACTCAGGGTTCATGGCAGTCTAAAACCCAAACATGCTGCACCGTTCGAACAGGAGGGGGCACTACTATTCAATTCATGGCCTAAGCCCCTTGCAATTTTAGACCCCTAGACCACCGACATGACACAAACCTGACTGTAACTATACAATGATCATTTCTGGAACCAACAGAAAACAATGCAAAAGTGTGAAAAAAGATCAATGTTACCACATGCTCACGTCTAAGACATTACCTACCAGTGACTGGTAAAAGTAGCTGTTGTCAATAGTGCATAATAAATTGCAGATTGAAATGCATTTGCAGAACAGACGTACAGGTATGGATCCAACATATCGTTGAAAATAAGACCTGTGATTCCCAACCTTGTTGTCTATTGACCTCTTATATGAAATCTGTTTGTAGTTGTGTTTCAGATGTCTATGAGGTGTTCCACCAAAGAGAAACATTTACCCTATAAACCTCTCACATGTTTTCATTTCAATAACTGTTCAAATTGTCCAATATTTGACTAGAAATACAGATTAGAGAAAAGTCCAAAAACTGAAAACAGATTTGTGTATCAGAACTTTGTTTTTTCTTCTTTCCACTGCCATTAGTCATTTCATAACCTTTCAGATTTATCTTGTGACCCCTTGGAGGGGCTTGAGTGCTAGGTTGGAAACGCCTAAACTACCTAACCATATAAAGCAGTTAAAACTGGCTCCATTAATTAATTAGTAAATTATCAGGATACTTTAAGCATATTTAGCTGCCAATACTTTGACTTAAGTATTATTTTAAATGCAGGACTTTAACTTGTAAATGAGTATTTTTACAATGTTGTACTGGTACTTTTACTTCATTAAAAGATCTGAGTACTTCTTCCATTACTGCATCTAACAAAAGCCACTAAACTTGGCACATTTTCTTTACAAATTTGCCTCTTTTGCACAGTAACATAAGAAGATAATTCTTGTGGGGCATTTTATCCTTATTATTAAATATGGCTGAAAGTAATTGATGAAGTTAATTTTTGTGTTTTTTGAGGCCTCGGGGAAGAGCACATCAGGTCTGTGGGATCCAGTTGCACATGGATGATGGAGAGGGTGATGGGAATGCAACCATGGAGGAATTCGGTACAGTTGAAATTGATTACTTACCACCTACCCGCGACTACTTACCACCAAAGGAATTCAGAAACTATGGAGGGATTTGTTCTAAATCCAAAGACATGAATCACAAGGGAGTGTTTTCTTTGTGAAACGTTTTTGAATAACAGAAGGCAAAATGTGGATATGTCTGGGAATTCAAAATATGATTGAATTCACTGAAATTTTGCTCTTTTCATAAGGAATATAATCAAGGTGGTTGATGTTGAGTAGGAAACATTTTAACACACTGCACATTTTTCTCATATTATTTGATTGTGTATTTCATTAAAACTTCAGCAACAGCCGTGAACTTCGGTGTTAATGTAATGTCCATTAGTGCTTGTCTGCTTTGGATATCAGCACACTACAGTTGCTATGATGTCATTATTAACCCGAATGACCTGATCTGTATTTTTAATGAACTTAGTTGGATGTGGAATATTTTCACAATGGGCCCTGTTTTTTTTAATGGAATAAGTGAGACCAGTTTTTTACATAGAGCAGCTATACATTTACTGTACTTCATTACTGGTATAATGTATGTATACTGTATGTATGTATGTATTTTGTGGAGCCTTATCAAGCCTTTTTTTTTACATCAGAGACAGGAAATCTCTCATTTATAATTCTTGCAGAAGTCAGTGGTGTTTTTTTCTTTTAAATGAGGATCTTACAGTAAGTTCACATCTTCATCTGGAAGCATCTTCTGTCATAATTTGCCAGTTATCTTACCATCACTGTCATCACTGTCACCTTAAACCTTAAATTACTATAAACACACCTTAAAAACCTGCCAGTTTTCCTGACTTCATGTTGCTCAGTGAAAGTATTCTGAAATAGTTACAAACATTCCTAACTCAAGGTCCACCTACCAGCTTTTTGCAGTGCTTGTCTTCATCAGCAAATGGAGCTGTTATGACTTTATCTACAGCAATTGTAGGACCTCTTGTCTATGTTGGCTTAAAAGTGAGGCATGAAAGCTCATTCTTGAACTTTGAAATAGTCGTTTGCCAAAACAAACCCAACTCAAGGTGTACTTTGTAGTTTTTTACAGAGCTCCCAACTGTATCACACAAAAAAGTTTCCATTTCCGAAAAAACTGAGCAACCTTCAGACCATGTGATACTGTTGAAAGATTTCACAAAGGACTCCATTTCCAAAGTCAAGAATGAACTTTTATGTTTAATTCAAATCTAACTATATGGGGTTCAAAAGTCTAAGTCCTGGTTTGGTGCTTCCCTGCAGCTCTAAAATCAATTACAATATACTCAGATTTCACTTTTGGATACTATGAATTTCTCTAAACCAAGGCTTTGAGAGGAACAGCTGTGAAAACAGCTGATACGAATCCTCCTCTAATGCACCAGAAAACCATGGATGCCATTTATCAGAGAGTTTAGAAATATATAAAAAAAAAAGTTCTTTGCTTAACTCTCTTGAACCCACATGGCTAAATCCCTCAACCCAGCCCCTCGTATACAGTATGTCCTGGGTGGATCTTCAGCAAATTGAATATCTTCTAGCCAAATTATCTAACCGGCTGTCTTTGCAGTTTCCCTCTCCCTCCTCTTATTATCTTTGGCTTTATTATGGACATGCTTGCTGTTAAAAGCTCTCCAAGAAATGCTGTTGAACTTGTGAGAAAATGCTTAGGACATATTGTTTTTGGTCTTCAATCCTTATCTTGTCTAGGTACTGCAGTGAGTAAATGCAGCACTGCTGCACACAGTGGCACTAAAACATTTAAAATGTTTGATGTTTAGTAGATTAATATCCTGGAATAAGTCTGTGTTTATATTTCAATAAAATAATATAGATAAGGAAATGACCATTTTCCAAGAATGACCAGAGTGTGCCCAATCTTAAATATTCTGGACCGATAAATTGATGATTGATAGACCAGGGTGACTCAGGCTCAAAACAGAAATGGACAGAAAGCTCTTTCAAAGTTGCATATTGTGCTGTACAGTATATGTGAAGAATTTAGTGGGGCTTTAATGCATTTGAAATAAAAAATTATTATATTTTTTGTTTTTTGATTTCATATTGTGTGATAAGCATTAGTGTGATTGTTACTGTAATTGAAAATTAAATACACTGACCTACACTGTGTAATGAAAAGGGCTAAATGCAAATGACCTTGCAATTGCAACTTTAACTCTCCTCATGTAAATAAATTTTAAAGCAACAAAGAAGAGTTATTTTGTGTCCAGGATTTTGAAAACACTTTATATAGATTCCCACTGGTTATGAACAACAGAATATTACAGCTGCTGTGCAACTGCCCTATTGGCCAGCTATTTCACAGCCATGCAACTCACTGAAAGACTGATGATATTATTTACACAACCTAATAACTGAGGAAAAGAGCCATTACTTATGAAGGCAGAGTCAGAGTAGGTGACATAAATGAAAACTTAAGTGGAGCCACACAAGGGCAAGTCCTACCCCAAAGCACAGAGTGTTGACACTTGAAATTATACAAAATAGGTGCAAAGTGAAATCACTTGCTGGCATTGTCGAAATCCACTTCTCTATGGCAAATTACTTTTTACAATTTAAAAATGTGTCCTGCCCTGTTAGGTTCAAAGTCATGTTGATTAATTTCTACAAAAAAAACACATAAAACATACTATAACTTATAATATTTATCACCAGTATATTTATCAATAATATACTGAGGGTACATCTGAGATTTAACCTTTGTATTTGGCGGTGGAGCCTCCTCTGTCTGCAGTCTCTGGCTTGTGTGATGTGTTTTATCAAGCTGATCCCTCGATCAGCGTTTGAGAATGGACAGAATGGGGTCCTGGGAAATAAAGGCATCCTGTGTACTTAATGTGGTATTTCATGACGTCGGACTCTGTCTATTATTTCTCTCTCAGCTGCTGCAGCATTGCGCTCCCTCTCTATACAATAATACTCAGACATAAGGTCAGACGTGTGAATGAAAAATTAAGTGGGCAGTGCTCAGGGCCAAGAGTAAGATTTTTAAGAGGGCGAGAGCAGCCTTCTTGAGCCAGGTCTTCTTTCACCTATGAGGTGTTTCTCTGGAAGCAATTTAGCCTTTACATCACATCTTAAGACACACAGACATGTATACACAGATTACAGCAGTATTTTTATTATACATAACAGGGACCAAGGTCCATCTACTGATTTTAATTGTTGAAATTGAAATGGCAGAAAAAGAGCATGGTCTGTTTTCCCACTGCTAAACGGTGGGCATATGTGAGAGAACGCGATTTTCGGGATTTGATGGATGAATGGCAGGCCTAAATATTTTCTCTCCTTTGTCCTGATGTGGTATTTCAGACCATATGTTTTCTCATGATTTTCTTGGGAAAGGTTGACAGTTTACTATAATTAAATCAATCATTATATCAACCGGCCCATTGCAATTGGAAAAACAAAACTAGTATCTGTTCAGGCATATATGTTTCTTGCCAAAACAAAGGCACGCAAATGCTTTATATTCTTTCAAAGAATATTATAAATGGACTATATCACAATAAAATACAATGATATGTAAAATATTTCTCACAGTTGAGCATCCTGGATTCTTTCCTCACAGAAAAATGTGCCATTAATCTGCAGCTATATCTGCTGTCATATCTGTAGAGTCATTCATTCATTTTCCATATTTCTTTTTTCCTCTTCAGGGTCACAGGGGGCTGAAGCCTATTACTTTTATTACAGCAATGACCTCATAGCCCCATGTGGATGAGTGAAGTTCTATCTATCTGAACAAATAACTTATCTGGAAACGGTTGGTTATGCATATGGATGGCTCATCATGTGATATTGATGCTTTTTCAGTTATTGAACTTCACTTTTACTACTTCCAACATTTTAATAGTTATAGAGATTTTTTTTTTTAAATTCGCTCTCTTCAGAGGGATTAGAGTTGGCTAAACTGTCTGAGATATATAAATTGATGAATACGTTTCATAGAAGCTGTCACATAAAGTCAAGTATAAGAGCTAATGTCACACAAATGCATCATTTTCTTTTTGAAAGATAAATACAAGCCTGTGCTGAAAGCCTCTTTCCTGCATCTTGCTGCTCTCTGCCTGGACATCTTCGCCTTTCACCTTCCTGGCTGAGGAGGTTCAACATATCTTCAACATATTTACCATCAACTTACAATAGCTGGGAGTCAAAAATACATGACGTCAGATCCGTTATGGGACAGATCACTTCCACTTCAGTATCATTCTAATTGATATCTATTTTTAGCTTTAACTGGGCAAGCTTGCTTGTCCTGCCACTGATTTACATTTACTCATTTGGCAGATGCTTTTATCCAAAGCGACTTTTGTGCTGTAAGCCACAGGGGAGTCTGTGGAAGTTTGGAAATGTCTTCAAAACAGTAGTAAGTTTGTCTGTTTTGTGAACCCGGTGGTTAGCTACGGAGGAGGAACAAACTGGGGCTAGCACCTGCAATCATGGCTAACGGTAGAAAATGGTTAACCCCATTTGAACAGTACAAAAGAACCAGCAAATTAGTTGCAGCTGTGTCTAAAATTGTTTAAAAAATGGCTCCACCTCAGCCAACTACAAGGGTTAAATACTAAACATTAATGCATTTACTGGTAGGCTAATATTAATAATTGTATATTCATAAACATCTTCATAAACATCATCAGACTGCACACACGTCATACTATTTTTGGTATTCATCACTAAAGATGAGGTTAGGGCGAGGTAACAGTCAAAAGTATGAATTTCGAGGTACAATGATGGTCCGTTTTATCTCACCAAACTCCACAGCAGTACAACTTGGACCTGCAGCAGTAAAGGTCAGACATGAGCGCTCCCTGTATGGATGACTTTGGCAGCTACTTTTGAGGTAAGAGACCCCATGCTTAATCGTATGCCGCACAGATGTGATGTTGCATTAGGGTTGCACTTGCACTTTGAAACTGGAAGTAGCAAACTTTTTATTTTCTTCATTTTTGATTTCTGCACATTCATGCTGTCAAAGAAAACATGGCACTCTGTGTTTCCTTTGGCTGTTAACAAGCACCAGAAACCAAAGAAGAGCAAATCTGGCTCATGGAAGTGAACTTCCTACAGAGCTCTGTAGAAATTATGGCTTCTGAAAATAGCTATCTTGTTTAATTAGGTTTTTTGCAGGAAAAGCCCAATAAAGTTTTTTTTTTTGCAAGGATATTAATAGAATTTGATGGAAAAATCATGCAGAAATTTATATTATTATTATTATGACTGATGTTAATACTAAAATTGAATTGCACCTTTTACAAACAGGAACACCAGTAATATGTAATAAAAAAATTCACATAAAAATTGAGTCAATGAATCTGAGAAATTTTTCATCTTTGCAATAAAAGGCAGGCGCATGGCATTACGAATGTTGGAAAATATTCCAAGATCATCCTGTTAGTTATTAAACTGGCCATATTTCTTTAGAAATCCAAACATTCTGATGCCAGAAACAAGCACAGTATCAACTTTTGCATCCTTTGACCATCCTTTGTCTTATACCTGTGAAGAGAACAACCCTTGGTGTGTGTGTAATGAGCGGCGTCACTGATGCCACATCCAGGTGCTGAATCCACAATTAGGGCATTGAAAGTTGACTATATGAACAGAAAACCCTCTAATACATCCTCCTTTATTTTAGTATTGCCATGAAGTGATGGTTTATAGTTAACCGTTATTGGACCCCAGAGGATGCATAATGCCAGAATCTTGAGAGCTTCTAGTTTCTATAGACTCCGTTCATCATTGCTGAGATAGTGGGTGACATGCAACAGAACGTGACAGTCGTGGGAAGGTAGACATTGAGTAAAGGGTTCAAAGAATTGATTGCAATTGTAGGAATTAGAAATATACAAAAGACTTACCTGTTTTTCACACAGGTATCTGCAAGGCAGTGATAGAAAATGGATTAGCAAGAAGAGTCTTAACAATATTTATGATTTTGTCATTCAATATTATTTCCAGGTAAATTAAGATTTCCTGTTTTTTTAGGACCTTCCATCCTGTGATGCTATTGTCAACTTTTGTTAAAGTGAACCTGACATGACAAAAGTTTTCTTTAAGACCAGTTTTCTTTACCAAGCAAACCCTGAGTGTGTTATTCTTATTTTAACAGAGAGTTATTACTAGCATTTTTGATTAGCTTTTTAGACAACTTTAATACGAACAACTTAGTCAGACAGGTTACATTGACTGTGCAAATATTGAACCACAGTGGTTCAGTAAAACAGCTGAAGTTAAACCATCGCTGTCTCTGTTGTTGTCATCCTGACATGTTTCTGATCTGTGTTCTCCTGTAGTTATAATCTTTCTTAACTCAAATGCAGCATCAGACATGCTCTAAACAGATGGCATGCTGGGTGGTTCTTGTAGCCTAACTGCAAGATAAGGTGTTGGGTGATAGGATGCACATATAAACAGGCAGGCAGAGTGATAAATGTAGAAGTGCAGTAGGAGTGCTATATTGATACTTGATGATACTGACATTTCTACTGGAGTGGAAAATTTCAGGCTAAGAATTGACTGTTGTGAGACAAGGCTTCTAATGACAGCTAGAAATCAAAACTAATATGGTAATGGTAATTGTTCTGAATGTTACTTACAGTTTTTTTGTCCATATTTATAAGTATTTATTTAAAAGCAATTTATATTGAAGGCACGTGCAATATACACTGTGCTATCAAAAACTGTAAGACAGATGTGTTGCCACAGGTGCTTAATAGAGGCTTCACTTATACTGACGATACTTACAAAATTATTTTTGTATGATTAAAAATCCCAGTATTACCGAGCCAGTGTCTGTTAAAATATTCTGATTTGATTTTTTTTTTTTTAATCCAAGATGAAAAAGCTAAGGACAGAAAATGAGGTTAATGTTCGAGTAATATTCCAGCTGCAAAATAGTTGAATGATCTTTTGTGAATTCCATGTGTAATGGCACTGGATCAATATCTCTTGAGAGGACCACAGTTTTGTACCATATGTGAGCATGGATGACAATAACAGGTAGATCATAGAGTGCGTGACGTTAAAAGGAGAAAACCAACCTGCATCTTTAACTTAACCCTCAATCAACACAGTGTAAAACTGGTTTCATGTGGCAGAATATGCAGCTGTGCTTCACCCTAATGTGTGAAATAAGCATAAGAATACTGTCAATCATTCCATGCAGTGAGAAATGCCACTTTACATTAGGTCTTATAAAACTAGTTAGTGTGTAGTCAACAGTAACATGAATTTATATGTTATACCAGTCTTTGTTTGAAATCTGCCTGAAAGAGTTATTGTAAGAAACTGAATATGTATGTGCCAGTTAAACTACACGTAATGCATATTGTTTGTGTGCTTTTTCTTTTAAATTTTTTATAATAGTATGTATATGTATGTCATTTTTTAGATTGTTCACAGGTGAGTCTCAGGAAACATGCTGAGACGCCTCATGCTTAGCTCCTAGTTCCTTATTGTTATTACCATCGATATTTATCAAAGTTTTATAAGACACCATGTTACCTTTCACTCAGCCAAATGTTTGCAGTGTTAGGTCACATGCAGTAGGCTGTTCAAAAGCACGGAGCCAGACTGCACATCTGAATTTTATTACCACGAAACACTGTTTCCATGAATGAAATTGAGATGTATAGAGTGGTATGTTAAGTTTAATTTTTTTAATAAAAACAAGGTAGATGAGTATCCGGGGTGCTTCAGAGGAATGACAAAATTTGATTCACATACAAATAACAAGGAATTCACAAATATATTTTGTTATTTCAACTTTTAGTAGTGATAGTGACGACACACTGTTGTTCTCAAAAGATGTCAAAGATCATTCTCGATTCAAACAAGTGTATTGGCAAAGATACAAGAGTGCAAAACATGTCACTAATGCATTAGATATAAGGATGTTGTAAGAAGTTCCATTCATTGTAGAAGATAACAACAGATGGTTTTACTTGAAGGGGAAATCCTGTAAGGTTTATTTTTCTATGGCTTTTGCTTGTTCAATTATATTCTCATGGTGGTTGGTGTTTATTATGCAGATACACGCATCTCCAAACCGGCAGGGTGTTCCAGTCAGATTATAGAAGTTCCTCCAAAAGAGACGGTGCCGTCAATATCATGGAAAGATATTCTGACAGAATGTGGCAAACATTGCTTCCATATGAGAATAATTTCCTGCTTATGTTCAAAGTCAACAGCGTCAGAAAGGAAAAATGCCCTGAAAAGTCAATGAAGCATGTTTTCCTTTTCTTTTGGTGGAGCCTAGATTGATAGATATGTGTCAAATTAAGGCCTCTGATTGTAACTCGGTAAGACAAACTTTATGACATGATATTAACTTCTTTATGAGATGCACCGATTTCACAGGAATCGAGCTCAAGAGAAACTGGAAACGGTGTCGGATGACTACAGTGTTTAGAGCTGCTCTAGTCTGTGCTTACATTTTACCTCACGTTTACCACAGAATAATCGATAAAATGTGACGTGTATGTCCAAGAGCCTATGACCTGATCAGAGGTTTTTAACTGTAAACCCGCAGATTACACTTGGCATGCATTAACAGCGGTGCTACAACACTAGCTTTGTTACATCCACAAGTGCTGTACAAGTATTCTATAAAATCTCAAATTAACTCATTGTTCAAGTAACGTTTATTTATATTTTTTTCTAACAATTTTGAACAGTAATTGTTAATGTATACTGGAAAAGATAAAACATTGCTGATGATCTGCAGCATGTGTGAAATTTCTCCAGCATTTGGCCTGCACCATAAATCAACAAAGCTAATACTTGGAAAAGGTCAGTGAAGTGGGATTTTAGCTTTTTATGGCCGAAGTTGGGGAAATGATCACTCCAGATCTTAGTCCTGGAAGCTGCACCTCTTCAGTTTGTAACTTTTGTTTCCAAACTGAAATTTATTGCGGAAAAAAGGTTAAACCAAAAGGTTAGAAGCACAGTTTTGTCTTCCTGGATTGTACATACTCCCAAGGCATGATGAATTGTGGCACTTACCTAGGCAATGTTTTCTAGTGAAGTCGGTGTTAGACTCTTCTCACTAACATATTGACATATGGCTCCAAACTACAGGGTACTTACATTGACAATTTTAAGAAGTCTATGTGATGACTTTGTTCTATGTTATAAGAAAAGTTATTTGATCCTCAGTCTCCTGACCTATCACTAGGTCATAGGGTATGTGTAGTGTGGCAGTGTGCACATGTTGGGCTGGAATACTATCTGTCTGTAATCTTACCAAGTCTTTCCACTACTGCAATCATGAGTACAACCTTGCAGTCAGGTTTGTCAACACATAACATTCTTTAGCAATACTGTTGCTGGATGTTATTTGACCATGTATTGGGCATTAGACACTGCCAACCCAGCTTTGATGTTTCCAATGCAATTTGAACATCTGAAAGGCCAAACACTCAAACAGATGTAATCATTTGGTGCACTGTGTGCCAACACGACCTTAAAATTAAAGAGGATTGATTCAGTCTTTTGTATTTTGATGCTACCCAGATGGGAATCATTTTAGTATTCAGTGGAAAACCCAGTTTGACATGAGCATGTTTGTCTGTTTTGCCATAAACATGATTAATGGGGTTTTGTGTGTGTGGGGTATCATTAAGGTTAGATCAAGCTTTATTATTGGTATCAACATTTATTTTCATGACATCTAGTTTTGTCCAGCAAACACAAATTGTCATTCAGCTGATGGTTTTATTGTAAACATTTATATTTTCTGGAAATTGTTTTATTTGTTTTACATGTATTTAATCCACTTTAGCTCCTTTTCATGGTTGAAATGTAGTCAAAGCTGTAGTCAGTCAATGGCATGTTGTATTGAAGATTGATTGCTATTTTGTATTTTCTAGAGAACATTATATTTTCTAAAAGCATCAATGTGCATTACACTTGACACTTTGTTTTAATTTTGGCTTTGTCCATATATCTTATACTGAAAGAGGCAGTCCCCATCTACAGTATGTAAATACACTTTACACTTGCTCAGATAGGTTAATTGTTTCCTCTTGAACTGATAACCCGAGGCTGAGTTCACATATCTTCATCTTGCATTTGGGAATTTTGAATTGATGGTAAGCTGCAGATGATCTGTGTAATTGAAATGTACACTTGGCATTTACCATAGAGCAAAATCAAGTCTTCCCACACTATTACAGCTGAACCAACAACCCCAGGCCATGGCAGGCTGTTGGGAAGATCATCAATTTATATAGCAGAGAAGCAGTTGAAACTTCCTCCACATGTATCAAAGCAGGGGAGTAGCTGATGGACTGTATGACCCCTGTACACTTTATGTGCTTCATGTGGAATTATAGTTTTCTTAGACCTGTTATTCAGGGAAAAATAAAAAAACAATGAGATATCCACCTTAAGAAAAATGTGGCACCACTCGTGATTTATAGCAAAGAAGTGAGAGGAGTGCAGCTTTTGTACAGTCCCATTGTGAATTTGTGGCAGTGACATATAACATGGGAAGTTTATTAAATTGTGATCTCATATTTTTGGCTCTGTAGGTCATCGGCTGCCTTAATGTTATCCCTGGAAAACGGCGTGGCAGACATAAAGTGACATTAGTTATCATTAGCACCTGCAATATTACAAAGTATTTTTCATATTATTAAACACACTGAATTATGAAGCAAAGCTGCTAGGGCAATCTTTTCTAAAGTGCTAGAGTATTATCATCTAAAACTGCTAGATATATTATATGTGTGGTTGCACTTCTATGTCAAAAAAATACAATTATTCAGGTGATAATACATCATATATCCAGGTGTTAATCTGTATTATGATGATAAAGTTTAATTATGCAGGTGTTCAGAAGTGCTTCACCTTCAGCACTTTAACCAGGACACTGTGGTGACTGTGTTAAGGTAAAGATAATAGTACAAACAGTGAAAGTTGTAAAGTATAAATCTACTTAGCCAATGGTGGAGTCAAATCCATTTAAGATGAAGAATTACCACCAAAAAACTATTTAGAATATTCTTTAGTACTTTGTACTGAAGTGGCCTTGCATATAGAAGTATCAAACTCAACTGTACATAGACTTGATGGCGTCCCTTAAGCTCACTTCATTGTTTTTAATTCAGTTTGAATGAATAGTTTTGGCAGATTGGACAATAGTATTTATTATTCAATCATATCTCAGTTTCAGTGAAACATAACAACACTGTTAAACACCACACAGTTTGCAGTTGTCTCATCCATATGATTACATTGAACTGTTCCTGCTCAAAAGAACATTTCAATCATAATTATATAACAAAATACATAACTGTATTTACGTTGAGTAATATTTAAAAAATAACAGTAGTTTATGTGTTGTGTGCCACTCGTTTTTCCAGCACCTGATGTCTGATGTTTTAAAGGTGATCCAAGAGCTGTGGCACGAACAGAACCTGAAAGTTTTCCATCTGATGATGTAAAGACAGAAAACAGGTGGTAAAAATTACACTGCAGACTTTCCAGCTGTACTGTTGTTTCCCACCATGTTCATTGTGTTGACAGAGCAATGACAGATTATGGTTCTGACCGACAAACTTTAACACGGCAAAATTTTTCTCTCTAGTGGTGGTTTTGTAATCAGGTAGGATGGTTTTACAGACACATTTTTTATCTTTTCTGTCACTAACTGTAACTCCTAACGGCAAATTTTAACACCTGTGAACTTTGCAAGGATGGTTGAAAAAGCAACAAATAAGTAAGCTTGTAGTTAAAGTGACAATGAGTTTATGTTGCTCACTCTGAGCTTTAATCTGAGTTGAACTCTTTTGACCCAATTTTGGAGCCAGAAAATATTGATACAAGTTAACATGAACTTAAGTAAGTACACAACTCATAGATATCAATAGACACATGCTATTTACTCAACAAATGCACAGCATGTACAGCAGCCATATTCACTACTTTTTCTGGTCTGATGCAAATAAGCCAACACTATCAAATACCCTTAAGGCTGAAATGCTCAGTCAGGCATTTGACAAAGATGTTCCTACCTTCACACTCATCGTATTTTCCAAACGGTAAAATATCCTACCTATTTAAAAGCTGTTTTAAATGTTTGGCAGTTTATGCTTTTTGTCATGGTTGCCATGACGGACAATTTATGTGAGTTTGGTCATTTCCTGTTTTATTTTGTAGTTGGTTTCCTTTTGTGTCTCTTGACAATTTGACTTCCTGTATTTTTCCTGTTTCCCTCCTTGTTGATTGTCTGCCCCGCCTTAATGTGTTTCACCTGTGTTCAATCACCCTCGCCTCCCTTGTGTCTATTTAGTCTCTGTGCTCCCATTCGTCAGTTGTTGTCCCCTGTGATACCTGTTCAAGTTACCCGTGCTTCTGCTTCCTGTTCATGGTCCTTGTGTTACCTTGTATTTTTGTGAGTAAAATTATATCTTTATCCACCTACTCCCTTGTGTTTGGTCTGCATTTGGGTCCAGCCTTACCACAGACCGTGAAACTTTAACATCAAAGATGTCTCTGGGCTTACAGTCACCATGTGTCTGCATCAGTGCGATTTTACAAATTCCAAGCGTAAGTCACTCTGCCAGCATGGTGACAGACAGGATACACTGCAGCATGGCTAAATGCTTATCACTTTATTGTTTTTACTGTGTTTAGCTTTCCCAGGGTTCCTTAATTCTATTGAGAGTGATTAATTAACTTCTAAACCAGGGGTCATGTGAAATGACTTGCTGCCTGTCACCTTGTGTTTTCTTTCTCATTCATCTGGAGTCAAGCAAAATTGTTTTATTTGATATTCATATAGAATGAAATTGTAATAATATAGAATATAATATCAGCACGTAAGAATGTAGCTCCAGAGATGTATCGGTGGGGTAAAAATATCAGTCTGACTGAGCAGTGGTCACATTACTGCAGATTAAATTGGGGAATTCAGGTGCTGTTTTTCTTTTCAGCCATTAATGTGTCTGTTTTTCTTTGACTTATGTTTGTGTTTTTTGTTTTTTGTTTTTTGTTAAACAAATATTTGTACAAGTTGACAGTGGAAAAGTTTAAGGTACCCATTTAACCTCAAACCCCCTTTTTTTTTTAAATCCTTCTTTTTAAAACCCTTCAAAAAGAAGGGAGGACGTCTTTGTCATTTGAATGAATCTTGCTACTCTACCTGCCTAAAAATATAAAAGAAATCCTTAGGAACTATTCTATATTTCTTTTTTACTTGTACACCACACAGTGTGATAAATACTGTGAGTGAGTATTTGACCAAAAATATATATAAATGCAAGAAGGAAACTATGGTTTGAGTAATTATACTGAGATCAATGGCTCCCTTGATTTGTTTTTTTTTTTTTTTTTTTACAGCTCTGGCTGCTGGAGATTCATCTTGGAATATAGACCAAAAGATTTTCAAGTACCATACCACATCAGCCCATTGTAGACATCTGCATGCAGATAACTAATCTTAATTCAAAAAAATAATTTGCGGTCCAAATGATTTGAACTGCCAAGTCTATGTTCGCTTTGAAATCAAAAGTCTAGTCGTTGCTATGAAAGCATGACAATGAAAACAAAATACATCACCTCTATGATCGTCTCCCTGTTTCAGGTTAGCAGTATGTCAGCACTGTCTTACATTCTTGGTCTGCTTGTGTTTGTCCCTGACAAATTTTTGGCAAATTTGGGTAATTCACTGTTACTGATCTCAGAGCCCTTTGGCTGCCTCTTATGTTGAGGTTTTTTTAATTGCATTTATCTAGCTATTTTTAACATTATTTAAGTTATTGGCAGACAGTAGTTAATGTGAAATATTAGAAGTGTATTACTCTGGTTGAACTTTGTCCCTGTTCTGTATATAAGGGTTGTCACATTGTTTTTAGTACAAGCAATGGGCCACAAAACTCCTTGTTGGATCCTTATACCTGACGTACATATAAATGTGGCCAACCTCTAAACCTTTGCAGACTGGACAGCCATCTTAATATTTGTGTAAAATAAGCTGTTTCATATGTTTTCTCTTGAGCTCTGGACTCTATTTAATATTTATATGGAACATATGAAGGACCAAATTTTACTACACTGATACGGTGTACTGGATTTGTTTTTCACCAGGGCTGATATACTTCTTATACACAGTTCATTCTGAGGGACATCAGCTGTAAAGTAGCATGAATCTCAGCCTCTGTAACAACAAATAATGTTTACATATCCTACACAACTGTTGCTGGTTGGGTACAAAATAAAGTACTTTTAGCCTCCTGCATGCACAGGAACTAGTTTGGGAACACTGGTGTGCATCTCTGCTTGATTGTTGGCAAGGGAGTGTATCGGTTTGAATTTATTTTTGATCCATAACTCATTCTGCTCAGGGTACCAATAAACTGCAGTGTTGGCAGTTCCAAAATCCAGTCTTGTTTCAGGAAGGTAATTGATTTAGCTGCAGTTCTAGGATCACAGGTGGTGTTGCGAGTTCAAAACAGAATTTGAGGCACACGTATTATACCATTTTCATTTATTCCTCTAAGACCTTACTCAAAGAAAGGACGACATCTTTGTCTTTTTGAATAAATCCACCATGGCAGCATCTTTGCTTCTCCTGAAGTGAGGTCAGGTGGCTCGTGCTTGGTCAGATTCTCCATGGCACAATAGGGAGGCAGAATATTTATAGCTTTTTCCCTGTAGTGCCACTAGGTGTATAAAAGCCTCTGGGCCTCATAAATTCTCTGGTCTCATGTTTTTCTGTGTGCAGCATGGCACTGTAAGGAGTAGGCGATGAAGAGTAAATTGCTTGATTTTTGCTTTGTCCTTTTAGGGCCAGTGACAGCTATCGCCACTGTACTCTTCATGTACCTGACAGACATACAATACATCTACTGTTAATGTATAAATGGGGGAAGCCTAAGCATGTTTCAATGACTAATTAGCAGAAAAGGTACAGAGCTGAGTAGTGTTGTAGCACTGAGTTTTATTAGATGCTAAAAAAACATGCATGTTGGAGATACAGTCATCCTCATTCAGCATCTCCCTACCTGGTGATAGATGCTATAGGCACGTTGTAATCATGAAGCATTGTACATTTAGATTACATCCCATATCTAAAAGTGCAGAACTCTGTCCTGCACTTGCATGTAAGGTATATCTAAGGACATCGTGTGCAAATCAGATATACTGACAAGAGATCAAGCATTTTGAATTTATTTGAAGGGCACTTTTTTTTATCAGAAGATTCTTTTGTAATGGCCAGAATTTCTGCTTAAAAGTATTTTCAGCAAGTTGAAAATATATTAACCTCCAACAGTATGTTATGGGTAAAACTGTAGAAGTTTTCACATATGTTGCTCCGCTTCCATCACTGAAAACCAGGAGCAAAATGTCTTGCTTGTCAGTCAGCAGGTGCTCGGTCTTCTTTTAAAATATGATTACTCTATAAATGTCCATCATCTGATATGATTTTCTCACATTTCACGGAGAAACATTGGGATGCCACAGGACTGACAGTTTTGCACCCTCATAAAGGTTGATAGTTTTACCGTGTGCTTTATTTTGATTTTTGAAAGTGAAACCACATTGTTCGTTATACAGCAGTCAGCCCTTAGATGTCTTAGTGACCATATCAAACCAGCAATGGTCTTGTTCTATGTCCATGTTCAGTTTGCAGTTGTTGCTTTGGTTGATTTTTGCTGTTGGTATGAATTCATCGACGTCACATACTGCTCCCTGGTCATGGTGTCTGTTAGGAGAGTGGGACATTTGGGGATACTGTGAATATTGGTGGCCAGCGAGAGATAAAAAGAAGCAGCCGGTGACACTATCTGTTTCCAAAGAGCCATGTCTCTTCACTGATGCAGTTAGTTTTCCTAAACCTAAGACATGTTCGGTTTAAAGGTACAAGTTACGTGATTGTGCTTTTAGATACAAATACTAGGGGCACAAACACTGGCCAGTAAGAAAGTAAACATAATAGTAACTCTATAGGGTTCTGCCACAGAAACAAGTTTTATACTCCAAAATGTAGAATTCTGCTGTGCCTTTGTCTTCCTTTTGTTCACTCTCTCTTACACTGCATCACCAAAGTAATAAATTATGACTGAAAACTCATGGTGTTTACACCATCTTTCCCGCTATTACAATTTCATCATTCGGACTGTTTAAACTAAACCAAATGTTGGGATGCTAGCTTTGAGACAGTCATCCAAAGTACAAGTACTTAGTTCTATTTCTGTAACACACATGCAAACAAAATTCTAACATTTTTGTAAGTTTATAAGATAAAAGGTAAGGGATCCATCCAGAAATGCTGTAGTATTCTTGAAGATGTAACCAGACACTTGATGGGGAATCAGGGATTCTCAGGGTTGCCAAGGCTCATCAAACATTTAACCTCCATACCAAGAGTTTGATCTAACAAAGGGTCCATTAGGCGAAAGTTTGACCAAAAGCATTTCTGTGTTATTTTCCTGTCAAAGTCTGTGGAAAATCTGTGCTGGGCTTTTACTGCTTTCTCTCAGTAACACAGTTTGTCCTGCCTGTCATAACTCTTGACAAGCCGGTCATTCTGTTCTGATGATTTATGAGCCAGTGACACAAAATCTTGACAAATCAGTTCTTTGCTGTTTTGTTTTTATTTTGTCTATTTTGGCAGACAGCTTTATTGAGCTTTGAAATGATATCACACTGACATTTGATTCCACATCTCTTGAGGTTATAATGGCCAACTTTAGAGTAACTTACTTTGTGATTGAGTTTAAAGTGGAGTCAACCAATGGCTGACAGGATGTAGAGTGGCTTTAGAATTTCAATGTATATTTCATATTTCCAGGCTGGTTTATTATCTTACCACATGAGTAATTAGCAGTTATTGCATTTTACAACATACACACATAGTATATCATGAAACTCATGGAGCTGTTCTATTTGTTAACATCTATGGCATTTTAATTGATTTCTTATGATCATATTAATAACAAAACCAAGCAGTTTATGTTAGACAGGCTGTATTTCTCCTTTGCTATAAATACTGGTGGTTGAGCCAGCAGGCTGTTATAAGGGTGTGCACTGATCATGCACCATGTGCAGTCATCTGTCAGCCAACAATCCTTCATTCTGTCTGAAGCTTTCACTGCCTCTCAGACCTGAGCGGTCCTGACAGATCAAACCGCAGAGACTGAGGGCGCTGATTAGAGCAGACGAAAAGCAGAACTGTACCCGTGATAACACGAGTATGGGAGAAGGCATGGCAGGAGCAGCAAAGCAAGCCAAAAAAAATGAAGTCAATGAGCCTGACAAAGTGGACCATACCAGTAGACAATGAGCCATGATTAAAATTCTTTAAGAACCTGTTCACTGAAAGCCTTGAGATGCTGTTGAGCTACTCTTGCCTCATGCACATAGGTGTATGGAGGATTTTCTGTGAGCCACATTATATTAAAGGACAATACTGTGTATATACTATACATACTGTAATTAGATATAGTCATGACTAGGGCTGCACCATAAATTTAAATATTATTGAAATTGCAATATGGCCAAGTGTAATATCCACATCGCAGGAGCTGCAGTGTTTCTGATAAAGGTAAAATGTGTCACAACATACATAAATGAAGCATTGTGGTGCTACAGACATGCCTCGGCCTTCACATCATATTCTCCAGATGATGGGGAATATGCTTGTTTGGTACGAAACCAAACAAAAATAACATAATTTTTAAAAATGAAATGCAAAAATGACCATTGCAACTGAAATTGTGACTCTTATTGCAATATTGGCCTAAATAATTACAATAAGCTCAAGTGCTCTGGACTTTGAGAATCACACTAGCTCGTGTGTGCAGGATATACAGTACATACATATTTACTTATTCCCTTTCACTGGTGCATGTTTTAGTCCAAATCATGAGTTTTATTTGTAATTAGCCATTTTGTCTTTGGTTTATTAATGAGGTTGTTCTTGAAAGAAATTTAAAATGGCTTATAAAGTGAAGCTTCAGATGGTTTGATATTATATTCTGCCATAGTCCAAAGTTGAATTGGAGACTTGTAATTACCCAAAGGTATTGTTGTATGTCTTTCTATCTGTTAATGCTGAGGTCAACTTGTGACCAGTTTGCAGTATTTACATGAACTTTTTCACTGTCAGTAAGCATTGTGCACAGAAACAGGCCATTTGATATCACAAAAAAATGTGTCCTTTGATCATATATGAAATGTAATTTGTGTGCTGTTTCTAATTCTGTCTTCTGTACCAAGCCCATCTTTACAATGGGGAAAACCATTTTGACTGTTGTCATCTTTCAGTGTTCAAAAAACAGCCTACACTGTCTTTTTGTTTGGGATTGTTGATTCCTGAATAGTTGTGCAGTTGCATTCTTTTATTACGTGCAATGAATTTTCTTTAAGGTTTATTTCACAACATGCCAGAGAAGATTTTATTTTATCCATAATATGCCTGTCAGACAGTATTTGTTGAGCGAGGCATTGCCAGGAAATGAGTCAGCTGTGTTCCACCAGTGACTCTGAGACAAGCTATTAAGTGATTTACTGACCCTCTGGTAGATATTAAGTCAACATAAAATCCCCATGTTTTTAAGTCAAAATATGGCACTGTTCAGGCAACGTGAAGATCATGCAAGGTTCCTGTCCTAACCCTAACCCTCACCCTAAGGATGCACACAATTAACAAAGGTGAATGTTTTATGATCACCAGAGGCAACATATGGAGGCAAAGAGAGCACTTATGAAGTTTGAACTGAGTGTTGATCAACATATATCTTTCTAACTGATCAACAAATATCTGTTTAACTTTGAAAATGAAAACAGATGATACAGAAAAGACATACATTATAGATTTTATGAGTATGGATGTTAATCATTAGCATGACTGTCATGTGGTTTACAGAAGTGCATTAGCATGAAAAGTACAGGTCAAGGAGGTCGTTGTTATATTGAAAACTTCTGAGTTATCATTTTCAAAGACATTTTCTAAGAAAGTCTCCAGGATCGTCTATGCACAACAACTTGCTGTAGGTGACTCACATCAATAGCAAGTATACAGATGATATGTTTTATAGTAAATTAGTAGATGCACCAACAGATAAAGATTTTATGTCTGATGTATTACCATCCTTTATGACCCTCTATAAATTGTGATCACTTGCCACGACCTAATGCAGTCTCTCATCGTGTAGTCATGTGGTCTTCCTCTCGGTAATGTCTGGTACCTATGAAGTAAACAAGAAGCAGCCGCTCTCTGCCCCGCAGCTTTGTCTCTGCTCAGGTAGGAGGGCATGTGCAAGCTGTCATGCAGATGTAAGAGAACCCCGGAAAGTTCCTCTCCTTGTAGATAGATTTTGCATCTCTATCATTAGACTCCCCCCGAGCTCTAAAAGGTATTATGGTGCCAGGCTATTTGAACTCTACCCCTCTCTGTTGAGTCCATGCTTTCTCATATATATGCAACCTCAAAAGCAAAAAGGTAAATGGCAAATGAAAAGTGAAGTTACTGCAAAACAACATGAGCCTTACCTTAAACTGAGCCAGTTGCTGTTTCTGTTTTAAATCATAATAAGTCATAACTATTCTATACTGTAGTGGGAACCGCTACTTACCTAACACTGACCCTTTGCTCAACCTATGAGAATAGCCAGACACATGCTCAGGTCCTGCACTGCTGCAGGCCACCCAGCACTCGTTAGATAAGATAAAAAAAGAACAGGAGCAGCAACCAGTGCTGTGCCGGCCAGGCTGAAACTTTTCTACAAGTGCAGATAATTGGGTTCAAGGCGTGTACCGACTGATAATAAATGATTCAAATGCTGGTGTCCATTAATATCGCATTCTTGCTGCCTTCTCAGCTTGCCCCTGATTGGCTTAGGGTGATGTCAAACAGGACTTTTGCCAGTTGTCAAAAATCACAGACAGAAATAGCATTCAGCTGGAAAGAAGACAATGACGACAAGAATAATCACGTTCACTGAAAACTCCTGGATATGATTTTGGAAATGACTTAAGTTAGCGTGATGCTACTACAGTATATTTAGCAATGGTCCTGCTTAATGACATATGTTGTGCCCTATTAAGCTCCCTGCTACTTTTTTTTGCAGCACTTTGGTTTTGGACTCATTGTTTTTTGTGCTGCTTGACTGAGATGTGATTTTCAGACGAGTTATCTGTCAGCACTCATGTAAGTAAGTTGGTCAGGAATTGTAATAAAATATCCGAATATGTTTTTACTTGTGAAATAATTTTTCTCGACTGATGTGGCAATCCAGATCTATTGAGACCACCACATTTTGAATCACACCCGTGTAGGATAGAATAAAGTTTTTATCACTTGTTGAAAACAGCTGAAAATTGAATCAAGGAATGGATTCCTGATGTAGCCTTAGCCTTATATTGTGGACTTACTTACATTTTTGATTTTTTTTACTGCTGTGACATTTTGTGTTCTCTAAAAACACGACTTGCTGTAAAATGTGCAAACACATTCCCAATAAAACACCTGCAAGGGGCCACAAGATGCAAGCTTCTGTTACGCTTTTTTTTTAAAAAAAAAAGCTATTCATGGACTTACTGAGACTCCTGAGAGGGTCTGACCTCGCTGTTGTTGATTACGCTTTAATGGAATATGGAGGCTGTCACAGTTTGCTGATAACAGCACAGGCGGTGAGGACACAAAGGCAGGCAGATTCAGAGGAGATAATGTAAACAGGTTGACAGGAGGATTAACAGGCTGGTGAGTTGACGGACAGCCAGGTCTGGGGAAATGAGGGGGGAGAACTTGGTTTAGGAGAGTTGAGCAGGGGCTGGAGACAGGGACCATTGGGAACTGGGAAGTAGACTGTGACTGTGGCAAATTATACTTTTTCTTTTGGCAAATGTAAAGATTTGGAAATACGAAATTGTTAAATCAAGTCTCCTGTCTACAGAACTTTAAACAGTAACCATGGAAAGCCAGCTGTGCATAGAGATCACTGCAGGCTGATATTCGTCTAAGTCTGATGTTCGCCCTGGAAAGCCTCAAACATAGAAAGAGATATACTTACAGAGAGATGACACAGGTGCACTGCATGATACAATAAAACAATTAACATTTGTTATGGCCTTCACTGTCCCCATAACTCAACCCAATTTAATACTTATGAGAGATTTTGGAGCAACGTCTCTCAACGACCATTATCAAAACTTCAAATGAGGGAATAACTTTTTGAGAAATGGTGTCCATCTCTCTGATAGAGTTCCAGAGACTTGTAGAATCAATGTCAAGGCTCATTGAAGCTGTTCTGGCGGCAGGTGGGGGCCCATGACTTGAACAAGACAATTTATATAGTTACATATAAAACACGTTGACAGATTTCTTAATTCTTAAAGATATTAGAGTCTGTGTATTTGGTATTTCTAAAATGACAAAATATTTAATCAAATATCTATGTAGTCTTAAAGATCAACTCTATAATACTGTCACTGTTATTTTATTGGACCCAAACACATAAATCTTTTGTGTAGTAATATTGTACCTATTCATTTTAAATCATGAACAGATTGTTGGTAACTGAAGTTTTTAATTACTTGGACACACTGCCACCCAAATGCACCTATAAAACAGTTACAGGTGTTTAAAAAAATATATATGTGCCACCTGTTCCATCAGCCTGTGGTGGATGAAATACTTTTTAAAATATATATAAACTTTGACAACAGACAGCAGAAAACAAAAAGAAAAAAACTGGCACATCCTGGGCACATCTTAGTTCACATTTTCCTTTCGTCATTCCCTCCCAGGAAAGCACAGCTGCTGCTAAACAAGAGAACAAGAGGCACTTCAGGAGAACTGGACTAACCTAGAATGGGGTTGGGGTGTGTGTGTGTGTGTGTGTGTGGGGGGGGTGTTTTTGTTTCCCTGGTGCCTACAATCTGACCAAGCTGGCAGTGCTTAATTAGGGCGCATACAGAACAATAATGCCAAACCCTTCCTGAGCATGTTCAGTGGATATATCACAGACGTTACGCAGTGGTTTTGCCCCATTAAGCATCTATATTTTCATGCCAAGAACCACATCCAGAAATTAAGAGGCTAGCTTATAGCTATATGAATATGTGACAACTGCAACAATGTGCCAGTGGGATTGTCAGGAAAGGGCCTCTACTGTTGAATAGTGCATCTGTTTCATCAGGAAATGTTCACTCTTAAGCCCTTTCTTTCACTGCCACCACTAGTGAACAGAACTAATGTCTGCTAAAACAGCAGTGCCAGTAAGCATTGGCTGAATTGAGTGCCTGGAAAAGGAATTCATTAGAAAAAAAATGCAAACCTGGCCTAACACCATAGGGCTGCATGTACACTAACGTTTTGAATATGAGGTACCATAGGTCAGGTTTCATCTAACAAACTTGCTTCTGTGTTACAAAAATAAAATAGAGTCTGGAATCCTGAAAGTTTGTGAAATCAATGGAAAATATGACTTGGGCACAAAAGGTGAGGGAAAAATGGTACTTGCTACAATAAAACTAGCAGTAAGTAAATGAAATATAGCCCTGTCAAAAGTTTGTGCTGTGATTGATTGATGTGACAATGGCTTTCATGTCTCATAACCTGGGCTTGGTTCCTATTACATGTCAAGATTTCTACCAAGAAATTACTATTAAGTTTCCATTTGAAGCTGGTTTTCCTTATTAAATCATGACTGAAGTATTTCCAAGCCTTAAATAATGAAACCCAATGTAACCTAACCTTAACCTAACTCAGTTTACTTACCTGAAGCTAATTCTAGCCTTAAAATTTTGTATTTTGTTATACATAGCTCCTGGTCAACCCCTTTATACAGTTTAATGATCAGGTGAAAATGGTTTGCCCTGGCCTTGGCGGCTCACTTCTCTCCCCATAACGATACAGAGACCAAATAATATGTTCACTCTTTATTTCAATTGTAACAATCGAACATTCAGGATTGAACTGAAAGCAGGGGCAGCTCAATTTTTCATGATTTACCATCGGTGTTTTGACTCTGTTTCCTTTTAATTCTTCCTGTTGCTAACCAGCTATCCATTTTGATACTCCAGTTTTTGCTATGGATGTAATCTTTTAGCAGGCAATGAGAGATAGCAAACAAGTACATGATGTGGTCCAGCAGCAAAGTAGTCACAGTGATAGGCGTGAATTTGCGAAAAAATCAAAAAAAGTATTTCATCAAAATTGTACTGTCGTGTTGCACTGATTTGTCGGCCCACGTGCAATACCTTCACGGCCCATGGGTTGGGAACCACAGTTATAATGAAAACGTATATAGCTGATCTTTTTATTTTTTTATTATCTTATTCCTTATTCCTATTCCTACATATTACCTTATGTAGTGATTTGTCCATTCACATTCTGTTATTGTTTCCCTTTTCTTCAGTAAAAAAACTTACAAATACACATGCAACACATCTACACACACAAGCTCTCACATACTGTACACTTCAGCATGAGCAGAAAAAAATGGATGCTGGTGTGGATAGAGTGACACTACTTGGGCCCAACAATGACTGAGATACTTGTAAATAGAAGTGAATATGGCACATTTGTTCATACTTAAACCAATAAAAAAAAAAAAAGGGATTCAGTGAGTGATGTGATTTTATTTAGTTCAATATAGCTCTTTTTTAATGAAGGAAACAAGGTCAATGAATAGAGTTCAGGGATTACGCATGTTAACTGAAGAGCAGGAGCCATATATAATAAATAGTATTATGTATTGGTTCTTATGTATGTACTCTTCTAGATGATCTGTTTTATTAAAAGAGACTGAATCAGTATACTGCAGCTGGCTGGGCAGAAAAAATGCTATGCTCTCGTGTTTTTTTTTTTTTTTCTATAAAGAGGAAAGCACCGGATAATCCCCATGATAAATGTTCTATCGGAGCCTTTACCATACAATTCAGCTGGTTGCGTCCAGAGTCCATACTAATTCAGATACTCAGCATGTTATATGATACACAGCACACTCTTCTTGAAAATCATGTAAATTATGCACGGCATCTCCTGAGGAAATTTGGGAACAGGGGTCATAATTAACAACAGGGCTGCAGAGGGAGATTTTGAGCTTCATATTTCGCAATGCTAAACTATGCAAATTGGAATTATTACAAGACTGGAAGGCTGGAATGAAATTTGTGGCGCCTTTGAGGATTATAGCAGATGATCAAACATAAGCTCTTTCCTGACTTGACCACTCTCCATGAATTTCCAACTTTAAAGAGAAGGTATTATTGGTAAATTTGTATAAAATGACCATTTGCTTTGCCTGGAGGGGGGGAGGGTATCACAAAACAGTGATCGGATATGTGATATGATGATGTGGATGTGATCCGAATTTCTTTGCCAAAGGTTTGATATCCTCTACTGCACTGTGTTTAAGGATAGGTTTGTAGTCTATCTTAATACATTACGCACAAGCCTTATTGAGAGAGCTATTGGTCACTGTAATTGTCCTTCCTCTTGATTCTGATCCGGAAGAGATGCTGTTGTGATTCAACAACACTTGATTCACAATCCAGCCAAAGATAAAATGAGGCAGTCAGTTGAGTGGCTTTTTTCCAAAATCACAATCTTTTGTGTGAGATTGTATGAAATTCCTTGGACAGCGTTTCCCTGCTGAGCTGCAGCAAAGGGATACTTCCTTCCTACACATGTCTACCAGGACATAGATTTGGCTAACAGACTGCTGAAGCCTTATACCCTATAAGCTAAGACTGCAAACTAAGACTGCATTTTTCTATAGAACAGTGGTGTTTTTAGTTGGTAAAAAAAAATGATATGGCAACAACTACTTTGGGCAGATGCACAATTTTACAGTGAGATAATGCACTATTTTCCATGCAGTGCAATACAGATGAGGATCCACTCAACCTCATACCTGTTCTCTAAATTTGCTGGTTATGCTGCACAATTCCCTGTTTGTATGTCCTGTCAATTTGGATAGCTGTTTGATCTCAATGACTCAAGCTGCTTTTATTTTTAGTAATCCTCTGAGAAAGATCCTTGAGATCCTGACAGATAGTTCTGCAGGTAGGCTCCGCTCCAGAAAACAACCGGAAGGCAAAAAAGCTCCTTCTTTGACAAGCTAGCAGTTGGCTATTTTTCCTGGAGAACCACTCCATGTTAAATCTGGGATTTTTTTTGTTTTTGTTTTAAAACAATGTCCTCAAATTAGCCAATCAAATTGCAGTGGGGCTGACTTTGTAGATTAATGATAAATGACAGCAGCATCTCAGGATTTTTGTCATGAATTAATGCAGAATTATATTGGTTTCTTAGTTATTCTGCCATTCTACCATTAAAAGTTTTTTTCAAACTCTGCCCCACCTCCCCCAAAGTGACTGGTCACCTCAAACATCAAGGACTGTGGATTTTGTTCCCCATTTCGTAAATGGTTTCTGCTATCAATATGGCATGTGAGTAACATATTAGGATAGACTTGAACAAATCCAAACACTTTCTTTAATATGTCAGTTAGGTAAAGGTGTGTATTGGATAAAAGGGTAATCAATATAGTAAAAACAGCTATGGTTTTAGGCCTGCTCTTTAGCTATTTTGTTTGGTGTTTTCTGGTGGCTGTTTGGATCATTATACAGGAGAATACTTTGCAGACAGCAATGAAGTGACATGTGGAAGAGACATCAGTGAAGTGATAGTATCAAAGAATGCTACAGTGAATGATATGTAGTTTATGTACAATATATAAAAGAGGTTGTTTTAGTGTCTTTTTAGTCAGTTACTGCAGCTGTGTTTTGTTAAGCAGAACCTCATGCAAAATCAATCATGTAACAGAACAAGCTCCAATAGAGTTCAAACGGTATTTTCAGAACCTCAGTTTTGTAAGCTTACTGTGCAGTTTATTAGCCTCTTATCACTAAGATCAGTCTTAGAAAATAGGAATATCTACAGTAGTCACTAAAACTTGAACTTTTAATCAGATAAGCTTGATCATCTTACATACAAGAGAGACTCCTGACAGATTTCATAATTGACCTGGATTAAACAATACCTGTATTTGAAAATATCTTTAGTCTTTTAAACTGCACCAGAGCTAGAACAATAGTTGACCTCAGTGCAGTATATATTCAGCCTGTATATGCATGTACAGACAAACAATACATCACCATTATAATGCACAACTTTTGGAGAACAGTGGTGTAAATTTGTAACTTTATAAGACAAGACTGTCAAGAACTTGGACAGTGATCCCTTTGGGGTTTGTGGACTTATCTTTGACGCTTGCTATCTGTGTCAAAATCAGCATTTAAATACATTTGAAAATTAAATGCCTGTGCTATCATAGTGATACACTACTCTGCACTGGGACTTGTGGGGTTTTATCTGATGTGATCTCACCCTAGGTAAACAGCCGACCTGGCATGCAATTTTTTGCAGCTGCACAGAGAATGTAATGACTTTTCAACGGAACATAGAGCAGTAGTGTACTCAGCAGATTGGACTTTAATGATGGACAGTTTTATATTGTCAAGAAAACACAATGGGTGAGGGACAGTTTTAAAATGGCAAAAAAATGCATGAACTAGCCAGCTCAACTAAAATATTGAAGTGCTAGTAACTAAAATCTGAAATGTTTTTTGAAGGGGACCATCTGTTGCCTATGCAACCAATAATCAGCGCTGCACTGCAAACGGTGTGTACACACATACACACATATATACACATTTATACATATATATATTTATTTTTTTAAAGCAGTCTGCTCCTAACCTCTTGTGTGTTCTTTGATATGACTCAATTTTTCTGTTTTGCTCTCTTTGTGGATTGGATTTCATCTCATCAGTGAGTCTCAGTCTCAACAGCTGATCCATGTTGTCTTGCACAAACAGTGGCTTTTTGCTAAAAGCTTAAGAAGGCTTACAAAGGTTCATGCACTGGCATCTTACAGCAGCAGCATCTGAACCTGACAATTTTGTATTTTTCCATTTCCCTGCCAATGAAAGATGTTCCCTGCCATCAAATGCAGGTGTGGTAAAGGCGGTTTTCTTGTTCTAGGTTATATATACAGTTATCTAATTATAGCTGACTTGTTCTTTTGTTTGTCAGCTGTCATTTAGAGTAAGTTGCTAATGATTTTGATCTTGAAATGATCTGTTGTGTCTCTTTCCATTATTTTGTCCACCCCCTGTGGTTTTCCCTGGCATTGAATTTCCTCTTATCTTTTTCCTCTCTTATGTTTTTACAAGTCCATTGTTGTCATATCAACAAGTGCGAGTGCTGAACATGCTTCAAGGAAGTAGATGTCAACTTTCACAAGGGAATTTAAAATGCATTGATAGCTTGTTACTGAATTGTATATTTTATAATTGTATATCTTAATTCCTTAGAAAGTACTTACTCCTAAACTTCTTGCAGTTTCCCCCGTTATTAGGCTTCAGCACTGTGTGTCAAAACCTGCCTCCAACCTTAAAGTTTTGCAGTTTTTCAGAGCTGTGGATCGAGGGCATGAGGGTTTAATCAGGCTACATGACCTGCTTACAGTATAACTAATCACATGAGTGACACTAGAGGAGTTCTGTCACTCTGTCTCAATGTTCAGGAACTTAGTCATTAATCACTAATGTGGAATTCAGTTGCTGGCACAAAACATGTAAGACGGAGACATATCAGTTACATACTTTTAAAAAACACTAGTTATTAGAGCTTAGAGCTTTCTGACATTTAAGAAAGAACCCTTATGAAGCAGAGCTGGTATGTTGTTTTGTGGGATGGATATTTCGAGATAGTCCAGACACATGTTCTTTAACCATTGCTTTTCACTGTGGGCCAGTTTGTTTTTCAGAGGCAGAGCTTGCTGTGCTCTGAGCTTTTTATTTCCATGTAATTGTTTCGCTTTTTTTTTTTTTTTTTTGGGGGATTATTTCATTATTGAGGAAGGGTGTTGTATATAAGTAATGTAATTAAAGGACATAAGAAATGTTTTCAGGGTTAGCACACAGTTGGATAAACCAATTGTAAGATTGGTGGGAAGAATGGAAATGTTCGCTTCTGATGAATTTGATACCACTGTATATAGAGGTTTCTTGTTCTCATTTTCAAATCAAACAATCAAATCCATTTAAAATAAATTCAGTCCAAGCAAAATGCATCTGCATTTATCTATTTGTCTATGATTGATTGGCATTAGATAAAAACCAGTGGCCACAAATACGGCTGATTTTACTACAATATACACACCAGTGGGTTGATGGTGAAATATAAAAAAAATGCTAGTTTACTGGAAACTGGTGACAGGTCTTTGCCTTCTTCAGTATTTCATTATTAGAATGAGGCAGTATTTAATTATTTTTTCAAAATAGTATTTATTTATTCCTCATGTCTGTAATGCTTATTCAGAGTTTATGGCCAACATCTACTGTGTTGATACTGGAATCTGACTGCATTGATTCAGTATGCTGTTATCTCTCATTAAGTGCCATTAAGTTTGACTTATTTTTGCTCGGTTTGAAGTGTCTTTTACTATAATAATGATTTATGGCAAAACATTAGCGTGCAGAGCAACATGCACGCTAATATTTCAAATATGTCATTGTGAGGTTAGTTCAAAAATTTCTTTATAATTAAAATGCCATGAATTTGTCCTTGTGACAGTACTTAAAGCTTAATTTAGCAATATTTTAAATATGATCAAATAAAATTACTTGTGCACTGTGAAAGGAACTGAGGAACCCACAGAGAGGTAGGATTGCAGTGTGCATTACTTTTTATTAGTTTTTAGCAGCTTTCAGCTTTTTAGTTTAATGGTCTGATACTGTAAGTATTAAAAAATGCAATAGACAGCCAGTCTTGGGCCATGAGCACACATGACACACAACATATTTTTTAACAGGAAATACAACCAGACTAGGCATAGGATGAGAGTGAGCAGAAATTAATACTGAATTTACATTGGACAAGTGGAAATTCTAAAATGGCACTTCAGTTGGATGTTTTTTCTGCTGGATGTTTAACTATTAAGGTGTTTACGAACACATTATACACAAGATGATCCGTTGCCGTGGCTTTGTTCTGGATTTCTTTTCTGCCCCTAGTGCTCAAATAGAGAAGCTTTAACTTGGAATGGTACAGCTATAACATTGTCTGTTGTTGTGCACATGCACTGTGTGTGCTCTGTGTTTGTCTAAGCACTCAGCATAGTGTCAGATGAGGAGTGGGCAGACAGTGAGACACAAACAGAGAGGGAGAGCTGCATATGGTTACAAAAGTACATTTGTTGAACAATTGAGGGTTTAGTGAGTTCCTGAAGTGGATGTTGTGGTTTCTTTGGACTGTTTTGAACAACCTCATTTTTGGAAAATTTCTCCTTTAAGGGTGTGACCCACTTTGTCTCGGTTTGAGAACATGCTGGCTTATCTGTGGATTGTGTCAGTTTGTCACATTCTTTCCTTCATGGGTATTTACGAAAATGCCATTAATTTATGTTCACTCACTAAGAGCATACATTAAGTAAACTGAAGTACTCAGTACTTATCACATGAGGTGAACTCCCTTCTGTTGGCCACAGAGCTTGCCCCAACAGTTCCGTTATGGGGGACATAATGAACTTACAACAATGACAAGGAAGTGTGTTAGCGTGCCTGTCGGAAATGAGTGCAACTGCACTTAATTGAGCACTGAGAAATGGGATTAAACTAACTGCAACTGAATTTTACTTGGGGGTATTTTGTATATAAGCAGGAAATTTCAGTTTTGCAGTTTTTTGATGATCACAGGAAATACATGGGAACACTGATAGTTAATCAGTGTTCCCATGTCTTAGTTTCAACCACAACACGTTTTTAACACGTATCCCAAGCTTCTCTGTTGCATGCACACTATCTGACATGATGAAAAGTTGTTTCATCAGCATTTTATTTTGCCCATGAATTTTGCTGCCTAAACAATTTCTCACTCTTTAGTGGCACATTGTCAGACTTTCCTGCCCCTGAGTCCCAAAGAAAGCCTGAGAAACTCTCTGATAAGCCGAAAATCAAACATACTACAAATATGCAAGCATCAGTTACCACTGTGAATTGTCATTGCCTTACCCTGCCAACACTGCTATTTCTGGCTGGATCGCAACAGCATGGTCAGCCCTATAAACGCGAATGTCTGTGACTGACTGACTGAGTTGAGTGATGAAGTTACACCATTGGTTGGCCAAGCGTTGGACCCATTGGCCATTGCCAAAAATGTTTGGCCACTTTCAAAATGATTTAGCACCAACAGTTTCTGTTCCATCCTCAGGGGCATTTACAGCGGATCCACAAGAGTTTTCAACTACTGTATTCCTTTAAATTGTGACCATAAATATGCCCTTATTTGGCTTGTGTTAGAGCAGGGGTCGAACAGGTGGCTCGCAAGATACCAGTAGCTCACCCCCTGTTTTAGAGTAGTTCACCCAAAGGTTCTGAGTATAGTCTGTACAAACCATGAATGTGTAGTACAAACTTTAAGCAACAAAACTTCACACAGTAAATCCACTCCAATTGTAACTAAGTCAACACAGAGACCCTGTAACTGTTTCAAATGAGTGTTTCAAAGGACAGAAACCCTTAATTTCTTAACAGGGCTTTTATTGCTGTGCTGAAATTGTATTGACTCATTTGCAGTTGCTGGTGTTTCTGTTGTTTACATGCTATTCAGATCTGAGGTCCAACCATATGCTATTCTTGTTTAGCTAGACTACAGGTGAAAGAGAGAGCTCTTGGATTGTGCATGTTTCACTTTTTTGTAACTCACCGATTTGGTGGAAACCAATGTGCAGATTCAGAAATTACATTTCATACAATAATTGTGATTGTTTAGCTACATTTTACAAATAAATGTAAAACTTTTCACCCAAACCTGTAGATCAATTGCTTTTAGCAAGGGAAATATTTTCCAAGCGTCTTTTATTCGTGATTTTAGATCAAATATTGTTTTTAAGTAATCCCATGGTAACATCACCTGCCAGTAGTAAGGGCTGTAATGGCATAAAATTGCCATAATTTATTATAGCTAATTTTGACATTATTGAACTTGCTGACCAACCCAGTATGGATAGAATTCACCAAACTACTTCCTATCATATGAACTTACCACCACAAAGTTGGTTGACGCCTGACTGGAGCTCTAAACCCTTAATGCAGTCTAGACTGTGCACAGCACTCTAAGTGCTGTGCATAGCCAAAAGCTTTGCACATGAACCAACAAAGAAAACACACAGCTTTTATAGTGGTACTCCTCCCAAACAACTAATTATGGAAACGACTGTCTCAGAACTTAAGTCATGCTCAAAGGACGGTGTGATGAATTCCTGTTTATTTGTAATCCTAATATTTAATTTCTAAGCTGATAAACCAGTTTATCTTGTAAGCACTGCTATGAAACTGAGAAGCTACACATAAAAGATAAAAGATAGTGGCCATTATAACAAAGCCTATGTCTAACCTCTCCTTTATTTTACACTAAATTTAACCAAACTCTTAGCCTGGCTTCACTGTATACGCAGTTGACACTCATGAAATTAATGATCACTGCAAAGGTTAAAGGAGAATGGGTACATGGAGACTTGGTGGTTTTACTTGAGTGCATGCAAAGCTTTCTTAAAGCTCGACTCTTCAAGATTTTAATGCCAAATGTGAGTCACCCTACTGCCTGGTCTGGCCCTTACCAGAACTCATCAGTTTTCCCTGGGTGCGTTGGCTTGGATCTCATGTTCACTGAGACCTCCTTCATATACAGAGCAATGTTAACTGCAGAGAAACCACATCTGGAGTGTGGTCTGGATGTGTGTATCACACTTTGGAGACAGGCCAATCTACTTGTCTGTGTGTGTTGGTGACAACACAGTCCGTTAAAAGAATGATGTTTGCACTGTACCAGGGCACTCTACATACCAGTGTATGATGGCTTTCACTCTTCAGTGTCCAGCTGCTCAAAGATTAAGACAGTAGACATAAGATTAAAGAATAACTTAATCTGTGGTCATGTGTGACCATAATTGTTTACTTCTTACATGTTTTGTAGTAGCTTAAAAGAAAATCCATTTGTGCATGGGCCTCAAAACCAGTCTGTATAGTGTCAGCTGTAGATCAAAAGAAGATCCAAAGATTTTTGGCGTGCCACAGTGCAAATTGTGCTAGAACCACCCAACACTCTGTGATCATTGCAAGATAATGATCTCAGAGCTGATCCAATGCAGCACCCCACAACAAGATGTAAACACTCAGTGAACAAAGGTTCATTGTGCCAATAGTAGTCCATGTGTGGAGTGTTAAGGAGTAATTTCCCCTCTTTCTACAAAAAGTAGACAAGAAAACAACACCATCTGTATCAGTATACTAGTCATTTGAAACTGAGGCCATCACAGGCAGCCAAACCACTTCACCATGCATGCCACCAATAAAGGTAACATGTTTTTGCTCAGGGAACAGATGTTTGATATATCACATATGACATCATGTCCATACCATATGAGTGGGTTGGAAAGGGAGAGTGGGTGGGTTGGAGCCATACTCAACTCACAATTTACATATAACTGTATGAGGTTGGATGGTGTAAGCATGTTGGGAATTTAAATCACCTTCTCTATGCAGAAGTACCAGCAAGTTAAACTAATAATTCCAGCCTTCCATCAATGTAAATGTGCATGATTCTGTTAGTCACTAACAGTTTTTCTATATTTAGTCAATCATCGGTGAAATGACCATCCGGTTTCTGCATATTGATTCAGTATTGAATAATGATAAGCTACATTTCTGCTAAATTTTGTACGTAAATTGATTAGTTGTGGCAACCCAGCGTTTACTGTATCTTTTGAGGATAGAAAAACTAGCTTGTCTGTCAATCATAGAATCACCTTCTCTTCAGTCTGGCTCGGTCAAAACTATTTTCTCTGATGGTTAGCATTTTGCAGTTTTTTTTCTTTTTCTGCAGTAAAGATGTCACAAGAGTTTATGAAATCATTTACAGTTGTGATGAATCTGTTTCCTGGCAGTAAGACGCATTACACAAGCCTTCAGACGCTCCTGCAGGTTAGACTGGGATAATGAAACACTTTTAAAGCTGACTAACTTGCTAGCCTAGCAACAATATGGCAGACGATGAAGAAGACGGAGGGTAACTGGCATGGTCTCCATTCAAAAGGAAATTCTGTTGTTAACACATAATTGTATAGTGCTCAAAGACGACCAGCCCTTTTCAAATCTAATTTCCAGAAACATTTTATCTTATATTTGGTCCATTACAGTAATTAAACATTTTTTCATTACTTCCTAAATTTAAAACCAAACTGGTAATTCAGACCAAGAGGGGTTTTGCCATAACTGCATTGACAGCGCTCTTAGTCCCTACCTCATTCCAGCAGATTTAATAAATCAGTCTGTTGTCTCGAATTTGTAGATGCATGGCTGGTTGTAAATTGACTGCTGGACTGGCAGAAACTCAGTCATTAAGTTTTAGAGCAGAGAATTAATTAGTATGTCTGTTAGTAAATAAAGCCTCCGCTGCCTTGGAATTTAATATACTTCTACCTCAGTGAGTTCATATGGTTTCTGGCGGTGACCTCAAAAGTTGTCTTTACAGACTTAATTTCCCTTCTGCCGAAGCCAAAAGTACTTGGAAGGTTGAAGTGGATTATATTGTGATGCTCTGCCAACTGTGCCTGCAGATGCAGAGCCATTATAGCAAGGGTCTTTTGTAATCCTTGGTTGTCTCCAAGGGAGCTAGTTCCAGTGCTACAGCCCACATGTTGTAGCATGTCAGGCAATGCATTGGGACAAAGACATAAAGAGGGTCCAAACTCTCATAGAGATTTAGGTGCATGACGCAAACCAATGTTATCAGGCTCATAATCAGCCAATATGATTGGCTAGTGACCTGGGGCTGGTGAAAGAACAATCTTGACTTTATTAGAGCTTCTAACCATTTACCACATTTAAACATCTACTGAAATGATCTACAAGCCAAGATACTAAACAGAGACACCAGCACTCTTAGTAAAAACGATGTATCTTATTTCTGAAACAAAAGGTACAGTTATCGTAGATACATTCTGTGGCTGTATACAATTACACTAATTACATGAAACTATCGTGAAAAAAAAATGATTTAACACATTTTTCAATGGTGACCAAAGTCGCACTAGTTAACGGAAAATCTGCTACTCTTGTCTATAACTATAGTTTCTGAATCAATATTTGATTTGGAAAAAGTGAAGAAAAAGCATTGAGCAACGTAAAAAGATCCCACAGTTTTTGGTTTAATTAATAACAGTAAGTCCTGTGTGACCTCTCCTCAGCCTGCACCAAAGTCTATGTTCAATCTCAGCCTTTTTGGCAAAAACACCATTCAACTCAGCCCAAAGGAGGAGTACCAGACATGAGTTAAAATAGACATTTAGACCCGCAAATAAATCTGCTCTCATCCAGAATACACTTTTGCTTCCCAAACAGCCTCGTCAGCTGGGGCTTTTGATCTTAAATCAAACATTGAAAGAATAGTACCCTGCAGAACACAGCATTAGGTCAGTGTCCCGCTGATGTTTGGACTGTAACTAATGATTTATTGTAATCATAAGAGTTGAGAGCAGTTCAAATGTTTCTTTGTCATTGATTTTTTTTTTTGGACTTATTTAGTGTCTTTTTTTAATTTATGAGTTTACTGAGAAAAACAGATGTTGCACTAACTTACTTGCTGGCCCACTTTGTTTGTTTACATGCAGTTATGTGATCTATGTTAAGATATTGTTGCCTCACCTGTGTGCCTGACCACAAGATGTAGATACAGATTTGCTCTGTGCTGCACAAATTGCAGAGACTGTGCTTGGGCTCAAATGGGAATAATTCCTACTTGAATGAATAATTTGAGCTTATCTGTAGCTGTACTTCATAATTCAAGTGAAAGCATGCTTTGCATTCAGTCTGAACAAACCGTTAACAACTGATAATGTTTTGGATGCCAGATCTAACTAAGGAAATCAGCATTAGGGAATATGAACATAATGGTGGACGTCACTACTATGAAGGATACTATGTGTCTTGGAAAGCAGAACCCATTAGCATGCGTGCAACAGCCCGGTCTGTCACGTTTGTGTCTGAGAGAGTAATGACTTTGGCTGCAGCTCTTGCCAGTAAAAAGTACCTCTGCTCGAGTTCTTCTAATTGAAATCCCAAAAATGTGTCCCAGGACAGAACGGTAAGATGGACAATGACAGCCTTGTCAGCGGTGAGGTGTTTCCTAAGTAATGGCTTGCCTTGTTGAGCCAAGATGAATCTGCACACCAGGTGTCTGGAGAGGATGTGTCCCGTTAGTGATTGAGCTCCGGTGCAAATCTTCTATCAACACAATATCAGTGTGAGGAGTTTACAAAGTTGTTTTAAAGTGATTTGTTGATATTATATGCAGTTAATAAAGAGGAGTTTTAAAACATACTTAAGAAAATACAGCAGTTTCATAGCATTTATTTTTCCTTGTCGCTCTTTTTTTCACCAGTGCATTATAAAGACATTTGCCAAACAGCCCTGTCTCCTACAAAATTACGTTTATATATAATGAAATTGTTTCTCCAATTATGATGTGGTGGCAAACATAATCGCTGCCTGGATTATATGTTTTTTTGAATGAATGAAACCCACCAGAGCCGCCAAGAGATGGTGTGGGTCACTGGCAGCTGTGACTGCACAGACCTGGGTTCATATTCACAATCCTGTCTGTGGTTAGGTTTAGGCAACATAAACGCTTTTGGTTTGGGTTAGATTAAATGTAAATAAACATGTTGTGGAAGTCACTGGTGAATTTTTCTGTTTTAAGCCAGACCAGGATCTTTCCATAACCTTAACCGAGTGCTGCGAGTGTCTAAACCATAAAACTTTAATAATGCTGCAGTCACTACAAGTGGATATTGTACTGTACTAAGATTTGATAGTTCAGCAGAAAATATATATGTTGTCTGTGAACATTTTACTGAGACATTCAGTATCCACACACATATATATATATATATATAAATATTTGCAACTTGCCAAAAGATCAACAACATTTCCTTATTACATTAATAGAAATTGGAATCGGGTCAGAAATATGCTCCCTTGAAATGTATTTGGTGTTACAAATTAGTTTTAGATAAACATGAATTCTAGGAGACAGTATTGTTGCCAGCATGTGACAAAAATGTTTATTCATGTTGAAAATAAAGGTCTAATAGCCTTTGTTGCTCTGGTGATACAGGTGATCACTGATGCACAGCCATAATTGTTTTGGCATATTAGGCTAAGCTCTGACCATAGAAAGCCATAAAATAAATATTCAAGCCATAAGCAGGATTTTTTGATCTCTACTCTGCAGTCATTGTTCAAAGCACATCAGGAGGACTGGTTGTGGAAAAAATTGTAGAGAACAATGATTGATAGTCCAGGGCTGAATCGGCCAGCTCATGTCAACACAAGTAGAGTTCCAGCAGTCACTAGAACTATCTAAAGTGGAGAATGGACTGAGGCTGATCCTTGCCAAGCGGCAACCTCTGGGGATGAAAGATGAAGCCAGCACAGAAGTGCCAAAAACAGTTCTTCAAATGTCCGCTTGATGGTGTCACCAAAAGCAAGTCGACTCCCATGTTAAAATGCCGAACTTTACTGCAGAAATAAACATGTTTACAGCCTCGTACAAAGAACGTTTATGTTTGTTTAGCTAATTTCCGCCTTTGTGGCAACTTTATGGGGGGAAACTTCCCGGCTAATCAGAAAATGGGCAAATTCATGTCCATTTTTGGATTAGCTGGGAGTTAGGCTGAGTCAGGCACTGCCAAGATGGCAACCGTGGAGCAGGTGGCAACAGGGCTGAAAAATGCAGTTCCTCAAATGGCCACATGAGGCTGGCTCTAAAAGTGAGTCAATCGCAGCTTAAAATGTCCAACTTTACAGCAGAAATAAACATGTTTACAGCGTGGTACAAAAAACAGTTTTGGTTTGTTTAGATAATTTCCCCCTTCAGTTACCAAGGTAACTGTACAGGGGGCTAATTTCTAAATGACTCAACGGTTTAAATTTTACTACGGCTTAAAGTTATGTTCAAGACCGCTCTTCAGAAACCTATGGGTGACATCATCAAGTCCATCTTTGTACACAGTCTATGGTGATGCTGACAGTTTTCTTCACACTGTGAAAGGTTTCCACACATGAACTGCAGGGCGCTGTGCACTGTGCATTTCCCACTTATTCATGCAACCAGTGACTTTGTAATATCTTGTTCTGATATTTTGTGCACACATGCTGTTAGTTTCTGTGTTCTTTTCATTCTACCTCAAAGTTTTTAGGATGAATTGCTCAAGAGAAACAGTAAAAACTAATGTCACTGCTTGTGTTGAAAAATAACCAGCTGGAAATTAGAGCCATAGAGAAGAGGTAATTATCTGGGTATGTGGTTTTTGCTCTTCCTCAGTCTCCCTCTTGACTCTTACAGATAAGTACGCTCCGTATCCATGCAAATGCTTGGCAGACAGTTCAATTCCTTCTGGATGAGAGTGGGGGGGGGGGGCTGTCTCTCTCTCTCTCCCCCTCTGTGTGTGTGTCTCTTTCCCTCTCTCTCTCTTTCCTTGCTGGCAGCAGTGTCTGTACTGTTGGCAGGAGTGACCAGAATAAAAACAGCAACACCAGACATAGAGGAGGAAAAAAAGCAACGTGATCCATTGAACCAGAGTCTTTGCCCTCTCTTAATTACGTCAGGTCTCATATCTTTTCCCTTTTTTCACCTTTTCCCCAACTTCAGGCTAGTGGTAATTAGCTAGAAGAGAATAAAACCAGCTGATCGGGAGAGGGGTGGTGCATTTTGGAGCGAGATGGCTAACAGAAACATTCTGTTGCTCTTCTGTGGACTCTTCCTCTTAGCACTGATTCAGCCCTCTCTTCAAGGAGGTAAGTGTATGTCACAGGTGTACTGAGCCGTGATCTTTGCTGCACCAATCATGGACTTAGAACAGGTGCAATTTTGTGTCTATTCCTTTTTGTCCCTCAGAGACATAAAACTGAAGTTTTTAAGTAATTAAAAGTTTGCTGAGGCTTATCAGCTATAATACTTCACTTATTTAATTGAAATGTTTTATGTGATATATAAACCATATTTATATGTTGCAGGGTAACTTAGTGTAAATTTGTATGAAATAAAGTTAGTGCTAACTTTGATTGTTTAATTGTTTCTTTTGGCTTAATCCCAGTTATAACTTTGAAAGGACAGTTCTGCAGTTGCGTGGCTATGTATTTTTGGTTTTGGTGATTTAAATAAATTGGTTATATGAAATCTCTATGCTACAGTCATGAAAATTAAAGACTGTTTAGAGTGACTGAGCTTCTGCACCACTGCTGAAGAAGATGCTACAATAGATAGAAAGAAAATAGTTCTTTGCATCATATTTAAATGTCCATTTCTGGTCTTAAAAGTGAGGTTCAGTACTATCCACAGCATTACCAGATATTTGTTTCCCATGGCTTTATATTGTCATTAGGTTTAAAAGTAAGAGGTAACTCTTCATCTTAACTTTTATGATAGTGCTAACTGGTCATTATCAGTAGTGTGCACAATTTAATTTTAAATTCTAAACTAAGCATCCATTCATTTTTTTTGATTCTCTATACTAGTTTCTCTTGGTGTTTTCAATATATTTCAGACAATTAAATTGCATACACACACACATATGCGTACATAGTGTATGTTTACATGGCTGCAGACCCTATCCTGTAACATGTCAGGAAGTGAAGGTTCCAGCTGCTCCTTCTTCCCACTCACAAACCACAGTTTAAATTCACCCCTGATGAACTCCCTGCTGGACAGGGAGCACACAGTATGTTAGTGTCACTTTGACAGCTTCGACTTGGTCTTCTCTTGAAGTTAGAGTAGCAACATGTAGATTTTAGGGGATAGTTTCAAGTGCAGCTTAAAGTTGTAGCTTGTCTGTTTCAGACAGACAGAAAGTAAGAAAGAGGTAGTGAGCATGCCTTTCCAACCACTTTCATTCAGCCTGTGTGTTTGCTTTTTCTCCCATTCCTTCATTGCTTTGATTTGGTTCTTGGTCTGTGTTTTGGCTGAGATTCTCAGAATTATTCAGCCCCCAACTGGAAAACATGTTTAGCATCTGTGCCTGGGTTTGCTGGAGTCAAGTACCTACTCTGTTGTATTTATTTGCGTAAAAGTCACAGCTGTTTAATTTCCTTATCTTCCAGTGTACAAGTGTCCTCTCAGATGCATTATTGTTAGATTGTTAGATTCCTAAAAGGAATACTTTGTCCATATAAAGCCTCACTTTTCCTAACCGCTTGTTGGCCTTGTCTAATTTGATCATGTTGACAAAGTCAAGTCTTTCTTTGTCAGGTCTTAGATTTTATTATCTAAAAATTTCTTTGCCCTTCTTTTCTCTGTCTTATAGCAGATTTATCCTTTCTTCTCTTAGCCAGCCACATTTCAGTTGAGATTTCAAGGTGCATTCAGGCAAAAATATATAGCAGGTAAAGGAGCCAACAAATATCAGCACTGGCTTAGGAGGGCAACTTTGATCTCCAGTGTTGAATCCATCCATATCAAACATTTCTGTGGCATTCAAACTAGTTCCATCTGTGTCTGTGCACTCTAACTTGGAAATAAAAAAACACTCTCGGCTTGTTCCAAAGTGAAATTATCTGTGAGTAACATGAACCTCATTAACACACAACCATTCAATTGATGCTTCTGCGCAGAAATCACCTGGCGAAAAATCACCCCTTGAATTATGATGGAGTGCTGAATGTTTTCCATCCACAAGTGTAAATGAGTTATGGTCCCAGAGGACACATCTGTGAAGGCGTTTGTTAATAAATATGTCCGCTGTCATGTTACCCTTTGACCATGTGCAGGTATGTTTGTTATTTATCCCTTTGTACGTTGAAGGAGGAAGATTTATTTTACATTCCACAAACAAACATGGATAAACGCGAGTTGGATGTTTCTTCCTATCAAAATAAATTTGTGTTGATGCAGCTTGGACTCAGTGGTCTCTATTTCATGTTGCTACATATTATAACTGAATCAAACCCAGGCCTACGACGGCTGATAAAATTCTTTGAATAGATTCCTCAACCTAGGAATTTAATCGGGCTTATACGTCACTGCCCTAATAAAAAGAAAACTGAACAGCTCATAAGGTCCTCGCAGATTTGTTGCGAAATGACACCAACTTTGAGAGCGTGTCATGTATCCCATTCTTCTGTTTCTTAACTTGACATACAGTATGTTCTAATCCCTCAGAAATCCCCAATAAGCAATTGGTGGACTTGTGCCAAAGTCATTAGTTTAGCTTTTATGACAGACACAGTTAATGGTACAATTCTGACGGGCAGAGACTCATGGGAGATGAAGAGGGAAAATAGCTGCTCTGTTCCTTCACCGTCTCCAAAGAATTAAAGAGGTTGTGTGATTTTTTTCTTTAGTATAACTGGAAGCCAGTTTGCCTCATTTGGCATTGGCTAGGTTCAGCAGCAAGACTTCAGAGGAATTTAATACATTAATCAGTGACACTCGCCCGACTGTAGGTGAAGTTAAACTAAATCAGTGCAGACTGGATGGCGGGCTTTGGCTGTCACAAAACACTGGTGATGAATTGCAGCATTGCACAACCATTACTGGTAGATACCTAAACTGATTGTCTTGATTCCCCAAAGAAGTGGTGCTTCAGGTTTTATTGGTAGCGTGTGCTGTGAACACCTCTTTGGCGCTAATCCCTCTTCTGGCAAGGTTGAGTGCCAGCCACAGCATGCTGGATTAATGTGACACATAGTCATCCCAGTGCTCAACAACTCTACACTGCAGTTAAAGAAATAGACCATTTTAAGTACTGTCTGAGCAAGACGCAGACGTTTTGCTTCAGTGAGGTTTTTGTCCAATTTCTCCAGCTTCTTTAATGTTGGACCCACAAAGGCATTTTAATTTGTTGATTTTGAATGGTTTGGTGTAATTTGCAGTGAGGTGACCTCATTTAGTACTCATTTGGGTAGGACCTCTTTCGTTACAAGCACCAACTGACTAAGGTTTGCTATTGTGAAAGAGTTGTTATTCCATGCATTCATGTCTCGCTCTGGCACACGTCCTGGGAAAGCGTTAGGAGATTGGACAATTCCATCCGCGGTTTGCAGTTTTACATCAAAGCATGCTGCCTGGCTTGAAAGTCACACTCTGCATCAAAGCTCCTAGCCAGAAACGATTACTAACATTTTGGCCAACAGGTTTTCCTATCACCATTTTTACTGTAACTACTGTTAAGATTGTTGTTGGGACCGGAGGATTGGGATGGATGAGTTGTTTTAATAGAAACGTAATTCTAAGGGACTGAACTCCAAGTATCTAGGGTGTAACTCCTTAGCAATATACAAAGCATTTTTACAATCTCCTTGTCCGTCCTGTCCCTTCACAAATGGATGATTGACTCATTGATTAGCAATCCAACATGTTTACGATGCGTCACTTTTACATATGTAGATTCATATGCACCGTTACTGTCGCATAGTAGCGGGTCCTCAGTATTGCTGGAAACACATATCAGTTAATAATTTGTTCAGCTTTTGCTCTGTGGTTGTGGATAAATGTCAGTCCTAGCATCTCCCAGTCAGATGTTTGGTCTGCTCTCAACCGGTGCCAAGTTTTCAACAAAGAAGCACATTAACTCAGATGATTCATTCCAGCCACTCTGTAAGCAGCCCTCACCAGGCTGTGAGCTGCGAGGAGCAGTCTCACTGGGCCAGCAATCTGAAATGGCTCCTGTCAGGAATGTTTTCATCTTGACCCACCACTGTGTGCTGATGTCCAAGCTTTTCTAGGTTTACATGACAGCATGAGCGCAACGTTAGTATAAAAATATTTTCTAATAAAAAACCATAACTGATGAGAGTAGATGGTAAGAAAATAAAATTCTGATTAAACACATTACGTCAATTTAATCAAAATCCTCTGGCATGAAAACATTGTATGCTGTGTTGTATTAGTTTCAGTGTATTTTTTTTGAGGCAGGGGGTGGGGTTAACATGACATCTTAAGGCCTTTTGCATCAATCAGTTGGTCTAAACAAAACAAAACTGCATGTTTATAAGTGTTTTGTTAGATTTTAGAAACAAAACTACTGCAGAACATCTCTAGTTCCGACACAGTGTCTCTAGACTGATTGTGAAGATTTCTTCCTCTTTAACATAAATCACTTATTTATGCTTTCCCCCTTCAACTCTGTAAACTGCTTTTGTCCTTGCCAGGATAAAGGTAAAGAGGAAATGTCAATATCTTATTCATAAATATGATTAATGATTTTTCATTCGGTCACACTGTTTTTCGCCATTCCCAGAGTTCATTCCAAAGCACAACTTCACCATTTTAGAAAACAAAAACGTGATTTATGTCCTCTACTTAATATTGTAGACGTTTACCAGTCACATCAGTTAATTTCACATTTATTTTTGAGAAAAAAAACAACAGTACATTGTATTTTGTCTGACATGTCACATATGCACCAGCAAAAACTGTGCAGTGTGTAGTGAATGTAGTCCTTCATGGGCTTTTTAACATTGCACCCCTAACTGTGTCAGTTCTACTGTATGATATTATCACATAAATCAGTTTCTGGAATACAGTCATAATATGAACTGTTTGTTCCACTGGCGTTTAGTGATTTCACATGGTTGATGGTTATCTTCAACCATGGCGTATTCATTAGTCATGTTCAGCTCTGAAATATTTATACAGGAGAGTGCACTGCTGTTCCAAAACCCTCAAAGAATGTCTCTCCGAATGTTGTAATGATCCCGTCAGTTTCCAGTGGGAAGGCTCCACTCAAGACACCCAAAGGCGAGCACTGACAAGATTACAATCAGGTCTTCTTGGACATTAAAATATTGCCACCCGCGGGCTGTGAGCTTGTTTGCCAGTGCATACCGTACCTCACATTGTTCTGCTTTACACAAATGTCACTGAGACAAGGTAGGGAGAGTGTAGAAAGAGGCGGTGAAGTCAGGTGGGGTGGGTGCAAGAATACGTTTTTAAGTTTTTAAATTTTTAAATTTTCCCATTTAATTTCTTTTTTTTTTTTCCTTTTTCATTTTTTTTTGGAGATGGTCCTCACTCTTTCCTCCTCCGCCCTCCAACATGCTGTGGAAAAAAGACAGCTCAATGGGTGACTGATAGTAAGCCAGCTGTCACATGTCTGATAACGGGACAAGTAAGTGTGCCAGGAACCACAGTGTTTGCTCCACTGCTCTGTTGCTTGAGGTTGCACTATGAAAGCTTTCCGTAAAGACAGAATCAAACTTTCTTTTCTGGGACAGTGGTTTTGGATACAACTGAATGCAAACAGTTGTTAGTTTGTCAAAACATTTTTGATTTTATCGAAAGAGATGGGAATAGTGGTGCAGAAATGTGAAAATATCAGGTGACTAAAGCACATTGAGTAGTTTTTCTTAGGACTGTGGAGCACAGCACTGTGATCACAAATGGTAATGTTCTTGTAAGTCTTTTGTAAAGGACGGGGAATGCCATAGTTAACTTTTGTGAGGTTGCATGTGTTGGTGTTGTGTATGTACTCTCAGGCCTAATTACCATGCATGTTCAATCAACTCGGCATTGAATTATTTAGCAAAAGACCAATTATTAAACAACCGCAGCACAGGGTTGTGGAAATGTCACATTACTCACCAGCTTGTTGTAAATGAGGTAAAACTAAACTTTTTCAAGTTACAAAGAGCAATTGTAAAAACTGTCATTAACATGGGAGGTACTACGGAAAAACCCGTCACCAGCTTTGGTTTGATTCAATAACAAAACAAGTTCTGACTTACAGTTTCCTAACGTCTCTGCTATTCACTCATTATTTGTGGGCCCAGTAACCCATATCCCCCATAAAATGAAGTGTTTTATGCCAGTGTAAATTTTCCACTTAGAGGGTAATTTGTAGATAAATTTATGAATCAGACTTTTTTTTTTTTTTTTTTGTTGGCTGTATCGCCTGTATTGATGCTCAGGCAAAATATCAAATAAATGATCCCTCCCAGTGAAACAGTTGATAAACATGTCACTTCCTACTTTCCAGGCCGACACTCAAAACATGACATTATGCAAAACTAAACATACAAAGGGCTGGAAACAGTCCTTTTCACCTGTTAGCTTGTGTCTGGTGAGCTACGTCATTTTATCAAAATTCAAAACAAGGGAACTGAAGAAACCAAAACACATACACATACACATATGTTGTGTATGAAAATGGTTTTTTATCTAATCCTTTGAGCTTTTCAGGCATTGTATTCGTTGTGTTGTATAAACACAAATTTGAATGCTCTTGAAGCTGAATTCTGATTATGAAATTTCTCTGCAAGTGTCCTGCCTTGTTAGATTTGGGATTTAATAATGATGTGAAAGTGTTGAGTGGTGACATCATTTCCCCTCTTATAGAAAAAAATTCTCCCTAAAATGTAGAAACGTAGAATTTCCGGCCACATGTTGTTTGGTGGAATATTTTTCTTAGCCCTGTATATGATTTGTGAGACACAGATGATGTCTCGTGATGGTGAAATTTGTGAAAGAGCAACAAGTGAGTTTAATTTCCAGAAGTTTTAAAAGACTATAATGCATTGCAGCCACGAGAGAGTGTACATTGTAAGTAAAAACTTTCTTACTGGGCGATGGCTATTACTGTCTTTATCTAAAACCCTAGATCAGTAACAGTTCATAATATTTTCTGAGGTTTGCTAAGGGATTCTGTTGGAAATCATTAAGATATATGAAGGTAATACAGGCTGAGGGAAAGTGGGCATATATTATAGTAAATTATAACAATTCCAGACTAAAAAAGTACTAAATTACAATTAAAAATGTTGAATTCATCTCAGATTTTCACTCGATGGGGTACTCAGTTCCAGGCACAAGCACCAAAATGTGTGTTAACCCGGCCACCACGTCACTTTGGTTGGTTCACCTGCTACCTGACTTCTTAAACAATCACACCACGTCTAAAAGTTTTTGAAGTCCATGTATTAAAACGTGTCTCATGACATGTTTCAACTTTGCATGCAATTTCAAAGCCTCTAAAACATGAGCTAAAGATGGGATCCATCCACTGGCCCCATGGTGTGTGGGGGATTGGGGAAAAAATGGGAATATAAAAAGAAAATGAATAGATTTTTTTTTTTTTTTTTCACTAACCTATGATAACCAATGGTTATTCCACATGGCAGCAGACAGATGTTGTACCTGGGGCCGAGGGTTTCCCAAACAGACCCCACTTTATAGCCCACATGACAACACATTTGTTTTGGCCGAAAGGCCAAAATTCCAGCCCATCAATGTGAGACCCATATGGACATTTTGACATGGAAATTATTTATACAATAGCCCCTACACTTGTTCTAGATACACATAGTTATTGAAATAGAAACATTGCAGAAAGTGTCAGTATGTAATTCCCAGACCATGTACCCTATCCCATGTGCTTGACTTATTTCCTTTTTGCCAATGACTGCCTGCAATCAGAGTTTACTGACACCCGGTTCACTGTGAGTCTTACAGTTGGACCATACTCAAGTCCAAATTGGAGTGATGATAAATTCAAATCACTGTCAGGATTCCTGTGAGTACATGTACATCATCACCCTCTTAATTCACTCAGAGCAACTCTGGGCTCAAACCACAACAGTAAAAAGTTCAGTTGACAACAGTTATTTAATCAATAACAAGAAGGCTTATTACTTGCTGCAGCCTAGACATTGTCTAGGATAATTATAAGTTGTAAAATTCTCTCACATTTCTTTCTGTGTTCCAGTGGATTGAACCTGCCCCAAGCTGAGTAATATAGTTGTAAGTAATGGCTTCTAACCAGTGGTTCGGCAAGATCAGATCACTAATAAAAGTCACCGCATGATGATAAATATTCAGATCTTTTCGTTCTTTGTTTGTTATTCACCAACATTAATCATATCACAAACACTCAGGGCAATCTCTTGACTGGAGTCTACTGAGAAATAAATTCAGCCTCGTCTAATCCCTAGTGCTCTACAAGTCAATCTCGTCCTACCCCCACATTCCAGCACATTCCCATGACCTGGCTGAGTTCACAAGGAACGTAAGCGCGTGATGATGATGATGATGGCAATAATTAGGACAATCATGAAGAAATCTTCAATTTTATTGAGGTGTAGGTCAGGTCACTTGGCAAAGGTCAGTTTGTGCCTTATTTGGACGCATGGTCACAGTGAACCTAATGAACTCTGTAAAAGTGGTACAGTAGCATGATGGGATTCTAAGAAAAAAGGAAAATGGGAGCAGACACACACTCCCTCTTGCCTCGCTTGCAATGCCGAGACAGGAAATCCTCCTTTTGATTGTGAAAAGAAGGAGCAGAGTTAAGAACAATCACTCCACCTCCGCCGTGTGGTGCCTGCACCTAAGATCTCTCCCATGGAGCCACTGGTGTGGGCACAGTGACAGACACATGCACACACAGTCACATTGACTTAGCCATTTGATAATCAACTACAGAACCCTGGACATTATTTATTCCTAATTTTTGTTTGAGCCTGCAGGATTTTGAGTTTTCTTCAGTCTTCAGTATGACAAGGCCAAACCTCAAGAAATCTGATCAGTTCTTCCATCGTCCAGCTCCATGATCTTCCCAGTCAGGATGAGTTAAAAGGCAGCCTCCCTCTCATCTGTCCATTTGTTCATTCATGGAGTCATGGAGAACAATAACTGTTCCCATTTATGCTGGCGCTGAAAAAAAAACATGATATGGCTAATTCTCCTGCATTGCAGATGACCATTTTTGGTCAAGAAGAAAAGAATTTTCCTCTTAAACAAAAACAGACAAAAGTTTTTACCCGGTTCCAATCAGATTTTGAGTTCAGTTTTGGAGTATGTAAGTAAATATGGCTCTGTTGTCCTTGCTAAATTCAACATAAACAACTCACGCTTATATCAACACTTGATTCTGCAGTGTAGACTCTCAGGTTTTTAAGGCATGACAGAAAATATCATTCCTCATGGCTCATTTTCTTTACGAATCAGTCATCACACACTTTTTCACTCAAATATTGTTAGCATGCTGTATATGTCACAATATCTTCACAAACCCATCCAACATGATGGGTTTTGATTCTCAGGGTATGTTTGTTGGATTTTGCATTTCATTGGTTTCCTGCATGGATTGGCACTGACTGCTCGTTTTCTTGACCTTGGCTCTACAATAGAAACAAAACTGATTCTATTGTGGCACAAACCCAATAAATATGTCACAACTTATTAGTGAAAAGGTCAGAGCCATCTTCAATGCAATGGATTGTTACTGTTTGGCATTTTTCAGTGGCATGTGTTGTGAATTTTCATTCTACTAGATGGGACAGTAATACCTTGTAATGTTCTTCCCCTAATGGCCACACTCAGTGGACAGAATTCAAAGCGCAGTGTTCACACAGTATTCGCTAATAAACACATGAATGCTTTTGACATGTGGTTTAAATTAATTGGCCTCCCAACACATGTAAGAACCATTAAACATAATCATCGTGGTCCTGCAGCCCTGATCTCTCTATTTTATGATATAAACCAGGTTTTCCCCTCAAAAAATATAACTTTGTAATTTTTTGCCTTAGCTCAGTGGTCCCGTTGGAATTAGCTGTTAGTCGTCCCAGAACAACTGGAGTCAGTTTTTCATCCTCCCTTTCTTTTATTTCTGTTGTTGTTCTTTGCACACATGAGGCCACCATGTCTGGGATCCAGAACGACCATCTCAGGAGTTACTCTGGTTTGCAGCCAGAAGTCTGCTAGACAATGAGGCTAGGGGATAACGGTGGGGGTTGACGGTGTCCACAGTGTTGCAGCAGCTTTCTGAAAGAAGATTTCCAACTGCAATACCTCATCAGAATGAAAACAATTGGAAGTTTCTCTTAATCAAGCCTATAAAGTTTTTTTTTTCTTTTTCTTTTTTTGTGGTTTCACTCTGGCTCTGTCTGGAGCTGCTGTGTTCATGTTTCAATGTGCGCCCCATCACCTCCATGACCTGGGGCAGATGTGTGCGTCAAGGACAGATTTCATTTGCGCAGTCTGGGTCACAGATGATGAATGTGTGAGAATGTTTGTCTAATAAATGGGGTCATTGTTTAGAAATGCTGTTGCAAGTGATGCAATAAAAAATTTAAAAAAACATTAATGGCAGAAAACTGTTTTGGCTTGTGTTACCCATGTTGGTCATGACCTTTTGTTGTGTCTGTTGTGTGTTCCAGGTGTCTATGTACCACCTGGTGCTGGGATTGGACCAGGAGGTGCTGGAACAGGAACTGGATTCTTTCCAGGTAACAAAGCCTCCAATGACTGTCTGGACAGATTATACAAAAATAATCCAGAATGCAGCCACAACAAACAAAGTCTGCTTATCATTAGCAGAGGTAGAAGAGTAAAATGATACTACTGCAGACCAGAAGTTTCACTAAAACAAAACACCAGTATAAAAGTATCTTAATATGAACTAAAAGAAAAATATTTACAAAACGTGAAGGTCATATGGTGTAATGATGAACTGGCCAGTTGTCCATTACATCACTGCATATAGGCATACCATAACTCAATACTCTGATTGTTGTTTTACAAGGGGCTGCTGGAGGAGTCCCCGCAGGCTATAAACCAGCTAAAGCTGCAGGTGAGTAGAAGGGACATTAGATTTATGATTTTCCCTGTACATAAATTTCATTTTTAAGAATCACATCTGGTTTATCACAAATTGGTTCATGCACTAATGTGTCAGTGAACTGGAAAGAGGAAACTAAACCTGTTTGATTTTTATATCGTAAATTAAATTGTAAAATTTCTTTAGCCTCATCATCAGTTGATACCTGATTTGTGGATGGACCAATGTGCATTCATGATAAACTAAATGTTTGGTTTAACTCATTGCTTTATGGTTATTTATTCCAGGCCGATCTTTAATTAAATGCAGAAGTTCATATGTGAAATGTTTATGTTAACTCATTATAAATTAAATGTTTTCCATATAATAACCTCTCAGTCATGACAGCAGTGTTGCTTTCTCAGGGTTCTGATTGTTTGTTCAAATGTCTGTTACCTCAATTGGGCTTAATGCACAGCCACAGATATTCTATCTGGTGTTTGTCATTTCACACATGCATAGCAGATGCCAGCACAGTCCACTTCAGCAGCAGTTCACCAGCTATATGCAGTGTCCTGGCACAGCTTCAGCTCCCATTTGCTGAACAAGTTTTACCCAGTGTGCCTTTTTTTTAAGCTAGGGGTACTAAAGCCGTGATGAGACTTGAATTGCGAGTTGAAAGTTGTTAGTTGGATGTGTGTAAGTAAACAGATTGCTGTCCTAAAGACCAATTCACACTCACTCTTCAACACTCTTTGCTTTGATATGGACAGCTCTGGGAGAAATACATGGTGAGACTCTCTTGTCAAACCACCACAAGCTAAGAATAATTAAATTCTAGGTATCTGACTGTGGCAATAAACAATGCGTTTGGGGCCAACCACTGTTGGTGAGCCAGTTTACTGGAAAACATTATATGGTTTGAGGCTTGGAAATTGGTTACACATTTCTCTCATACGACCTCTGTTGTGAGTTTAACAATGCATAATGATGATAAGGTCGGACATGTCGATGATGATATTAAAAATGTTAGCGGATGATTGATTGATAGATAGATAGATAGATAGATAGATAGACAGATAGATAGATAGATAGATAGATACTTATTTATCCCCTTGGGGAAATTCATGAAATTTCCCCTTGATGATGCTGAATATTGACAACAATAATGATAATGAGGCTGCATTGATCACATTCATACCTGTTTCTGTTTATCCCTGACAGTAGGAGGTTATGGAGGTGGAGGCCATGGTGTGGGACCAGGTGGTTTGGTGCCAGGGGGTGTTGGGCCTGGTGGCTTGGGCATTGCAGGTAGGAACATAAAAAAACTAAAACTTTTTTTTTGTTTTAAGAAAGCCAAACAGTGAACAGCTGAGTGAGTAGCTGTTCTCATTTCCTATATTCAGGCTGCTTTTTTCAGTATCTTAGTGTCATTAATCAAAAACAGGCACAATTGGAAAGACAAATGTTTGACAAACATTTGTAGCTGTTGGAGTACCCTGGTATACAAACTGTTCCACTGCCACAAATCCACAATGTCCATGGTTCGATTCTGTCTGGGGACCTTTGTTGAAAGTAATAATCACCTCTCTCCCCCTTGTTTTCTGTGTCGGCTTCACTACCAACTGTCCAATAAAGGTGAAAATGCAGGAAGAAGTAATGTTAAAAAAAGATTGTAGCAGTCTATTTCATAATGTTTGAGAAATTGAAAAAAACTGTAGCTGTAACACATGCTTTTCTTTTGTTTTCACCCAACAGGACAAGGTGGAAAGGCCCCTAAACCAGGTAAGTTGGAACATTTACATCTGTTATTACATACAGAATAGGCAGGTTTTAATGTCGCATTTACATACTGAAAATAACATAATAAAATATATCAAAACTTTCTTGTGAAACAGTTTTATGAAATATTTTGAAGACGTAGTGTGTTCTTGCTCTGTTTACAATATAGAGCTCTGCTGTATAGCACTTCTGTTATAGAGGCGAACAGATTTCTTTTGTTTACAACATGGAAAATTCCTATGCATTACATATAAGTGCCTTGAAAGGAAGGAAACAGTGTGCAGTGTATTGTTATGGGTGGATGAAGTAGGTTAATGTATAGTCTGCATAACGCCAGCACACCAACAGAATAGGGAGACATGTACAGACACAGAGCCATGGCTAAAGAGAAACAGTCCTTTGATTGGTTGTCACCAAGTTTTTCTTATCACCCCAGTGTTTTCGTCAGGGTTGGTTTACACTGGCTCGGCAGCTGTTAAGGGCGTCCTGTCTAGGTGGGACCTTACATAGATTCTTCCACTCCTACACCTTAGCTGTATTAATGAGTGATGATTGGCAGAGTGAAAACGGCCATCAACGCCAGCCAAACAATGGTGCCAGAGCACTGATTAATGTTATTGTAATGTTAGACCCTTACAATATCTGGAAACCTCCGTGTTGAAATTTACCACGGCCCGTGTCTCCGATACCGTACAGTAAATATTTTCCTTTGCTGTATTTCAGTCTGCACTGTATTGGAGCTTTAGTAATGTTTAGCCATCATTTAATTTCCGTAAGCACCGCTGATACAATCTCAGCTTACCTCTATGTGTTTAGAAAGATAAGGAATCAAGTAATCGTCTTATAGTCCTGATAACTCATGGAGCCTGTTACAGAAGGGTCCCTCTGGAGTGCCACACCGCCGCCCTCAAACAAGAGTTCCTGGAGAGCCATGGTGTGAAAATGACCTAATATCCAGTATATGCTGGAAGTTGATTTTGGCTGGGCTCAGCAGAGCATTACTTGGGAAATAATCCCCAGGCTTTTGTATGCCTTCAAGTTCTCCCTCTCCTCACCAGGCATATATTGCAGAAATTACGTTATTGAGAAAAAGGGAAGCAATCGATGTTAAAAGCAGCTCCTTGACTTATTTCTTAAATTTGGTTCTGGGTGTTCCTTTCCACATTCCAAACTAATCTCTATTGAGTGTAAAAACAAGCAAATAAAAACCGAACACACAGTGAACAGCTAGGGGTCAGCTAAGGTTCAACAGATTTCTGAAACAAAAGAAGAGACTTAATTTCACTAAGGGGTTATAAGATGTTCCGCTTCATGACTACAACCATGTTCAGCAATCACTGAATGTAGGTTCCCATCAGTGTTGACGTTTCATATCAGTGATTTCTATTCCATCAGAGGAATATTGCCTGAAGTGATCCAAATTTGGATATGAGAACTTTCTACATGCCTCACAAGTATGAAATTTGCAACACAAATGCACATCTTCGTGGCGCCTCTGGTAGCGCATATACCACATGTCCTAACTGCAGCGGCCATGGGTTTGAATCCAACCCACGGCCCTTTGCTGCATGTTATCCCCTCATTCTCTCTCCCTGACTTTCCTGACTGATCTGTCGCTGTATTATCGAAAATAAAGGCAAAAATGCCCAAAAATAAATATATAAAAAAAAACAAAAAACAAATGTACATCTTCAATTCACAAGTGGGTAAGCCTCTCAATAAACATAAAACACAAACATAACCAAACATAGAAGAAATGATTTTCAACCAGCACATGAAAAATCATTGACCCTGTTTTATTAACCATTAATATATAAAGCAGGATTCTGCCGCTAAAGAGACACAAGTGCAAACAAAGGTAAACTACTCACACAAACATCAAGAGAGCCGCATTCCTATGATCGTTCTTATGTTGAAGCCAAGCGGTGACATTGCATTCCCCAGATACACACCTTGCCTGGCCAGTAATAGAGAACAGCAGCTGGCTATGTGAGTAGCGTGACTGCAGTGAATTGCAGCGTAGCTCATGCAAGACCTTGTAAATTTTATACTAATTGTGAAGCCTGTCAGCATCCAGCGTTGACGATACACTGAAAGCTGGAAAGAGGAACTTTCTCCCTTTGAACAGCTATTGGACACTGTCTCCTTTCCTGTGTTCCCTCAAGCAAAGGTGGATTCAATCCTCATGGTGTGATTCCCAAAACTTGGCTTTCGAAGGCTGGCCACTTGTCACTTTCAGGCACTGTGAAGGGAGTTAACATGAAACATAGAGGTTACTGATTTTGCCGTAGGTGTAGTTTTATTGTACCCTTACAACAGTCTGGTGTAGATTGAGAAAGAATGTGTCTGGGTGGGATGTGTTACAGTACGTGTCCATGTTCATCTTGCCAGACCCTCGACTCTCTGAGCAATACAAAGTGAAGACAACATGCTGTCTGTCCCGCCTTTGTCTCACCATCTGAAAGCTGATATCAATGTCACACAACACTTCATTCATCTTAGAGCAATGAAAAAATATGAGCAGTCAGAATCTCTAAGCAACTTCATTTAGCATTTCTCTGCTTATATTATATAGATCATATAATAGATTGATAAAATACTATAGCCACCAATGTGTTTCTAATTTTTTGTCCGACCATTATCATTGAGGGTCTACACAACTACACACAGTATTAGAAACATGACTGGCATTTATTAGTGTCTAGGCTCATAAAGCATGTGGGAGGTGTGTGTGAAAGAAAATAGCAATGACTAAAGGAAAGAAATTGAATGCTGCCTTGCAGTGGGTTGTTTAGGGCTTCCCTGGAGTTGGCATCAGCAGCTAGCTCAAGCATTGGCCCCATTAGGTGCCAGTCCAAACGGTGTTCATCATAGATGTTGTACTAGATGTACTGGTTTCGTTGTTTTGTGGGTGGTCCAAAAGAAAACATATCTGAAGGTAGTCAGCTTTAACAGTTCTCTGAAAAAGACAAGTATGAAAAATGTGTGAGCTCTCTGTCAGTTCAACACTAACTCAGTGCTCCATCCACGACCAGCCATCCAAAAGACTGAAGGAAATTGATATTGTGAGCCTGTCAATATGGGTCTACTCATCCTATCATTATATTGCAGAACAGCTCAACAGCACTACAGCCTCCAAAATGACTTCATGAAGGTAGGATTTATTGCAGGGCTGTTGTATTAGACTGCATTAGTTTTAGATAAGTGTGCCAAATAAACTGGTAGCTGAGTGTATATAGTCCGCACTTACTACCTCACCTTTATTTTGGCTCTTCATTGCCACTGAATAAACATATCAATTTGAAGTAATGAAATAAAATAGTGAAAATGGTCCCGACAATTCGATGCAAGATAAAATCATGCTTGGACAAACTGCAACACACACATCATTTAAGATGATGGATTACAGTGGTTAATGCAGCAACATGTCTCTGTGAGTTGCTTTTGATGGTGTTCTGAAATTTCTGGATTGTGATTTCTGTGACGGCAGCCCAACCTGCAGTAAGAGGGAGAGTTGTAGCTCCTGATTGCACACAGTATGTAGGTGGGTTTGAGTTTTTACAGCCTGTGACCAACAGTTGACTCTATTTTGATGTTAGTACTCACTTTAAAGCGCACACTGGAAGTATTGCTCATATGCAGTTAACATCCACCCAACTATAAACTTTGCATCATTTTGAATATTGTGTGTATCTTCCTGCACATCCCATCTATACACCTGATTCTTTTGGTCCATTTTCAAACTCTCTGGTTCATATCAGGGTCATTGTTTGAAGAAGCACTAAGTGTACTTGTCTGGTTCACTATAGGAAGAGTAGAGGCAAGGCAGAGAAGTGGAAAGATAGGAATAGACATGGGGAGGACAGAGAAGAGACAGCGTGACGCGAGGAGGATGGAACGGGCCGATAACTCATGCAAGCATACCGTATACACTGTATGTCATACGCATTCTCCATCATTCACCAACACACACACAAACACACAAAACATCATATGCACATTTATTCATGCAACACACATGCTCAAGGAGCTCGCTGAGAGGAAGGAGACTGATAGATTGAGGTGAGGATGAAAGTGTTTAGCCAAAAGAAGATGAGCTTGGAGGAGATTCAGTCTCTAGGAGCCCATATGTGTTTCATTACTGGAGCTCAGACATGTCCTCTAAGCTGTCAGAGACTGGAAGCATCTGCATGTGTGAGCGTATGCAAATGCTTAATATGTATCCTAGCATTGGTTTGGGGACATACAGTATCCCTTCCAGCATAAAGACACGCACCGTAAATTAAGTGCTGCTTGTTCAGCTCATCCTCTATTTTAACCCACCTATCTTTCCTCTTTCTCTCCTCCATCTGTTCTACACCAAGTCTCTGTGCTAAGCTTTCAGCATCTTGGAACCTGAGCTGTCTGCAGAGGAAACTTTTTTTTTTTAAATATATATCAGAACCACACTGCCCCCACACTTGACTCAGCCCACCCATTATACACACAGCCAGCAAAGCTTATTTGTTCACATTGGAAATGCTTCCCAAACTATTTTTCTTGTATGATTTCACCAGATGTTGTTGTTAGTGTCTGCAAAATCTCACTAATTCATCTTGAGAATTTAATTTATATCAGAGTAAAGCAAGATAAGATAAGGGCTTTATTAGTTTTTATTGGTGTCTAATCACTAAAGCATGCCACACATTACACTTTCCAACTGTGGTATTTTCCTCCAGGTTGAACCAATACTTTCACTATGACTCAGTAACAGCTCCGCAGCCATTCACCAGCCTTTTCTCCGTCATGTTGTTCTCTGGTGAGCATGTTACCACCAATGTAGTTTTTTTTCCATGTTCACTGTGTTAGTTGATGAGCCATCCCTTGGCATGCTCTCACAACCTCTCCCCTGCTCTGTTTGCCAGCAGGTCTGGAGCATGGACCACTATCCTTGTCCATCTGGCAGCACAGCCTAAGTGTTGTTTATATAGCGATGGAGAAATTCATTGCTCTTATTTCCCTAAGAGTCCATGAAGACAGATCACTGGTTGAACAACCTTGTTGCAGTCATTGGTAGAAGTGGACTGAAGTCATTGTAATCAGAGCACCTAAATTGTGTATCTGTGGCTTCTAGTAATTACAATAATGTTTTCTGAATTCAGATGTTCATTTACAGCAGGTTATTAGTTATGCAAGTTGATTACACAGTATGTGTTCCACATTGGCTGAGTATAGCTGTAGCCGATCAAAATGTGCAACACATGGGTAAAGCTTACATACTCACAGTATATACATGGCAATGTTAGAGACATGGCTGATGGTGATTGTATTTAGAAGTGATTTCTCAGAACTCATCAAAACCCAGTGCTGGACTAAATGATCAATGGAGATGAATGTTTTTTATATGACCTCAGCTTTGGCCCTTTAGGCCTTATAGGTATCCTGATGTTTTAGCCCATGCACCAAGACCTCTGCATACATGTGATGTACAGTTTATTAAACAGCTTTTCCACTTTCCGTGACGCAATTTATCTCTCTGTTTTCTCTTGTAGAGCATCCCATATGCTTCACAATGATCACATCCTTTATAATGACAGAGGAACTTGGAAAATGCTTTTGAGGCCGACTCAATGAATCTAACGTCAGTGGTTCAATTTGCATGTTTTGATTTGAGCCAACCTGTCGAACACTTGTCTCTTTTCCCAACCCTGAGTTGTCAGAAAAGTATTCAGTGGAATAGCAGTTAGATGCATATGTGGACCATCTGGGAGAGGAAACACTCTTGGCCAACTTTACATACCGTAGCCACAGATTGCCTTTGTTGACAGGTTCTCAGCCTATATGTAATTTTCAGAACTATACTTCTCTAGACATGGAACATATTGATCATGAATGAGCAGTTTTACAAAACTGGTCGCTCTAAGTGCACATGTACTCTTGTGTCCTGCTGTATTCTCTAATGCTTTGGGGTGTGTTTCTGCCTTGTCTGAATGCTTTTATGCACATGCTTCAAGTGAGTGTGCCAAGCTAAAATGGGCAATGGCATGAGCTCTGGGTTAGGAATACTCTTCAGACATATTCAGGGTCTCAGTGTTGGCAGAGCAACTGTGACATTCCTTTAGAAGTGGATAAAAAGTACAATAGCATATAGAGACTCTCAACTCTCACAGAAACAAGCAAAAGGGAGAGATGTTTGTTAGATTTGAAAGCTTATAGCATAGCATGTTCTGCTCTGTCTGACTTGTAGCATAGACAATGACATCACAAACTCAGTGGATATGGTGTAATGCATGGTGTACAAATTAGCACAGTTTGAATTAAGGGACAGGAGTAATGGTCTTCGCACAGATGTGTTTGAAGTAAGCCATGTACTGACAAGGACTCAGCCGCAGACGTCACAGGGTAGGCAGCCTGGTTTGGCACGGTGGCAGCGCTTGTAAACCACATAACGTGTAATGGTGACTTTTACAGTTGCCGTCAATTTGGAGCCATTTGCAAGAACTGCTCAATGCCTCAGAAATAATGTGTGTGTTCTGATGCCCAGCTGCGTGGGTTAGTGAGACCCTTCAGAGTCAGGCAAAGTTGCTTCATCAACGTAAGTGCTTACCACATAGCTTAACAGAGCACATTCCCTCTTTAGTATTACGAAAGTTGACCTCTATAAAAGTAAAAGTTGACCACCCATACCACAATGATTAACTATAGTAAAATAGCAGTTTGGAAGTCCAGTTTTATTACACTGATTTTGACCTGGACGCTGCCCCAAAAAGCAAAGATTTCTTAGAATGAGGCAACCTTAGACCCTTTTCCCTGTTTGTCTGTAGGAACTCTGACAGTTCTGCACTTGGGGTCATTTGGCAAAGTGGGAGGCTGAGGCTTTGGGACCACTCATTGATAGTGTCAATGACTCCATGGAAAAGAAAAAGCGAAAACAATAAAAGGCCTGCCGCCAAAGTCGGCTGGCTCAGCCAGCAAGGGAGAGAACTTGTGTGTAGTGGTGTGACTTTGTGAATACTTAATTAGTCCAACATGTGACTAGTCCTGCTTCTCACAGCTCGGTGCCTGTGACTGACAGCACAGAGAACCTGTTAGTGACAAGGAGCAGGGGAGGTCACGGGAGAGGGAGGGGGAGAGGGAGAGGAAGCGAGGGGAGCCTCAGTGAGTCCACTTGTCTCACGCAATCTGGAATCACTACAGCACCTCGCATCATTCCGCTTTCATCCAGCTTGTCCTGCGTCACTTCGTAAGAATGCAATCTATCCACCAACTTGGAAGTGAAACAGTGTGATAATTTGATACTGATAAAAATCTGGTGTCATGACAGTGAAGGACATAATGATGGGCTTAGTTTTCAAAGTGAAAATGTATATGGGACTGTAGCCGAAGAACAGTATCTGCCTGTCAATCACAGTAAAAAGCTGATTCTCTGGGGGCCTCCAGAGAGCCTTTGAGGATGAAGTTATCATCAAGATTTTCCATCACATTAAAGAAAATTACAGCATTTGTATTGCCATAGCACGCCTCTGTGCTTCTTGCAATTAGCTTTTTACTCTTTGTGTGTTTGTGGTTTTTGATAGTTTTACAGCAAATCCAGTGTTTAGGTGAACACAAGACCCAGTTTATCATTCTTCTGTAACCCTCCTGTCATTTTAACACATTGACACTGGTTTCCATGTCAGTCAACGCTATTAATGAGACATGCGAGTTGTTATCTCCTCCCCTGGCTTTTCAGTAAATAAACATTTGTTTTCCGACTGCTTGCCTGATTAAATATGTGCTCAAACAAAGAATACAATGAGAAACAAGTTGCAAAAAATTTCCTGGACATTCCAGAGCTCCAGCTCCAAAGTCTGCTTTCCGAGCGTCTGCCGTCAGTTACAGTGGATCTCTGCCATGGAATTCTTTGCTCTCTTAAATTAAACCCTCCACCAGGCCCAGCTGGTTCACAAAGTAGACAGAAGGGGAGAGGGGGACGAATAAGGAGGAGAAGGAAATGTGCGAGCAAATCCATCTTTCACTTCTCACGATTGGCTTCCTCTGGTTGCTGCCATTAACACCTCATGTCTGGTCAACGCAACCCCGTAGACAAGAGAAGAAAGAGCAAGAGAAAAGGATGATGAATCAGGGAGAACAAGGGCAAGAGAAAGACAGACTGAGAGCTGAAAACAATGTTTTGATTAATGTCTCTTGTATTCCTCTGGTTCTGAAACACAGGATTACCTTACCTAACCCCAATGGAGAATGAGCAAGACATTTCAGTGGTGAGATTGAAACCAGATATTTCTGTTCACACTGGCTCATATCCATCACTTGTACTGGACCCGAGTTTGAGAACATGACTGGTGACTGAAAGAAGTAGCAATACTGTCTGGCTTGTTTTATTCCAGTGCCAGTCTTCATTTTAAAGACCAAGGCACATAACATGGTGCAGCAGGAGGCAGTGGATATGGCAGCCTCTCCGTCATCACATTTTGATTCCTCTGAAAACAAGACTCTTCTTTGTCGGAGAAGGTCTAGACTTGGATTCACTTGTGTACCCCCTCGCTGAGATCACTCTTAGACCAGCCACCACAAATGAATCACCACCGCTGGGTGATGCGCAATTATTTGCTGCCACACCATCCCAAATTTCACCTCAACAACCTGCTGGTGCACTTGTCCCTGCACAGCTGTGAAAGCCAGTGGTCTTTTCTGAATGGAAACTGGCTAGTAAACCATGTTTCTGTCACACTTTTTTTAGAAATCTAAATGGAGGAAACTATGATGCATTGCCTTACTGCATCACTTACCTTCCAATTTCCTTGGCCCCCAGTCCTCCCTCCTGTGTAGTATTGGGTTTCTGTCCCTTCCATCTTGTATTCAGAGCATTGACCTTTTGTAGGGTTCCTTTGTCCAAGGTCCAAAGGCAGCTGGCGTTTCAAGTGTTCTCTCGGGCTTCCCACTATGCCTTGAGGGTCACCGAGAAAAATTAGCCACTACATTAGTGTACAGAAATCCTTCAGGTTGTCAGCAATCAACTAAATACCGGGAGCGGCACCAAAGAAAAGCAATGATTGGATATCAGGGTCATCGTGCAGACTTTCCATGTGTGCGGTTCATAACAACAAACAACATTGGTTTAGACTTCCAATAATGTGTGAGCTAAGACGGGTCTATTTGTGTGAGCTGACGTGCTGTAATGATGGTAGTCCAACAAAAGCATGCTTGTTTGAGCTGACAGGATGGTGTAAATATGGCTAAACAGAGAGCTTTTGTGCAAAAACTCTACTCTCCATCTCCCAAAAATACAATCAGTGCTTGGACGCCAAACCGACAAAAATCCAGATTTTGTTAGTGTGTCCTCTCACAGTGACCCTGAAAATACACAACCTCCAGGGTAGTATTTTTTTCACTTGAGAGCATTTTATTTTCCCAGTGTCTAGTGATGTCAGAACCACAGAAAATAAAGTTTCTTTTCCTTTCTTCCTTGTCTAAACTTTATGTCTGCCCAAGGCCTGCGCTCATGGTTACACACACACACAGACACACACACACACACACACACACACACACACACACACACACTCTCAGGCCGACTTCTGCATGTCTGCATCTTGTCTCCTGATCTCAAATCAGAGAGCTGAGCTCAACGTGGCAGGTGCTGGTCGACTCTGAGCACGACTGCCAGGGCCAGGTTGGGTCATGCACATGTGAGCACAGGTGGGCCAGATGACGGATGAATAAGCTAAAAGTCTCCACAGTTCTGGCTGTCTTCACTCTCTCTTCGTGTTTCTCTTCCATTGACATACATAATCTCTCTGTTGCACAGACTGTGCTGTATATTTCCAACACTCACACTGACAATTGCATACACGTCAGACTGGCCAACGAGACATTCTGTGATCCGGAGGCAAGATCAGACAGTACAGTTTTAAAGAAACATTTCAAGCCAGACTTGGTCATTTCAAGGGGTTTTAGGCATCTGCAGCATTCAATATATCTTGTAACACATTTGTTCTGTGTCAGTTTTCTGTCAATTCCTTAAAATTTTTATAGTATGTGGAGCTCACTGATAAAAACGAGACAAATGATACAAATTCCTTGTGTCAGCGCAAGAGACACTGGAAAAGAGAAAGCCGTAGATCAGTCTGATTTATATAAGAATTGATTACTGTTATTATTACTTCAAGGTGTGTCTGGGGATGGTTGAGCAATCGAGGAGAATCAGGCTGAAAACTTTGAAGGTGATGGATTATCACAAGGACGCTTAGCTTAGCAGCTGGGCTCGCGTTGCATGCTCAGTCTGTTTGCCAAGCCCTTGGCAAGGCTAGTGCCCACATTTGTTTTGACTAGGTCATGAAACTCCACACTTCCATCTTTCTCTCTGTCTCTCCCAGCACATTCCTCCTCCTCATCACTATCATTACCTGCACTCTGCAGATTGCTGGATTGACTCCATGCTCTCACCCTCCAGTCTCATGTGTGTCTCTCTCTCTCCCCCCTGTTCATTTGCTTCCCATGCAAAGTTGTTCTCACCCCAGATTTTTTGGCTTAGAAGTGTTGATGAAAACAAGTTCCTTGGTGGACTAGTGTGTTGGCCTCATTCTAATTTCTCCTTGTTTCAAAAACAGTCATTAGTCCAGCATGTTTGTCTCTGATTGGGCGAACTTGTTCAACTCACAGCTTTTTTTAATGTCTGAGAAACATGTGACCAACAAGTTATAAACATATGGAGTCTCATATGTTAGTCCTTGAAAATAGGCATTTATCTGGAAGTACTTGTGTTTAACTTAATGCATCTAGATTTGAATAATATCCCACCTTCACCGTCTTTCTTGACATTTTTCATAAACTGCACTGAAAAGACTTTTATAGCATGTTCTACGTTTTGCAATGGATGACAAATCAAAGGTAAATAAAGTTAAGTTGAGCTTTCCTGATGAGTTAAATTACTATATTTTATATTTTAATAATTTTAAATTTTTGACATCCTGTCATGACATCCACTCCATTCTTGACTCCTCAAGGAAAGTAGCAGTTGGTTTTTACTGCTTATTTGCTTTGTTAACTCGAGCCACTAAGCACAAGCAAAGCAAACCTTCACATAAAAGTATTTTTCAGTCGTAAGTCTTCCAATGGCTTTTTTAAATATACACATTTCAAGATTTATGGCAGAGATAACATAACATAATAATGACATACTGTACTTTAATATTCCCTTAATGCTATCCTGGACATTGACCGTACAGTGGGCTCCTGATTATAAGGGTCTTCCGGCCTTTTCTCAATCCAAGTGCAGGTGGTGAGCATTGTATTCCATGTCCTTTCCCCACTTTCTCCATTTCCCTTCTTCGTCTTGTTCTCACATTTTTGGTCTTTTCAGCAAACAGAGACCCAAGCAGGGATATGACTTTATTCATACATCGAGTCAAGCCAAAAGTTTTTGCCGCCCATGGATTAGTCTGGGGCTTTTTGTCTCCCAAAGAACAGATTGCTGCCTCCAGTGTTTAGAATACAGCATAAGCAGAAGACAACCATGTTATGTCTATCATGTCTCTTGGTCAGTGGGGGTCAGCTCTTTCCCCTGTGCCTAAGGTGCAGTCCTTGGCTCTAGAAACATAAATGTGAGTGTTTTCAATGACATTTAATTAAGCACACATGAATTTGTCATATTTGATGTGTTTGATTTTTTTTCTTAATCTAGAGTTTGTAGTGCTTGCGGGTCCTGGGAAATGTTTTGATGAAAGATTGAGTGATGGGTTGTTTTTATTGAAGGGTAATAGTATTATAGTGGTATTGTTTTTATTTGAAGAATGTACTAGTAACTCATTATAGCCACAGTTATAATAAAGTTACAAGAATGTTGTTTTTTCTTTTCCCTGACTTTTCATGCCCCATCTTTACTTTATTTCAGGTTATGGTAATCTAGGAGCTGGTGGACTTGGTGCTGGTGGATTTGGAGCTGGTGGACTTGGTGCTGGTGGATTTGGAGCTGGTGGACTTGGTGCTGGTGGATTTGGAGCTGGTGGACTTGGTGCTGGTGAGTACTTATAGTCTGGAACTGAAATGATTGGTAATGTGTCCAAGCATGGTGCAACATTTAAACCAATCTCATAAGGTTTCACAACAAAGATCTAATATGTCTTTTGAAAGTTTGCTCACCTTTGCCCCTTTATATCATTTAGGTGGTTATGGTGGATATGGTGGAGGCACTGGGGGCTTTTTCCCAGGAGCTGGACAGAAGGCTGCCAAAAGAGGTACATCTTCTGGTTTTATTAAACTTATATTTTATTTCAACTTCACCAAACCAGAGTGCAAAGAAACCAAAGAGAAAGGGAAAGATTTAATAAATAAAGGGTTAGTTTATGAATGTATATATGAATATATATGAATAGTCTGAAAGAGTGACATGAAATAAATAACTTTTTTCCATTAGTAAGACTCCACCTCTTTATAAATTTTGGCTTTTGGAGTCTTAATGCATATGTAATTTGCTCCATCTCATACAGGTCCCATACTTTATGGATCTAAATGTTGTGTAATGGAGGATCAGGTTTCAACCACCTAACTGTAATACAAAGAGTGTCTTTTACAGAGGTATTGAATTCAGCATTAGTCACTCTGGTCTTTGCTGCTTGGAGTATATTTACACCATAAAAACCAGAAAGATGTCACTTTAGCGGATCCTATCATTTGTAATATGTCAAGAACAATGATTCTAAAGAAATTACACAAGAACCCAGCAGAAGTCAGACATTTGATGTTGGTGTATCGCTTATTACTTTAATAAGAAGTTAAGAGGCATGTGTGCATCAGTTATTTGCTGTGGGTTTGATTCCTGACATCTGTTGTTTATGGATTCCTCCATTGGACACAAACACAAGCGAAGGGATCACAGGCAATGGAGTGCTTTTTCCCTGACTTCTAAACAAAGTGCAATGCTGTAGGCTCACTGACTGTGATGGAAACTGGGGGTCATCAAACATGATGATGGAATATTGGTTGTTGGCATGAGCCGCTGATTATGTTCCACTTGTTTGTTTTGAGTTGTTTGTTTTGATTGCTGGAGTGATCGGTTTCAACCTTTCTGTAGAAATGCCTCAGATCCAAGGTTTGGCAAGTTTGGCTCTCATTTTTGCATTTAGGCTCGTGGTAAAAGATCCATCTGTGGAGTGTTCATGGTGTACCATTTAGATAGACTATCTCTTCCTTTAACTGCTTTCACTGTAATTTAACACAGGCTATAGTGGTCATCTTCCTGCATGGTTTAGAAAGTAATCATAAGTATTAGCTTGTAAGCAAGCATTGTCCAACAGTAAAATCACTTGCTGATGTGTCATTAAAAAGTTGCTGAAACAACAAAAAAGATGCATTGTTTCTGATAAGGCTCCTTGACGGTTATTCCCTAAATCTCTCATATTAACGAATACTGCTGAAATTCTGTTTTTTCCACAGGTGCAGGAGGCCATCTGCTACCACAAGGAGGTAATCTGATTCTTGGCCTGATGACAGACTACTGTACAATCTTGAATTGTACTGAATACTGACACGAAGCCTTTCAGAACTTTGAAAGATCGGCATGCTTGCATGTTGTGAGAAAGCCAAAATGAATGTTTCGCATTAATAGTAACTCAGCATGAAAAACACTGTTTGGCAAGCACAAGTACATTTTTATCATGTACCTGCAAACCCCGGACAGTTTGAACTTCAGCAGAGCCCGGGCGTGACCTTAAGCTCTGTGCTCTGTATGTGCACATGATTTGCTTTAAATTAGACAGGCTGATTAAGCATGGACTCAGGAGGGTCCACTCATGGCCAAGACTGTACTATGGCAAAGAGCCTACTCTTAAGTATTGGTTGGCAATGATGAAACTTCAGTCCCTAGAATCAGTCTGTACTCTTTTCATGACACTCAAAATAACAACCCATTCCTCTGAAAGAGCACAGATAAAACAAAACATTACCTTGCCAAACTTTTACTCACCAAATCTCCCAGGCCACATACTTACAGGCAGTGCGCAATGTCTGTCCGGCAAAGTATGGGGAATTTAAGATTAAAAAATGAAAGAAAAAAAAAACAGTTTAAACAAATAAATGAATGTGTTTTATTCTTTTGCCAAGCTCCCTTACAAGTGAAGCTGACAGCTCATTTCCTCCACTAGGGGATAGCCAAAGAAATGAGGCATTTGATGAGGCAAGACAAATGCCATGCATGCTGGCTGCCTGTCCTGATTACATGAAACATCAGCCGTGTTGCTTTTGATCATGTAGTGATGACAGAATAGTAGGGCCAGATTAGCTACTCTCAATACCAATGGTCAGTGGAGGGATCTGGCTCCCTTCTGAGGAGGTGATGTCTGGCGCTAGCCACATACCTGCTCATTACTTCTCCTCAGTATCACAGGGCCCTCTAGTGGTCATGGGCTGTACAGCTATAGAATATTCATATTGCAGCATTTCATTGGTGTGTAACTAATTGTGATTTTAACATAAAACCTGACATTGTATGGACAGGAGGAGGTCCAGGAGCTACAGGAACTGGAGTGGTGCCTGCTGGAGGCAAGTCACACACATAACACATCATTCAACCTACTTTCTTATTATATTTACTCTGCACTGCTTTTTAAAAAAGAGAAGTTAAACTTGCCTTAGTTACAGCTTGTGTTTACTTTTGTCATACTGTGATTTCTGCTTCCCAATTACATTTTCGAGCCCAAATTGGCTCAGGTAGAGTGGAATTGATCTCTCTGACGAGAAGCCAATTTGGGCTCCAAACATAGAACCTTTCCTAATGTAATAAAGTAACAATTTTAAAGAGGGCTGTTAACCATGTCCTTGGGAGGCAGAAATCACAGTTACAGTTGTTTGGACTCAGCACCTGGACATGAAAGACATGTGAATGTTTTTCACACTTTATATTTGTCATACTCCCCCAATGAGCCAAGTAACATTTTATGTTTTTTCTTTCAGTACCTGTTATTCCTCAAACAGGCCTTCCAGGAGGGGCCGGTGGTGGCGCGGGAAAGAAAGCTGCCAAAGTGCCAGGTTTTGTAGACTCAACAATAAACTCATAAAGCTGAAGGCAGACAGGACGTTGTTCACAAGGCAGCAGAACCACATCCAGTTCCTTTTCCATTGCATGTGGCAGGTGTTCAGTGCCACTGCAAAAACGAAAAGATAATTATTTGTAAAACAAGGATGTTTTACTAAATCTGGGTCTTCATTTTTTACTGTTGGCCCTCTTCATGGGAAATTGTGATACTTTTGTTTAAATCAGCTTCGTCTATATTAGTGTACTCAGACTTTCAAACATAAATATTGAGCTAAACTCAACCATAGATATATTGCACTTTCAACACTTCATGCAATGTGCTTTACACAGCAAGGGAAAACAACAAAAGAAAGACAGACAAGGAAAAATACAGAATTTGAATTGAAAAATATATATCATATAAACACAGTATTAACCTAGCCTGAGAAAAAGCAGCAACTATTTTGAAATACAGAATGTTTTTGTTATATATGTTGTGATTTGTTTTCCTTATTTCCTTAAATTATGTCTATGCTAGTCAAATTTAAAAATCTGGCGTCCAACACTTTGACATCTCTTCAATAGATATATATAATATATATATATATATATATAAACAGCAACACAATTCTTAAAATACTTGTGCACTCTTTGTAGCTCATAAGAAATTAGACGATTATGTTAAAATTGCTGCTTATGTATACTACCAGATACTTCTCATATATTTGAATGTGGATGCAGAAGTGCAGTACTGTCTTCTCTCATTGTCTGTGGCAGGTGTGGGTGTCCCTGGACTTTACCAAGGTGGACTGGTGCCAGGAAAAGGTTTGTCTCTTTCACTGATTAATCTCAGGCAGTATTTGTCAAGAGTTTCACCATGTGAATGTTGAAAACAAGCGCTGTACAGGGATTTAATGTGTTTGTTTTTTTGCGTTCTTATGGCTCCCTCAGGGTTTGGTGGACGTGGAGTTCTACCCGGGGTGGCCACAGGCACCGGCCTGAATCCAAAATCAAGTACGTTTTAGTTTTTTACTCATTGGTGTTGAATTACTGTCCTCGTCATTGAATGCAATATGGGGGAAAAAAGGAGTTCTACAAAGGTTAAACAATACATTACACACTTTACACAATACCTTAATAGAAAATATTACAGATTTCTTCAGTGAAACACATACATAACAAAAGATAAATGAATAAGTACATGAAATAAAAAAAAGTAGATTAAGTGCTGGTGATGGTTGTCAAAGAACATTGTATATCCAAAAATGTCACTGGTCTCCGGACCACAATGGTACAGAGGAGTTTAAGTTTCCAGGCCAGTGCTCTGTTTGCTGTGTTTGTTTCATTGCTGTCTAGTATTTACATTCAAACAATGATCTTCTCTCATCCATGTGTCTGATTGCATGTTCTGATTTTTCTCATGCAGTCGGAGGGGGAGGACAAGGACCAGGTAACTGTATTTATGATTATGATTATGTTTATTACAAACAAGTACATTTGTATTTACTGGTATTAGCTGATCAATTTATTTCCTCCGACACAGGAGGCCGGGGGTATGGTGGACCGGTGCAGCCAGGAGTATTCCATGGATACCCCCTCAAATCACCCAAAGTGCAAGGTGAGATCTGAATCCAGACTAACTAACTGTGTTATTTGGAAGTCACATTCTTGTGTTCATATGGGATGATGTTCATAGCGACCATCTGAACTTTGTCAATGTTCACAGACAGACACAGATAGTCTTACTCATCTTATGACCTGATAACCAATGGGCACGTCCATGGGTAGCACCCTAAGGTTTTCTATGGTGGGTTTATCACTGGTTGATTCTGAAGAGAGAGGTCTGTCTTTGGGGTCCCTGAAAAGCCCCACAAGCAGAACATTGCCTGTTTTGTAGAAATTCCCACTGCAATGCTACTTTGTTCCTAGTTCCACAGTGGATAAGGCAATTCAAAATGCTGCTACTAAACTTCGCTGCATTAGAGTATGATTGCCAACTCTCCCATGTCCATCAGGGTGTTTCAAAATACCATTAAAGGAAGGATGACGGATTTAATTTAATTTATTTAAAAAGATCCATTTAAGCGCTCTTTGGAGGGAAGTATGACTTGTATTTCCTTCCAAGTGAATTCTTTTTTTTTCTCCATACTTTTCTCTAGATTTCATCATTTCCCTTATGTAATCACAACTGTAATTACTGAATAAAGACACTATTATAGGTTAAGGGGAGATAATGATGGACCAGACATCTCTACAAAAATCACACCAAACTTCAACAGCAGTTCACAAACACACTGAAAAGCATAATGCTCCTGTAGCAATGAACTACATGTCATAAATCTTAACTTTTACTGGGACTTACCAACTAACCTCTTTATTGGTTGAATGTAGTTGTGAACAGTTGCTCATGCATTTCAAAGAAATTTGGACTCGGTCGGATCAAATTAATGGCATTCAAAACAATTACACTGCATTTTAAAGTATGGTCATTCTCTCACATAATTAATGTTAGACATGTTATTAACATAGTTGTTGCATTCTGCCCCATCATTTTCTTCAGGTGGCTATGGAGCAAAACCTGGAGGTGGCAAAGTTCCCTATGGTACAAATACTTGTTTGCATTTTTACAAAGATTCAGCTTAACTGTGGCATCAGTTGAAATGCAGAGGTTACTGATGTGTCACATTACAATGTTTCAGGTTATGGGGGCTTTGGTACTGGTGGAGCTGGACTGCCGGGAGGAAAAGGTGGCCCTGGTTCGATACCTGGATATCCTGTTGGAACTGGTGTGTGTTTGTGCAAATCTGCTGTTAACTGATATGAAGTAAAGTGGTAGAAAAGACTAATTTTTAGACAAATGCCCAATGTATTTTTACTTTCTGCAGGAGTGGGGCCCGGAGGCATCTCACCTGCTCAGGCTAAAGCTGCCAAATATGGTAGTCTACCATATTCATTACCAAGACAATGTTCCCTATTGTTGCTTTGTTTTCTTATGAAAAACATGTGATGTGTTGTGTTACAGCAGTACTGAACATATTTGTATCTGACTAATATCTGTGCTGTCTGCCCCAGGTTTGGGTGGTCTTGGGGGTGTCGGTGGTGTCGGTGGTGTCGGTGGTGTCGGTGGTGTCGGTGGTGTAGGTGGTGTTGGTGGACTGTATCCAGGGCAAGTGCCAGGAGGTAAAATATCTAGCAGTATACATAAAAATACTGATATACAGATATGTAACCCTGAATCAAAGACATTGTAAATGTTTTAGAGCCACACTTGCATAGCTTAAAAAAGTAATTAAAAATACTTTCTATTGCTATTATCTCTGTTTTTTCTATTCTAAATGTAATGTAATGTCTATTGTAAAATATAATATTCCCTATCTTTAATTATTTTACAACAGGATATGGAGCTGGGTCTAAGGCTGCAAAATATGGTGAGAACTTTCATATTTTTGCATATAATAGAAGTATATTTATAATCATATCCTCACACTTTTTTCACATTATCTATTCACCTAACATGCAAGTAAAACTTATTACTTTATAGTACCTTATGTTGTGTAGAACATCTCTGTTCTGCACACTTGACCTGTTTCTGCTATTGGGGTTCCCTGGACAGGAGTACCAGGGGGAGTACCAGGGGGAGTACCAGGGGGAGTACCAGGGGGAGTACCAGGGGGAGTACCAGGTGGGGTACCAGGGGGAGTACCAGGTGGTGCACCCATTGCAGTACCAGGAGGAATTCCAAGTTTCCAAGCCAAAGCTGCTAAATATGGTATCGTGCATAAATGGAATTATCATATGCACTTTTTTCAGATCAAATGCACATACATCTTCATAAGTACAAAACATGTACTCAGTATGGAGTATTAGCTCTAATTACGGTTTCTCTCTCCCTCCCAGGGACAGGGATAGGCGGTCATCTAGGGGCAGGAGGTCAACTAGGGGCAGGAGGTCATCTAGGGGCAGGAGGTCAACTAGGGGCAGGAGGTCATCTAGGGGCAGGAGGTCAACTAGGGGCAGGAGGACAAGTAGGACCAGGAGGATACTCCCCTGCTGCCAAAGCTGCTAAATATGGTATGGTATATAAATGGAAATATCATATGCACTTTTTTCAACTCAATATTATTCTTAGGTTATGAGCTCTAAAATTTGTACATACATATGGCTTCAAAAGTACTAAATAGGTTCTCAGTGTGATTTAAGTGTTACCTATAATAATGGTTTCTCTCTCACACCCAGGAATAGGAGGTCAATTAGGGGCAGGAGGTCAATTAGGGGCAGGAGGTCAATTGGGCGCAGGAGGTCAAGTAGGACCCGGAGGATACTCTGCTGCTGCCAAAGCTGCTAAATATGGTATGGTAATTTCTTAGGGGATTAAGATCCTGTCTAATTATCTGTTTAATTATAAATTATTCAAATGTTTGTTTTGGACAGTTGAAAAAGTCCAACTGAAATTAAATTGTGTAATTTGTTTCTGCTGCCTCATTTTTTTATTATTCTGTTGGAATACCATTAGTTCTCAGTCTATATTGATTGAGAAATTATCAAGCAAGATCACCGTACTTTAAACAATGTTAGGTTTGTTGCACTTTGGTAGCTGAATGGTTACAGAACATGCCCTGTAACCATGACCTCTGCTGTTTTATGGGGACCTTTTTCTCTCTGTCTTCCCTCTTTCTACTGCTGACTGTCACAGTCAGACTGACTGTCAATAACTGCCAAAAATGAACTTTAAAAAATACATATTGGACAAACTTGTTTTCCCACAGGAGTAGGGGGACTGGGAGGAACGGGAGGATTGGGAGGAACAGGAGGACTGGGAGGTGGAGGATACCCTGCTGCTGCTGCTGCAGCTGCTGCTGCTGCCAAAGCAGCTAAATACGGTAATAATGGAATACTATAATCAAATCTGAGAACTTGTTATGTGGTTTCTTTGAGTGGATCCAGATTCTTAGCAGCTGAGCCCAGTGATATGTGTTGCACTTTGGTAGCTGAATAGTTACAGCACATGCCCTGCAACCACTATGGTTGCTGTTTGATTCCACCAGGGGACCTTTTTTCTCTCTTCCTCATGTTTCCTGTCTGCCTCTCAAATGCTTCCTGTCAAAGGCAAGAACTGCCAAAAATACACTTAAAAAAACATATCAGATAAACTTGTTTTCCACAGGAGTAGGGGGACTAGGAGGAACAGGAGGATTGGGAGGAACAGGAGGACTAGGAGGGACAGGAGGACTGGGAGGTGGAGGATACCCTGCTGCTGCTGCCGCTGCCAAAGCAGCTAAATACGGTAATAATTGAATTCTACTGTCAAATCTCAGAACTTGTTGTGTGGTTCCTCTGAGTGGATCTGGATTCTTAGCAGCAGAGCCCAGTGATATGTGGAGTAGAGAATACCAAGATATGTCATTAACAAGCCTGAAAGAGTTTGAGATTAAATGCCGGGGTTAAGATCACGAGTAATAGTGTGGCTGTTGTATGGTATGGTTACAGTCTTGACAATGCTCCAACCATGTCCTCTGGTACTCACCATTACAACTTAGATGCAGCCTACTTGATAACACTTTCAGATGTAAAGCCAGTGAATTGGAAGTGATACATCTGTTTATGTAGAACATGAAAAGGAGGAGGCTCACTTCAGCTGCAGGGGCTATTTTTAATACAAACTGTGGCAATTTCAAGATCTGCTCAGGGGAAAAAGAGCATGTTACTTGATCTGAATTGCTGTCAATACTCTAAGTTTAATTACCAGAAAAAATGACCATATTAAACCATATCACCAGCATTAACTGGGAATAAATTTATCTTCACAGGAGTAGGAGGACTAGGAGGCACAGCAGGACTAGGAGGAACAGGAGGACTAGGAGGAACGGGAGGACTGGGAGGTGGAGGATACCCTGCTGCTGCTGCTGCTGCTGCCGCTGCCAAAGCAGCTAAATACGGTAATAATGTAATACTATTCTCAAATCTCATAACCTGTGATGTGGTTCCTGTGTAGAGCCCAGTGATATGTGGAGCAGAGAATACCAAGATATGCCATTAACAAAGCCTGAAAGAGTCTGAGATTAAATGGCGAGGGGTTAAGATCACAAGTAATAGTGTGGCTGTTGTATGGTATGGTTACAGTCTTGACAATGCTCCAACCATGCCCTCTAGTGCTCACCCTTACAACTTAAACGCAGCCTACTTGATAACACTTTCAGATGTAAAGCCAGTGAAATGGAAGTGATACATCTGTTTATGTAGAACATGAAAAGGAGGAGGCTCACTTCAGCTGCAGGGGCTATTTTTAATACAAACTGTGGCAATTTCAAGATCTGCTCAGAGAAAAAAGAGCATGTTACATGATCTGAATTGCTGTCAATACTCTAAGTTTAATTACCAGCAAAAATTACGATATTAAACCATATCACCAGCTTAAAGTGAGAATAAACTTGTCTTCACAGGAGTAGGGGGACTAGGAGGCACAGCAGGACTAGGAGGAACGGGAGGACTAGGAGGAACGGGAGGACTGGGAGGTGGAGGATACCCTGCTGCTGCTGCTGCTGCTGCCAAAGCAGCTAAATACGGTAAAAATTGAATTCTATTGTCAAATCTCAGAACTTGTCATGTGGTTCCTGTGTAGAGCCCAATGATATGTGGAGCAGAGAATACGAAAGTATGCCATGAACGAAGCCTGAAAGAGTCTGAGATTAAATACCGGGGTTAAGATCACAAGTAGTAGTGTGGCTGTTGTATCGTTTATTTTACAGTTTTGACATTGCTACCAGGAGTTACAGTCTTGACAATGCTCCAACCATGCCCTCTGGTATTCACCATTACAACTTAAATGCAGCCTACTTGATAACACTTTCAGATGTAAAGCCAGTGAAATGGAAGTGATACATCTGTTTATGTAGAACATGAAAAGGAGGAGGCTCACTTCAGCTGCAGGGGCTATTTTTAATACAAACTGTGGCAATTTCAAGATCTGCTCAGGGGAAAAAGAGCATGTTACTTGATCTGAATTGCTGTCAATACTCTAAGTTTAATTACAAGCAAAAATTACCATATTAAACCATATCACCAGCTTTAACTGGGAATAAATTTGTCTTCACAGGAGTAGGGGGACTAGGTGGAACAGGTGGACTGGGAGGTGGAGGATACCCTGCTGCTGCTGCTGCTGCTGCCAAAGCAGCTAAATACGGTAAAAATTGAATTCTATTGTCAAATCTCAGAACTTGTCATGTGGTTCCTGTGTAGAGCCCAATGATATGTGGAGCAGAGAATACGAAAGTATGCCATGAACGAAGCCTGAAAGAGTCTGAGATTAAATACCGGGGTTAAGATCACAAGTAGTAGTGTGGCTGTTGTATCGTTTATTTTACAGTTTTGACATTGCTACCAGGAGTTACAGTCTTGACAATGCTCCAACCATGCCCTCTGGTATTCACCATTACAACTTAAATGCAGCCTACTTGATAACACTTTCAGATGTAAAGCCAGTGAAATGGAAGTGATACATCTGTTTATGTAGAACATGAAAAGGAGGAGGCTCACTTCAGCTGCAGGGGCTATTTTTAATACAAACTGTGGCAATTTCAAGATCTGCTCAGGGGAAAAAGAGCATGTTACTTGATCTGAATTGCTGTCAATACTCTAAGTTTAATTACAAGCAAAAATTACCATATTAAACCATATCACCAGCTTTAACTGGGAATAAATTTGTCTTCACAGGAGTAGGGGGACTAGGTGGAACAGGTGGACTGGGAGGTGGAGGATACCCTGCTGCTGCTGCTGCTGCTGCTAAAGCTGCTAAATATGGTAACTACAATTAAAACTCTGGAAAGGACAATGGAACTAAACATTGCACTTAAAAAAATTGCAAATAGTGTTTTAAGTGAATGTAGATGATTACATGATACATTTTTACATTAAAGGCCCAGGTGGTGCAGGAGGAATTCCAAATGGTGGTGGTGGGGGAGGAGTCCCATTTTTACCAGGATATGGATGTAAGCGTCCCCCAGAAACTTTTTAATCTACATGATTAGTGAGAGAATTATTTTATTACTTTTAAATCTAACTTTTTCTGGACATGTTGTGTTGCAGCTTTGGCGGCTGGTGCCAAACCTCCTAAATATGGTGAGACTGTGATTTACTATTCCATATAGTGTATTGATTAACACTCTATAAGATGTAGGCTGACTTATTGCTCCTATGCCGTGCTGATGTGTGCAATAATTTTTTATGTACAACATGCTTCTAGACAAAAAAAAATGTTGCACACAAAGGTTTTATAATTTAGTAATCTTTCATTCATAAGGTTCAATCTTAATTCTCCCCAACAGGAGTCCCAGGAGCAGGCCAAGGAGGAGTTCCAGGAGGAGCCGGTCAGATACCACCTGGTGGTGGCGGCTATGGTGGTGAGATTTTAAAATGATATATCAGTGGAGACAAAAAGAGTTTGTTCAATGCAAGTGTCTCTGCTGTTTCCTTTATGATAATTCAATATGATCTGATGAATTTTCAGTCACAGACATTATGTCACTTCCTGACAGGTTATGGAGCTGGTGCTGGAGTCAAACCTCCAAAGTATGGTGAGATGTTTTCTTGTTTTTGAGATTATTTTTACATTTTTTAACTAATATGAAGAATCATCTGAATCATTTTTATGCTTTCTGGACCATAAACTGTTTCATCACATATTTATGGATTTGAATTAAATTTTTTTAGCAGCAGTGGTTAGAGTGCATGTGTAAATGTAGTATTTAATTAAAGTAGTTTGAGTAGGACAAGGGCCTAGTGCCGGATTGGGACTAGGGGAACAGGAGGAGCAGGAGGAGTATCTGGGGTAGTAACTGGAGGAGGGGGATACTTCGTTACTGCAGATACTGATAAATATGGCAGCAGGAATAACATTCCTCAGCAGCCTGGATCTGTGATCTCATTGTTTTGGTTGTTACCCCAAACTCCTGACCATAGCTGAGGGAATGTAGACTGACTGGTAAATCGAAAGCTTAGCCTTCATGCTAGGCTGCCTCTTCCCAATGCAGCACCAGCCTCCTGTCAATCTCATGCTCAAGTTTATCCTCATTCGTGAATAAGACTACAAGGTGCTTCGACTCCTTTGCTTGTGGTAGTGACTCAACCTAAAGGGAGCAATCCACCTCTTCCCTCTCATCATGGCCTTAGACTTGCATCTGTTGACAATTTTTCCCACCCCTTCATACTTGACTCCAAAGACACATAGACCTGAAAAAGCCAGAACCACCTCAAAAAGCAAAGATGCAGTCTCTTATTATATCTTATGCCTTGGGTGACTGTATCAGGAGTTACTGTCAATGCAGCCCAAAATGACATCCAACAATTATACAGAGGTCAGACAAGAGGTCAAGTGTCCAGAAGTCCACAATAGAGTCTGTAGTAGGGTAGAAGTTTGTATTCTTCTGTATTGTAATGCAGCAGATAACAGTGGCATCAATTTGCTGACCTCTTGTGTGCCTCTCGCAGGCGGCATCACTGGAGTAGGACTAGCTGTGCCAGGAGCTACTCCAGGTACAGGCGTCGGTGGCGTTCCAGATGGTTCTGTTGTTGTGTTACCAGGTGGTACAGGTGTTCCTGGAAAACCAGGTGAAGTGTTAGAATACAGTTTCATATATTTTTAGATGAGCCTTTTTTATAAGTTGTGCATTGTTGATGATCTTTTCATTGCTTTCACAGCAGAGGTTCAAATTCCCGATGGAACTCCTCAACCAGGTACAGTCTATGTGTGTTTTGCAGTTTTTCTTTTGCAGTAGCTATGTATAGCATATGGGAGGAGGATTTTACTGCCAAAACCTTAAAGGATATATGTACAGTATTTATTTATTTATTCTTTAACCATGAGAGGCTCATCCAGACTCCTTCAGCAAACCCCTTGCAGCACTTTAAACAACAGACTGACAGCTACCCCGCTGCAGCATCCACTTATATTTGGCAATGGCACTCTACCTTGGAGTCACCGCACCAGTACTGTGCCATCATTTATCCCCTCTACATTTTCTTCACCCATTTCTGCCCACAAAACTCACATGTTGTTTCTAAATCGAGTGCTACCAGCTATTGACCACCTCCAGCTTACAGCCTCCCAGCTGTGGGAGTATCAAGGTGCCCCTTACAGCTTCTGCCTTGTCTGGTCTCTCTCACTCTGCGGCTGTTTTAAAGCAAAGTGGATGAAATTGCGACCTGTTGTCTTTTGCCAGAGTCTACACCTATTGTCGCAACTGGCAAGGCCCCAGAGGTCCCGCAGCCCAGTAAGACTTGCTGTTTGCATGAAACCTTTGACCATGAAGTTAAATCTGTGGTATTTGAGATATATCAAAATTGCAGTGGAGCTGTAATGTATTTTCTACTCTGATGTAGTATGGGACAGTCCACTCAGTATTTGTGCATGTGATTATTTCCTGTCCCAAAAGAGACATTTAAGAATCTTTCGTTTATTCTAAGTGTTTTGAATTTCTACATCAGGGTTTTAAACATTGATGCAAATTTTCATCTTTGTCTAAATCTAAGTCTTTATGTATTTAATTATACAATATGGGAATATACTCATAATTTATATGGCTAGAAATTAAATCTTGGAATTTAAATTTTCTGATTTAATGGGAATTGTCCATCTTCTCGAATACTGTTTGGAACAACCATAGAAAACTGTCTTCAGTATACATTCATTATTTTTCAACTATTCTGTTTTGGGACTGTAAAGACAGGCAGTAGTCAGTGTTTTCTTTCAGCATTACACAAGATATAATACATGATATTGCCATTTTTTGGACACTGGCATTGTGTAGTCAGGATACAAGAATATTTACACATGACAGCTGTGCTTCAGACATAATGTTTAGACGATAGGCTTCATGTAATGCTGAGAGAGGAGTTGATTTAGCCTGTCTGGCCCCTACAACTCCCCCAATACTACAGTATGTCAGTAGTGGCCACAGGTTGTCTCTTTTTCTCAACGGTACTTGTCTTGTGCGCTCCTCTCCTTTTCACTAACAGCTCACTATGCTTCATTACTTTTCATCATATCATAGCTGTAATTTTTTGGATAATGGCAAACCTAGTTTACTTATTGAGAAGACATTCAGAAAGTGGTGTTAGATTAATGCTGGGACTTTGCTTGCTCTTAGAGGTTTGTTTTTGACAATATGAATGCTTGCATTTATAGTACATTAGTTCTACAGTGGGGGATTTCTGTGATATTTATAGAGTTTAAATGTCATAAAACTGTTGACATCAAAGTCACATGGTAATGTTATGTATTATCTAAACTTTTTATAATTATATATATCAAATGACGTGTGAAGCCCCTGCTATAGAATGTTACCTTTCAGTAGATTGTTGTTTTGTATGTCTGCTGTCTTGACACAATTTTCTTGTCATTTTAAATGTCTGTTTTATATTATTTTGAAAGGTGTATGTCTTGCCCTCAGTCCCTGTTTGTTATTCGTCCTATCTAGAGCAAATATATATTTCATTGTTATTAATATAATCAGACCAAACAGACAAAATCATTGACATTCAATATTTTAAAAGACATTTTGACTAATGTGACTTTCTATTTATTTATTCTTTTTTGCACTTCGTCCTCTTGTGGTGGATGTGTGAAAACAGGCGGTGGGTTCAGATTAAGTGCATACATTTGCAGCTACTTTATTTCATCCTATAGTATGTCTTAACTTGTTCTCATGTACTTTTATTCCTGCCTGATTTTATACAGTTGGTGGTGGAATTATTCAGCCTAGTGGTGAGTAGTACATATGAGATTATATTTAATTGATACTATACTATGACAATAGAGTAAACTGTATATACACTGACTGTAGATAGCTTACATGATGGTACTTTTTTTTTGTTTCACAGCTGGCACAAGTGTTGGTAAATATGTGAAAAAATGTATCTCTATCGCATGTTGAAATATGCCAAAGAATACTCAACGATTTATTATTTAGATACGTAACAAAACTCTAAGAGCCTTGTATTTATATGTTACAGGTGGAGCAGGTGTTGGACCGTCTCCCGGTGGTAAGAGCAGTCTTGTTGATTTATTTATTTATCTGTTCATTTGCATGTGTACTAATTATGTGCAATTAATCAGTTCACAATATTCTGCTGTATTTGTACCAGATGTCATATTTGTATCGGAGGTTAATTGATGTAACGTCTGCCTGTGTTTTTAGTTGGTGCCACAGGACAAGGACAGCCTGGTAAGCGTAAACAACCTCCGTTTGTTTAGCACTGTTCCTCTAAATGTGCTGCTTTGGCCTTTAAAGTGTAAGAAATCTGAATTATGATAATAATGATGATAAAAATGAAAGTTACTAAGCCCACAAGGAGACCAGTAATATATAACACATAGAAGAGTAAGGTTACACCATGATGACACACTCATTATTTACCTGGTCATGTGACAAAGAAAGCAAAATAAACAGATCTAAATTAATTATTTCACCAAACAAATATGATATATAGTTATATATCATGCAACCACTAGGTAAACCATCCTTTAGTGTTTAGTGTTAATGCTGTATATACAGTATTTGATTTCATATGTGGGTGCATTATTATTTTTTTCTGATCTCCTTGCTTCTGACATCATAAGATTTTTTCTGTGGATGAGCTCTGCTCTGTTTCCCACAGTTTAAATTGTTTCACTCTCTGTGTTGTATGTTTTCTGTCTTCTGGCTCATTTGCATTAATTTTTAGTCCATTTACAATAGGGAATGTTAGACTGGACACGCTTTAACTCTCTTCTCTCATTTAGTTGCAACTGGAGTCCAACAACCTGGAGGTGGGCCACTTTACTGTTATTTATTCAGGAACTCCATGTTGTTCTTTTTAGCCTTGAGGTGCAATTCATCCTGCTGGCCACATGGTGGAGACAAAGACAAATACAACTACTATAGTTGTTTGTCTAGCTGCAACAGCCTATGACTATGATAACTCTGAACACTGCTGTTTTCAGGTGTTGGTGTTGGCACAGGTGTCAAAGCACCTAAACCATTTGTACCAGGTATGAATATAAATGATTAATATTTACTTTCCAAAGACAACAAACTCTTCCTCATTCTGTTAAATTATTGTTACTGCAAAAAAGTGATTTATTTGTACCGTTTTATGTTAAATTTGGCAACATAACATCTCCTGCTTGTGAACCTGCTTCATTCAGTTGATCTTGCACATTCCTTTGCCACAAAACCAACGTTAAATCAATTGTATATATACACCAGGTACTGATAATGCATAAAGGTAATTTCTAAATGCAACCCCAACTGTATGATGCAGTTAAATGACTGAATGCTTGTGTGCTTATTTCAGTCCTCCTGCAAAGCCTTGTCATTTCATAATCAAAACACCCTAATGACGTTATCATATACCAATACACTTTTTATTCACATTCTAATCAATGTTATAGATCGTTCTCAGGCTGTATTTACTGTACTTACCATGCACATTTTGTCTAGACAGTGAATGGCTCAGCTTTAATCAATAAAGCCAGCAGTTAATACATGAGCAAAAGCTGCATCAGACGTTTCTTCACCCAATTATCCCACCAATGGACTGAACACTCATCAGTTTTGTGTATCTGTGGGTTCGCAGTTTTAGTGCATTTTTGCTGTTCTGCGCTATTTTACCTGTGATGGACACGAGACCAAGTCCAAGGTGTTTCTGCATATTATTTAGTCTAACTCAATCAGTCAATCAATCACTTTGTCGTACTGAATGTGGGCTTTGAATGAAAACAACAAACTGGAAATCTATAATTATGACGATAATGATCTATGTATATAAAATCTATATCACATAACCCTTTCAGCTTTTATAAGCAGAATCGGAAGATAGATCAATTGATTTTGTTTCTCTGGTTTTTGCTGGGAACAGAATTCTTTGATTAATCTCAGTTTTCCAAATAATAAGTCTAATAATGTATGAAACAATTCATAGGACTTACAGTAAGATGTAGCTGGAGAGGATAAAACTAGCATAAATACAAACAGTTTTTTATTCATTGTAATGGAGAATCTTCTGTTTAATCTTCTGAATTCACACCTTCAGTCTTGTAACTCTTTAACTCCATAGGTGCAGGAGGATATCCCTATGGTGGAAACTACGGAGGCAAGTTCCCTATGTTTATAATTTTAGCATTTATAGATTTGGTTTAAATTGCAGTGAGTATTACTTCTATCCTTTCTGCGCTTCAGTTCCTTATGGTGCAGTTACCGGCACTGGAACTGGACCTGGAACTCTGCCTGGAGCGAAGCCTCTGAAACCTCCAGGTGTGTGTATGTGTGTGCATTTCTGTTTTAAAACAAATCACCCCATTCAATAGTTTGAACAAAGAGTAATTTCAAATTGTATATTTATGTTTTTTTGGGGGATGTTTTTAGCTTTTTGCATGAGTAAACTCATATACTGTTGTTTGTTTGCAGCAGCAGGTGGAACAGGAGGCGGAGTGGGAATCCCACTAGCAGCAGGAGGTTATCAAGGTTAGAAGGCACCTACATTTCGTTCAACATGTAAAATTTAGTGAACCCTAAGAACACTAGACATACTGTAAGTGTCAGGTAATAGGGGAAACAAGAGGCATCAAAAGCATAAATACGTTTTGCGTATGCGTTTTTCCCTTTTCAAAAAAAAAAAAAAAACTTTTTTCTTTTAAACTGTATTTTTCAATAAGAATCCTTTAATTATTACCATTTCTTCCCTGGGCCTTTCCCCGACAAAAACTGTAGAAGATGAGCTAAACTACTCGACAATAATGCCACTTTTCTCTGTCGTCATAATTCAGGGGGATACAGTCCATATCTTCATGGTTATGGACAGGGTATGTATGAAAGGAGAGGAGGCTGATGGCATTAATACACAATGTTCCCCCAACTTTAAACAATAACAAGAACGTTCTGCCCAGTGCTCAAAGTGACAGTTGGTCAGGAGATGCCATCGCATTGCACTTCCTGTGCAGGAAATTGGCCAATGTGCTGATAAGTTTCTGTGTGGGGCGTAGGATCAGGAATGAGAAGACAGTTGGATTCTGTGATGCAGAATGTGATGAAGGAAATCAACTGGTCTCTTAGTGGAGGCAGTATTTACAGTCTTTCTGGAGTTTCTTTGTCTGGTTTACAATCCTGAGCAGTTGAGGGTCTTTATCACCTCATCTAAGCCAGTCTTCTGTCTCTTGTGGCAGGTGGGCTGACGTATCCCTCTGCAGTTGGACTGGGAGGTGCTGGTGCTGGTGCTGGAGCTAAAGCACCAAAACCAGGTAATAAAACAGGCCTGTTACTGTTAGAGCACCTGGTAGCACAATGTATATGTGTTGTCAGGGTGTCTGCCGGGCTTGAAAAGCCTTAGAAAGAACTGACTTTAGTTTCTTCACTATAAGGCCTTACAAAAATGTCTTAAATTTCATTTACAAAAATTTGAAATAATTTCTCTTGCTTGCCATAGGCTGTAATGTTATTTGTAAAAATCGTTTTATATTAACATATTAACTAAAAGAAGGATTGGTTTGACAGTGGATTCTGTGTGCAGGAGATGGTTTAATCATAAAAATGGACAATGTTAATTTTTAGCAAAAACCTGGTCCAGGTTGTCTTAATTTAATCGATTAACCATTAGGAATTATATTCATATGCGGGAGAGGAGAGAAAAATTAGACATGATAATAAATACTTCTAGGCCATATTTTCCCTTCCAGTTTTCCATCATACCTTCATATTTTGCCCAGTATGACCACGAAAGGGGATTAAATTGCATCGTATGTGGTCTTAAAAAGGTCTTAAATACAACTTGGTGAACCCGGTATATGAAGGTCCAAGTTTTCAGCTCATACTATCTTCCGCCCTGCATCCTCCTTTAATATTACTAGAATATTTCCAGTTTTTATTTGTATAGTTAGAAATGAGTTAATGTTTGGCAAAACAGTTTCTTTTATTAATTTAGTAAAATTAATTGTATTGAATGATCGTTTGCAGCATAAACATGTCCAAGAAAGTGGAGTTAGTGGAGTTGGGTTAACAGCAGTAGAATAAAATCAAACCCTCTGGTAGGTATATAGACAAAAATTTTACAAAACCCAGCTCCACCAAAATGTCAGTGATCCCTGCAGTGTTACAGCACCGTCAGGAGTTTGTAAATGGAGCAAACAACAACACAACATTTCCCAATGGAGACTGATTACTGTTAGTAATACTGTGTAAAACATCAAAGTGTGACTGTTTGAAGATAACACTAACCCCTGGAGAGTCCTGCCCTGAAATAGCAAAGCCCTGCCAGGGGAAGTCTGGAAGAGGTTGTTGCTGTGACTTCAGCTGAGCCACTGGCTACATGTCACAATAAAAAGCTGACAACAAGTCATGTTTACTGGACATCACAAGAATACACACTTTCTCATGATTTGTTTATTTGCTTTTTGTCTGAGCAGGCTATGGCAATCTTGGAGGTGGTGGTGGATATCAGCCAGGTGAGGACCTCTGCATGTTCATTAAATATTTTCTGCTTCCTTCTGTTAGAGAAAATAAACAATAGTTGGCTAATTTGGTGCCTGTTCTGCCTCTGGTCCTGCCTGTCCTCCTCTTCCTCTGTCCATCAGTGAGCGATGAGTGTAATCACACAGCAGCAGCCTCATCTCACCGCCCCACAGATACTGTTCCAGCCAGTCATAAGAACTCGTGGCCCTAATCCTCCTCCCAGTGGCCACAGACATATCCGTCTGTGTGAAATGCTACTACAGATGGTTTAATAACTTTTATTTGCTGGCATAGTTTTTCCAACAGAGAGACTATAATCATGAAAACTAGGCCAAGTTGTCAAATTCTCTGTATTTACTTTACGTATCGCTCTAAATTACTGGGATGTTTAGTCTATTGAGTTAAGTGTAAACACTGTATGACATTTTCTCTCAGTGGGTTTACTTAGTCTCTATGGTAACTGCTTTTTAATTTTACAGGTGTGGGTCGTGTAGCTCCCGGTTATGGAGGAGCTTACCCCCCGCAGTACTACCAAGGTACTTGTACTGCTTCCTGTGCATTACTATGTGTGTGTGGGTGTGTGTGTGTGTGCACAAAGTAAATGTTTAAACTTTCACTTTCTGATGAGGATTTTGTCAAGTGAATTTCATTTACATAGCCCAATATCACAAATCAGACAGATCTATTTTGTAACACGCTATGTATTTGTGTTGGGTGGTAACCGGCATTCTGTGTTGTGACCTTTGAGGAGCATCGGTTGTGCAATAAATCAGTGGAAAGGACCCAACAGACAACAGAATAGAATCATTTATCATAGGGAGGTGGAGGCAAAAGAACACAATAAAAGGATGATTGTGTGTGTGTGTGTGTATGTGTGTGTGTGTGTGTGGGGGGGGGGTCTACTTAAAAAGACAATAGAGTGCTGTTTCAGAGATTCAGAGTACTGTGTTTATTTCAGTATAGTTAATGAAAAGGTTTTAAAATCATTTCCAGTAAATTCATAGTTTGTCATTGTTTTTTCTGCTACTGGAATCCAAACATCAGCCCCAATAAGTTAGCTGGCATCCAGACCTGCCTCCACCAACACAAGGATTTAGAGCACAGATGATTCTTTAACTTTTCATCCTTGTCTCTGGATCAGGAGGCGGATTAAAGTCCAACTGCCGGCAGCCAGGTAACACGGCTGGACAGATGAAAGGACAGGTTAAACTGACCCGCTGCTTACCCTTCTGGAGCTGAGAGCATAAAGAAAGGGAGAGGGGAACAACTGCATGCTGATAGGAAGTTTCACCTTCCTCGGTTATCACAATCCTTTCATATCTAGTAAAGGATGACGAAATACCACATTGTATAAGAAAATTTCTCTTTATGGCTCATTAGCCCTCCAAGTTTCACCTTCTCACTCTCCTTCCCTTTATGCTGGACTCCTTCACTTAAACACAATGCAGCTTCTGCACACTTCCCCTATAATTCTAGAGGTTGACATACGTGAGAAAGATTATAACCACAATTATTCTCAGGTTAAATTGAAAAGTCCTGAATTTTTGGATATGAATAAATTTAATCACGAATACACATAAAATCCTGATTAAACACATTTATTGAATAAATACTTAATGTTCTTGTGGTTTCTTTAAACAAAATATAATTAAGGGCTTTTCATTTTAACTTAAAATTGTTTTTTTCAATTTGTTCATACACATGGGAGGTTGATTTTGTAAATTGCATTTGAATGACACTCATCTGCATTTTACATCCCTGTGCACCTAATTACAGAGAGATTAATTGGATTACTATAGACAGTGCAGCAAATCAAAATAATATTGATGTTTAATGCAATCTTTCTCCCATTTGCAAAAAAATGAGTGAAGAAAATTAGGCTGTGCAGTTTGTTTCAGAGCTGACTATTTATATTTGTGCAGATTTATTAGGCAAAACCAATCCAGGTTTCAACAAAAGTTATGTGTCTGTATGTTTGAAATGCAAAACGGAAAATACACATTGTCTACATAAAAAATGGTTACTCTGAGCATCTCTGCATCAGACAGCTCAGCACCAGAGTGCTAAGCACTAAGTGCCTCCCATGTGATCATATCCAATGTCAACAGTTTTCTTCTTACCGGATCACGGCCAGAAGAAATACATCAACCACTGTGACAGATCCAGAGTGGTTTCATCGAAGCATTTGTCCGCTGGCACCAACTCATCCCTCATTTGTCTTTGTCTTTAATGTTGTCTAGGTGGATATGTACCAGCTCCACTGACTCCTCAACAAGGTAACAAACACCTACCTCCTCACATTTTCTCATGCACTCATTATTAAGGGATAGTAATTTGTTTCAGTAATGCAAACGACCGCTGCACTTCACCTCATTTTGCAAGTCCTCTCTCATAAACTCTGCTCTTTGGCAGAGGTTAGCAACATGTCAGATTATTTGGATGAAGGGTGGAGTGTGAGTTGGTACTGTGTGTGCTTGTGGGTGCAGATGGTGCAGCACAACCAGTATGCTGAATGCGTGATAATCTGCATTTTACTGAACATCTGAGATTAATGCTGGTGGGATTATTTCAAGGAAAGCACGTCTGGTGTCTTAGATAACTACATTTTACTGGTTTAAACTCACAATGTCTGAGTTACTGATGGCCTTAGAGTTCGCCTTTACATATAAAGAAAGTAGATACGTATACACAGAAAATAACAAAATCCAGGCAGTTCATTTCAGTCGGTGCTGATGAAGTTGCATCAGTCTTTCCCCAACTAAAAAGCACAAGTTAGAAAAACTTTCTCTTTGTGATGAATCACAGATTAAGATTCAAAATCATCAGGACTCACTCATTTAGCTTGTTAGCACAGTTGCAATTCATCCTTACTCCACATTACAACTCAGACATAACAACTTGTATTTGCTTTTTATGCCAAACAATAGAAGTTGCATATTGTTATGATAAACAATATTATTTTGTGTGTTAGGATGCAGAACACAAGCAGCTGCCTCTTCTTCATGCAAAGGCCTTAATAACAGTATTGAATGTCCACTTAGATTGTGTGAGTTGTTCTGTCATCAATAAATCCATCTGTAATTTCATTTACCTGTGTTTGGTTCAGTGGTAGTGGACATCATCGGCTCTGCTGTCTTTACTGCTGAATAGAAGCTGTGGTTGAACACCACACAAGCACTAGTCATAAACTTCACTCAGCCATGCAGGAAAAGTCGTAGACTCATTAAACATTTGTTCGCCAGAGGAGCATTTTTGGTAAGTAAGTAAATAGCTAATTTTGTTTCTGTTCTTTTGCAGCCAAAGCAGCCAAGTATGGTCCACTGCAGGGCTTCCTCGGTGGCGCAGGAGGAGGAGGGGTCTACAGAGGTAAAAGACTTTCAGACTTTATGTTTTTATGTATACAGATTATTTATAGATGAATCAGAAAAATCCAAGCAGTTGTTGTGTAAAGGTGCGGCAGTGTCAATGCTAACAAACAGTATTCGGCACATGTGTGAACCAGCTGATGCTGAGCAAAGACTAAACTGTAATTCTGGTGATCTTTGCTGCAGGTGGAGCCGCAGGATGCCAGGGCAAATACTGCGGGAGGAGGAAGTAGAGGATCTCTTGAGATCCAGTGTGACCTCAAGAAACTATGGTGCTACTGCATGATGGAGAATGTACATTTTATATGCAAACAAACCAACATTAGACAATGTGCAAAGATGTTTTTTTACTGACTTGACTTTAACATCTGTTTTTATACGAACCCACCGACCCAGAGTTTTGTACACGTTCTGATGTGACGTATGTTACTGATAGTGCCTTTAGTCATTAACGTGGTCAAGTTAATTTGCTTTGACTCCCCATACTGCACCAGCCTAGTTAAAACACAAAGTGTTTGTTTGTGTCAGCATATATTGCAGTGTGTGTGTGTGCGCGTGTGTGTGCGTGTGTGTGTGTGTGCGTGTGTGTGTGCGTGTGTGTGTGTGCGTGCGTGCGTGCTGTGTGTATGTGTGTATGTGTGTTGTTTTGGCATATGGTTGTACTGTTGTGCGAAAGACTGTCTGAACCATTGGCTGCCGTTGTGACCTAATGAATGATTTCCCTTTCGGTTTGAATCCTAAAGCGAGGTGATCTGTCCTTAGCATTACAGCCCACACTGTCACACCTCGCTGCGCAGATCTCTTCTCTGACATGTCAGAGGGGCAGGGTTTGTCCAGGCTTGTCCAAAAACTGATGAAATCTAGCCAATCTCAGCATCGTTTTTGGCTCCCTGTCTTCTTAGCTGCTATTTTTAGGCCTGTTGGGTATAAAGCAGCAGGAATCGGGGCTCCGGCCAACCCATCTGCTCTTAGTAACTTTGCTGATTCTTGTTGCTATGCAGTTCAGTCTCCTCAGCATTTTTTATCCTGCCAAACTTGTGATGTATGAAGAGCAGCTCCTGCTCTGAGGGACAGTATGCTGAAGACAATCAAAAAAAATGTTTCATTCCTTAGTGTTTAAAAACCACAAGAAAGCAGTGTTTCCTTTTAGTTCCAAGTAGAATAAAACATCATTCAGATCCTACTCTGGCATGTACATTATGTATGTATGAATGTTTAATTATGTGTCCCTGTCCTAAAGTCTGGGATAGAGCGCTTTAGTCTGCTTCAAATGTTTAGTCTCATCGCAGCAATTATTTACATTTATGTCATTACATGATTATCCAAGATTTTTTGCACCATGCTTTGACTCATAGCTTTATTGTTATCAGGAATGTGTGAACATAAAACAAGAACAATCCTTTGCTTTTGCATTTATTCACTGTTAAGAATTGTAACACAGAGTAAGACTTTGTTCAATGGAAGAGCCTGCAGTATGAGTTTATGTGAGGCACATGCTCCCATTGTTCTTCATTTACTTGAGCTGCTTTTAAAAAGGCTTTACTGACCAAAGGTTCATGAGCGCTGTTGCCAAGTGACCCCATCTCTTTCTGTAATTGTGTACTGTATTTTGTACTAATTTGATGCTAGCCAGCTTCAGTTCCTTCACTCGGTGCTGTGTAACAACTGTCTTTGAGCCTCACTAGGTCAGACCTTGTCTTATGTGCCGTGGGATACTCTTCATCTTTATTTAAAACTGTTTTTATAAGGAGGAACAGTGTGGTTTTGCACTTTTTATATTTCCATGACACACGTGATTTGTTCCTAGATATCCCGGCATTTTATTTGCTTCATTAGATAACAAAATAAAATGTGTTTAAAGATCTTCTGTCTTCTGATTGTTTTTTTTTCTCTCTATCTTAATGCGTTACAAAGCAGCAGCAGCAGCTTGACCTGAGAGTTGATCAAAACCACCTGGCCTGCTGGTGGATCAGTTTGCCGTAAACCACCTACCACATAACAATAATATCCTGGCTTCAGGTCCAGCCTGTTCTGGACCTCTGAGACATCTTCTTCTTTCCAGTCTCTCCCACTGGGCAAAATGAATCAGGATCCATCAGATTTTCTAAATCTGACTTTTTCCTTGTGATGAAAACAAACCCTAGATGAGGAGTGGACATTTTGCCAGTGTCTCAGTACAGTGTCTATAAACTCTGTTCTTGTTGTGCCAGCTGGAAATAATGAACTCATGCTGCTGTTCTCTGGAGATCTCCTGGGAGAACCAGTGACCCGTGATCCACATCCTGTAAAAGTAGCTTACACTGTTGTTCCATCAGCAGAAGTTTCACTCTTATAATGTCCCGCTCATAGGTCCCGCTTCAGGAATGCCAGTGTCACTATAGAGCTGCAGGACGATGCTACAAAACTAATCTACAAACCCCTGTATCACAGGAATATTTTAACTCAGTCATACCAAAGGCACTAGAAAGTAACTTGGGGCCAAATCAGGGAAAATGGAGACAAAGTTTTGGGACTTTTTGAGGTGTGTTAGATTTAAATGTAGTTGTTGATTTCCAAGGTAATTTTGTTGGGGGAAAATGTTCCATTTAAATCCAATGTATTTATTCAAGATTCATTCAATATGAGAAACTTTAGTCTCCAGTAAAAATTGAATTTTATGTTGGCTTGTGGACAAATTCAGCATTATTGCATCTTCAGTTGGCCTAATTTGCAGTTACTAAAAGACTTTTTTAAATTTAACTGCTGTTAGTCTTTACACATCAAGTGACACTTCAACTGCTTACAGTGCATGCACTTGAACTGTACTACTTTTACCACCTGCACATCATCTGACATTTCAGTTACTTAAGTTTTGATTTGTGTCTGCATCACAAATCTCTTCGTCACCCTATTTCACTCAGCAAACAACAAAGCCACATCACAGCCAACATCTGGTGCGGAGTGGGACAGACAGTCCAGCTGACCAAATCATTATCTCATGGTTGGGCTGTGTCTGATAAAATCAGCATGAATCCAGGATAATGACAACAGGTCTGCTGGGTATTTGGCTGTATTGGCATTTAAAATGGACAATCATAGTGAAAGTTAGAGATGACTAAAACTTAATTTTTCAAGCACACAGGCCCTGAACTTCACTGGGCTAGCATAGGTCTGTTTCCCCTGTACACTCACTTTACACACCCTGGAGGTCATTTTGAAAAAGCTCTGTTTTCTGGGACAGAAAGGCTGTTTTTGCCTTTTGGATGGGGCCTAAAACTGAGAGAAAAAGATGCTTAGAGAAGTTTATAGGAGCTATTTGTAAGTTTTGACATTGTTACATAGCCAGCATTAGCATTAACAGCCATTTACTTATCAGTCTTGGCAAGAGCTTCAGCTATCCTTGGTTTTACCAGAGGTTGCTACAGTGACTCAGTATCGGAAAGTGGCAAAACAGTCCGACTGGACCAGAGCAGGCTGGTTAGCAGGCTAACTTCAGTAGAAGAGAAGAAGTGATTGAGATAGAAGCACAAATCAACTAACTTGGTTTCATGTCAACTGACCATACTCTGACACTTCAACTGCTTTCAGCTCTTACACTCCAACTGACATTTGACCCTCATTTACCTCCTACCTTTTAATGAGAGTTCATGTTTTCAGTGACTACACTTCAACTAACACTCCAGCTGCTTTCAGCACTTCCCACTTTCACTAACACTTCAAACCCTTTCAGTTTTTCAACTGACACTTCAGTGTGTCCGTGTTCTTTAAATTGAAAACGTTTTTAAAATGTTGCAAAAGACTAAGAGACTCAGCTGTAATAAGTGACTGTCAGTATAATTTAGCCTTTTCTTCATTATCAACCCCACATCAGAGTTTACTGCACTGCACTATCTTCCTCCTGATTCCTCCTCCTCCCCCTCCACACAAGATGCATAATTATCCAGGGAGTGTCGCTGGTTGGTCGGTGTGTGTCTTCCTCTTCCCGGCTTAGCAACTTCATTGGTCAGTAGCGCTCTTGAATGAAGCGCCGCAGAAACGTGCAGGCAGCAGGCAAGAGGAAGCTGTGTGGGCCGCCGCAGGGAGAAACCAACGCACAGCAACAAGACCGGCGGGCGGGCGGGCTGCGGTGGTGGTCGGACACCGGTTATCTGACGACCAGAGGTGGCTGGCTCTCTCCCGGAGAGTGAATGAGGTTGATGCTGCTCTGCTGCACGTGGAAGGACGAACGCATGGGAGAGGAGGAAGGTGAGAAGCCGCGGGGATGTTTACAGCCTCTCGGTGCGTGCGGCCGCGGGGCGGGAGGTGCGGACACAGCAACGCATCTTCTGCTGCTCAAAACACAGATGATGCTCCACCGAAACTGGCAGCAAACAAAAAATGCTTTGTACTATTTTCCTCACTTTGAGTGTCGTTTGTTGTCGGCGAGAAACAGATGAGGGTGTAGCACTGGTGTATCTGCAGGGAGCGTCAGGCTGCTATGTCCTTATTGTGCTGCCATGTTTTCTCTCCGAGTGGATGCACCCATCATGTTTGTATGCAGTGTTCACCCTCAGGCCACGCACACTCTTTATTTGCAAGCAGTCTTATAAGACAGCTAAAAATATTCAGCTGATGAACAGGTTGTCACATTAATGAAATGAAATGAGGACTTTTTGGGGTGATTAATGCAAAAATTACAACACAGGAGCAGCTTAAAGTTATAGTATTGTCTAACAAAACATAAAGGTCTTACAAAGTTGAAATTAAATAATCAACATATTAGGGACTTTTTCCTAATGTGGAGCATCTCATTTAATTGTTCAAAGACTAAAAACTGCCCAGAACCTCCTGGTGTGTGACAGGTAGATATTTAATAGCGAAAATCAAAACATGATGACATTTTTTATTTCACCTTATTGTAATTTGTTAAGATTATTAAATGGAGAACAGTGATTCTTACTTTAATTACTTTAGAACAGTGATTCCCATCAGAAGGGATGGGACTCTTCTGTACATGGAGATAAATTTGAAGGGTTGCCAGATGATTTACAGAAGAGGAAAGCCAAAGAATATATAATATGAATGCAAATACTTCCCTTTAATCTTTAACTTTTTAAATTACTAACAATTTTTTCTCATAGAACAAAGGGGAAAAAAACCTGGGAACTGCTCAAGAAGAGGCGTTGATCAAAGACACTTTGCCTCATCATTGATATTTTGCTTAATTTCTGCCTTAAGATGGGATGTTGTGTAAGTTTGGAGTGCCGTGCATGAGAGCTTCACACTGTGACTGTACTGTAGCTGCCAGTCAGGTTCACTGAACTTAACAATAGACCTTTTATGTGATGACTCACTTTGCGATACAGTGAGTTTACTGTAGCTCATGTGAAGGAAGAAGTGCTTCAAGGGACTGCGTTTGTGTGAGCTGGTGATACTGTATAATGCAGGTGTATTGTTTACCTTTACTGAGGTATTTATGACTGTGAGACCTTTGCAGACAGCAGAGGTTAAGAGGACACAGCTGTCAGGGAGAGAAAAGCTCCAGAGATGAGATGGAAAAATATTAACTGATAAAGAGATGAGGTGAAATGAGGCATTGGCACGAATTAGACCTGCCTCTCAGCCGATCTGATCAACAAATCTACTATACAGAAGAGAGTCGTTCGCTGGATGACAGGAATGAGCCGACCACACAAAACCTATGCCAACACATTTTTCAAACTCTTATAGGCAAATGAACAGCAATATCAGCTGTATGTAATCTAATGTTTTCTGTTTGCTGCTGCCACCTCATCTTTTCTGATGAAACTCTCCGCTGCTTTCTCTTTTTGATGCATTACAGAGAAAATTGTATCATCTCCGCCAAATTGCTTTTTCCTGAAACTCTAATCATAATTAACATTTTCCTCATTAGAGAATGGGAGGAGGGATTTGTGGGCTGCAGCTAATGACGGTCCTCTCATGGAAACAGTTCTTATCAGAATGTGTTCAAGTTGACGGAGAAACGTATAAAACAAGGTCTATATTTTTTTCCACAAGAAGTTAGAATCTTTGTATTTTTACCTCGGTTCATCCAACGTTTGTGTTGTTGGCACTTTGGATCTTAATTGTTGAATATGAAAGTTTTAAGAAAAGTGTGGAGTGTGCAAGTTAAATTTATTGGTGTTGGTTTATTGTTGCTGTTAGCTGAAGTTTTGTTTCCCTTATTTCACTAAATATTATGATTCGATCTCAACCACTGATGACTTTCCATTAATCAGTGAGATGCAGCAGTTCAGTTTCACCCTTGTTGGGTAATGCTCTCAAAGCTGCCTGTCAGCCATCAACAGACGAGGAACAGTTCACTGTTTCATTTTCTCAGTAATGATGAAGGATTGTCAGAGACACTGTGTTGTGTGTTTGATATCTGCTCCTCTTTGAGCTTCAGTCGGATTATTAACCAGCGGTGGTGATTTGCATTGAAGGCGAGATGAGGACAGAGAGAACGGCCACATGCAAACACACATCAGCAATTATTCTCATCATAAGAGCAGTAACTGATTTTATGCTTACAGTATTGAGCTGTAAAACCTGAACATGAGTCGTTGTGTACGTACAGGATGACCTTTGACCTGTTGTGTTGCTGTTGTTGCAGCTGGAGGAAGTTTGCCCGTCTGTGCGGGATGCAAACAGAGGATCTACGATGAGCAGTACCTGCAGGCCCTCAACACTGACTGGCACACCGTCTGCTTCAGGTACTGTTCAACACAAACTCAATGGACGTCCATCCCCAGCATGTTAGCATGGAGATTTATGTGTTCACTGTGTCACTGTCCACCTGGTGAATTTAAGTCCAATGCTCACTCTCTGTCAGCTCTGTTTTTGGTCTCCACCAGCTCCTCAGGGAAATATCTGGCTCTTTAGCTGCTAAATGCTCCACTACGTTCACCGGCTAGTTTCGATATTTGTTACTGAGCAGCTAGTGTTCGTTGGGTTTTTAAAGGTTCTTTTAAATCTGAAAGCAGCTGCTACAAGAGCGATGAGTGAACCCAGACAGTTGGTTTACAGAGCAGGCAGCAAAACAATGAGCAAAAACTCACTATAAAGTTCTGTAAAGCCGAGGGGTGCAGCAGCTTCAGGTGATAATTCTCTGCTGGTTCATCTCTACGGGCAACTGGGTTCACATTGTCATTTGATAAACTGTTATCATAAAAGCATCGATTATAGCTGCTCCAAAGAATGGATGAGTGAATGGAGGAGTATAGAGCTGGAACAATTAGTGAATTAACAGAGAAAATAATCAGCATATTAATCAATATGGAAAGTCTTTGTTAAACCTGTATTCTTAATGAATGTGGAGACTGTTGATATCACATTTTACCACTGCTGTATCCAGTCCTATTTCCCCTCTGCATGACATCAGGCTTGTTTCTACCTGCGTGTGCTATTGGCAAAATGTCAGAGTTAAACTGTCTGTGAATGTACGTGTGAGCATATTAATGCACATATTTGCACCTTGGTCTTGAAACTCTTCTTCTTCAGTCACCTTTTCTTTTCCTTGTTGTGAGAAAAGTCTTTGGTTTTTTTGTCTCTTTTTATTGTCTTTGGTGGCCTCAGGTGTAGCTTGTGATTTTTCTGTGGGGTCTCTTGTCATTGAGCAGGGTGGTGGTGTTACAGCTGTATTGTTAAAATTCAGTCTTTGATGAGACTGATTTCTGGCCTACAGAATGCGACATGATATCACTCAGGCAAGAGATTCGTTTAGTCAAATTTGTAAACATGCGTTACCTAACTCATGTGACTCATCTTTATCACCTGCAAACATTACAACATCATCGAGCCTTCAGGTCGAAGCAACTGGCACAGGTATTACAGATGCTGAGAAAGAAGAAGCAGATGTTCCGAAGCAGAAACACAGCAGTGGTTCTGAGCAGGTTCTGACTGGTTCACAGTCAACTTTGCTCTTCTTCGGTATCTTATATACTTACATACTGCTTTTTGCTGTATGGAAGCACTGTAATAATGCCTCCAGCCCTGGCTGTCGCCGGCGTGGAGGCATAACAAGATTTTCACTTTCATCAAAAAGTCAACACAGCAACAAAATCCCTGACATCATCAGTGAGCGTCTTTCACACCTCACCTAACCCTAACCCAAACCTGTAATATATCTTTTTTTTTTTTTTCTTGAAAACTTATATAGTCCCAGAGATGACCAAAGTGTCCGCCACACTATGCTAACCAAGGTTTTTAAATGTGTTATTGAGCAATTACCTTGAATTCAAAATAGCTTCAGAAAAATTGCTGTTTTTCCTTTGGAAAGGTTTTAACCCAGAACTGCAGACTGCTCTGTTTCAGTGGAATATAACAATCAAAATGAGCTTTAGTTACTTCAATGAAGCTTCTTCTTATCACGTTGAGCTCTGGCATCAGACCTGTAGCTGACACCGTGATTAACATTTCCACTGCGGTCTGTGTGTTTGGTTTTATTTTCCCAAGGTTTTGTTTGGAAAGAAGAATAGGCAGGTTTGTGTTTCAGTCTCAGGCAGGTTACTCTCTACATGAGGTGCCACGTTTGGAAGACTGAGTGCCGTACACCCCCGACACATGAAAACCGAGGCAGTATAATAGACTGATATGAATCGAATATGAATATTGAGACTGTGCGCAAAATGTCTTCTTTTTCTTCTCAGTTGGATTCTGGCAAATTATCCTGCAGCGTGTTGTGCGTGTGCAGGTAGTGAGATTGCATGTGTCTCTGTGTGAAATAAATCTACCCACATATTTTAATTTTAACCATATCTTGGTTTTTAATGATGAGTGCCCGTCTCTCTCTATTGAACTGATCTGACCTCAGTGGACAAAAAAACAGGATCAAATTCAGGAGCCCGGACTGGACGGAGATCATTCATTTTTTGATTTAATTATTTAATCATTATGCATTACTGTACAAGCAGTATGAGATAGCAGGTTACAATGCATTTAAACTAAATTAAAAAACTTAAAACTTTGCTTCATGTTTTCCTGATGCGGACCTTTTAAAAGAAAGTCTGGAAGTTCAGGCGTCACTGAATCTTCAGATCAATACAGTCACCTCAGTTCGTATAACACAATGTATATGAGCATATGAATAACCAGAGATTCACAGATGTTTGAGATGCACTAATGGCTATCGATCCTTTAAGCACAACAAAATGCAATTTGAGACTTCCACGGAGGGTTTCTGTCAAGCTGGGAAGGAAGGAAGTTCTATATATATGAAATTTAAGACTCTTAGACAGTGAGTAAAAACAATCAAACAAACTGTTTTTATGAGGGAATTTCCCTTTTTATTAAGTGGAAAACTAATATTTATTATTACCTGTATGTAGCCTTCCTTTAACTGAAATGCAATAAGTAACCTTTGACAGAAATTGATTGATTGATTTGTTTTGGGCTTGTTTGTTTGTTTGTTTGTTTTATTTATTTACACACACACTGAGTGTTGTTGTCTTTCGATGATGCCATGATACTGCAGCAAAACAATCAGCAGGATCTATGCTTCGTAACTCTCGTTAGCACTAATAATCACATTAAGCTGAGACAGGAGAACTTATTTACTTTGAAAGTGGGGCAGTTGCCAAAGGGCTGCTGTGTATATTTTTAATAGGACTCAGTTGTTGATGTTGCAGCAGCTTTTTTTGTTCCTGGTGATCTTATGTAATATCTCCACCTCTTCCTCTCCTCTGCTCTGTCGCTCTCATCCTTCATCGAGTTAATCTCGCTTCTGACAAGCGGGAGATCTAACAACCTTTTCATCGAGGAGTTCTGCTGAAACATTTAGCTTGTCATTGTTTGCAAGCGGGATGAAGGGTGGGGGGTAGTGGCAGTTGGCAGTTAGACCATATAAAAAACAAGTCCTCTGGCAGGATGTCTAAAAACCACATATTGATCAGATGTTCATCAGTCAGATTAATAAATAACACATATTAAAAAGATACATAAAATAGATATAAAAACAACATATATCAAACAACAACATGTCAGACATCAGTTCACCGGCCAGTCTTTTACAGTTTAAAATGTTACACAGACTCTGTCATTACACGGTAAGAGACTGTCCTGGAAGAAACGACCCCACAGGTCGTCTGCGCCAGCAGCTTATTACAACCCGTGATTAGATTTTATTGTTAGGTGACCTCTAGTGGTCGTAGTAATAATGACAGTACGCCTGACCGTTGGAGATTCAGGCGTGTTGAGATAGTAGAGATGAGGAGTGCGCTGACTTCAGTTATTTCTGACTTCACACATATTTTCAAACTTGTGGTCTCCAGACACAACCACCGCTCACTCAAGCGACATCAGCGACAGGAGATTTCATCTGGAGGAACAAAAAGCTTCATACAAGGAGTTCTTGTTGGCATGGGTTCGATGGATTAGTGAACGCTTGAGCTTCAGACTAAAAAAATTAGTCGGTAATACTGCTACAGAGTTGGTTTAACCTTCATTTGTTTGACAGGTGAATGACCTATATTCTAGCTAACGTTAGCCACATGAGCTAATATTTGTTGTTGGTACATTGGCCAACATCAGCTCACCACAGCTTAGTCAGTTATATTTTACAAACATCCAACTGTATGCTTATTGTGCCTGATGTTGTTAGCAGCTTTGTTGTTTTTAGTTTGTAAGTTCACAAGCATGAAATTGAACTTAAAGGCTGAATGTGAAACATGGTAACTTAGCACGAGCACTGTGGCTTCATCTCACCTGAGTGAGTTTTTATTTCCCTCAAGGGAAATTTCCTGTGGAAAAAAAGCTGATAAAAAGAGCCACATTTAACTGAACTGGGCACATTGACACATTTTTATGTAACTCTTTTCAAAGTCTATAAAATGCAGCAGTTACAATTTTATTCTGAAAAACTGATGTTTTGCTGCCTGATCGGTTTCCTCTTGCTGCCCTTCCTTGAGTCCAGCTGCATCATCCATCGTCGCTCCTTCTTTGCTTGGCTGTCACTGTGTGGAAAACTCAGTGTCATGAATGATGTCTGAATGGGAAATCTGAGGAGGGTATCTCGGCACAGGACAAAGTCCTGTGCGTGTGTGCGTGCGTGCGTGCGTGTGTTACATCTGGCTGCCTCAGCACGAATGAAGGATTTCTTTAAGTGTTGACATTTTTGCATTTCTCTTTTTCAGGCTATTTATGTGTGTGAACTTATTTAACACCTTTTGTTTATTTGCATATTCATGCACTTTGTGCTGTAGCTGGAAATAAAAGCAACACTTTGCATTTCTTTCTAAGTGTACTATCATTAAGTGGGATGTCTGTGCAGTAATGGATTAACGAACAGGCCTGCTGGCCTGAGATTTAAGAGAGCCCCTTGGCCAGAGCCTCTATATGGCCTGACAGCTAATATTTCTGTTTGAAAGCCATAGAGCACAGTTAAAAGATACAACATGATGACTACAAAGAGATGCAAACTGACCCCAAAGAAGGGCAAAATACTACAAAGACGTGAAACAACACGAGACACGAAATACCAAAATGATCCCAAGTAGAGGCAATGGGTCCTGTATTAGAGTGATGGGGGACTTTTTACCTGTCTGTGCCCAGGGGTCTATTTTCTCATAATTCATCAATGTAGCCACACAGCACATATCAGAAATGTTGAATTGACACAAGTAAATTCATGTGAGTTACTAAGTCTTTAAAAAGAGTTAAAGTCTCCCAAGAAAGTGTTGCACCCTCCTAGAATCATTGTGATGTTTCCGCATGGAGAAAACCATGTGAGGATATTAGAGGGAATCTTTTTCTGACCTACATCCAAATCCTGAGGAGGGGCAGGATTGCCATGTAAAAGGAGGATTTAAGATGGTTTTCGCTAGTCAGACAAGACCTCCGTGGAAAATTGACTCGTGGGACTGGGGAATGGAGCTTACATCCAAACAGAAAATGTCCAACTGCAGTGCCCGGTGCTGTGATGGAGCATTACTTCAGTGAAAAGGAAGTGGAGATGGGAAGAAAAGAGAAGAGGGGGAATGCAAAATGAAAGTGCCAGAGTGTTATTTGGAGACCGTAGGGAGTCCCTTCGGTGCTACTCAGAAAATAGCAGCGGCTCGCTGTGCTGAAGGTTTCATGGGAAAATACAGCCGTGCTCTCACTGTGAACTGTTCTCACTGTGACTTTTTTTACTGACTTCTGTTTGTCCCAAAGCTCAACTGCACAGACTGAAAAACAGAGACTCAGCTCTCTTCGTGACATTCATTGTCATGAATGACAAGGAAACTACCAGCATGGTTTTCATTGATCTGATGAATCACTTTGGACTAAACTTTGGGACTTACTTTTCCTTCATTCCGACTTGTGTATGCACTTGTGCTCTCAGAGAGCTATGTGAGAAAAATGTTGCATGTTACAGTATTGGCTTCAGGTTTGGAATGCAGTAATCTCCCACATTTTTCCATGAACACATCTTTGTAGTTTCACACTAATAAAACTTGAACCGAGTTGACATCTTGTCACATTTGTTGCTGTTGAGGAATTTCTTTCTTGGTGAAAAACAATTATCTGCAATAACTTCCTATAGCACTGCAAATTGTTTATAATAACAGTGAGGACTAAACATGACCAGAAAATTTTGCCATGAAAAAATCCCAACAATAAAAATGTGAAAGTTTGGGCAACGTAATGGTTTTGAAGTGTCCTCTGTCAGACTGTACGATGTCGGTTTGAGTTGTGTCAAATTGTGCAATGAATGTGTGGTGAATCGTAGCGCTACGATGTAAATAGACAAAAAACCGTAGAACACGCAGTCACCTTGTGTCATCGGTCTGTGGCGCCCTCATGTTGTCAAATGTAGTGTCTCATTATTTTTCGTTATTCATTTATTCATTGTTTCTGAAAAGGCCACGAGGACTCAGACTAAAGACTCTCTAGAGCTTCTCAGTGAGAGCTCTCAGCAAGGAGCCCCTGGGTGAATTTTATTGCCTTCACTGGGGTTTTGAGGGGATTAGGTTAAAGCAGCTCTTGACATTAGACAGAAGACGACACCTGTGTAGTGGGGAGGTGTGTAGCATCATTATAACAGGACTCTGGAGTCCGGCCCAACCTTGATTGCCTCCTGGGAATGAGGAATAAGAGGATTTATAATGTTAGGCTTGTTAGAATTTCGGTTTCATGGTTTTTATTCACCGTATGGAATTTGCATTTCAGTGTGTCCTCTTATCTTCAGTCATTATTTAAATTCTGTAAAATAGTCTGAATCACCAGCTTACAGTCATTCAAAATAATTCTCCAGCTTTGGGAATGTGCATGAAACTGGATAAAGCAATACTGAAAATCAACATCATTTCAACATCTATATATCTGTACTCCAGCTGATGGCTGGACCTGTGCTGCAGTCTCTCTGCAGTACAGTGCAGCACTGTCCTGTTCCCAATGAAACTATTTCTGCTTGACAGCCCCTGCCCCAGCAGTTGTCCCAAAAGACTACAAAGGCTTGTGCTTCGTTAGCACTTTAGCTAACAAGCTCTTTTTTTCTTTTTTTTTTCATCCAGTCTGCGTCTGCTGATGACGTGTAGAATCAAAAGTGAGATTTCAGATCATGAACTGACAGCGTTTTCTAATGTTTGTGATGTATTAACAATTGTCCGTACACATCTGCATGGACACATACACATTGCTGTTATGAAAAACTGTGTGAGTGAGTGAAAGATCGCCCTTTGCCAAGGACGAGCTGACACAAAGCCTGCAGCTCCCCTACTGTCTTATTGTGCTGTACAAAGACACATCGGTCTGCATGTGTTCCTCTACACCCGCACTCACATCTGCAGGAGCAACATTACTGCCACTGTCTTAGGAGGAATTGCTTCTGATTATTGATTTGGTTTAATGATTGAGCATTTTGTAAGTCTGACAAGTCAAAACAAGAGGTTGAAGGAAGCAAAAAAAATAGTGAACAACAACAATAAATCACGATGCAGATGTAGGAGGTGATCATTTATTGGTGAAATATCGCCTACACCACATTTGGCCTTCCAGCCTGTCTTACTGCTCAGTAACAGCCAACATAAAGAGCTGCAGTGACTCAGCTGTTTCTACCTGCAGATGAACTCTGCCTGGTAACAGAAGCTGCAGGACACAGTGGAGGCAGACGAAGATGATTCATGAAGCCATACGTCTCGGATTATTTACTGAGCTGAGTTAGAAAATAAATCTTAAGGCGCAGCCTCGACACTGAACTGTTACAGTGTCGATGGTTCAGGAACGTTAATGAGGAGATAATTGAAAACAGGGAAGAATCCTCAAGGAAAACAAGCTATTATGGATGTTAATTGGCTCTGAGGTTTATAAATAAAGGAAAGAAAGAAAGGATAAACAAACAAAGCTGGTTAGTTTGACTTCAGTTGATCAATCGATTAGTTGATTGAAAGAAAAATAATCTGCTTCTCACATGCTTCATTGCTCAGTCTCATTTTAACTGTGAACATGTCCAAGTCTTAAAAAGTAGTCAGATAACTGTTTGTGCAGCCTAATGCTGCAGTACTGTATGAATGTCTATATTGATCTATAGAGATTGTTGCTATGGTGACATGTGGTTCAGACATACATGTTGGATTCAGCCTCCATCATTTGCTGACTTTTTCACTGTAACTCATGTAATAAAAAGGCAGAATGAAAGGAGGCTGATCTGACACAGATATTTGGTATCCATACGAACATTTTAGATATTGTGACTATGACAGTTGCTGATGGGAACAATTTACAGCTGAAGTGCTCTCCACAACGAAATGTTTCTAAACTAAATCAAACCGAAATATGAGATTTCTTTACTGTGATTTCTTTTTTCTCATTTGATGACACACACTGATACCAACATGTGTCCGATGTATCCATAAAGCTCCGAAGTGTTTCTCTGTCGAGATGTCTGAAGATGTTTGGATCGCTCTCAACAGTGAGTCGATGATACTGACAGAAGAGTAGACGACATGTGACTCAGCTGATTTGTGTGAGGCTGCTTGAACAGACTGTTACTGCAGAGGTTACAGCCTGAATGCGACTTCTCAGAGCATCTGTGAGTGAGGTTACGCTTCACCTCTCCCTCATCCCTTTAGAAAACAGAGCACCCGAGGGCTCACACGCGTAGGTTGGTGAATCAAATTATTTGAAGAGGAGGTGGAAGGGTTTAATAGATGATGGATATTAGGGAAATTTGATTTGTCCTCCCAGAATCTTTAACCATATTGGATAGTGCAGGAAATGGGCAGGTTCATATTACAAGGCCGGGTCTATACAGAGTCTTCATGTGATGTCACAGGGTCATGTCTGCTCCCACAGGGCGGGCAGACGACAGGAAATAGTCAAAAGGCGAAGCGTGACCCCCTCGGTAGAGCTACACTGAGAGAGGAAGTAGAGGAAGGGAGAGACGCTGCGTAGAGAGAGAGAGAGAGAGAGAGAAAGAGTGTGTGTGTCATTGATGGTTGTGACAGCGCGGCTGTGAGGCTGGTGGAGCTGTTTAACATCAGAGCTGCTGACATGAGTCTGTCTTCTGACTGTCAAAACAAGACCCTCGCTCCCACGGGTGACATGTCAACAATGACCCAACGCAGCAAGAAGCGACTGCAACACAGAAAGTAAGTGGACCAGTGAGTTTCTGTGGGTGGAGGATTAGTGACTTTATGGTCTGATGCTCATGCCTCATAGTATGACACTTAAAATGATGAAAAAACAATGTTAACCAAATGTCCACGGACTTCGCTTGTTCTTCCTCAGTCAGATGTGGTTTGTTGTGTTATTACGTAACTGCAGACGTACAAACTTTTCATTATTCTGAGCACTTACATTCTTATCCGTGTAGTTTTAACTTATTAACCCTGTGTGTTCATTTGTGCAGTTGGCTGTATAGGGCTGCAACTAACAATTATTGTCATTATTGATTAATCTGCAGATGGTTTTCTTCAGTTATTGAGTAATCGAACATTAACCATTAAACCATTAAACCATTTAATATTAAAAAATCACATTGTCCTTGTACACAAATGACGACAGGAAACATCTGTTTTTCTCCAACTAGCAAGTCCATAACCCCAAAGTCTTATCTACCCACTATAATATGCATGACCTTTGTGTGTGTTAGACTTTCAGTCTGACTAATTGATTAATCAACTAATCATTGAGGCTCTGCTGTGGAACTTGTGTGTGTGTGTGTATAAATGAGGTTGAGTTGAGTAACAGCGAACAGATGAAGATGATATAGTGACTAATTTTGGCACAATTTTAATATTTGTGTCAAATAAACAAAGTGAAGCAAACAAAATTCTTTCAAGAACTTTGATATAAACAAATTTGAACTCAACTTGTTTCCTAGTACAGAAGTTGAAACTAACAGTTAGTCTAAAGCCTAAATATATTCAGTTTAAAACCATAAACATTGAATGATCAGTCAGGTGGTTCAGCTGAATGTCAGACCTGCTGTGTTCTTCTTCATGTTTTCACACAGCTGCTGTCAAACCGACAGAAATGTAACAAACAGCTTCACCGTTCAATGCTTAAAATGCATAAATTACATTCATTGTCTTTTTCAAACCTACAGAGGGATGTAGTTATTGAAATGTGGTTTACATGATTTACTTATTTCTCTTTAAGTTGTCTCTCACTTCCCTACGTCTACTGCAAACATTAGTCTGTCGTGCCAGTCGCACTTCTGCCTCTCTGGATCCAAAAATCCCCTGTAGTTGTTGGTGACTTCTCTGTTTTCAAATACAGTGAATCAAACCCTGCTGTCCCACATGTGACTGGCATTGTCCGTATGGCGTGGACCTCTTTGTCATCACTGCATGTTCCTGTCCTGACATGACAGGACGTGATATGATATAAGCCAGCGTACATTTGCTCACATCATCGGCTTTAAATAAACGGTGTGTTTCCACAAGTACATACTGGTGCCATTTTTGGTTTTAAGATAGTTTTTTGTATCTCAAGAAGGAAACCATGAGTATTTTGTGTGTGTGTGTGTGTGTGTGTGTGTGTGTGTGTGTGTGTGTGTGTGTGTGTGTGTGTGTGTGTGTGTGTGTGTGTGTGTGTGTGTGTGTGTGTGTGTGTGTGTGTGTGTGTGTGTGTGTGTGTGTGTGTGTGTGTGTGTGTGTGTGTGTGTGTGTGTGTGTGTGTGTGTGTGTGTGTGTGTGTGTGTGTGGGGCAAAGCAGATAAGCATGTTATCCAGCACTGTCAGGCTGTGAAAGGGGAAAACTCATTTGGTCATCTCATAGGAGTCTGATAATCCAAAGAAGCCAGAAATAACATTGTGCGTATTTGTATTTATTTATTTTTATGTGTGTAAATTTGTCAACAGAAAGGAAATTAGACCATAGGTCCGCAGACTTAGACTTAAAAGGGTTTATTTGGGGTTTAGAAGATGTAATTAATGGATCTATTACTGGTCAATAAATCATTTACTTATGCTTTTCAGATCAGTTATAATCCATTGATATGAACAACTTTTGGGTATCCAGGTTGTTTTAAATCCTCCTCCAGCATGAAACTTTGCTTGTCTTGTTAGCGAGCTCTTTAGGGAGACCCCTCCTCCCCACTGGACTGTTTGACCACTTCAGGCAAAGCACTACAGGACATCTGGACCAAAATCCATTTACAATGTGCCGATGAACATGTACAACTGCAGACTTGATGGATTATCGTGGTAACCTTTATTAAAGGCTCACCACTATCTATTGCTGCTGACTTGGTGGCTTGTCTCACTAATGATTCGAGGATTTTCTACAACCTGGCAACCCAAAAGTCATAGTTATTAATAGCTTGATCCGCAAAATGTTCGTAAACAATATATTAACCATTAATAAGTACCATTAGTTAATCTTACCAACATATTTATTGATAATGTACCAAATTTTCTGAAAATGTACTCAATATTCTGTTTTTTACAGTGCGACCATTAAACTGAGACATGAAATGATACACTTTATTCAGACTTTGTGCTTACAACACTTTTACCTAAAACCAGAGCCCAGAACCAAACTAGAGGGCAGGCACATCAGTCCCTCTGTAAAGCTAAACTTCAGTATATCATTGTGTTTAATAGTTACTTACTAGTGACATGTTGTGTGGAGATCTGCTCACCCTACCAGTTGCTGCTGGTGGTGTCTGTAAATGTCTGTCAGATGTATTAAACTGGTTCTGATCTGATCAAACACATCAGGCATGAACTGTCAGTAACAGAAGGACGACGTGTCTGTGCTCAGAAGATTCAGATTTTATGGCACAATGCTGTCCAAAGTGATTGTTTGTATAGTATAATAATATTTATAATATATAATCGTTTAACTTTGGTGGCTGATTGATCAACACACCTCAGAATACATCAAAAATACACATAAACTCATTGATTAACACAGTATGCCCAGAACATTATTCATTACTACACAGACAAACAAAATACCATTTTTAGTATTCTGGGTTTAGGGTTCTAAGAGTCCTGTGTCATTGTATGTCCATTTCATATTTTGCATCATGTTTAATACTGTAACAAACAGGTTCTGTAATTGAACTTATCCTGATTTGATTCTTTTAACTCTTAATTCATAATTCAAAACTATTTTCTTGGGACTTAAAAAAAACAAAAAAAAAACACCCTCCGACAACCTATCATTAAACTATTATTGAGGATCTGCGTTTAAACAGGTAAACACGTCCCTTTTTTGGGTTAAGCCAGATTTTCCATCATATTAGCTTCATTTTATTTGGCATCATGAATCCATTTTTCCAAATAGTCCAAGTTGGTGTTAAAAACCTGAAACTGTCCTATTGTACGCATCTTCTTTTTGTCTTTGAATAGGAAGGTGTACGATGTGAATGTGGTATTTTAGCAGGAAATGAAACTTAATTTAACAATGTTTAAGCAGGTTGTTTTAGAGCTTCACTAATTTGTGGTGTGTTTTTGGTTTTCTTATTTTAAATACAGCTGTTGTGAGATATTTTCTGCCTGTTACGTCACCATTAGTCCGACATTAAATATTTTCATGTGTCATGTGTGATATTAAATGTCATGTTGAAGCTGTTAGATATTCAAGTGAAGTCATTTTTTCATATTCTCTTTTCACACTCACTCAGTGACACTTTCCTCTGTCACCACGACCTCCTGCTCCTCACGTGACGCTGCAGGGGTTAATACCTGATGATAACATTTGCTGAGGGGAAAAAGGAGTCGTCCTGTGTGTTGGTGCATTTTGATTAATCGCCTATTCCCAAGCCCTAACCTTTGGCTCTCGCCACAGTACTTTAATCACACTTTGAATATTACATTTTGTCGCTTTTTGAACAGATAGAGTCCAGACTTAAACCCTGAATGTGATTAAAGAAAGGAAGATTAACGCCCTTATTCTCCCCCTATTTAGTGAGTCCTGTCACTTTCAAATTTGACCTTGATCATTTTATTTTTAAAAATGCAGTCTTTGTGATTATTTAATTCACCTTTGACACATCAAAATATATATTATCCGAAAAGTAGGTTGCAACTTTATTTTCTGTCAGTCTGTCATGATGTCACTGAAACTGTCCAGTCATTGAGTTACCTGTAAGTCCATATAGTTTCATGCTTACAGCTCTTGGTTCATTTGTAAAAGCCAGTGTGAACACAATGTCACAACAGCTGCAGATAGATTTTAAACCTGTTGCAAAGTCACCAATCCTTAAACCAGCACAAGAGGAGCTCATTGCAGGATCAAGACGTTTTGAATCCCACATATGAACTTATTTTCAGATACAAATGACTTGTCTTAGATTTATAATGAAAGGATGTTGATATAAATATGATTTTAGATGAGAACATGCTCGTTATTGTAAAATTACTATGATCGGTTGGTGTAATTACCAACCTATGATACCTGATATGATAATGCAAAATAAAATTTAAGTAAAATAAGAAATAAACAGTTCAACCAAAAAGACATGAACACAATTAAAACATTTTGACTGTTAAAAGCCTGAGCATAGACATTAGACTAAAATGGGAAAATGTTATTTGTACAACAAAACGTATAAAGTGAGTGATGAATCTATTGCCCTAATGCATGTTGATGTACCTGCACTCACATGATCAGCACTCAGCCGATCATATGAATGCTGATCATGGTTCCAACACTCTAGTCATTTTACCTTTATTTCAAAATAAAACCACACAGTTACTCAAGATAACTTCCTCAATCCTAAAACTATGTCCAGTTCCTTAATTTAGCTTGTTGAGAATAAAAATAAATATTTTTAGACTGATATTAGCCTGAGTTAGTTAAACCACTTTTTAAGAACAGGGCCAGAAACTAAAAGGAAACAATGTAAAAGTCTTTTTGAAATGAACAGAACTACCAGGGTCAATAGACCCTTTTCCCCGCAGACATTTTAACTTGTCAAAGCAGGAAAAGGTGTAAAAGATAACATTAACAATGGCTTCGTTCCATCAAGTGTTCCAGTTAGCCATGTCAGTGAGTGACCTACATACACAGTGCCAGAGCCCTGGAACTGGCTCACCTAAATGAAATGCCACTAGTTTCACTTCATGTGTCAGTGTTCCCCTGTTTGTGTTTAAGCCTAGAGTTTTGAAAACAGACTGTAAAAGAGAGCTGATAATGAATGGAGCTCTGCTGTCTCTCCTGATTCCTGCTAAACAACTCTCATCATGGTTCCCAGAGCTCGCTGAAACCTTTTATCATTTCCCCCCACAGTGGAACAAGTGCGAAGGCCCCAGACTGACTGTGCTGACAGTCAGTCAGTCCGGGCAGCTTAACGGTCACAAAGGAAACTGCTGCAGTGCACATCATCTACTCGCAGTCTGCCAGGGCTCCTGTTTACCAGCTGAATAGACCACAGAGCCTCAAATAAAGAGGTTGTCTCCCACAGTCTGAAGCATTTGTTCAGCAGAGCCAAGCCTATGGAGGGTGCAATTATTTCCACTGTTTAAAATGCAAAACCTGCTTCCTTCTACTGCATTTGTACTGAGTATTTGAGGGGTTAATTCCAGTGACAGTACTGCTGAGCTCGTGTTTGCAAAAGTCCTTGTCCGGGAAACACTAAAGTAGAAGGCCTGTCAAGATTCATATACACTGGCCTTGCACCAGATGTTTGCAAAGAGTGATGCACATCTGTAGCTAATTTTACATGGAAAAACACAACTCAACTCATTTAAAAGAATGTGGGTATGAATAATCCAAGTAAAGGTGGAATTTTTGGAATTGATGCTTGAGGCTATGAATACTACATTTAAATTTGAATGGATTAAATTGGATGGAGGTCTAACTTTTTTATTAAGATGTAATTATAACAAAATCCTGCTGAAGCTATCACTTTTAGTAGATGCTGCTGGTCTCACCACATCGATACTTCCTATAAAATAACATAACATTTCAGAACAAGATATTTTTTAAGAAGAACTGGTTTGATGAGAGAATTATGTTAGTAAGTCCACTTGATTCTGAAGGCCACTTACTGTCATATAATTAATATATGACTTTCCTATTCAGCCAAGAGATGAGACTTTAATTCACCTGTATTGCGAATGCACCTACACTTAAATACTCCACACTGACACAATGACATTTGTTTTATTTTTTTTAAGTATCACATATGTTAATGTATTTAATGCCATCTTTAATATATATCTAACACCCTGAAAGTTATGGGTCAGTCAGGCCAAAAATCCACCAAATCTATTTATCTTGTGTGATCAAAAGCAGGACAGGTTGGGTTGTATATACATAACCTGCAGGAGCTAGCATTGCTAGCAGGCTAACAACAGCAGTCCACAAAGTTGTAAATTATACAGCCTTTAATCAAACATTTTACTGCTGTAAACTTCTGTCACTGTCTGTACACTCACTACAGCTCAACAGCATGTCTCCCTCTCTGGGGCCGGTTTTAAGTCACTTGCAGGTATAAAACAAAAATATAAACAAACTGGGCATTGGAGAGCCATTGAGAGCATAGGAAAACATGCACATTTTGGCGTGACTGCACCATTAGTCAAAACAGCAATGCCGTGAAAATGTGTACATGAAAAACTGTGTCTTATATGAGCTAAGCCCCAAGCACCATTTTTACTCTGTATTTCTTTAATTCCTTTTATTAAATATCTGCATTATATTGCATTGTAAATTCTGCTTTGTCAATAAAGTAAAATAAAAGAGAAAAGGAGGAAAGAAAAGGTCAGGGGAACAGATTGCAGCCTGATTGGCTGAGGGATTTCCTTCCTGGCAGAGTTTGAAACCACCCATTACAGAGTGGGGGGGGGGTTGCAGGAGGCGATGAGGTAATGCCTCTTCTTTATGTGAGAGGCTGACATCATCGCTGTGGCATTTTCCGTTGCCATGGAGAGAGAGGAGGCAGGGTGCATAGCGGGCTGATAAAGCAGGGGGCACAGAAAGGGCTATGTGGGAATGAGATGATTGTGTCTGCTGGGAGTGTTAATGTGTAAAAGCAAATATTCCTATATCGGCTCATTTAACCTCTTTCTTTTAAATGTCTTTATTTTTAACAATTAAGTATTAAGTATTTTGCAAAAGAAAGGGGGAGGGGATGACAAACAACAACAAAGTGTGGGAACCAAGTAGAGTATACATTTCCTGTATTGACTCTTTATCCACTTTGTTCTTGATATTATCCAATGTTCAGGGTGTCATTTTTTCCCATTACACACTGTATATGTCCGTCCATGTTTAAGCCTGGGAGGTTCCTCTTTATTCTTAGTTACAGCTTGTCTGCAGAGTTCTTCTATTATCAATCCAAGATCCAGACTTCTCACTGTGTGTAGTGGATCTCAGTTGAGGGTTAAAGGTATATTCTCCCAAAACATGCTGTCGATTACACATGTTTATTTTAAATGAGATTAATTAAATTTCTTCAACCAAATTCCCTCTTCACATAGTTTGCCAATCCTCCTCTAATATCAGATTTATGTAATCTACATTTATTTCCAATTACAATTTTACAATTATCTTTATGGGTCTGTAAAACCTGATGCAGTTTTGAAATGTGTCCTGAATTTGTTTTTTATTTTGCTATGAACAGTTCATCAAGCACTAAATCTAAAAGCAAATCTTTGTTTTCAAGATCAAATTCCTTTTTCAATTTAAATTCTCTACCTCACATTAATGTGCTCAGGGCAGTTATACCTTTGTTTTTCTAATTGGTCACTTTGTTTACAAGGATACTGATCCTCCTTTAGATTTCTGGAAAATATCACACATGGAAATATTGGCTCTGGACAAGGAATCCTGGTCTATTTATGTCTCCTTGGAGGAGGAAGAGAGGGGTCTCCCCCAGACAGTCTGCCATTTCCTCAGCTTGACTTTAACTCGTCTATGTCTCTGTGTGTGTGTGTGTCTGTGTGTGTGTGAGTTCATCCTGCTAACCCACAACCCCCCTGTCTCTTTCCCAGAGGTTGTATTTTCTCTTTGTCTGCAAGGATTTCAGTTTAACCTGCAAGTACAGCACCAACAGCCAAGTGCTCTGACCGTTTCATGTAGTAGACACTTTTGTTGCTGTCACTATCAGAGTCCTTACACTTGACGTTTATTGTCTATTTTTTTCTGATTTTACTGGAAGGCTGGGCTGACCAGTGTATTGGCTTATTGATCACGAGATCAAGTGCTGAAAGCATTTCTGCTGTCTGATGGAAAGGAGATGATGTCCTTCTGAGCTGAACGCAGATGATGGAAGATTAAATAATTAATGAAGAGATACACAGATGTGTGTGTGTCTGTGCGGGTGTGTGTGTGAGAGAGAGAGAGAGAGAGAGAGAGAGAGGTGTGGCCCCTCGTAAATCTTTCAGCTTTGCATCTGTCAGTTAGTAATGATCCTGCTCCACAACCAGGACACACACCGTTTCCTTCTGACTCCTCCTGCTTCCTCCTCCTGTGTCAGCCTGCGCGTCATTTAATGACCTGTGGCAGCTTGTACACACACAGACCCACCCACCCTCCATCCCCCCACCTTCCACCCAACACCACCCCACCCGACACACACACACACACACCACACACACACACACACACACACACACACACACACACATACATATCATAAGATGCAGACCAGAACTGGATGGTTTGTGTGAGAGTCAGATTAAATTCTGGTTTTATTTTAATGCGAGGCATACGAGGGCTCAATTTAAAAGAAGTCACTGTAAGATCAGAGACTGTGTAAAATCCAAGTGTTTTTATCCAGTTCACATATTGCTTTCTTCAAATTAGAGCTGTCAATTAGTGGATGGAATGATTGACAGAAATATAATATAATAACTATTTTGATAATCTATTAATGGTTTTTAAGCAAAAATAGTGGCAAAATGCCCCAAATTGTTAAGTTTAACCCTCCCAAATTTGAGGATTTGCTGTGTTTTTTTTATCTTATGTCATTATAAAAACACTATTATTATTTATTTTTTTACTTTTGGTAAACAAAATGTGACATTTTAAGACATCACACTGAGCTCTGGGCAGTTGTAATGGTCATCTTTACAATATTTTTTGACATCTTATAGACTGACAATCTATTTATCAAAAATAATCTCAAGATTAAACAATAATCAAAATAATCTCTAGTTGCAGCCCTAGTTCAGTTGCATACGGTAGATACATGAGGCACAAAATAAAGATAGAGCATCATCTTGGTGCAGTTTTATTTGAGCAGCTGCTGGGCGAATTTGAGACACATGTTACACCACAAAGTTGTACATGTCAGTTCAGGTTCACCAGCAGACAGCAGATATGATGCAAACGTTTATCCCTAATAAATAATTAATTGTCTATCGGCGTGTCTGCCATTTCCCTGTAAGTGTGTATGTGTTTCTGTATGACTTTCGCAGATAGATAACTGGTGCAGACTTGCAACTAATGAATATTTTTATTGTTGATTAATCTGCTGGTTATTTTATGTATTCATTGATTAATCATCCATTAAACATCAGTGAACAGTGAAAAATGCTTTTCACAATTTCCAAGAGGCGTTTTCAAATGGCAGCTCAAATCCCAAACAGATTTAATTCTAACATAAATGACAATGAAAAGCAGTAAATCTTCTTTTTGAAAGCTGGAACCAGAAAATATAATATAAAAATGCCTGAAACTATTAATCAATTATCAAAGTAGTCACAGATAAATTTTATGTAGATTGAATAATTGTTTGATCTGTAGTTGAAACCCACATAAACAAAAATCAATATAACAAAATACTGTAGTATGTCTTTATACTGTATTGTTGCATACAGTATGCTAATGCTGATTTGTTAAGGCACATGGATGTCATTCTGTCTGGTTCAATATATTTAGATTTTCATCTTCTTCAGCAGCTCAGTCCCTCAAGGGATTTAAAATCCATTCATTCACTCATACCTGATGTTTTTTCATTCAACTTCAGCTCATTCACATCAGCTGGGACAAATGAATCATGTAAGGTATCGACCTGGGTCGGGCTGTCAGCGTGATAAATTGGATGCAGAGTCGTTCAAAAACATATTACATCAGGAAACTGTCCAATGTGATAATCTCTGTGGGAATAATAAATATGAATAATAGCAGAGTGATAAAGAGCAGCACATGGCTAATTCATCTTGCATTAATTAAAAAAGATAATTTCAGTCAAGTCAAGTACAAGCACACACTTAGACAGATTTTTTTTATTTATATGTCCACAAAAATGTAATCATAATCCTGATCATCACACTATATTTTTTCAGCAGGCTACACTGTCAGTCAGTCCTCCACTTTTGGTCCAGATTGAAATAACTATTGGAATGGACTGCCATAAAATCTTTTACATATATTCATGGTTCCCAGAGGATGAATTGTTATAGCTTGGGTAAGGTTGATTTATACTCATCTCAAAGACACAGTCAGTAAATGTGACGGCACTCAGCCGGAGTCAGATGTTAGGTGAGAGGCCAGGGAAAAGGCTGCCTCCCTCTGACCTGGAAAAGGAATTTATTACTCTCTCAGACACTTTTAGCTAATTCCATCAGGGATTTGCACAGGGTAAGGGGGGGGGCAGATTTACCAACACTCCTCCCTCGTTCTCATCTTCTCTCTCATTGGTGTTTTCCCGGCCCTCAGGGAATACAGCTGGGTTTCATGGTGTCTGAAATCTGCTCTGCTCCCTCTCAGTTATTTACGTCCAAGCAGCCTTTTCTTTGCCTTTCACTTTTTTCTTGTTCCCCTGGTCATTGTATCTTCAATCAGTCAGGCCGCCAATGTTGTTTAGTGTTCATTATCGTTTTGTCTGCCCTTTCTGACATTGCTTTTTCTATGCTCTCTTATAGATTTCCTCAAGCTCATTTCTCTCTCTGCTGACCTTGAACATTTTTAACTGCTAAGCAAAAGGGCATGCAGTATTTAGACTGTCTTTGTTATTTTGTTTGTTTTTTTTTGGGGGGGGGGGGGGGGGGGGTTGCACAGTAAGGTGTCGGAGCTTAGCAGAGTGTGAGAAACTGATTTTCAAAGCATCATAGCACAGTGTGCAAAGACTCACAGTATTTTACTCTGATAATCCTCTTACACGTCAATGCCGATCCACACACAAGTGCAGTCACAAATTCGTCCGAATGTGAACACAAAAAACACACATTAACACATTAACCACAATCTTGGTAGAAGTATTCATTTTTATTTATTAGGGTGGTGTTTATTTTTCTTTTTTTCCATCCATGGGAGTCTTGAGTTGTAACGGAGCGTTCCTGTCTGTTTCCTCTCCCTCTGAGATAAGATTCTTGTCCTAAAGGCAGAAATTTGCCTTCTCCATCTGGGAGTCACTAATGTATTCACCCATATCTTTAATACTCTGCTGCCACTCCCAGCTCTGCTCAGAGAGACATTTCTGCGAAGGAGCTGAACCTCGGTGCATTAATATCACTCTTGCCTGTGTGTGTGTGTGTGTGTGTGTGTGTGTGTGTGTGTGTGTGTGTGTGTATAGAGTGCATACAAGCACTTCTTCGTGCACCTTCCTGTATCCTCCCCAGGTATGACTTTGCCCCAGCAGGGGTGTGCAGGGTGTGTGTGTAGTGAAAGGCAGTTACTGAGCAGCAGAAAGAGCCAAGACAGCTGAGTAGCTCCTGGCTCGGTGCTGCGGATGTCTTCTGAAAGCCTTGACCCACTTCCAAGTCTCGCCCTCCTCCCCCCTGCTCACCCAAACATGCTGCATACTGAAGCAGCTCTGCCACAATCTGCTGAGCTGCGGTGAAGCTCAGCATGCAGACACTGAAGAGAGTGGGTGTGTCTGTGTGCATGTGTGTGTATCTATCTAATAAATAAATAGTGTGTCTGCATGTGCTGCAAGGTCATGTATGTGCATATGTGTGCGTGCACAGGCTTCCACTTGGTGCAAGTTCTTGGGCAAAGTCGTAGACGAGTTGGTGCTTCTGATGAATATTTTAATGAGTCCTCCACTAGTTGTTACTTTACCAAGCAGCCACATGAGTTTAACATGTGTGTCTTCTTGTCTTCGTGTGATATGGAAGGAAGGGAGTGGGAGACATGTAAATGCAAAGATTCAGTGTGAGGTTTAAGCCCTTGCAGAGCAGTTCTGCTGCAGAGTTGTGAGTCTATGTCTGCAGCTAGCCAATTATTTTTATTATTGATTAATCTGCTGATTCATTTTTTACATTAAAAGTCAGAAAAAAGTCTTAAATTTCCAGCAAAATTAAAGCATGCATTCATTACAGTTGATTGTATTATGGAAATGTTCATGTTGAAATCAAGATTTAATTTTATGTATATGTGTTTCATGATGATCTGTGTTTTAAGCTTGAACCTGAATATGTTTCTGCTACTGTAGAGTTCAGTTGCAGTCTACATTTCAAAATGATCTGTTTACCGAGTTTATTTCAGCCAGAGCTAAACAAGAGTTTGCACAGAAACATGTGATGTGTCAAAGACAGAATGAGTTATGATCGGTGCAGTTTAGTTACACACTTGACTGTGTTAAATTATAGCCAATGAGAAATAATGGGTTTGAACTCAAGCTGTCTTTAACCAGAAAAAAAACGAAACAATTGATTTTACGTGGATTTTGTTGTGTAATTATAAAAATGAAAATATATCTGATGAATGCCAAATATGTTTGATATAACATAAATTATTGGCAAAAATTCTTCAGCAAGCCAAAGCCACAGGACGGCACACGAGTGGCAGTGGCAATGGAAAACATGGAAATAGGGATGAGATTAGGGACAACGTGAATTATTCTGCTGCAGACACTGAAGCCGTGCACAGGCCTGGTTTTAAGCTGATGGGAGGGACGCTCTGCTGTGAAGGACTGGAGACACTCACTTAGTCACAGAGATTTAGACAGATTACAAACAAGGACACACAGAAGCAGTGCACTATCTCACTAATGGATGAATGTATATACCATACGCATGGCGATTAGCACACATTTCGATTTATGGACACACGCAGAGTAAATGTGCCTGCTCACGTGAAGACAGTGTTTACAAACAAGTCATAAGCCGACGTGTAGATACAGACATGCTGTCTAATCAATAGGAAGATCAGTAAAGTGCTATCTGGTCTGTACAGGCTCAGTTTTCCACTTTTCGTGTACAACCAAAGCTCCTGAGTCATATGAGATGGTTCACACCCTCTTTCCTCTGAAGTAGCTCTTATCGTCTGCCATCACCTACCAGGAAATAACCTTTACTCACCTGTTTTCATCCTTTGAATATTTAATCCAGCACGTGCGGCAGTGTGTGTTATTTGCATTACAAGTGAATTTGGAAAGTGTGTGTGTGTGTGTGTGTGTGTGTGTTTGTGTTTGTGTGGTGTGTATCGTACACTGTACAAACATACTCTTTGCCACTGTATCATCACCTCCTGACTCTCTCCATGTCTTTATCGTCCACCCTTCACTGTGATGTCCCTCTGGACTTTTTAGAGCAGTTTGCTATTAATAATCTCTGGTGACAGACCAGACACAGAGCTATACACATCAACATGCCTGAAAGTGCTTGGCGTCAGACTGTCTTTGCAACAGTTAGACTGATGTGGCTGATCAGCCAGTGCAGCACTTTAAAAGTTGCATTGATAAAATACGACCTGGAAAAACTCAAATTTAACAACGCTGTGGTCACATTAACCTGTGAGGGGGCAAGTATTTGTTGCTGGACCCTATTGACCTTCACTATACGCAAATTCATTGGCAACAATTTTGTCATCATGCTTAGTTTTTTTGTTATTGTTTTTTATTCAGCGGTTCCAGCTTCTCAAACATGAATAGTTCCATATGACAGTAAACTCTTTGTATTTTTGACTGCAATTTTCATATGTTCACATCAATTGATTATTAAAGAAAATAATTGTCTACATATTGAAAATCTATATAACCGTTACAGTACTCCTATGATGTTAATTACTTGACACAGAAACAATGGAAGCAGTCTGCAAAATACTCCTATAACAAACAATTAAGGTGGCACAGAGTTTCTCGACAAGTTAAGGCTACAATGTGTCAAAGTTGATATTGTGGATATTTGCAGTGCAAATTTCAAACAAATTTGTGATCATTCAAATTTATGTAGACCTAAACTCCCCGACTGTTAAAACCCTTGGCAACTGGTATCTAGTCCTGTAACCTCAGCACTCAACAAGTTTTAGGCACTAAAAGTAAAGTGAAGATGCTTTCAAAAATAATGCCATGAAGAGTTTTTATTTATCAATAACATTGCACAAAGTTCAGTAAACAGAAGAATACCTGACAGGTAGATTCTTCATCTTGGAGACTTAGGCAGACTCGGTGTCTTCTGTCTCCTCATGTGATCCCAGACTGACTGCATGATGTTGAGATAAGGGCTCTGTGGGGGCCAAACAATCTGTTGCAAGACTCTTTGTCCTTCTTTATGAAGATAGTTTTTCTGCCTCTGGCTGTATTTGGGCTCGTCCTGCTGCACAGTTCATCCGGGACCGATATGTATAAGAATCTAAACTTCTAACGCGTCTAAAAGCGTCTTTGCACAGTTCATTCTTGGCAAACATCCATTGACTTTACTTTAATATCTTTGACTTTCTCCTCTATGTGGATTCCCATTAGCTTCCACAAAGCGGTCACTGTCTTCCTGGAGTCCACAGATTGACGTAATGTTTAACCACTACATATGGCTTTCCCTGTGGCTGTCTGAGTAAATGCACACACTGTACTGAAAAGCATGTTGTTGTAGTTGTAGACCGCAATGATATGATTTTATCTTTGTGTTCTTCCCCTTTTTGCCATTACTCTGTTCTTTTTAAGGCTCAGTCATAGTTGTGTGTTTTGGTGTGATCTCATTTGTCTGCTCCACCTCAGCTTGGGTGGTGTGCGATAGATCCACAAAGAGAAAACTATAATTTGGGGCCTGCTGGGTGTCATCAGGAGGGTTAAATTATGGCTTTACAGAGTACAGTACAACTTAATAGGCTGTCAACACAATAACAACTACATTTGGTGAGCAAAGTCTTTTACAGTAAGTGCTGAAAATAAATGTTGACTAGTCAGTTACTTTATTAATAGACAGTTAATCAAGCATTTTCATGACCAATTAATAGTTTAAGTCATTTATCAAGAAAAAATGGCTCCAGCTTCACGAATGTGAGGATGTGCCGATTGTTTTCATTTTTCTATCATTGTTTCATTGTAAACTGAATATCTTTGGGTTCCTGGAGTTGCATGTGTCACTCATCTTCATTGTTGATCTAAAGGAGTAATGATATGATTTCATCGTCAAATGCCAAATAAAAAGTGTTTATTAACTGCTCAGCTGCTCATGCATCTCTTTTTGTCTTTTCCTCTGTCAGATGTTGTGAGTGCAGCGCCTCGCTGTCCCATTGGTATTATGAAAAAGATGGACGGCTCTTCTGTAAGAAAGACTACTGGGCCAAATTTGGGGAGCTGTGTCACGGCTGCAATGATCCGATCACCACCGGCCTCATCATGGTAAGAGGATGTATCCGCTGACTCTCATTTCTCATCACCTGCCTGCTTCTTTGTTTGCTGTTAAACCTCAAGTTACAGCTTGGAAATGTGGCACTTGCTGCGCGCACAAACATGCAAGAGGACAAACACACACACACACACACACCTGCGTCCATACATTTACAGTCCTACTGGTTGGTGTGTGCCGTCAGACATACATGCACGTAGGATTGGTGCCAGACCTGTAACTGACCCTGATTCCTTTGGCTGCTTTGTCAGATTGTCTTACAGACCACCAGTGGAAGTCGGAGCTGTTGTTGTGACGCAGCAGAGAGGTTCATGTAGGTTCATGTGCTGGGTAGATTGGGTCGTGGCACCGGAAAGCAGATAAACAATAGACTCGACCTCTGCTGATAAGTGCTGCTGCATTATGGAAAAGATGAGATACCAGCATCAAAGGAGAGTTGTGTCTATTTGTTGATTAGTGATGGAATCAATCACATTCAAAGCTTGAAAAAACAGATTAATACTGTATGTCGGTGTAATACAATATGTCTTTATGTGTCTGAAGGCCCAATTTTCCTGCCGCACAAAGCCAGCAGTAGCACAAATGCGAGGAGTACTTTAATTTTCGTCAGGCAGTAGTAATTCTTTGTGGCTGTCAACAATGTCTTGACTCCAAATGAACTCACCTCCGCTGAGGTGGTTGGAGAGGTGCAGCTGAGGCTGTGTTTATGCTGATTAGGCAGTGCAGACTAATTCTGATGCTCCTTTGGCACAAAAAGGGAAGACAAAAAGAGACACTCAAACACAGACCTCTCTGAAATATTCATTAAAATACTTAAATTCAATCATGCCAGGTCAGTTGCTTAATCACTTAGTTGATCAACAGAAAAAGAATCTCCATCTGAAACTATGTTGATAATCAGTTTATCATTTAAGGATTTGTTTCTTTTCTTTGTCTAATGTGATAATAAACACAACATCTTGGTGTTCTGGTGTGAGTCAGGCAAAATGACACATTTGAAGATGACAACTCAGGTTTTTATAATTTATGATTGTCATTGGTCTGTTTTTTATAAAGATTTATTTCATAATGGGCAGATACATTGATAATGAAAATAGCCTATACTGTTCCCATAATTACCAATGATGCCTTGCACATATCAATGAATATAATCAAGGTTGACTGGGTCCTTAATGTGTTTTGATGTTCAGAGTCACTTTGAAGTTTGTTTGAAAAGTGACAGAGCAGCTGGACCCTGCGGCATGATTAACGTATTTAGAAATGTGGTCAGTGTGAAGAGTTGATCCTAGTTAACAACAGCAGGATTTATGAAGCGCATACCCCCCCACCCCTTCTCATTCATCACTGGTCAACTTTGCAGAATTGCTTTTGATAATCCTTATGCTATTCACACCACCCAGTGAGCTAAAATTTGAATTATCAGCTGTGGCAGCCGACGATATGAAAACTATGTCAGCTGTGTGTGGAAATATGCGAGGCTCATATTCTGGAAAACTACCGCCTGTCGACTTTACATGAAGCTCATATGATAGGGAAATTATCCACAGAATACACGGGCTAACCATTTGCATTTTAGAAGGTGTTATTAGTCTCAATCATCAGTCATTAGTTGGTGGGATTTAATTTAATCATCTCAATCTGCATTTCAATAGCAGGCAAATAGTATTCCATTTTTAGGTGCAATTTTAGCCAAAATATCAAAACTGTTATTGTTTAAATTTCCTTTTTAAATAATTTAATGTCAAAAATGTGATAGTTGCAGGATGTTTAGTGGCCAGTTTAGGTCATAAACTTCCTCTAAAGCCACCTCAAACCCCACTACTGACTAAATCAATAAACCGCTGAGTGCTTGTGGTCCTTTGTATAGCTGGAGCTGATTAAAATAAAAAGCTGAGTCCAATTGTTGCACATAAACTGCATTCTCTGACACATTTACCCCCTGGTCAGATACTGCAGCTGTCATGTGTCATGGTCATGATGAGCAAAAATTATTCATGGCTCGGCCTTTCTCTGCATCTCTGAGTGTGTGTGTGTGTGTGTGTGTGTGTGTGTGTGTGTGTGTGTGAGTGTGTGTGTGTGTGTGTGTGTGTGTGTGTGTGTGTGTGTGTGTGTGTGTATTTCATCATTTACACTCCCTCCAGACAGCTTGCCCTTTGCAGTGCAATCTCAGTAATGAAACATTTAGGGACTCTAAAGTGAATTAGGTGGAGGGATCACTGCACCACCTCTCCTCTTCTTTCTCCTTCTCTGGTTCATTGCTACTCTTACAGTGCAAAGACACTGATTGACTTACACTTAAGTAAATCTGAGATGGGTCAGCCAAACAGGCTTTATTGCCAAGATGGCCAGACGAATTGTATTACTGTGTAGACATGCAGACCAAGGTGAGCTCCCTACGTCTGTGCCACAGCCAGAAGAAGGTGAAGCGACACACTGAAGTCCTGCACAGTCACTCTGATGCCTGTGCACATCAGCAGGGAAACACAGTCCTGTTTTTAAAATTCACTGATGGCGCTCCACCTGAAAAAGCTGCTGTCAGAGTCAGTGAAAACATTTCGATGCGTCATGATGTGCTGATGAGTCAGTCTGCAGACAGACACGTAGAACTGATGGTCAGCCAGAGAGAAACGTTAAATGAGTTAGGAAGGTAAGAATGAGCCTCATGGGATTTTTCATCACTCCTGCCACAGTGATGTGCGACACACAAGCTGAGCCTTGCTTTGCTCTTTTATTTATATGTTATTTATATGTTTGTTTTATATGTTTGCCCACAACTACACTTTTGTAACAGCCTTTTTCTCTGTACTGTACTATACTCACTTTATCTGACCTGTTTCCCCACAGTGTGTGTAGTATTTCATGTTGGGCTCGAGGACTAGGATGTGTCATCCCTCTCACCCATCTTTGAGTTTTTATCATCATCACACTGATAACATCAAAGTGACAAAAATAGGCAATACAAAGTGTGTTGCAGCAGGACAACATTAAGTGCTACAGTATAAGAGCACAATAATTTTGTTTTTCAAAAAAATCGCCACTCAAAATAAGTAGTAGCCTGGTGTGGAGCTTTCAACTGCATTGCATGGCTCTCTTCACGAAGATTGAGTTTGCTCAGTTGGCATGGAGCTGCAGATGTTCAAACTTTCCACTATTCTGAGCACTTTAAGGACTTTGTGTGTATGTAAGTTCAATTGTTTTATGGTTGAAAGCTCCAGAACAAGCAAGTAAGAGGACCTTGAGTGGAGATTATGATATTTTGTCTGCTTCTGTTTCCAAGGTCAAGAATGAACCTTGGAGCTCAAAATAACTTTCCTGTGAGTGAACATAGAAAATGTTCTCCTGTTTAAAGTGTTGTTGGTTGTATATCCTTTGCATCAGTTACCACAGCGACCCTGTGGAGGGGGAAATGGTCCTGAACTGAATACGATTTCTTAGACTATAATATTATATTGAGGGGACTGTCTGTGTGTAGCTTCATCTGCAGGTTCTGCTCCTGTCAGCAGCTCCAGCCTTAAGTAAACTGGTAGTAATTCAGCCAGAGGACGTCACTCGCTTATTTACTACCTGCACTGTGAGTGATTCATGTGCTGAATGCCGAGTTAACTTCTGTAATTGAATTTTCTCTCCTTCCCATCACTCCCTCATTTTGTCCATCCATCGCTCCTCCTACTGACAGATGAATGTGCAGTAATCCAACCCAGCTCCACATTCAGTTTAGAGTCAGTCAGCCTGTCTGCAAACACCCCATGGCTGAGAGCCAGCTGACGGGAGCGGGGCCAGACTTCGACCTGGGCTCGTTAGATGTCCGCAGAACTTTGTGGTTTCACTGTTTCTCACTCTCGCTATCTTATCTTTGCCACGATGTTCTGTCGTCAGCCTGTTCTCCACCCTCCTGTATGTCTTTAGAGTGAACACCAGTTCAGTGTTGAACAGCCAGACATTAAGGATTGATGCGTTCGTGTTGGGAAGCAACAGTGTTTACAGCCGCAGTGGTCAAACGGCCACACTCATAGTTGGAGTGAAAAGCCAACCATCACAGAGAGGTGTGAGATCTGATAATCATTTAAATATGGAGATAATGCCTCACATTTTCAAACAGTGTTTCCTGGAAGACATTCAGTGTTGTATTTGTGTGTTCACACAAAAAGTGACAGAAGTATTTATGTAAAGAATGAAAAAAAAACCTCACCTCAACACACCTGGATAATTGTGGCATAAAATGAGTGTGAATGTCAAATCATCGGGGGGGGGGGGGGGGTAGAGGGTTTCCAGAGCTGTTTGACCATTTGACAAAGCAGTACTGACTGACTGTGCTGGCAGCTTAAGGCCTAGTACGAGGGACCAATAAGTTGCATTGGTTCAGGCTTGTAACTAATACTTTCCTTACTAAGCAGACCACATATCTGCCGTGGTGTGACCAACTCATATTAGATACACTTTCTTTTTCAGTGTCCTCATATAATTTAGTGTTTCTGTTATCAGTTTCATTTATTCAATCATGGTTGGCCACTGCCACGGTTTTTAGTGCCACAACAATCCCTGTTCTCCTGTTACCTTACATAAAATGATTATGAGTTCCACGCAGTGTGGTTTATAGATTTTCAATTTGGGAAGCAGGGCACTGGTATCAGATCTGTACCTAAAGTTTAGGAATCAGAAAGTATCACGAGTCAGATTGATGCATCCTTACTTACTGGCCAGACTTCTTCTACAGCTGCATAAGTGTTGGTTGGACATGAAAGTCACAGCTTTGAATTACAAAACAAGTAAGAGTTAGTTTCTTTCCATAGACTTAGAATGATGAATCAGTCTCACACTCTTCGTTCCATCTGGCAGTGATTTTGTTGTGAGTTCATCAGGCCCCATTATTGTTTTGACATGATCAATTACAATTTTTTTGCATTGTTATCCAGTTAGTTGCCACAAAAGAGCCTCTGTCAGATGGTTATTGGTTTAGCCTGACTGGCACCATGTTACATCTTGGGGACTTTCATTGCTTTTGTTTCCCTTTCTTTGTTTCTGAGATTACATAAAAAGGTGAATTCCAAGACGTTTCCCTTAAATCAGAAGTGCTTATGAATCTTTGGGATTTTTTTTTTTGGGGCATTATGTGTGTGCTGTCATGAAAAGACAAATCACATGTTCTGAAAGTTACCACCATGTGGCTCTCCCCTCACCTCGTCTGTAGTAATAATTGTTTTTGGTTTCAACCTGGCAGATACAATTGAAGTGTTTCTTTTGGTTTCTAAACAAGATTTTTTCAGAGGAGTGCCACGTTGAACAAATGATAAATGGAAAACATAAAGTAAAGTAATAATGGACATCATATTGTCATAAATAACAGACCTGATCTGGTGTGAATTCACGAGTGAGACTTAGTTTAAATGTTTTCATGGAGGTTGTTTCATTCAAAATGTGCTAAATTATGATTTATATTCATTATGTGATGTTAACACTATAGTTCTGTTAATTAAAATGTTGTGGTTATGGTTGATTAACTTTAGATACAGTCATAATTGAAGTGTTTTAGAGTGAAACAGTCAGACGGGCAGACAGGGGGTGAGGTTGAGTGGCTTCTTCTGCGTATTTGTCATCATTGCATTCTGACTTCATGAGTATAAAAATACCACATAACCCAAATTTCAATATTAACAACATATGTCCTCCATATGTGATTGATATTGAGAAATGGAGATATTTTTGGGTTGACTGCCACACCATTGGAAAGTCCCAGATTTACAGTGTACTTTATCAGCCCCCACTGGTGTGAGGTATCTCTGTGTGAGTGGGAATCTGCCAGTTGTTTCTGTAAACGCCTGATGATTGTTTTGACTCAAAGTGAAGACACTTGACGCTTGTGTAATAAAGGTTGGGAAATGTTATTTGTTAAGATCTTGTAGCTGTTCAGGTTGTGATACTGTTTTCTTAGAAACAGGTTCAGCTGTTGATGATCTCATCGGTGACGAGTAGAAAATTGCTTTGCACAATATTCAGGTTCAGGGAGAGTTTCTTTTACTTTTACTTCTTTAGATTACCCCAGAGAGGTCAGAGGTCAGGCTCACATACAGAGGAAGGATGCAGCTGCTTGGGCCTCTGTGCCTTGCTCAAGGACACTTCAGCTTGATGACTGCTTGCTCTAATGGGGCTTCAAAATTCAGGCTTTATGTTTTCATCTGTTTTCTGTTGTAGATATCGCATTCAGTATCTACACAATGAGAGTATTTGTAGAAACTTGTTTAGTATCGTCTCCTTCCAGAGTGGAAACACTGACGAAAGCAGCCGCCTCTGTGGGCTGAAATCCCCCCTGTGGTACAACTGTGGGCTGCTGGGTTTCACTTCTGAGCCGGCTGCCGGCAGGTCTGACTCAACTTTGAAAATATTTGTAAAGTTAGTTTACTTTAAGTCCATTTTATAGCAATAGCTTCCTAGAATTTGCTAACATCAGATGTTTAAGTAAAGCTGTAGCAGTGTTATAATTTTCATCTGTAAGAGGAAGAATGTGTTCTTTATTTTTCCACAGTTATATAATCTTGCTTTAAAGCAAATATGCCCCCTAAAATATTTGCTGACTAGTGGATCTTTTGTCTTGTTGTTCATTTCTTCAGATAATCAGTCACATGCAGATGAATGTGAGATATTCATAATCTGTAGCCACAGTGGTGATGGGAAATGATCAGATGCCTGGAGACAGACTTAATTAGAATTGTGAGAATTACAGAGGAGAAATGTATTTTCAGACTCACTTCGAGATACCACCAGTCGTCCTACTTTATCACAGACATGTTGCTTCTGAGCAAAAAGCCTGAAGCTTAATCTCATTTTCATGATGGGAGGAAATCACTGTGGGAAATGCAATAATTTCCTGAACATCAGCCTAATGATGTTTAGAGGTGAAAGTATGAGGGTGGAAGTGTTGTCCAAGTGTAAGACAATAGTGAATACCACAAGAGTATAAAACTAATACCTAGCTCTTTGCAAAACTGATGTCTTAATTCATTGTTTAATTGTATAGTCACTATACTAGTTGTGAATACTAACACAATTGATTTATAACCAGCTGCTGAATGTTTCAGTATCCAAATAGAAAGTTCTGTGAACAACCTGATCATTCAAACACCACTGTAGTTGGATCATCTGCTTGTTGGCCTTCACTCTGAAGTTGTCCACTGTGTGGTTTTCTCTGCGTTGTCCAGTTACTGATGCAGCTTCCATAACTCTCACAGTATCTCCACTGACTGTCCATCTGCCTCCACCGCTTTGACATAGGAACCACCAGACAGCGCAGAGAGTTCATCTGACCATCTATTAATATCTGCCCACTTACATGGCCCTCCAGCACTGGCTTGTAGCAAGCAGAGGGGTCAACACTTCTCTGCAGGCAGGACATGTTACGGACACAAACATCGTGAGACAACAAGGACAGGTGTGATTAGACTTGGAGAACGTAGAGTGGAGGAAAGAGTGACGCAGCAGCAAAGATACAGCCAGGAAGAGAGGGTGGGCAGACGGATGCTATTTATAAACATCACACAAGCATATCACATGTCTTCATTTATGCGCCATGCCTTGTCACTGCAACCAGTACTTCACAAGCAAAGACTGACAATAAAGTGCACCATCATTACATCTGTTCTACATGTTACTTAAGACTGTGTCTCTGCTGAAAGTGGAAAGTTCTGGCATTTTCTTAGTTTCAATTTCATGTGGTGACACCCTGCAGATTTTTACTTAGTGTGGGACAAGAGAATCAACTTCTCTTATCTGTTAATATATTAATTAAGCAGTCTACAAAATATCAAACAAGGACTTTACCATCAGTTTTAAGAAAAAAATGACATAACACACACAAAAAAGTTTTTTATTTCACCTTTAACTACCATCCAGACTAGTGCTGAAACAGTTAATTGATTAGCTGGTCATCCGTTTTGATAATTGTTTAAGTCCCTTATAAAGCAAAAATGTCAAAATTTTCTGTTTCCGCCTTCTCAAATTTAAGATTTGCTGCTTTTTATGTCCATAACATCTTTGGGTTTTTGGTTGTTAGTCCTGAAAAATAAATGAATTTGAAGTGAATGTTACTGAAGGCTCCCAGACATTTTTTCTGTATTTTTAGACACATAGGCCTGACAATTAATCAATTACTATTGGATAATAAAGATAATCATTAGCTGCAGCTGTAATAAGGACATGTTGACATGTGAGCACTATAACATGTGCTCTGCTGGACACAAGGCCTTTGTTTCACTTAAACATAACAAAAGATTCAGTAACACAAACAAATATGTAGCATTATTCCCTCACATGACATCCCATAAGTCAAGCCTCTAAGTGTCACTCTGATAGTTTTCACGGGTTGTTTAGAAATGTGATTGCATCGTGGGAGAAGAGGAATGAGGGATTTACTGAAGACACCAGGGGGTGGGGGCGGGGGCGGGGGGGGAGGGCAGGGGGTGGTGGAAGTAGTTGGCTGGCGCGTGTGCAAGAGTGGGTTGGGCCAAACAGGAAACGATGAGGTCATAGCAAAAGTGAGAGAGGGGAGGAAGGCAGGGTGGGAGGGGGGAGCGAGGAGGAGTGACACTGATTCAGAGATGAGCTCAGCTGCAAAGGCGTGGACTGCTCTCTCTCGCTCGCTCTCTCTCTGTCCTCCCTCCCCTCCCTACCCTGAGAGCTCTGTCTCTCTGCCAGTGTTGTGTTGTGACAGCGGGGGAATCGCCTGCCTCAGTAGAATGAACTAGATCAGCGAGGAGAGACGCCGGCTCTCGCTGACATGGTGGGAGACTTGTTTTTCTGGAGCTTCTGCTGTCTCAGGCTGTGGAAAAGAGATAAGAAGGTGAGGCTGTTCATTGCTGCTGCTGCTGCTGCTGCTGCTGCTGCTCTGGGTTTCCCGGTGTCTTCTGGGTGATATTCATGAGCCGGTGAGGAGGCAGGGAAGCAGATAGTCTCAGGTGGCTGGTTGAGATGGTTCCCGGTTGCTTCAGCAGGTTCTCCTTCCATCTTTATGCTTGTCATTTTAAAACTGAAGCTAAAGCATGCTACTGGACGCCGCTGTGTTTTGTGTGTGTGTGTGTCCTTTTAAACTGGGTCAGTGTATTGCTTTGTAATTACAGATCTGTTCCTCTTATTCTGCGCGGCGCCCCGTTTTTTTTTTTTTTTTTTCCTTTTCTTCATGTCATGAAAAACTGATGAGCCATGGAACGAGGGCTATTTATAGACAGCATTCTTCCTCAGATAAAAGTGGGATTCAAAGTGTGTGATCGCATTCAGAGATGGACAACAGTTGTCATGTCTAATAAGTGTGTCGCAGCACTGTGTTATTTTTATTTACCACCTCCAGTGCACACAAGCCACACCGCAAACAGTTTCTCATTTTACCACAGTGGATGTGAGACTTGCAGAGCGTAGGCAAGAGGCTGAATATATTAACAGCATTTCCAAAGCTGAGGCCTGTGTATGTTGTGGTACTGTACTGTTTGTAGGAGAGAGGGGGTTTCCATTCAGACAGCATGAATGTGGCCCACTGTCCCCTCTCTCAGGCTTTCAATCTAATTCTGTTTACCTAAATGATGTCTACTGTAGCTAAAAAGTCTGAAAGGGGTTTTCATTGATCAGGATCATGTCTGCTTTTGACTCTTTTTCCCTTCAAACAGCCTTGATTCCAGCTTTGTGCCATATGCTGATCATACATTGTGTATTTAAGCTTCAGGAATTCCCTTTGACACATTTCTGAAATCTGACCCAGTTGTAGCTCTCTCTGTGTGGGGAGTATCAAGTAGGCTACCTCATGCACGTGTTGTTATTACCATTTCCTCACAACGTCCACATGAGGTCATTTTCTTAAAAACACATTTCTTAAGCTGCGTGTTGATTCTGTGAGCTCAGTCACATATGGACTGTGTTTTTGAGTTTAGCCAATGAAGGAGGCTCTGGAGTAAAGTTCATTACATCAAACATGAGGTTAAGCAGAGCCAGATCCCCCATCATTTGGTGAGGCCATTCAGAAGCACCCACAGCGCTATTGATATGAGGTCACTGTGCCACATTTAGCTGGAGCGGAGTGAAGTCAGAGAGTCCGACTGGCTGTGTCTATAGATGTAGAGGTAGAGGGACGAGGCAGCACGTAGAGGTTCATGATGCGTATAAATACACCTGCTGTAACACACATTTACTGTAGCTCTTAAGTCATAACTGACACATATTGTTCCATATCACTTCTGACCTTTGTGTGTCCAACAAAGCCATGCACTCGACATAAAGTTAAATAAATGAAGTACAGTGTAAACAGAGGGATGTAAGGTTAATAGAATGGGTGTTCACAGCTTCCTTGGACTGCCTTACATTAGTGCTGTTCAGAAAATAGTGGAAAATGTTCATCACAATTTCTCATAGGTGGAAGTGATGTCTTCATCTTTCTTGTTTTGTCTGACCAACAGTCAAAAAACCAAAGATATTCAGTTACATATTCTGCAAACCTAAGAAAACCAGCAAGTATTCACATTTTGGAGGCAGGAAACAGTGAATTTTTGTCACTTTTGATTAAAAAGTACTTCAACAATTGATCAATGTATGGCATCCCAGAAGTACCAGGTGTCACTAATGGAAAATCATCTGATAAGTATAACTGAATACATAAATAATATTGATTTTAATATTATAGTTAAATTAGTAAAATATACTAACAAGTTTCATGTTTTATTTATTTTCTACATGCAGCATTTCCCTCACATTTGCCAGTTTCCATGTCACTAACTGTTGTTTCTTAAATGCATGGGAGGTACTGGATACATCAAGGACTGTGTCTGACAAGAACGTTTCTACTTTAGTTTGGGAAGTGTTCAGCTACTTCGTGTCATGATTTTACGCAGACAACAGATATAACAATCACTTTGCTTTCATCTCCAAGTAAACCTCGCATACACACCCATTCACATCATTCACATTTTCCTTGCTAATTATATTTGGTGAGGAAAGGATGGAACATGTCATGGGTAAAATGTGAAATGTGTTTAAAAAGTGTTAGGTCGGAAAAACAGGAGCTAAGTGATTCCGTTTGAAATATGAATATAAGAAAGAAAGGGTGAGAGATTGTCTTTTTTCCTCTAATTCAAAACAGTTGGACAAAGTTAACATTTTCAGCTCAAGTCTGTCTGACATTATGAACAAGCTAATTACAATGTGCAAAGGTGTGATTACCCAGACCTCAGCTCAGGAAAAGTCAACACGGGTGACTGATGACCTGAGGGAATTGTCAAGAAATCCACCCACACGTTTTTTTTAACATGTTAAGTGTCGCAGAGAGCATTAAACCGTCATAAATTCCCCCAAATGGCTTGAGAGGGGTCTCGTCACATTCCACAGCCAACTTCAGGTCACACATATAAATCATTAAAAACAAATAAAGCTTACGGGCCCTGGCACGCCAAGCCGACAGTCTCTGTGGATGACCATTGCTGGTAGTTTTTTTTTTTATCGAAAGCACCACTGGCTTCAATCATTCCTTATGAATTGGGCATGTTCGATGTGGAAGCATTTGCCTTTTCTGTTTTCTCCACGATCAAAAGACCCAGAGACTGCAGCCAATTAAAAGTCCTAATGATAAATTGTACTACTGTCTTTAAGGAGTGACTGTTGTCAGTGTTGCTTTCTAACCTGGTGCTCGGGACCACCAAAGGGTTAGAAGAGGAATCTAAGAGGTCACACAATGATTAATAGAGTAAGGAACGAGAGAGAACAAAATTCTGCTCGTAAAATAATGTTTATTTTGTAGGCTTTTCTCCAAGCTTGAAAAAAGCTCTTCATTAGTTAAGATTTAGCCTAATTATAAAGTAAGTGGAGATTTACTTGTAACGAAATTAAAATGGGTTGTGAGACAAAAACTAACGTTAGCTTGCTTATATATGACTTGTTTAGAGGGAAAGATGTAATAAGGAATGTGGTCGGCATGTCTGACCTGACAATTGATTAATGATGTAAACTGGGAGGATTTTAAATTACATTTAAAAAAATAACCCAACATACCTCAAATTACAAAATGCTATGCCAAAAAAAAAAAATGACAGTAAATGACATTAGCTAGTTTTACATAATCCAGTGTTTCCCACTCATTCTGCATCAGTGCTGCTATCACTGAAACTATTTCTCCATGTAAGCATATAGAAATAAAATGCTGTAATATCTTGTTTAATATATTGTTTGCCCCCCAAAGCTGTTATCTTCAGCTTTTTGTTTACATAGTTGTTTATTTTTAACTGGACAGTGCTACAAATGTTTCCTAACAACAAATTACACATTATTAAAGTCCTAATGAGCTAAGCGTTTTTACTAAGTTTTAATTATGCAACCCTGTATAGTGAATCAGCTAGTTACAAGGAACTATGGAAAGACTACACATAAACCTGGTGCAACCTGCCCAGGCCTCCAGAAGATAAAATTAAACAATCTTTAAAACTAGTAGAATGGTAGATTTTATATTGAGGAGTTACGAGCAAGAAACGTCAGTAAATTCTAGACTAAGACGTTTCTCACACACAAGCTACTAAGATGTAATGTGTCTTTTTGTAATTTAGCTACATTTCTATCAGTGAGCCCATATTCACGGGGCACATCACACTGTTTCTGAAGTCAAGGTGACCGTCACCCATGGCGACTGAACATTGTGCCTGCAATTTGACCCAGTTGTTCCTGGATTTTTGTTGATCCGCTCACCACCCCCAGGGAGACATGTGCACACGGTTTGGTTTGTTGCCACTAGACGAGGCCACGAGGCTACAAGACTGGCGAACACACAGTCACACACATGATGAGCTCATACACAAATAATGAAATACTCTCTGAGGCTTGAAGACACACACGCGCACACACACACACACACCAGTTCTGTGTTTAGTGAAGATAAAAAAGTGGAACCAGTGGCGCGTTAACGCACGTGATGTTCCTTGAATCTGTCTTTAAATGCCAGTGTACAGTCAAATGGAGGGCACTTTTAATCTTAAAGTTCTTTTATCAGTTTGAATAAACTTGTGTTTATTCTGTTTTTTAACTCCAAAAACAGGAAAAGAAAGATTCAAAATATACAAATAAGCCAGGATGTTACGATATCCTTCCAAGTATCAAAGCCATGTGGTGGCATTTTTTTTGGTATTTAGCTGGAAGGAGCTGCTCAGATGAATTACTTACAAAAGCTGTTAATTAATAGATTTGTACAGTGTCTTCATCCCTGCAGCCTGAGGGTCCTTGGCATGTGTTTATCTGTTTGTGTGCGCTCGTTGTTTCGCTGCTGCTCCCCCAGGAGGGTGGGGCAGCAGACATATGGCAATAGACAGTGATTTTATTGATTCTTTGATCTTCACATTTTCTCCCTTTGTGTCTCAGATTACCCATTTTGTTTCAGTTTTATTGACCATTTAGAGGAAGCTTTCTCTATTTGGACAAGTGTCTGTTCTGCTTTAATTTTACTTTTGAGGCTTCAGCTGTGGCTGAGTCTGCTCCGTGACAACAACAAAAAATTACTCAACCCTTACGATCCAGGAATTTTCTCAAAATATACACTAACAGTTATTTTCCATTATTGATTAATTTATTTTCTGAATAAATCCATGATTTTTTATGTTTAAATAATGTCAGAAAATAGTGAAAAATACCTTTTATAATATCTGTCAGTCCATGGTGATGTATTCACATTGCCTGTTTTATTCAACCAGCAGACCATAACTCAAAGATATTCATACTCAAAAAAACAAGAATACTCACAACTGAGAAACAGGAAACATTCAAATTAAACTAAAATGTTGCAGATCTACAGTATGTATTTTTAATATCCTCTAAATATGCCCTTTTAAAAAAAAAATGTGCATGTATTCAGCTTTTCTCTTTAAATAATGGATCTACAAAATAATTAATTCTGCATTTCTTCGATTTTTCTTTTGTATTTGATTGATTATTCTTTGTTCAGCAGTCCACCATGCACTGCCCCTCCTCAGTCTCGGTAGACTGAATTAGCATTGCAGATCATTGCAGTCGAGAAGTGCCGTCAGGCGGCCCACTCCCTCCAAATTTTTCTGCCACTCAAAGCAAAACGTGTGGCTCATGTTTAATCATAGGAACCATTAGGTGTTTGAGTGGGTGGGTCATTTGCATCAACGGCCGCAAAATTACCTGAAGGAGTTAAAAAGGGTCGATATTGATATGTGAAGCTGAGGCTACTTAATCAATTTCTCGATCAGAGTCGATCAAAGTCACAACAAGCAAGGACACATAGATTTAATGAGCAGCAGTAAAAGTGAGGAAGCTTAATGAAGATGATACTTGATTCTTTTTTCTTCTTTTTTTTGTGATTTATCTGATATTTATAGTGTTTTGTTTTCTCCCGTTGATCTGAAGAACACCCAGACCTGAAAACTCCAGCGAGAGCATTATCCTCTCATCTGCCAGTGTGATTAATCTGCTCATTGCCTCCTTTGCTGTTTGGCCATAACTCAATTCCCTCTCTTGTTTGCAAAACTGCCCTGAGCTCTGGAGGGGGATCTGGCTGCAGCAAACTCAATCTCCCAGCTTGTAACTCAGCATTACCCTCAGCAACCAGACCTCGCCCTACTGCTCCGACCAGTTATTAAAGCCTCATGTTGCCTGTTGTTCTGCTCACATCAAAAACACTGTTGTGAATTCAAGCCCTCAAGGGTTTTCTCTGTAGATCAAAGAACAATCTATTTGATGTCCTTGTACATCAGTTTTTTACTGTGTTTACACCCAAGTTTCTAGGAAACAAATCGAACAATGTTTATTTAAGTATGCATGTGGTTTTTCTCTAACAGGTCGCAGGGGAACAGAAATATCACCCAGAATGCTTCACCTGTCTGAACTGCAGGGCGTTCATCGGTGATGGAGACACATACGCTCTGGTGGAGAGATCCAAACTCTACTGGTGAGTGTCAAGCTCTATGAAATAAAAAATAAAAAAAATGCACAAAAATATAATAAAATGTCCAGTTTTAACACTGGAGCTAGTAGATAATACGGTTTTTGGTGCTTTGCTTTGTGAGCTGTATTTCCCTCTAACTTATCTAACTATTACTTGTTTTAGTTAGTTTTCCTAATTCTATCTTCTGCCACAAGCTAATCCACTTGAAATCCCTTTGAAGTGCAACCAAACCCCCCCCCCCCCCCCCCAAAAAAAAGCCAAAACTGCTGTTGACTGACAAAATCTTAAATTTATGCAGCTTATTTTGGGCTTCAAAGGACTTCTGACAGCTGACTCAATGCACAGTGGATAATCACAGCAACCACACTTTTAACTGGCATATTTTCATTTATGGTTTAAAATTTGGCGCAGTTGGTATTGTGCCCACTGAAAGTTCCAGCCAGAGAAACTGCTCAAAATACACATGTCTCCAGCCGATGACGGTGACATACTGTAGAAAATCACACAAGAGACAGAAGCTTCAGAGTCGATCATTTGTATTAACAGTAGTTAACTGTTAATTGCAGTTACAGACTCAGTGCCACCGTCTGTATCAGTAAACCTGTCGATTCAAATCAGGAACATAATGAACATCATTAGTCTCTCACGGGTCTTATTATGTGTCTATTTCAGGTTCAGGGTGTTCTTCATGTGTGCAGCTCCAGAGTTGTGTTGTTGTGACTGTCATAAGCCTCAGGCTTTAAGAACAGGGTTTAATGTGAAACAAGCTACACAACACAGAAATACATAGACACAGAACAGCCTTTGTCTTCTTCACTGAGTGGAAGTGGATGATGACTGTGCGATTGAGTCCGATCATTACATTTATTGAGAGCTTTGCATGTTGCCACACTGGGTGAATTCAGGCAACAGCAGGAAAGAAAATCAGCAGTTACACGCTGTAAATAGCTTGAAGCATAAATGAGAGAGTAAAGTGCGCTCTGTCATTCAGATTACATTTCACCACTGCTTTGTTAGTTTTGAATCACCTCATAGTTATGTCCTGAGTCATTCTTAAATTCCCAGAATTTGGGGGAAAATAGTTATTTGTTAACCAAACTGATCAGAGGTCACGCTGACCCTCAAATCTGAACAATGACTGCACAGTGTGTTCCCAAACCAAGCTAAAGCAGCATCTTGTCAACAACATGTGATGCTGTGAAAACTGTTGTAATGAGAACTGGACGTTCCTCTTATGATTGCATGGACGGTTGTAGAGCCAGAAAGCTCACGAGGACTCCTGTTCTCTGTACTAGACGACCCCTTTTTTATAACCTCCCTCCTGCTTTCCCTCGTCTGTTTCTCCTCGTCCTCTCTGGCTCCAGTGGTCACTGTTACTACCAGACCATCGTCACCCCGGTGTCGCTGCCGGACTCACCATGCTCACGAATCCCTCACACAGTCACGCTGGTGTCCATCCCAGCCTCCGCTGAGGGCAACAACGGCCGCAGAGGGCGAGGATTCTCTGTGGCCGTCGACCAGCCGCTCAGCCCGACCAATGGCTACAGCCCTGATCATGGACACACTGTCAGGGTCTCCCAGTGAGTCTATCTGTCTGTGTGTGTGTGTTTGTGTGTGATGTCATTTTGCGTTTGTGTGGGAGTAACAAGGGTATGAACAATAGCGCAGGTTGGAAAAGAAGAGGTCAGTGTGTGGTGGAGGGCAAAGAATGAAGGAGGATTAAAATGGAGGACAGGGTGATAGATGAGATTCATTTAAAATAAATAATTGAGTGGAAGGAAAAAGGAAATGAGCTGAAATGTAAGTCACTCTTATTCAAATGAGATGAAAGAGGTGGTTTTTTTTATTTTATTTTTTTTATGTCTGTTGTTCTACTTTATCCAGGGTGGACCCAGACTGCATCAGTCCAGATGTGAAAAATTCCATTCACGTTGGAGATAGGATCCTGGAAATCAATGGGACACCCATTCACAATGTTCCTCTAGATGAGGTATTCACCACACTGTTGCCCAGACATTGTCACTGAGATTATACTTTATTGTAAATATGCAAATGAAACCGAGATTTTCTTTTCAGGGAAGGTGACGATACAATAATTACCAAAACTAACCAGCTGCTCATTATTATCTATTGAACAGGAAACTATGTGACTGTGAATGAAAAGTAATAGAACATTTAGTTGATACATATAGGAACTGACTTATTAATGAAACAAAAAGTTAATGTTTTCTTTTTACAAGAATAATGAAATGAATCAGTGTAATTCTCTGTCATCTACTCAAATTTACACAGTGGTGGTCTTGGAAAAGCTTAATATTTCTCTTGTGTGAGAGGGAAATCAAATATTCACCCTGCTAGACGCGCTAAGCAGCAGAAATGAATATTTACAGATCCAAGCTGAGCATTACAAAGGTTTATTTCATCCACTAGACTGCAGCAACAAGAAGGATCTTGCTGTTCTAATTTTGGACCGACCAGCCCGCCTTAAAACCCCCTCTTCCTCTCCAGATCGACCTGCTGATCCAGGAGACAAGCCGGCTGCTGCAGCTCACCATTGAACACGACCCTCACAGTCAGGGGCAGGAGGCAGGCTCCTCGGAGGCTGAAGAGCAGGTGGACGGTCCCCTGTCCACCCCTCTGTCTGAGGGGCCCAGCCCCACCCTGCCCATCACCCAGCCCCCCAACCCCGACATCAGCAACCTGAGATCCCGCATCATCACGTAAGAATTACAAATAGATTTTATTGCTTTAGCACAGCACCCAACTCTACTGTTTTTCCCATTTCCTCTTTCCGTTCTCTTCTCCTTACCCTGTCTGTCTCCCCTCTCCCTCCAGGCGGAGCTACAGCATTGATAAGTCACCAGGCTCCAGCAATGCAGCGTCCCCTATCTCCCAGAGGAAGGATATCAATCGATCTGAGTCGCTCCGCGTTGTTTCAAACCGGACGCACCGCATCTTCCGCCCATCTGACCTCATCCATGGAGAGGTGCTGGGGAAGGGCTGCTTTGGACAGGCCATCAAGGTAGATTTGGGGCATTTAAGAGACACTGCCATTATATTTTTATGTGCAGCATGCAATGTTGTCATACGTATAAAGTCCAGGAGATGGCAGCATCGAGATAAATCAGATGGTGGGGAGAGGCAGGGCGGTAAATGTTTGTGGTTTTATCACATCTCGGACTTCCCATGCTGACATACAATCGGTGGAGTGACAGTGTCAGAGCCAAATGTTTATGTTTAATATTGCATCAGAATAACGTTTCCCAGCTGGTTGCTCAACTTGAATTGTTGCACCATTGTGTCTTGTTATAGGTGACCCACAGGGAGACAGGGGAGGTGATGGTGATGAAGGAGTTGATTCGCTTTGATGACGAGACACAGAAAACATTCCTGAAAGAGGTGAGTGGAGGAGGACAATCCCAGATGTTACATCACTTAGATTTACTCAGTTGTATTCAGAGGCTGAATCAACTGTTTTGTTTGTCCTAAACAAAAATCTGAAATCAATAAGTCCTTACTTAGTCTTTATAAGTCTTTCAAAAAATTAGTATGTTGATAATGAATACCAACATAAATTTATTCAGACATTAGTGATGATTCAGTCCAGGTGATAAAATGAGAGCAACCAGTACCCCAAAGTTATTAGTGAAGAAGGTTTGTTATTTGAAAGATTTTAATTCCTGGACCAGCTGGGGAAATCTATGCTGTGAAAATAAAGAAAAAAGTGTTTTGTGCTTAACCAGGAGCTGAGGATTCTTGTCAAATTAGAAGCTCCTCTGTGTGACTGTGACTGGGAGTGTAAACATAACCCTTTCTCCCATAAATGAGGGATGAGCAGAACATATTTTACCTCCCACACGAAGCTTCATGTCTCTCTCGTCCTTTCATTAATTTGAAAAGATAACAGAGTGACTCATGCATAAAAGTTGAGACTTCTGTAAGAGTTTCTGAGTTATTGTTACCCTTGAAGTGGAACTAAATAACGCCTGATGTTCCCGTTTGATGTTTAGTATCGTAGACTCATTCGTCCATTTTATAGCCTTGTAATTAAGATGTTTGATTGTGTGTAGTGTGTGTGGGGTTTCAGTTTTATTATTCTGTTGCAATAATACTGAGTCTTTGCTTTGTAATTGGTGCGGATGACGACAGAGTAAAAGATGCGCCTGTAAAACAAACCCCGACCACAATTAAACATGATTATTACTCCCGCTGGCTGTTTGTTTGTAGGTGGCCCATGTCTCACATTACTGAGTCTCCAACCATGTACCAAACATTTCAGACAAAGACATCATGAGGCTTGAATGGTAATATTTCAGGTTTATGTGTGTGTGTAATAGTTACTTGCCTCCTCCTTCACAGCCCGACCTTCAGGAGGGAAATGTTTTATGAGGTGTCAGAGTAGCGCTCTGAGCAGCAGGAAGTTTGGAAGAACTGTGCAGGAACTTTCTCTGTTGCCTTTCAAATGAGAATAGATATAAATAGTAACAGTAGAAATGAACTTACAGCAGTAAAATGAACTTGAGTGCGTCACGGAGTCACAGCTACAACAGGACTCAGGCAGAGACAAAGCTTTTGTTTTTCTAGTATCATTGGTATTTGGTTCAGAAAACAAAATCAGTTTAAGCTAAATCTGAATGTTTTAATAGAATAACTGATTATCCACCTTTGGACAAACAAAGATGAGTGACCCGAAACCCTGAATTCACTGGTGCAATTCTGTATACCTACAAAAAATTGTCAAACTTTATTATGACTCTCCAACGTTCATAAAGTTATAAGGAACAGGGAAATACACTTATTAGCTGTCTTGCCAAAAGTAAGATAAGAGGATTGATACCACACTGATGCTTGAATTGTAAATCCGAAGCTACAGCTAGCAGCAAGTTAGCCCAGCATAAACACTGTTCCCAGTCAAGTCAGGCCCAGCACAGCATGTTGTTCTTACACTTTTTGTACAGACTAAAAAACACAAGATATAACATCTTAATTTGCAATATTTAGAGGTGCTGGTAGGCAGATTTTGTTGCCTTTGGACAGAGCCTGATGAATTGTTTCCCCCAGTTTCCTGTCTTTATGCTAAGCTAAGCTAACTGGCTGTAATAAAAATCTTCTCAGCTAACTCTCAGCAAGAGTAAGTAAATAAGTGTGTGTCTCAAAATATCAAAGAATTCTTTTTAAGTTTCAGACTGCTGATTGACTTTTACACTTAGAAGATAATGCCAGTGGTGTGGTTGATGTTTCTAATTATAAAGCATAAGAAAGCAAAGAGCAGAGAGGCTGATACTTCATTGGTATAACTAAACAGATAGTGAGATCATACTAACTTCAGCATTAACATTTACCAGTCCAAGTGACGTGTCATTTACAAGATGAACTGCATTGATAACTCTGATGTTGACTTAATCCAAAGAAATATGAAACAGTGTGACAGACACAGTGTGTAAAAATACTTGTCCCTGTTTCATCAGGTGAAGGTCATGCGTTGCCTGGATCACCCCAATGTGCTCAAGTTCATTGGAGTCCTCTACAAGGACAAGAGACTCAACTTCATCGCAGAGTACATAAAAGGAGGCACCTTGAGAGAAATCATCAAGAAAATGGTGAGGGCAGAGTGTGTGCCTGCAGGAATATCGGTTAGATGACATGATTCATCAGCAGCACTGAAGACAATAGCATTTGAATGTGATTTTTTATTTATTTATTTATTTTTTCCCTCACAGGACAGCAGCTATCCGTGGAACCTGCGGGTCAGTTTTGCCAAGGACATTGCTGCTGGGATGGTGAGTTCAGAGACTGAAAAGTGCATGTGATTGTCGTAGTTTTGTAGTAGTAGGTTGGTGTTTTGCCTGTAAATCTAATTGAGGCAGTGAAATTTCTTGATGCATGTAGCATTGAGGGAAGGTGCATTGCTTCCTGTTGTCTTTACTGCTTTCTCCCTCTGGTGGTCATGTTAGTGAGCTACACATCTTCTCATATTGTGCACAGTTTTTTCCATTCCCCTCTATGGAAATTACAACATGAATTCCTGCAGGATTAGACCATGGGTTCTTAATGTTTTCCCTTGATATGAGCACATTGATGAATGTTGTGCATGACTGGATTATTGTATTTACAAAATCAGCCATTTGAGATGAAATAAGGCAGGATTGTTCCTCTTGGCATGGATTTGAGATTACCAGTAAATGCTTCAATTTTTTCTGTTTGTTTTTTTATTCTTCCTGTCTTTCTGCCCTCTCCTATCTGTCTATCTATCTGTCATTCAGACATATCTGCATTCCATGAACATAATCCACCGGGACCTGAACTCACACAACTGTCTAGTCCGAGAGGTAAGAACTTGTATAGTCCTGTACACTTAAAGCATGTGTGTTTGTGGACATACCTGTGCATATACAGTATGCTTTCTTAGAGGATTTAACAAAGTGCACCTGTCCTTTTCTGGGGCAGTTCAGATACAAAAATAAAGGAGAGCTTTGTTAGCAGTAGCTATAAGAGACTAAACCTTCCTCAAACACACTCCACATGAGTAACTTGCAGCGGAAACATCCCCCTCACGCTATTCAAACAGAAAGATCATTGTAGTCGTGTCACATGAAAACAAACGGTTTGCATTGTAGAGCTCACACCTGAAGTTTTTCTACACTAAGAGAAATTGGAAGCTTGGAGCTGAATTTCAAGCTTTCTAACCTGGTGTTGTAAACACTGCTTGAAGCTTTTGTCTCTCTTGCCACTCTCTCGCAGTACAACATTAACTTTTTATGATAATTTTCTTTGTATAGAACAACACTGTGGTGGTGGCAGACTTCGGGCTGGCTCGGCTCATGATTGATGACAAGCATGAGGAGAAGTTGTCGCAGGGTAAACTGTCAGGTCTGAAGACGAAGCCCGACCGCAGGAAGAGGTACACTGTGGTGGGAAACCCCTACTGGATGGCTCCTGAGATGATCCATGGTATGATCTACTGGGACACTTTGATATAGATGTATTCAGTATACCTATTCGCCCCTTCTTGAGATATCTAAAGAAAACTGCAGTCACTGCAGTGCTGCAGTTGTTGAACGTATATGGCATTCCTCCTAAATACTGATAACATTTGTCCTTTTTCGTTCTCAGGGAAGAGCTACGATGAGAGAGTAGACATCTTTTCCTTTGGTATCATGCTCTGCGAGGTAAGTGACCCTCCGCTCTCTGCAGTAGTTAAACACCTAGGATTTCAGAGAGGTTATTTAAAAAATGATTTCACAAAAGTTTTTACAGTCTTAATTTGGAATAAATGTGCAAAAATTATAAAACAAGCTGTTTTTTCCTTAGTAGTATGTTGAACTGTCACTTACAAAAGTCACTTTCCTTGTCACTTAACATTAAATACTTTAAACCCCTTTAAAACCTTCTGGAGTCTAAGATGTTCCTGCAGTTTTACTACGCACTTAATAAGGCCAATGTTAAAATTCAGCTATAATTTTGCAAGTGTTTTCTACAGTATTCAGTTCATTTTATGAGTATGATTTTCCATATTTCTGGAGGAGCTTTCCAGAGCCCTGGAAAGTAAAAGACGCTTACTCCCTGAAAGAAAATACCAACCTCGAAGTATGGTAGGCTTTAGGCCTGGAGTCACACCATCCAGTTTGGTTCAGTCCCAGATTATGACCTCCCCAGATGGACACCATTAGCCAGTGAATAGTGCAGGGATTAGAGAGAGCAGAAAAACAAAGTTGTCTTGATGTGGCTTCTGACAGGCAGGCACACAGTAGTTGTGGTATGTTGGGAACGATCAGCTTCAGTTTGAAGGGTTTACTTGTTTTCAACAGATCAGCACTGGAGGACTCCCTTCAGAGAACCCTCCTATGACTCCTCCATCTTTAATTCTTCTTACTCTTTGTCTCTTTGGTTGTCTTGCCCCCTCCAGATAATCGGCAGGGTGAACGCAGACCCAGACTACCTCCCCAGGGCGATGGACTTTGGATTGAACGTGTCTGGTTTCCTGGAGCACTACTGTCCCCCAGATTGTCCCCCTGCCTTCTTCCCCATGGCTGCTGTGTGCTGTGACCTTGATGCAGACAAACGGTCAGACATCTACCATAGATTCACACTGACATCTTACTGTACCTAAAGGGACAGTTCACCCAACATAAACCTTTATCTTTTTCTTCTCACTCAAAGTTTCATAGTAATTTGCTGAGTTTTGCCCCAGTATTGTATTCAGTTGTATTGATTTATTTTTTAAACTCAGTAGCAAAGTTAGCAAAGTCTTTTTGGTTGTGAAAATATAAATGATAGGTAATAACCTGCTTTCTTAATCCGTAGACCTGCTTTCTCCAAACTGGAGGAGTGGCTGGAGAACCTGAAGATGCACTTGGACATTGGTCTGCCCCTGGTGTCTGAAGTGGACCAGCTGCACAAGGCCTTCTGGGAGAATCACAGCATCATGCGCCCTGAAAACGGCCTGCACACCCACCCCGAACAGCCAGAGCAGGACTGAACACAACCGGAGGAGTGGGAAGTTACGAGTTAACCCCACCAGGGCAGCGACTGCCTGCCTCAGGTGGTGCAGTGGCTGGAGGAATCCATGTTTGAAGCAGATGCAGCGGGCTCAGGCTGGCTCAGGCTTAATGAACAGACTCAGGGGGAAAATGTGGATGTGAAAAGCCACCTGTGCGAGATGCACTCACACACATACACATACACACACACACACATACATTCAAAGCAAAATCAAGAGACATTAACTACGATAGCTTGATTCTGCTGCACCCGAAGCTAAAGTGGAACATGTCATATGCAATCAGACCCGACTTAGAAATCATGACTCAACTCTTGAATCGTGTAGATTTAACATTAGAGGTCATACTATTCAAGAATACTTACTGTAGTTACTGTAGTGTGTATATTCATGTGGATAAGGTAGTCCAAAAAGCAAGGCACAAAGCAAACCTTCAGCCTCACTTTGGGCCTCTACAGAGTACATTGTGCACCACGTGTTTCTGTGTGAGTTTGGTTTGATTTTGCTTTTTGGTTTGGATCTCAAAACTGAACTTCTGAAAAATGCAGAGGAGAGGGGCCTGTCAGCCTCTCACGACGCAAAGGTTGAGATCAACTTGCTGTCCACTTGTACAAGTCAAACAAAACCTTTCAAGCTTTAAATAGCTCACTGAAGAGTGCATGACTGTAAATAATGCTGTCAGGTTAGGTCCTGGTTCATTGTGTCCCTCTCATCTCAGACCTACTTGTGTCTGTGGTGCTGCCCCTCTCCCTCATTTATTGTGTAGCATTGACTTAACACTGAGGTACACATCTTTGGCATAAGTTCGGTACGTTGCCTCCCCAAATTTAAGAGCTGTTAGTGTATCTCAGTCATGTTCACGTGGCATCTTTATTCATGCATTCATACCAGTGTAGATAGCTGGCAACATTGTAAATGTTTTAAATAGTGTAAATGTACAGACATATTTTATATACGTATGCTACATTGCCATATTTTTATTGGCCGACCAGTTGAAATTAAGGAGAGTAAAAGTTTGACTGCAGTTATAAGGGCACAGCCGATAGTTTTATTGTTTATTGTTTCTACGTTGTCACTATTGGGGCAGGTTAGAGGCTTTTAGCATTTGAGATATGAGGAATCTTATCACCATAACACATCTCCGACCCTCAGTTCAAGCTCAGTAAATGTTACATCCTGTCATTTCCCTCCATCAAAAAAGTATTTCTCCACTTTGGATCGGCCCTCTTGGAGTTTTCATGTAGCTATAGATGTGTGCCGGAGTATATCAAATTATTGGAAAGGGTTTTGTTGCCATTTTAAACTTGCTGAACTGAATCTGCATCTCATGATCAACAAAAATTATGTGTGATATGATGATTTTTGAGGGCAATCGATCTGTTATTAATTATTCACTCTCGTCTCATGTACTGTACAGTGGTTCAGGTGTGGGGATAATATCACCAGGTACTGTCTCATCATGTCGGCTGTCTATCTGTCTCTCCTCCTGTGGATGACCCACTGTTTGTTTACATGTAAATGCTAGCTGTAAATATCACTGTATATACGTGTCTGTCCTAACATCTGTCTGCGTGCATTGCATAAATATGCGCACTCCTCAGAAATGATCTCTTCCTCTGGTCAAATTTCTCTCTTGCACCTTCTAACATAAGATTTCTGTCTCTAATCTTTTTTTATTTCCTGCTGTTGTTTTCACGAGCTGCATGATGCACTACGTAGGTCTGTTCAGCTTCTAAACCAAGCTATTTTTGTCTCTAAATATTGTGATTTTAAGTAAGAAAACAAAGAATGGAAAAAAAAGTCAACAGAGAAAGCGAGGCTAAAAAGGAAATGAGAAAAAAACAGCATTTGTTTTTATATATAACCACTGAAATCTTTTTGTATAGATTTGAGTACTTTAATTTGCACTATATTACCAAATGGCTGGTTGAAGCCATGTTTATTAATTTCCTCTCGGGCTACTTGTGATAAGGAAATAAATGTCGGTTCAGGTTGATATATGAATGCAAGACACTGATAGAGCCTTTCAACTGTAAAAATGGGATCTGGGGAATTCATCCTCTTGATAGCAAACTGGACCACGTGAGGATACGTTTCTGATTATATAGATGCAATTTTTGTGCATGGTTCAGCTTTAAAAATGTTTTGGCAGGAGCCAGTTCGATCCCTCTGTGATCTTACTGTAAGTAAAGTTATACATCTGTGGCAATATTGATTATGTTTTTATTTCTATTATTTTTAAGCAAAAGGCTCCAAAACTGTTAAAATACTTTCATGCCCAGTTGAATAGCTCCTAAGAGACAAGGTTTCCCAGTCTTTGCTACCAAGAGGATATGATGTCCCAGCTCTGCCTGCTGCCTACAGACTGGTCCTTTGTGAATGATGTTCTGTGTTGTTTCTGACTGCTTGGTTTCATATGTGATGCCCACAGAGGCTGCAACCACTGCTGCTGCTTCTGATAATAGAGCACTGGCCTGTCTCACCTCTCACCTCCTCGTCACACTCTTTTGGCTCAGGGCCGTAATTTTCTGGAGCTTACTTCACAATTCAGTTAATTCAGCAGCTTTATAGGAAAGCAGAACTCAACAGTAACAGTGCAACTCAAATAGCATGTAACCTCCTGTCAATGTATAGGCTGTTAACACAAAATACGCTTCTGTAAAACAAGCCCCTCATGGTTGATGTGTTCGTCCGTGGGCATGTACTGTACATGAGTGGCTTTGCCATGTTTCTGTCTCCATTTCCAGTCTGAGCCATGTCGAGCATGTTAGATGTGTCTGCGAGGACGTGTTGATGATCAATGAGAATGTTTCAGCAGCACTTCTTTGCAAAGGATCGTTACCTCTGAACAATGCTGTGCCTTTGTTGTAAGCTAGCCTTGCCAACGACTCGAAAAACGTGAACTGATTTCCTTTTTTTATGTATCATAAGTGCAAGCCTGATTCAAGTGGATTGAATATCATTGCTGATACTATGTTGTATGAGATTTCATTTTATTCTGTATCGTATTTATATTTTCCAGATCTCCATTGTCAGTTTTGATATTTTAATATTATATTCCTTTTTTTTGTCTTATTTAATTTTTTACACAAGCTGTGAAAACAATTCTGCACTTTAATCCTGAACGTGAACATTTAGACTCTGAGGAGGCGACTGTTTTTTTTTCCTTTTGTCACAGCTAAAAATAAAACTGTTGCTCCTTAAACAAACCAAAGACTCAAAATATGTGTTCATTAATGATGATGCCTAACTCAATCTCTGTTAATTCACGACATCTAGTGATAAAAGATCCCAAGAAACCGAATTTACTCAATCAATGGCCTTTTTCAACTACTGAAGCACACAGCTCCAATAATATGTGAATTCACACCAGAAGAGCACTGCATTACCTGGGCGGACAAAATGTGTTGGCCACGTTAACGTGGTAAAAATAGTGCTTGCCTCTGCTCAAAAAAGTATAGAGGAATTCATTAGAAATGTGTTTACACATCAGCCACAAGATGTCACTATCCGTCTCTGCTCTCCATTTTTATGGTGAAACAGAAAGCACAAGAAGCTCATGAGGTGTATAATTAAAAAACTAAATGCTGCTGTGATTTCCTAACCTTGTATAAGGTATGTACTGTCACTCCTGGTATGAATACTGCAAAGCAACAATGACGGAAGAAGAAGAACAAGCACAATACTACGTTTGTATGTTTTTTGTATGTAAAATCTTCAAAGTAGTAACTACATTTGTCAGATTAATGTAGTGGAGTAAAATGTACAGTCTGTCCTTCTAAAGCATAAAGTAGATTGACAATGGACCCCTGAGCACAGACATGTAAAATCACTCTCAAGTCTTTATGGTCATTTTGTGTCTGCTTGTAGTTTTCTGTCTCTTTGTGGTCGTTTTGCATCTATTTATGGTCATTTAATCGAATTTCCAACAAGAAATATTAATGACCATTCCAAACAGTCTCTGGCCTCGGGGTCCCCTGACCCCTTGGGCCTCTGGGCCTGTGCCAGTAGGCCTGTTCAGTGAGCCATCCATGTTCAGATTCAGAAAATGTGGTAAGATACACAGCTGAAGTATTAGTTCCTCAATACTGTATTACAAATTATTGTTATTTAAAATAATCGTTATACAATTTTGTACTCAACTACTCTGAAACAGTACTGTACCTGGTACAATGAAGATAAAGACTTTTCCACTGACTTTATACTACTACTCTTACATCTATTACTACTGCTAACATTAATGATAATAAAATTATGCTGATATTGTAGCATATAAACTAAACCACCACATTAATGCATGGGGTTTTACAGCTGTCTTAATGATAAATCATACATACAAATATTCCAATAATACTCGTGTAAACACTGTAAACACTGCTTCGAGTGAGTGAGCAGCAGAGTAGTATAAGTATTCAATGCAGATAAAAATTCCCAGTAAGTGTATATAGTTCACTGTACTAGTCACTATATTTGTTCATTTTCGCGATGAACGGTGCATTCTATTATTTTTCCACGCAGGTGCACGTGACCATTTTCCCATCTCATCCACGTGCGATTGTTTTCATTTCGAGGCTGCTGCTGCAGTAGCGGGTGTCTGTCGACGTCACCGGCCCGGCAGGCTGGAGGCAGGCTCGTCAGTCAGTGTTGCCAGTTTGGACGGTTTTCCCGCCGAATTTGGCTGCATTTTGTATCAGTTCGTAAATCTTTGCCTATTTAACAATTTTTCAAAATGTGAGGGAGGTGTGGACGGAGATACGGAGTTGTGTGAGGTGAAGGACAGCAAAGTAAATTGTTGTGGTTAGACCTGCTTATCAACACTAGTAAACAGCTGCATCAGAGACAATTAAGGTTGGCTATTGTAAAACCCTTACAACCCCAAAGACTCATAATTCAATCAAATCTGAGCACGCAAACATGATACATATATATTTTTTACATTCAGACTCACTTACACTTTCTGAGGATAGCCTACTATTACTCCCGAAGCATAGCAGATGAAGACGCTCCTTATAACTCCAGAACTAAAATATCAAAGTTAATTGTTAATAGTTGTCAGTACATACAACTGTACATAGCAAATTGCTAACTACTAACAAATAATTTGTCGTACTTAGTTCATTTTCCAAAAACGTTAACAATATAGTCTAAAAAGAAACGGGGTTCAAGTTGAAGGCCACAGATTACTTTTTGTTAGTCAAACCTGGCAACACTGTCTTCAGTTTGAACGACTGTGAGTGTGTGCTGCTGCTGCTGCTGCTGCTACCAAACACACTCACTCACACACTCACAGGGGGGACGGGTTTGTCCGGTCAAACGCAACACGCAGACTGTCATTACACCGCAGTTGTGTTCAGATTGAGAGGGGACTTTAAGGAAATACCGAAGAAGACGACGAAGAAGGAGGAGGACGCAGCCCTTGGCGCTTACTGAAACTTTGAGCGATGGAAAATTTGTCCAGCAACAACCGGTTTCGGTCCGCAATGTTCAACCACGGTGAGTACTGTACCAATATCACATCTGACAGTGTGTGGGATGTTGTATTACTCAGGCGATGCCCGTCTACTGTCTTAAATTACGTCTTGCCTGACCCATAGTTAAACCAATACATCTTCCATTTAAATGACTATTTTTATTACGGACACACGGGGGTGTACCATGCACCGTTAAAACGCATCACTAGCTTGATATCGGGCCTGTTTGGCTTCAAGTCAAATTTTATCCAGGTTTATAAACCGAAGATAAGGGTGTAGATTTTTATTATATGTGCAGAGAAATTACACTATCACAGGACACAGGTTACACTCGGTTCTGCTAAACGAAAAATCCCTGAAAAGCCTGGCAGCCAGAGCTCCACACGGGACACAGCAGCAGCAGCAGCAGCAGCACACTGTAATTCTGCAGTTATGCAAGAATGGTACCAAGACTGGCCACACTAAACTATTTCTGGACCACCAAGATATAGCTGGATTGCACCGATAAACTGGGCTGCAGCCGGATGGAGAACTCTGCAGTAAATCCCTCAAAGATTCGCCCCATCACCCTGTTTGCTTATTTACTCTACAGCTGTCTCAAAACAAGCAGTTCTGGCTCAGTTTGTTGTGTCAAGAAGCTTTACACTTCGGCCTCTGTAGGGTCAGATATAAAGAGGATGAAATTTGAAATTGCTTCCCTAACTGGTTAACACAATAAACAGTTTATGTTTGACACTTTGCTGAAGGGCTGCAACTAAGGAGTATTTTCATCATTAATCATCGATTATTTTGTAGATTAAATGATGAATCATTTGGTACATAACACATCAGAAAACAGTAAAAAATTACAGTTTCCTGGAATAAAATGTGACATAGTCAGATGTCTTGGTTTGTCTGATCATCAATCCAAAACCCCCAAATATTCAATTTATTAAAATGATTGAAGAAGAAAAGTAACAAATTCTGAGAAGCTGTAACAATCAACATTTTGGTATTTTAGCTTGAGAAATGACTTGATTATGATAGTAGGTGCCAGTTCATTTTCTTTCCATCCAGTAATGGATTAATCGTTGCTGCTCTGCCTCTTCTTCACTGATATATTGGCATAACCCATAAATTGAGCTAGCTCCACCCCTTACTTACTCAGCCCAGAGTATGTCCATGTGTGGTGGCCTCGAAGGCAATATTTGGTTTCCTGTTTCAAACTGTATCAAACACAGATCACCTGTATCTTATCCTGTCTGAAAATTGTGTTAGCTCTCAGCCTGTCCCCGTCATTTGAGCTAATTTATTTTCAAGGACTCCAGTCTCATGATATAGTATACTGGAGGCAACAGTCACACTGAAACATCTGACTCGTTGAAAGTGCTGCCCTATATGTAGAGGGATGGTGTGTTGGAGATGAAGCTGGAGAGAAGAGAGTGGGAAGTGATGAGTGCACCCGTGCAGATAGTGGACAGAGATAGTGCTGAGCTTCCATGTGGTTTTCTTTGCATCTATTGATTGTGGCTTATGCTGCACCTCAGATTTGATGATTAAATTTGATTATAAATATATAAACCAAAGTTGACAGGGAACTCAAATGCTCTGAAATCTGGTAGAAGCCTCTAATTTCTCCTTTTACTCACTCACTAATGGTATAAATATATCACTAAAGTATATGAATAGATCTAAATATAACACTATATATAATGCACTAGCTTAACCAGAAACAATGGCCGCACCTCTTAATAGACAATGAGAATCTGACCTGTTTTAAGTCATGATTGCATGCCTCAGTTTTGTAGTTGTGTTATGTTTTCTCAACCAGAAAATGAAACTGCTTGCCCAAAGATTCACCTTTGGTATCTTGCCTGTTCATTTTTCATTCAGCCACTTCAGATTTTACATGTTGATGACAAGTTCAAATGTTAGTTTTTCCATGTCTGACTTGTGTCTGTCACTAACAACTGTCAGCTAACTGGAAAATCTTTTCTACACATCTATTCTATGATATTTCTTTGCAGAGCTGTTAACATGTGTCAGTGAGGGTATTTAACAGCTTGAAAACAAGACAGCAGTTATATAATTTATCATTTCATTTCTCAGTTAACTTCTGTTTTAAACTGAACTGACATGTGAGCTGGAGATGGAACTAGACCTGCTTTATTAAGAGCCCATAACCCATTTAACAATTAAAGCAACACTAGCCCCTGATATCAGGCCAGACTCACTTAAAAACAAAGTGTAACTGTGAAAGGCACCCAGAAGGAAAGTGAGTGTGGTGCAGATGGGTGGCACAGTCAGCAGTGGCTTACATTCCTCAGGGAAAGCCTTGTGGAGAGATACTACCATCCTCGCCGCTGTCTGTGGCTACGCTGACAGCATCACTGGTGGAGGACCTCTGCATGTAGGTCAACACATCAACCACAAGAAAAATGAACAAGTCAAGCGAGTAGCCATTACAGTACAGCACAAGAATTCACATGTTCTGCATCTCAGTAATAAGATGTTTTCAGGTCTAAATTTGCACACATATTTGGAGAGCTGTGGTTGTTGATGTTTAAATTATCTGATCGTTTGTTTGCTCTGTCAACAGTGCGCAGGACTCTTATTTGCATGTCATCCTGCCACAGTAATTTCACTCAAAGTGCATCTGGAGTGATACATACTAATGCCAGTTCTGTTTTAAAGAACAGCAGCAGCAGCAGCAGCAGTAACTCACAGCTCATACATTATATATTGTCCATATGCAAGGGCTACTGTAACACTGCTGCTGTTTCTGAAGTGGTCGTAAATGTTGGCAGAGGTCATAATGATATTTCAGTCCCCTGACCTGCGTCTCAGCACAGTCTGGTCTGCAAGCTTACTGGCTGTGATGGTCCTGAGTTTAAAGTTGTGAATCAATATTTGTAACACTGCCAGTAAGTTTCCCGGGACAGGCAGCTTGGAGTAAAGAAATTTGTTTTGCCTCTTAAGAACTGAAAGAATCAGTAAATGGCAAACATCATGAATAATTTGGACCGGCGTCTGCTCTTGGCTAATTACTGGAGAGGCTGTATGATCTGAAAATACCAGACTTTGAGATAAGTGCCAGTTTCATTACTTAACTTGCCACACTGCTGCTTTGTTTCCACAAGCAAGACACCAGCAGGGTGTTTCCTTCTGTGGAAATTGTAGTTTTCCAAATGTGTTGTCCAGTATTAATTAATGCAACCCATTCTTGTTGTTTTCAGTAAAACCAAGTCCCTCGAGAAGTGGCTGATGTTCTAATCGCCCACTGTAAATCTGAAAACTCACCAAGAGCCCACGCGTTAATTTTTTTGGAAACCACAATCACGCTCAACCTTTGATGAGTAAATTTCATGCAATCTTTGAAGCATGCATACAGTCTTTTGCACCATCATCACTCAAGCTTTATCACACACATATGCACACTCACACTGGTGCTATCATTGCCAAAAATCTAGACACTTTGTAATCAAAAATTAGTTCAACATGTGTCAGTGATAATTCACACGTTTAACTGAGACATTTTTGTTTAGACAGCTTTGCATAAATGACATCAAAGCTGTAAAACTTTGAGTGTGGAAACCCAGTATTGAGCCTGATCCAAACATCTTCACTAGACCTAGAAATGTACAGAAGTTTAATCTTGATCAGAGTCTTTGGTGGAAAGATTAGTTGACAAGTTGGTCTCGAGAAAGTCATATATGTGAATTTATTTGCTCTGCCACTCAGTCTGGGAATAAGTTCCTTGGCTGTCCCGGCGTTGAAAAAGCATGGATGGTTTGTTTTTTGGAACATATTTTTAGAAACTTTAATAAAGCCCTTGGAGAAATGAAAAAATTAACTAGTCAATGATGTCTAAACAAATTGTAAGCCTAACGACAACACAGGGTCTCCATTTCTTGAAAAAATAAATGATGTCAGGCAGGTTCTGAAAGCTGATGATTCAGGTGTCAGATAAGATGTGATTACCATAAGAATGTCAGAGGCCTTTTCAAATATTACCTCAGCATGTCAGCACCAATCAGTTGTTTCGCAGATTATTATCAGCATTTTATTGCATAATAAATGTTCACTTAACTAGTCAGGTTAATGTTGATCATATGTTTCTGTTCCTCTCCTATGTGTCGGACCTCTGTTGGATACGGATTTTGAAATCATTTCTCCTGCTGATAAATCATCTTGCTCTGACCAGACGATGAGGTAAGAAACCAGAGTTTTCCTGAGTCCTGCTGCTGAAGACGAACTAGGTCATTGGTGAAGGGAGATTTGGCCTCAATTATCTTGCCAAAATGAGGACATTGTGGTTTGTTGATGTCAGCCCATTTTAACCCTGACAGCCTGCTACTCATGCTTGGATTTTTGTGCAATTTCATTTGCGAATTAGTTTTAAATAAGTGGAAAAGTCATTGGACCTTGGAAATTTTAGTATTTCAAACTCTATCTACCAGGCCTACTTTTCAGTCTGAATGTTTCTGTCTGTCTGAATATTTCATAATTATGCATGTGACTAATGTTTCCAATTCAGTAAGTGTTCAAACTGAGCTTCTGATTTTTGCTGTAAATACTCTGAGCTTATGTGACTTATCTCTGCCTATGTGCATCGTGGTTTCTCTTGACACCACAGAGAAATATCTGTGTGGGAATAGGTGTGTTCACGAAGCCCAGATTTTCTTGTTCCTTGTCTCGCTAAGTGACAACTGAGTATCTGATGTGTGTGTCAGCTTTGTCTGTGTACCTGCAGCTTTTGTCTGAGTTTCACTCTTTACATTTTAGTGGCTATAATTGCCTTCTCTGCTCCAACATCCTACAGCAGAGTCAGCAGCTCTCTTGAAGCGCATCCTAGCTTCAGAGTCATAATGGTCATCTGTTATCACCTTTCCAGTAGCAAGCAGCCTGTCACCTCAGTGTCAAAACTGCACCCCCCCCCCTTACTCCTCTTCTCCATGTCAGTGTCTGCATCCCAAAGCCCTGCAGCTGTGTTTAGCCCGGCCGAGTGGGGATGAAAGGGGGGCGTGTTTGTTTTCAAGCCCAAGAAGTTCACAAACGAGTGGAGAGGAGTGAATCTGTATGGGTGTGACAAACCCTGGTTACTTCCTCAGCAGCATTCCAAGCCTATGTGACAAAGCTGCTGTGTATGCTGCCAGAGGGAACACCTTGTGAGGAAACATTCAACATCTGTCCAAGGCCCAGAGGCTACTGCTGCTACTGCCGACAGCATTTACTGGTTATTCGTGATGGTTTGGCACATCTCTGTTCCTGCTCTTGAAAACAAACCCATTGTGTGATTCCGATTAAACACAATGTATCTCTCTTCTGAAAGCCATCACTCAGTCCAGGTTGACATAACTGAAGTGCCTTTCCCCTGCGTCCACACCCCAATGGCTGCATAACCAGGCTGCAGCACTCTGGGGTGTGGTGAAGCAAGAGGGTGGCTGTGGCTTCCTTTTGTTAATCTTAAAATGCCCCATAACCTCACACACATGCACTCACACACATACACAGACATAGAATGACGTCCCTGTTCGTGGGCAGTACAAGCTGTGGACAGCGAAGCATAGAGGAGAGGATGGTTGTCTCTCTTGAGATGGTTGTCTTCACCATGGTGCATTCCTCTGTGGGTTTTATTCAACTAGCCATTAGCTTCCTGTGCCTTCAATTGCTGCTTGCCACTGCAGCCAAAGTGTAGGCAGTCTATACTTGGACTTTATTAGCCCATTAGCTAGCAAGCTAGTGCAGTGGATGCTGGATTTACCCTCTCCTCTGTTTCCCCTGCAGCTGTGTCTGTTTTTCTCATTTGCTGTCACTGCCGGTGTGTGCACAATCATTGCATTCATTTGCAAACTGGAATGGCAGAATGTGCACCACACCCGCCTGTCCACTAATTTCATTGCTGAAGGAACATATACAGTACATATTATTGTGAACAAAACATCATCATCAGTAATTAAGCCAAGGGTGTGTGAGGGTGTCAAATTATGGGTATGAAACACGATCAGATGACATTTACTTACAGGACATTCGCTTTCATTGTTCAACACATTACGTGCTAAATGAGCAGGAATTGACACAGACTCAAGCAGTTGTCTCTCTTCCTTCACACAGGTCTAGTCATGTTAGCTTTCATGTGAATCTTCACCACCGTACAGTGACAGATGTTAACATTATACCCTAGCCTGTGCAGTATTTCTGTCATCCATTACATTATCTCGCTGAATCCACACACCAACAATAGTGCCACTCTACTCTGCGTGCCCCTCAGTGAGAGAGGGTGGCGCATCACTCATCAGTGAAACATGACCCATCGTTTTGTATAACCCACCACTGGGTGAAGTGTGTGGGCTTTATTCTCCTGTGCATGTAGTGATGGCACATTGGTGATCCAGACACTGAGGCTGTAGCGGTGGGGCCTGTGGGTTTGGCTTTGACAGGCGGCCCTTCTGGGCTTTTTCAGTTTGATGCGAGGGCAAACAATCGGGTTAGGGAGCAGGCACGCAACACTTGACTGAATATGAGGCCGCCGTAAGACAACAATAGAGAGATGGTGAAAGATATGTGCTTAAAGAGGGGTTTGCCGTGAACAGCATCACATCATGTGTTCAGTTTTCAGTCATAAGTGCCAGTTTTTCCACAGGAAGAGAAGCTTATTGTAAGGCAAATGTACCTTTCAGTCATTGTGAATTATGTAGGTTAATGTGGGGGATAATCAACTAACCCCATCATAAAGGTGTAAAATATTTCCAGTCCATTACAGAGGAATAATCATCAGCAGTGGTGGCTAGAGTTACTAGTTTTATAATATTTTGTTGACCTCAATTACTATATGAGGGTCCAACATTATCAGAAACACTGTAAATTATAATCTATGCTATGCAGTTCAATGGGCCTTTGTCACATGAGACATTTTGACGAGTCAAAGCACAGGAAAAAACACAGGTGTAAATAATAACATGAGAGATGGCTGAGTTCCATTTAGCTGCTTCAGTTGCAGGATCCTTGTGTTGTTCATGCTGGTTCACTGTCACACTGTCATGGCTTAGTGAGACACTTGAATTCATCAGAACTGTTGTTAATGTTATCAGTAACACTTTGTGCTTTTCTTGCTAAACCTAAACCTAGACCTGACCAACAACATCACCACCTACAGCCTTAAAGTGATCATGGAGTTGATACTACACAACAAATACTCAGTACCTTAATACTTTCACCAAATGTCACAACACAGAGAATGCAGAATATCATCTACATAATTGTAAAGTTCCTACAGAAATATGTCCCTTCTCCTTTTATGAATTCCCTAAACCTCCCTGGAATATCTACTTGAAGATGCTGTTGAACGTAATAGTCTTTGCTAGCTTAAAAATGGCTCACTGAATTGCTTTATTTGGTCCTCCTCTGACATCCTAGCTTCCTTTGCTCACCACTTCCTTCCTGTCCCTGCTGGGCCTACTCACCATACCCTCAAGCTAATGGGCTCGTGTCTTCATCTCTGCAGATGTCCCACGTCAGCCCGAGCTAGCCTCCCAACCTCCAGCCTCAGCACTCTGCAGAAGTTTTGGTCAGAGGGCGACCTTAGACATTCCTCTAAAGCCTCATAGAAGTGGCCCCTGCCAAGCCCCCCACCCGCTATAAATAATCTCAGCCCAGTTCCCATGGCCCCCACCAAGGTTCCAGCTTTCACTTAGCAATGCATGATATGGTACAGCTACCCAAACTGAGCACCACCCTGTTCTACCAGCTCAGACATGATTAGCTCTCTGGGAGGAAGAGGGGCAGGTGTTGAGGTTCGTCACAGTTGTGATCAGATTGGTCTGACAACCATGATCATGGGGAGTCAAGCATCATTTCTGTATAAAGATCATTTGTCTTTGCTCCAGCTCTTCCTGGTTTGTTAGACTTGTCCTTCTAAGGATTGTCTTGATCAAATATGTCATTCACAGTTTTTCCATTGTGCACAGTGATGTAGCTGTGGAGCTGACTGCATGGTTTGTCATCATGCTTAAATTTATCATAATTCATCTCTTGTATGGCTGTCTTCATTTTTTTTGGCATACTCAGTTTCTATGTTCGCATTGCACAATTATAGTATTTCCATCATCAACTCCTAACCCCCAACCCCTGTGGGACAACTCTCAAATTCTTCCAGTTTTTTAATCTGTGGTTTAGAGTGCAGCTATGTCCAATCCTTCTGGAATCAGCCTATTGAAAGTATATTTACATGAGGGGATGTGCATATAATTTAGCTTATGTGCGTCTAGTACATGCTGTCATCAAGCCATATTTGGTGCCTAAAATGCATACCATAAATGGAAAATTCACATTAATACACTGTAGCCCAGCTAAAACATTAGCACAAATATCAGCATTTAGAATTTTTGGATATGTCTCTTTGTTTAATGATTTTTTTCAGGTTCAATCATTATTTTCACTGCAGCTACTGTGGAGCCTAATAAAAAGGCTTTATAAAACACCAGTTATGAACACTAGAGTTTATTAACATTTTACAAGTACGTGGCCTGAGTAATTTATACCACAAAACCCAAAGCTATCAATTTATTCATCAGCAGCAGGAATAAAGGGCGCAGACTTGAAACAGATTATGGGTGGTGCTGTAAGTGTTGTTGAAAGCGATGTTGAGAAATGTCTTGAACCATACATTGTGTAGTTTTCCTTTATTGCAGCTTCTGATATTTCGTGTACTACAAATCGACTCCTACAGTGAAGTTGCATACAGTACAGGCGATTTATCAACCAGACTGATGTTTGTTAGGATCGTCAGTAATCCGGGCTGAGAGCCAGGAAGCCTTGATCTAATCTTTGTACTTCTGAGAACAAAGTCAGAGAGTTTACTCTAAATACAGGCACTTTGAAGACACAGCTACATCAGGCAGCTAACAAATTAAGTCAGTAAAGTTTTGGTATCAGACCAGCTACATACTTCAATGGGGAAAGCGTGTAATGTTTCTGATATTTGATGTGACGTCTGCAGAAAAATGAAAAGCTGTGTTTGTGACAGTAACAAAGATTGTGATTGTGAATGATACAGGTCACTTTTTGAGCAACCAAGATCATCATTTCTATTTATTTCAAAAGTGAACTAATATAATTACTCAACATCTTATCAAACGCTTGTTAACCCACCAGCAGCAGTTGATCACTGACATTCCCTTCAGCCTTTTTGTTATTTTTGGTACTTGAGTTTAAAAATTTAAATGAGTGTGACATCTTATGATGGTAGCCATGGGTGCTGAGGTCTGTGTGTAGTAGTAGAGTGTGTGTGCGTGTGTACGCCTGCTAATGCATATAGATGAGATGACAGTTCTGCGTGTCCAGAACCAGCGTGGTCCTCAGCCGCAGCAGCCTCCACTCCCTTTAAGAAAACACTTCCAGATGCTCCCACCAAGCTGCAGGACAGTGAGAGGAAATGCCAGGGAGGCCAAAAGGAAGAGCAGGAGAGATGGTGGAGATCTTGTTGAGGACACGGGATATAGTAAAGGATGGTTAATGTCCAGTATCTTGATGTAGTCTGCCAGTTGATAAATTCAAGAGCAAATGAGCCCTGTTAAGGATCTGGGAGTTAAGTATGAAAAGGAATGGATATTGGATAATTGGATATAATGTGGAGAAAAGGGAGTGTGCCCCTCATCTAGAACATAAAATGCAAGAAAAGAAACCTCAACCTACTGTATTCTCTCATTCGCACCATCAGCATCCACACAACCTACAGGAACACACAGACAAAACAGATACTTATACAGATGGTGGTATCAGATTTAAGCACTTGGGTGTAAGCAAAGCATGGAATGTGGTAGCATGCTGTGACATGATGATAGATGGAAGAGTGAAAAGAGGCTGGGAGTTTAAGACACAACCACAATATTTAGGGAATGTTACTGTAATTTGGATTTAGGAAGTGGTTTAGTGAGAGAGAGATAGATAAAGTGGATGTCAGTGTGAGTGAATCAGGTGGACCTTTGAATCTGATGCTCCCTTAACTTCACAGACCTTATTGCCAACTTAAACAGGAGACCTCCCTACTGCAGCAGACAGATAAACCGTGCACAAACAAACACACACAGAGCTCTGCACACCCAGGGTGAATAAACAGCGTCAGAAATGAAAACCAAATGTAATGGGGGTAGGGAGAGACCAGGTGCACTTATATTGACCATCAGCACAGTGTGTGAATTTCCTACACGTAACAAAACAGAGTCAGAGCCTTTTGTGTGTGTGAGTCTGTGTACATGAACATGTGTATGACTTAATCCATATCACTCCACAGCCAGCCCTTTTGAAACCAGACACTGAAGCCATAACCACAGTACTGGCACACCACCACCTTTGAGAGGTTTCATGGGAATAGTTTCTGGAGTTCTATATTTCAGAGATCACTGCCATTTTCTCCTCTTTTTCTCCATCTAGACAGAGATTTAGTATATTTGGTATCCACCAGTGTAGGTGCAGATGACTCAGCAGTGTAGGTGATTTGTCTGTGAAGTGGCATTGTGTACAGACAACAGAAGCACATAATATCCAAATGCCTCTCAGAATCAGTTGTAATCTGGTCACTTCCGCATAGTGATGTTACTACACGTGATATAATCTCTTTCATTCGGATTTTCATTCAACTTTTCTATTATTTTCTCTAGTCTTTTGAGCGCTACAAGCTATTTTTGTCGATCCCATTTACTCAAGGTGTCTTCAAACAAAATAAATGTATTGATGAGGTCGTTGTATCTTCGGATAATCTCATGACCTGTCTGATTGATTGATTGGTTTCGTGTTTGTTTCAGTGACGTTACAGCCGCGATCATGATGCTTTGTTTTGAGTCAAGAGACTGTGAGGTAGTTTGAATGACTCTTCTGTAGTTTGGTAAATGCTTTGAAATATGAAGTGTTTTGGGACTCAGCAATTGAGAACGGTAGTGTTGCAAGTGTTGGGATTTGGGACGGAAGCGTCTGAAGCTTGTTTCTGTGAGGATTAGGATCATACGAACTGGGTGAACACCACAACATGTGCGTCTCATTGAAGGATCAAAGAGGAGACACGTGGCTCCTGCTTCCCTCAATCCCTTGAGCCCGCTCCCTCTTTTCCCCCGTCACCTCTCTCCCCTTTTATGTGCTCCCCTCTTTTCAAACTTGTTTCTTTGCTCTTTGTCTTCCGCTGTACGAAGGAGATCCCTCGTCTGTCTAAAATAGTTTGTCTCATTTACAGGACTCACTCTCTCATGCTTCAGGTTTTCTCTCTTTAACCTCCACATAAACAAACTCACATATCTGTAGCATGTTGACTTCCCTATTATCCAGGAGCTCCAACCACACCAGGATCCCTCTTCATGCCCCCTCTGTCCATATGTCGCTACCCTCAATGCCAAGGACTAAGTTTCTGAACCTAAAATGAACAGCCAGAGAAAAAGTTAAAGTTTTTTCATTTTTATTTTATTGGAATGAACCTGCTTTAGATTGTCATAACTCATATAGTATGAATACATAAAATTTACAGTAAAATAGAGATGCCTGTTGATTGTGGAAGCCAAATTTTAGATAATTTATTTGCCAGTATATGTAATCTTTTATTAGTTTATTAGTTATTAGTTTATTAGTTTTTCTCTATCAAGAACCTCTGGTCAATGTCTTTTTGCTTAAGCTTCACAAACTTATTCTAGACCTTTTTCTATTAGACTCTAGTATCTAGATTATTTTTAACAAAATAAAAAGTCACAAACATTTTTAACATCCCTTATATCTGTAAATCTATTTATATATTTCCTAATTTAAGGCTACTCATAATGAACTTACAATGATATTGCTTTAATTTAACCAAAATTGCTAAAATATAGAGTGTTTCGAAAACCTCTGGCAGGAACCACATACTCATTTACTGTCGCTCTGTGTGAGGTATCTTTAATTACAGGTATGTGCTTTATCATTTGTGTGTGTGTGTGTGTGTGTGTGTGTGTGTGTGTGTGTGTGTGTGTGTGTGTGTGTGTGTGTGTGTGTGTGTGTGTGTGTGTGTGTGTGTGTGTGTGTGTGCGTATTATCTTCAAAGGTTAAGAGGACACACAACATGGATGCCCATTACTGGCTGCTTTGTGGAGCTGACCTTAGTATTTAAGTAACATAAGCAGCTAATGACTTCCTTATTTTTACTGTTGGAAAACCTCTTCCAGTCTCTTTTTAGGCTCCTGGTCAGTGAAAGGAAACAAGAAAAACATCCGGTAGTTTTAGCAGATTAACAGGTTGCCACGGGCAACTCTTTATGAGGTGCTACACACTTGCAGTGCTTATTCAGACCTTTCTTTGAGTATCCCTAGTATTTGCTTTTATTGGGTTTTTTTAAATGAAACATTTTGACAAAGACACAGGAAACTAGGTTTCTGCAGCAGGTGGATCACTACACTCTTAGCTTTCCATAAAATGTATGCTCAAAAGAATGAGGTCATGCTCACCTCTAAGGATACTTTTAAGAAACAGAAATTGAAGAGACAGTGAGAGCCAAAATCATTGTATTTGTCTTCAAATAACTATGATGTAAGAATATCTGAGAAGCTGAGGGTGGCAGGCATTATTTCCAGCTAAATTAATTACATTAATTTCCCATAAAAGCTAGACCCTCCAAGGTTAAAATAATGTTTACCCGTGGAAGTGAGCTGTAATTTCAGCCCAAGACAAGCTCCCAAATAGCTCACATACTGTTAACTACTGTACATGTAGACCCGTCAGACTTAATATGACTTTGTTGTATTCTAAGGAAATAAAAGTCAGTGTTTTAAACCTCATTAGTCTGTAAATTAGTGCAGATGCAAATAGAGGGGATGTTGTGTTATTACTGGGTAACTTTAAAATGCAAGGCTAAATTGGATTTTAATGTACATTATGTGCATGTTTGTGTCAGTGCACTGAGAAAGTGCTTGATACTGTTCAAATCCACCCAGAATTTCCATCCCCTTCTTAATTCATTCATTTGAAATGAGTAAATTGGCACTCTTCCTCTTCAGCCATCACTATCTCTCTCTTTGTTTATTGTCCACCATAGAAACATACACCTACTAATGCACAAAGGCAAATGTTCAGCTGTTGTACACCTACAGTATAAACCTCTCTGTCTCCTCATTTTCATTCAACTCTAGCATGCCTTGCTAGTAATCTCCATTGTTTTCCTCAGAGATGATTTCATCATAGCACCTCAGTGTGTGTATGTGCACATGTATTTCTTCAAAACAGTTTGTCACACCAGAAGATAAGTTGACCTGGAACTGTCTGTTTCCTGAGATGCCAGGGGAGAAAAGAGAAATGACTGCTTTTTGTTGGCCAAAAAGCTGCTTGATCAGAGAGTTGATAATATTTTAACCACTGGAGGTCTCTTTCTGCTTTACTGATACAGATTCAGCACCTGCAAAGGGCTAGAAAACTACAATATCTGAAAAGAATAGTTTAATAAAAATAACTAGGACCCAGACTGAAGGTTATTCTCATGTTTCTCAGAGAAGTTTTATGGTGGCTGGTGATCGCACTCACAGTCACTGTGTTGTTTCCTTTTCATGCAGTTAAAAGATAAAGCTGGTGATAGGCTATATTTTTCTTATTGAAAACAAATCACATGAAAAGGCTAAAACAAAAAATGAATTGATGCTACCAACAAGTATTTTCTGTCTGTCCAAAGTCTGTGCCACAGAGCTCATTCGTTGTTCAAAAACTATTAAAAACACAGAATGAGCCACACTGTTGCACTGGGTGACATTTTCCTTCATTACCATGAACACATACTGTAGTTTACTTTGACGCAATCTCACATACACTGTCCACGGGCCATATTACATTATTATTAGACAATTCCTATCTTAAGTCTTAAGACAGGAAGAGTATACGATAGGAGTTTTCCTAGTTTGGTGTTACATAAGCAAATCCTTGCCATCTTTAGGAATCCTATCTTATTTTACGTCATCCTATTATTCATCCTTATCTCAGGTTAGGAAATCCTAAATACTCAATCCAACATCGGTTATCAACTTTTATGTCTGTTACCTGTAGCAACCGATGCTATTTTTCTCATCTCGCCGAGGTAACTTAATTCCAAAACAGACAAGTTAAAGTGTTGGAAAGATCTGTATAAAAATCCAAAGATGTTCTTTTTGGGGTTTTATAACAATGCTAACTCGGAGATAAGAGAGAGAGAGAGCATGCGTTAGATAGATAGCCTGTATATAATACGGAGCGTTTTGTCATCAGGCGACAACACATTGTAAGGGTCTGTCATGAGCCTTTCAATGAATAAGTTCAGCCTGTTGACATTTTGTTGGTTGTGTAAAAGCAATAGAAGAGCAGCAATATGGATGAAACAAGTCAGCTTAGAGTTTATTTAAGATTTAAGTTAGGAAGGTTGTATGATACACTTTTCCAATCATAAGTTAGGAAGTTAGGATAGAACATTGACTTATGGAAATACTCATCTGTAATGGCTTTTTTCCTAAATCAGGTCCTAAATCTAATTATGATGGTTACTAAGCAGTTAAGATCTGCAAGTTAGGGAGTTTCTGTGATACGGCCCCAGTTGCCTGGAAAACTCACTAAAGCACCAAATGTTTTTTAATCCACCACTAAAAATAGTCCTCAACAAAGGCTCTATTTACTTCTATTTACCTATGTTTGCTAAGAGGAGGTCTTCAAGAGGAACCAATGGGCTTGGAGCTGGAGCAACAGGGAGATATAGTCAGAAAGACATGCATTGTTGATTTTGATCTTTTCAGTAGATTTGTTTTTAATAAGAGAAATATAGCACAACATCAGCCTTATCCTTATAAGTGGATGCTCTTGTTTCTCAGGAATGCACAGAAAGACCCCCTTGGGCCCCTGAAGTCTCCGACCACAGAGCAGACAACTGGGTAGTAAAATAACGCCCTCAGTGTCCTTGCCCTTCCACTCCACCTGTTAACCACCACCACAGCAGACTGCCAGCCGCCCTCTTGTGCCGCCTGTCTGTGATATTTCTGTTTGTGAGGAATGTGACATATTTTAGGAGAACCATGGAGGAGGTGGAATGTTTTTAACCTGCTGTGATGTATCAGATCACATTACAAAACATACACTGAGGACATTTGAAAATGTAAAAGTTTAAAATATGGGTCATTCCATGTCAACTCACCTTGGACCTCCCATTTCATGTCACGGATTTTTCTTTCTAGTTTGGCCTTCAGAGCTAAATTTAATAATTTTTGCGATTCTTTGTAAACCTCGCCAATTCTCTGGATTGGGTTGAAATATGTGCTCAACACTCAAAAAAACACAGGCTATTTTGCAATGTGTATTTGTGTAAATAGTTGTTGCTGAATGTTTTACAGTAATCTTTCTTGCAACCTAGTTGTTACTTTGTGTTGTATTAATATAGTTCTGTCACATCTAGCAGTTATTTGGTCATTCAGTATCAAACTTGTTGGTTCTCAGTAGAGCACATACCTCCGCCAAGGATGTCAGATCCAGATTATTATCCAGATTATTATTTTAACTGTACAGGGTCATAGATCTCTAGAATTGTTTTACATCAAGATCCAAACATTATTTCCTAAGAAATTAATGAAAATGTTGAAAAATGTCTCAAAATCAAAGGAAAGTGAAAGAAAATTCCTGGATCCGCCCCTTTAACCAGATCGGCACCAAAATTGAATGGGTTCTTCACTAACCCATGCTCCATCCCTCCACCATGTTTGTTGAGTATTTTTTACATAATCCTGCTGACAAACAAACAAACAAATAAGGGTGGAAAAATGGTGGAAGTAACCATTAAGCAGGTCTGGGCTAATCCCACTTGAAACAGGTTTGAATGGATTATTGCAAAAGGGATTTTAGCATACCCTGAAGTATATTTAAAAGTGCAATCAGAATTAATTTCTTAATTGAGCAGTTCGATGTGAGCTCATGGAGCCCTGCTCTTTTGATAAAAACCAAGAAGAAGCAACCAATCGTCACAAGCCTACACTAATGGAAAACCTGATCTTTCTTGGGAGCAGACAAGGATCTATTGAAGTTGAGAAGTCAATGTTCTGACTTGACAGACGATGCCACAGTTTGTTTGCATTGCTAGCAGTGCTTTTTGGTGAAATACAGCTTTCTTCAGAGGCGGTGTTGTGATCCCTTCAACTTGCATCCCAACAGCAAACTATGGATCATAAATATAGAGAGAGAATCTTTTCTTGTCATTTTTGTTTTAAGACAATAGTGTGAAACATTTTAGGCAGACAGTAAGATGTAGCTCTAAGACCGTGTTTATATAGAATGACAGTTGTGGCCTTTTCCACTCAGCCACATTGGTCATGACATTGTTTTCACTGGGAAAACTACAGCATGAGTGGGCCGGGAAAAAGATATCTTGGCATTGCATAACATCCAAAGACAATATTCCCGGTGCTTTAAAGAAAGCAAACCTCACACAAACGCAGCAGTAGGAATTCCTGTGTGACTCAAAGAAGCTTGAACGGTAAATTTCTGTCGCCGTAAAACACAGTCATAGTTTATAGCTTGATGGTTTGGCATGTCTAAAAGCATATCTCGAAAGCCTGTCAGAGGTTGTTAATCTTTTGCTGTATTTAGGCAAGTTTTCGACTTATTTACAGCTAGCTCTTGTCAGTGTTGGAGATACAGTACCCCAAAACTCTCTAAATATCTCTCTGTTTTTCAGCATCTGTGGAGACAAAAGCCCAGTTTCTTCACTCTGATTGAGCAGTCTGGGATAGCAGTGTCTGTCTTGCATTGCTTCCCAGTTTCCCTGGGAGTCGTGCCAAATGGTGTACCCCCTTCTCTGCCGTATTGCCATTACAAGGAAATTAAGTGTTGTGCATTGATGTTATGCAAAAAGGCCATTCTGCTTAAAAAGACACAGGTTTCATCTCAATACAGTTCGTGTGTGACAGGCATGGACTTAAGTTTTAAGATCTTTGCCATGTGAGCTGTATTGTGCTTTTTCTTGTAAACACTGAAGAATGACTAACTTGAATGAGTTGAAGAAGACAATTTGGGAGCCCTGTTTTTCTTTCTAATCAACAGGCCGGTCCATCTAGAGCCAGACTAAAGCAGGGCCTGGTGAGCAAGCTCTGGCTGCTGACTTAGGAGTCTTGTGCTTGCTGGTGTCTGGGCTATTAATAGAGCTAGCCTGAGAATTTAGACTAAGGTCAGCAATCAGATTCCTGCTCCCAACTAGTGGAAGGGAACAAGGAGGAAAAGTCCCTCCTTGAAATTATGCATTTTTCACATTTCTATTCACGTATGTAAACTTCCACTCATGCAGGGTGTCTGTGCGGTGAGGTAGGGGTATCCACTCCTCCTGCTGCAGATTTCCCTCCAGAAAGTGCCAACTGTTGTGTCCTACTCCCTACATTAGCTCACTGCTTTAAGTTTTTTAATGTGACTCGCACAGTGGAAAGTACCTTATCCATGGGATGCGTCCTCAGCATCTCAGCTACATTGTCTCTTTAATTCATGAGGTGAAACATTTAATGCACTGGAACTGTGCATCAATGTGGCTGGTATTTCAGATTGGGAGAGATATACCCCCAAAATGTCCTCCTTAACTGCTTTAGCATGGATTTGTTTTCAAGAAGTAAGAAAATCAGGGTGATGTAACACGCCTGACTTATTCAAATTGGAAATAAAGGACAATTCTTGAAAAAAAAAGTTAGTTTAGCCCTGTCCCAGTGCTATCACATATCACTGCATACTTGACAAGTCAGCATTGAACTGATGTATAGAACTACACATTTTGAAGATGCAAGCAGAGATCTGTACTATTTTTCCATAATTCTACCCCCCAAAGTAGCAGCTGTCCATTTTACAGTGACAAGGAGGTGTGTTATACTTAGTGAGTAATGCACATACACATCAGATCTTAGACTGTAGTTAGAACATACAGGTATGTTCAGTACGGTGACAGTTTTGATAAAAAAATGCCAAAAATCAACATGTAGCACATTATATTTTATTGTATGCATGACGTTGACAGGTTATGTGAGCAACATATTTTTAGTTTTTATCACAATGCTCATTACATTACAAGCAGTTGTGTAAGAATGCTGTGAACATTTACCCTAATTCCTGTTACCTATTGCAAAATATATATCTGGCAAAAGTCAATTTCTGTCACAATCAATTCAATCACAACGTTATAATTCCACTGGCCATGTGTGACACTAGAGGTTAGATGGCATTTCATTCATTTCACCCCTAATATAGTTGTGGTTTTCTTTACATTACAGACTCGGCTGACTGGATTATTGTTATTAGCACAGCACAGCTGCTGACTGGACGATGGCAGCTTCGTCAGCAATCTGTCCACTCACACAGATAGATAAATAGACAAACAAGCGTCAGTGAACATAAACATAGTCACACACATTTGGAGTTTACAGCTTAACTCAGAGACACACATGCCTGACTATCACACAGTAATTTAAACAAATATCAACACAGAACTGCTTATTCCTCGGTCACAGATGGCCTGCATGAACCCAGTGTAACCCTGGCAGATTAATGTCACTGACTCTCCACCCAGTCAGTACATCGTGACCCAAACAGATTACAATCCACTCAAAATTCTACACTGCAGCAGGGTTAAATACGACAATAGTTCAACATGTTTGACAACATTATCTGTGTGTTTGTTGTCCATAGAATAGTTTAGTGTGTGACTGTATACGGTATCCACAGCGACAGTCATCTACTCTGTTCGTTCTTGAATGTGTCGCTTCAGTCACTTTGTGTAACATAAATCTCCTATTTTTGGTTTATGGAGATTATACTATGAACATCTGGTGGAATGACTTTTTGAGTGCCACACTGAATGCCTCTGCATCAGATGCAGTAACAGAATACTTTCTAAAGAACTGTAAGCCCTTTGCTATGTACAATCAACCTATTTTTATGGTTATCATATCCATATTTAACATTTCTAATTGAGCAGAGTTGAATGAAACACAGGAATGTGAACATTATGACTGTTCTTCATAGGCAAGCTGATCATTTTTGTCCTTTTGGGGTCATGCCTGCAAAGAATAGAGTGGGAGAGCCAAAAAAAAAAAAAAAAAAACAGCCCTCGTGGATATGAGATGTTATTTGATTCTGGGCCTCTCTGCATTGCTCAAAGCTTTTTTCTCTCCTTCTCTTGCTGTCTCTCTGTCACTGTTGTTAATTCCTCCTAACTTGCCCTTCACCCACTTCCTTCTCTCCACATCACTGTCACATTGCACCATGGTGGCTCAGTCGCTACTGTTCCCAGCAGCCATGATGAAGGCTGTTACACAGTGGAGTTCATCACTCCATTCAGCTCAACCCACAGAACAGGCTGTTTCTGACTGCAGCTCCCTTGAACAGGCTTTTTACAGTCCCAGATGAGAGTCTCTGTGCCATTTAGCGTTGTCTCTTTGCCAACTGAAAGACTGCTTATCATCAGCCAGGTTAAACTCACTCTGTCTCCAAACTCTGCACTTATGCCAGGTGTGTGTGTTTCATCTTGGCTGCTGAATAAAAGCACCTAATGGTTAAATGAAAAAGTTTTCCCCCAACCAAGGAAAACTGCACAGACTAAAAGTGGGTAATAGATTGATTTAGCTCGATATTAAAAGAAATCTTGACTGCATAAGAGATTTCTTTTTTTCAGAGCAGATACAAATCTCAATACTAATGTATTAACATGTTCACATCGTATCTATGCATATAATAATACACGAAATCTACTCCTCTGTACACAGCACCTTTCTCATGTAACAATGGCCCAGTTTAGGAATAAGGAGGATTTTGAGATTGTGTTTTTTGCTTGTGACAGTCTTTTCCACAGAAACATGGCAGCGACAGTTATTGACTTACCACTGGCAGGCAAGTAGCACGTAATATAAGGCCAGTTTCTGTCTGACATTTATTGCTCAAGTGTTTTCCCATCTGCAAAAATCCCAATATAAAACTCAGTGTCTCAGTATATTTACTTCTGGTCAAATCAAAATGTTGATGTTAAAAGACAGTATTTCCAAATGAAAAAGTTGGGAACTTTAATGGGTTGCCAGTTGACCAACCACTTAAACTTTTTTTTTTTTTTTTTTAACTTATATTTTTGGGCATTTTTGATAGTACAGTGAGAAAGAGACATGGAAGTCAGGGAGAGAGAGAGGGGGATGACATGCAGCAAAACAAAAAAGTCAAAATACCAACATGAATTAACTCTACAATAATATCTTCATTGTCACAACTTACAGCAGGACTTTAATGAATAATTCTGTTCCATTTGTTGGGCCTATGGATGCTGGGTTAAACATGACACTGTGTGAGACCCTGCATGATGCCTGGTGTCTCATTGAGTCTGTGCCTTTTCCTTTGGACGCTCTTTTGACACCTCCTCTCTTGAGGTGTGAGTGCTGGTGACGCACACCATGTGCTATACATAATTTTATGGTCTTTGATACAAGAATTGTGTAGCACTCCAGAAATCTGCAGCAGTGCTCTTCTCTCAGCTCAGTGTGCACTTGTTCTGCTTTTTCAGTTCATAGATAATTGAACAGCGAAGCTCAATGGGAATGGAGACAGTGAATATTGAAGCAATACTAAAGATACCAAAATTAATATATTTAGCAAAAGAAACAAAGGATCTAGCCTGCTACACTGTGTTTTAGCTAAAAGCCCAGTGACAGGTTTTCGAGGTGCAAACTCTGACACGGCACCATCAAAGGCTGTCAAATTCACCCCTGTTCATCCGTACATGAGGGAGCAGGCTATGCACAACCTATATAAATATTATCATGCCCCACTAAATGTACCCAAACACACTCTAGCCAGGGCAGCAGTTATCTAAACAAACCAGAGGTGACATCCCTCTCCACAGCTTTTAAACCACAGTGGTTAAGCCTAGCTTGTTTCAGAGGTCGGTTGTAGTGATTTCAAGCTAGGGTTTAATATTTGCATTGGCTTTCAATAAACCAAAATGTGTACTGTGGTTGTGAGATGAATTACTTGAGAAGAAAAAGAACTGTCAGCACCCATCTGATGTATAGAGCGCATGAACATCTATTGTATTAAATGAGCTGGGGTCTCTGGGACCCCAAACAGAAGTAATGCATAATTTCCTGTAGCAGACTTTTAAAAACCTGTCATCATTTCAAAAGCAGTTTTTTTTAGAAATGCTCATGAAATTAGCAAAAAGTCATGAAGTTTGATAAAAACAGCTGTGCCTGGTCTTTGATTTCCCAGCTCCCATCTCTTTTTTCCTGAGGTCTGAGTAAGTCTGGTCTACACAAAGCTTCTCCTTCCCCCTTTTTGTCTGACCCTCACACTCAAGCAATTCTCTCCCTTTTCTCCTTTTCCACTATCGCTGCTCCTTTTGCAGTAGCAGCAGCCGTCCAGCCCGGGATGTAGCATGTGTCTGTGTTCAGCACTGCGTTATTAATGTCTGGCTGTAAGACTGTGTAGCTCTGCCGTAGCTGCAGGCGCAAAAGGTTTGTCCGTACAGACCTGGAGCAGCTCGCGGTCGGTGTCTGTCCTCTACTGGGTCGTGTATGTTTGTGTGTGTCTTGGCCATCTGCACAATGGTAAGTGTACCGTGTCCTCTGCATTGTGATGAGAAGTGATAAGCTCAGCTACACGGCACAAGCATTCAGTCACAGAAAATCTCTCCTGGTTTATAATGTGAAGAGGCAGACGCACCAATCATGTTTTCATCAAACTGCCTTTTGTTTTTGACACTGATATTGACAGTCTGATGCTCTGACCAGTTGTTTATCTTTATTTTTCTCAGCACAGAGTCCTCTGAACCTGCCAGGAGTCTTTAATAGGAAAGCTGTGCTTTTGATAATGTGCTAATGACTGAATATCTGGACTCACTCTGTCTGCTATGCATGGCGTGGCATTGATGTTTTTCTTGGTGGCAGTGTTACTGAGGTCAAAGGGATCTACAGTAGTGGGTGCTGGGGCTTCTTCATCTGTGTGGGACTGCTCCTGGCACGCAGACCTTCCTATAGATTCATATATAAAGCAACTGTAAACCAGAGAGGTTAAACAAATATGTGGCAGAGAAATATTTTTCCCATATGAAGGTTGTATCTTGATTGCACATTAGTTAGCACAACGTATGTTTGAGCTGCATGTGCTAAAGTCACTGGCATCACTGATGAGTCATTTGGCAAGGCGTCCCATTTGTGTGTGGGTATTTGTGTTGAGGTTTCCAAGCTTTTTGATGTGTGTTTTTTTTGTGGCTCTTGGTGTGTTTGGGCATCAAGATTAGAGAAGCGGATTACGTCCGGGAGGAGGAGAACAGATGGAAAGAGAAGGAGGAAGAGGACAATTATGTGTAGTTCATGTTGGAGCCCAAGCCAGCCAGGCACTGCCCCAGAAGTCACCACCGCCATCTGTTGAGGGTATACGTAAGTCACAGATTGGCACATATCTGAATCCTTATTAAGAATTAGCAGAAACCATTGACTTTCACCATCATTCTGGTCATGTAAAACAGTCCAAATGTAAATATTAACTTTTGAAACACTGGTGGAGATCTGGCTGAAGGGCAGACCCACTACTTATGAGAGCAGAGACTGATGAGGCCACATGGTGGGAAATCAGCTCTGGTTGTTTTATTCACAGGTGAAGCCCAGATGTAGGAGCCATGTTCCCCGAGCATGGCTTTGCTGGGCCTTATAGCAGTTTTTATCCCCAGAGTGCAGGGAGGTTTTTTTTTTTACCGTCATAGGTCAGTCTGAGACCAGAGAGCCCTCCTGCTTATTATGCTAACAGCTCCATAATCCTGAGCACACAGGGATATCTCATGTGGTGTCTGGGGTGTCAATCAAACGCTCCTGTAGGCTCAATTTGGCGGTTGCTGCTTGTCAATCAGTTATGTTGTCAGGAGAGTAACAGTCTTTGAAGTACAGGATAAACAGCTCAGCCACCAGGGAGATGACCCAAGACGACCCAGGAGTGATGGCAGGGAAACCAAGTCAAACCAAGCTTTGCACTTGACAAATACTGGGTCCAGATATAATGTTATAATCTTGTTAATTTGGGAGAGATGTGTTTGCCTATTGTATATTTATCTCCTTATTCTCCCCGAATTTCATTTATGCAAGTCTACAGACGAAAGGATGTTTGTGTGGTAGGTTCCCAAAATGGTGCTTTCTTTGGAAAGGAGGAAATACAGAGGATTATTCTCTCACATGCTCAAAAATGTAACACTTTAAAATGATTTTTTCACACGAGAATTGCTCCGATACTGATCCTAGTATCTGAAATGCCTCAGATAAATCGGGGTATCCGCGAGTGTGCAAGTCTGTATATTGATCCGATACCATAACATTTATTTTAAATTAAAAAAAAAAAATTTTTTTTTTTTTTTTTTTTTTTTTAAATAAACTTTATAGTTTCACACCTGGATAAAACAGCAGTTTTCCTGGACATGAATTATTTTTCACTACTCTAAAACAGTGGTTACCAGTGGCTGTACAGCACAGGTTCCTGTGTAGGCTACTGGTTTAAAGTGGCAAAGATGAACTGATTTCTGGTAAATAGTGTAACATAAGTAAAACATCAGCAATTTGGCAATATGTTACACTGCAACATCCACTCAGTAAAAACACAACATGCACAGTATGCAAGGCTTTCAGCGTTTAGACAACTAGTGTAGGAATTGTTATTTATTCCTAGATTTTTTTTTTTTTTTGTGACTTGCAGTCAGATTGCATAATAAAAGAAAGATTCTATGGCATCCATGTCTTTTCATGTTTCACAAAGGGTTTAACCTGAGCCATGCCATACAGCAATGATAGCAACTATATCACATCCATACAGGGTTGGCAGTATACAGCTTCTTTGGTCAATACATTACCAAAGAAATTGTCAAACACTGTACTTTGTAAATCCTTCCTTCTCCTATCTTTAAAATCTTGTCCCAAGAGACAGATTACAGATTGTTGTTAATAGAAACACCCTCAGGGTGCCTGTGGTTTGGGAGGACATGGAACAAATGTTGTAAAATCTTATAAACCTTTTTCATGAGGTAGCTTTTAAATGGTAAACTGCGTTAATCCTAATTTTTCTTATTGTTACAGAGCTCTGAGATCAATTGAATTATAATTCTGTCAACAAAAGCATGTTTGCATTTTAAGACATTCAATAAAACTTTGGAAGATGAAGCTTTAATTTCACAGAAAAGGCTGATAATGTTAATTTAGTGGTAAAACTGCAAATGATCTCACAGGCATGTGTTTTGCCTGCAGTGCAAACTTACACTTTAGTCAGTTTTTTTTATGCATATCACACATGATGTAATGAACAGTCAACCTCCAACATTGCCTGCCCTGGAGACTGCCAGCTACAGTTTCTTATTCTACTGTTGCAAAAGAAATTAATCTGAGAATAGTTTAGCTTTGTGTTTGTTTCCACTTGAGTGCCACTTTTTGGTTAAAAAGGAAACCCCGTCCAGACTCTGATGTCATTTCTCTTATTGAATCTGTTCAAGACACAATGACAACACTGTTTCAGCAGGTCTATGGCTCTGACTTTAGACTTCACCCTCTCCAATAGCATTGTGATAAGGCCCAGCAGGAGCCAAAAATCACACAAGGTGGTTTTCTGTTCATGTAATGTGGGAGTTAGACATGCTGGAATTCAGTGCTAAAGAAGTGAGGCCACACAACAACCCACTAACTTCCTTTCACCAGGGCAAAGAGAGTTCACCACTCAGCAGATGTTGGCCTTGTTTTGTCTGCTTTCACCTTTTGTCTCACAGGTGTTGGTTTTTCTGTTATGTATGGTTGCAATGCACCGGTCTAAATAATATTAATATTACCTTTTAAACATAAGACCCCGGTTGTGCAATTTGTTCTGCAGTTTCCTCATGGTTCCACAATGGTTTGTTCAGAGATCTGGGAGTCAGTGAGCTAGCAGACATAATAATTCCTGGTTCTCATTTTGAATAATGGCTGAGAATAAACAGTGTAAGTCATTAAAATGCCCCCGTCTCTGCCAAAAGGTTGGTGGGATAACATGCACTTACTGAGTTCAGGGGAAACCAGATCCTTTGTTGTGGCTTCTGAAGTGTAATTTCAGCGCCTTGTGTGTGCTGATTCTGATAAGCCCTAAATCTGCTTGATATTTTAAATAATTCTTAAGTAATTTAGCCAGGTTACATTATACCATCCATGCCACTGCTAATGATGCATTTCAGACTTCTTAAACTGTTGGAAAAGGTTACAAACAGAACGGTGCAAACACCATAAAACTGAGAATATAGTTCATATGGCCGTAATTGCTCTTATTTTCTGCTCTTTTCCCCCTGATTCTTTGTGTATGTGTTTTGTAAGTCTCTCACAAAAGGAAAAAAATAGCTAAAATGAGACAAATTTTGGGCCAGTTGGAAATCACACTCACTGCAGTCCCAAGCTGGTGTGAATCCATGTGGGTCAGTGAAGACACAGGCTGGACAAGCCGCAGGTGATGGCATGTGACCATATTCAACATATAACTCTGGCAGTCTATCGATGTAGATACCAGCTATCTCCCTCCTAAACTCTTTTAAACCTTTAAGTGACTGTAACATACGGAATGATTAAAATGAATTAAAATGGACAAAGGAATTCCTCGTTTGTAAACTGTAAATGTCCAGTGGAAACCCCCCGTCCAAAGCCATTGTTGCACCATGCCACCTTTTTAAGAGGAAAAAACAAAGTGAGAAAAATGCTTTAGCTCCCTTCCAACAGGAATCTCTCTGTGTCAGATAAAAAGCCTTAATTGAATGGAGGAGGAAGTGTAGGAAGTGTAAGTTCAGCAGATCCAGCGTCTCCTCATTCCTTGCTATTGTGGAACAATATTTATGTTCCTGCAGAGGTGGTGGATATCTGCTTCAGAAGGGCGTCAGCGTCCACTGCATGTTACTGTACTGTTTAGATGTTTCATCCAGTTTCTCAGACAGCTCCAGATTAAATGTACAGTATATCCAATTCATATTTTCTGCATATTTCCTGACTGCTTACAACACAGGTTGTCATTCTTTCCTGGATTTTCCCCCTGAGCGTTCACGTGTAAAAAATCATCCCACTGTAGACGAAGTCACAGGACTGTTCATGCTTAGGGTGAAAATTGTCCTCGTGTTCAGAGCTGATGTGTACAGTATTCACCTACCTGCAGTACAAAACAATGAATAAATGACCGTATTTGCCTGAGTGCCAGGTAATGATGCTCACATTAGAGATAACAACTTGCCAAATGTGCCAGACATAGAACATAAGTCCAGGTTTTGTTTAAGTGCTGGACTTTCAGTAGAATTGTATTGTGATTATGATTACTTCAGGCAAATTATAATTAAAATCTCACAAAATTAGTTGTGAAAGTTTTTGCTCTACACATAATGTGAGTTTTGATTTTTGATGTAATGCATATCAGCGCATAGTTGATCACATACAACACCAATTACATCCTTTTAAATTTGATTTTTCCTATTTGTTCCATATTGACATATACAGAATATATACTGATATGTCATATATAATGATGATTTCAGCCATATCAGCCAGCCCTGTTTTATATTAAATTATTACATGGTTGTGAGCATCTAGACCTTTGGTGATTGCATGTTGAGGTTGTAAACAATTGGCCCCAGCAGATCCTCAGAAAACCACAGGTGTAAATAATAACATTAGCTGGATTCCATTTAGCTGCTTTGGTTCCAGGGCTCTGGCGTTCTGCTTGTTGTATTACTGTCATGGTTTACTGGGACACCTGTACTTGTCCTGCTACTAAAAGTCAAAATGTCTGCTGTTTAAAAGGCCATATGCACATACAGTACTGTGCATGTCACGCAAAGACTTTTATGCACATCTAAAGCAAAGCTGTTTCCAGTCATGAGCAGCAGGTGGCACTGCCCTCCCTGCACTATTTGTCCCATGGGGGACAGTGGCAATGCTTCATCCTCTACAATAAGTAAATGAAATTCTGCGCTTATACAGCCCCATACACGTGACACAAAGTCATGTTTTGTGCAGATCCAGTTAGTAGATCTCCTCGCTGGTTTGTTGGCTTGGTCTTGGACATTTTTGAATACCAGTGTGTGTTGGCTGCTGATCTGTGTGCTGTGGCTTTTATCAGGAAGCTCATTCCAGCCGTTCTGGCCCCGAGCCAGATGACCTTACAATGTAAACAGGGACAAAGGGACATTTTAATTAGGACCAGCAATGTGATCCACAGTACCATAGACAGCACTTTACTCTAGTGTGTGGTGTGTGCTACCGTGTGATGTCTGCATGGATTTGTGTGTGCGCAGTCCAAAGCATAAGTTAGTGTATGTGTCTGCAGTCTGAGATTGTACATCTAAAGCTGCCTTTCCCTTGGGCACTGTCAGCCCTTTCAGACAGTGCATGATAATCACCCATCATCATGATGAGGGCCAGCCAGAGAGGATTAAAGCAGACCCCCAAACACCATCTTTCCTCACAGGAAGTAACGTCTCCTGTCTGGTAGTCTACGTTTTTTCTGCCCACTCTTACTCAGACCAATCCACTGCATGTGTAACATTAAATGGGGGTTTAAGTGAGATTTGCCTGCTGTGTGGTTTGTTAGACTGGCATGTCTGCTGACCTGATACTATTTGTGTTACTCTCTGTCTACTACTTATGGTAGTTATTACCGTTGTATAAATTGGCACACTCGCAGTGAGAGCTATTAAGATTGGGATCATGTTACGTTTAGTTCTTCCTCCCATAGGCAGAAAATGAATTCTCAGCTGAATTCTGCCTCTGTTTTTGCCTTTCCCTCTCTCTCATGTTAAACTAAAATGCTGAAGATGAGATCTTAGCCCAGACACAAGCTGAGCTTTTCAAACTTGATCAGTCTTTGTGCCATAGACAGCGTTGGACTATGATAAGTCACTGGGACTGTCACAGCCTGTTTAATGTAGGAACACACTCATGAGCTCTATGTCACACCCGTTTGGCTTTGTACAAGTCATACAGTATCCCACTTATACTCACTGAGACGTTCACTTCTGTACAAATCTCAAAGCAATAACTTAATCACAAAATCCTAATTCCTTAAGAATGAATGAGTATTATAAGACTTGCAAAGCACAGAGATCCATCGAGATTAATAGAAAAGCTTTGTGCTGTGGCCCACTTGTGTTAGTGTGTGTGTGTGCGTGTGTGTGCGTGCGTGCGTGCATGTGTGTGTTTGAGAGAGAGAGATAGAGAGAGAGAGAGAGAAAGAGAGAGAGGGGATAGAGTTAGTGTGTATAAAATGAAAAGATTAGTTGTAGCATGTAGGCCACAAGTCACGTCAACTCATCACCATGGACACACACAAACACACACGCACACACAGACACACACACACTCACACACACACACACACAAACACACGTTCTTCTTGTGCCACTCTGGCCCTGGTGCTGCCAGCTGGGAGGTCTGTGGATGTGACAGCCATTGTGAGAAGTTGTGTGCATACTGCTGTTGTCGTCCTCTGATGCTCAGACCCCATATCTTTGAATTTTCACCTGATCTGATTTGTTTCTCCATTTTTATTATTCCAGTGTTAGTTAAATTAATTTATTTATGAATCATCAGAGACGTATCTACCCTCTTCATTCATGGACATATGTGTTAGTGATAAAGATATTGTTTTTTGTTTTTTGTGTGTGTGTGTGTGTGTGTGTGTGTGTCTGCGATCATTTGTGTGTTGAGGTCTCAGGTGTGGCTTATAGAAGGGCAGCAGGGCAGATGTTGTCGAGTTCCTACAGAGCAGCACCTCTTCTCAAGTCAGGATGGCTCTGCACGCATGAGCTGCTGCCACTCATTTGCATATCAGCTGCAGACTGGAGAAAAGTCCAGAGCAGGGTGGAGCTATTGAAATACTTCAGATGCAGAGTGACAGAGATCGAAGGTGTACCTGTTTAAAACAAGGTCTTTACAGACTAAGTGGGGGGGGGCATGTGTAGAAAAAACCTGGATGCCATCTGATTGGTGAGGCAAGGAAAATAGGTACGCTTATGTAACGCTGGGTCCTGTGAAACTAAAGAAGTGACACTCCGTCCAAGAAGCTTTCCAAGGCCTTTTCACTGCTTTCTGTCTCTTGTTTCTGCTGTCTGCTGAAACTAAAGGAATACTGCGGGTTGTGAAGGGATAATATGGCGGCAAATTCAGAAATGACCGGTGATACAGAGGTATGAGCTTGTTGCTTTCCTTCTGGCTGACTCTACAATTAAGACTGTGTGTCTGTTTGTGTTACTCGCTCTCTATTTTTGCCTAACCTTCCAACATAGTCATCTGTGGCTGCACGTTTCCGCTGCACATACACAGAGTTGTATGTGCAGTTTAGATTATCCTCATGAAGCCACACACACAAGCTGGACCATTCACATGAATGCATGTGACCAGGCTTTGTGCTCCAATATGATTTTGCACAAGTAATGACAATTTTCTGCTAAGCTACTGAAAGAATTTAGAATATCTGTTTTCCACATGACTGGAGAACACAGTGGAGAGCTTTTCCCTGCTGTCAGTTTGCAAGATGTTAAAACACGCAAGTATTGATTAAGTGCGACAGCTTAATGCATTGAGTGTGGTGTGAGTGTCTGCCTGCATGCAACTTTAGGGTACTGGCCTCTTTTAACTTTCTTTGACTTACATACGTTGGTAAAGCAGACAGAAACGTAACTCTTAATTGTGTTTTATATGTTGGAGTTTTGGACAGGGGTAAATTTGCATGAGCTCTATAGTTATGGGAGTGTGTGTGTGTGTGTGTGTGTGTGGGTGTCTGGGGGGGGGGTCTATTTCTGTCTCTCTCTCTCCCTGTACTGAGCCAGCATCACACAGAGCCCTGCTATAACTATCCAAACAACCACAGCATTCACACAGAGCGCACATGGCTCACTTCACCACCTGCTACTGGCCTCGCCACAAGGGAAAACCTCACTGGTATTCAGACTGTGCGTTCCATAACATTCACTTTTTAAGGAGGAGTAAACATAGAGCATTGTTTCTGGAGTGAATGGCCACATTTATATTAATGCTTTTTCTTGAAAAACTAGAATTCAAGAGGAGCTTAAGATCACCGTGTGTATAAAGTGGTAAAAGCAACCCGTGGTCTTCAACACTTGACCAGCAGTTACAGTTAAGTAAACATTCCTGCCAACAAGGGTGAAGTCTGCCAAGAAAAAATAATTTAGAATTCATTGAATAATGGCGTAGTAATTATTGTAGCTGGATTATAAATGACTCTGTCAAAAGCATTTCCTCTGGAGCTGAAATCTCTTTTCATCATAGAGGGTCAATAACAACATACTGTATGGTTTCTTTATGACTTTTGGTTGCATCTGATTGCATTTCCCATGTCATACAGGGAGTATTTGAAGTGGGCTTTCCCCTGAGAGCTGTGTTTCATGCAACAAATCATCATCCATCAGCGTTGTGGCAGCCAAACCCACTACCATGCTCCAACAGTAACAAAGCAGCTTAGTCAACCACACAACTTGCTTATGTTGAACTGGGTTTCATGTCCTTCAATTGTTTTTCAGGGACTGTACAGGCTACAGATACAGATAGATAGATAGATAGATAGATAGATAGATAGATAGATAGATAGATAGATAGATAGATAGATAGATAGATAGATAGATAGATAGATAGATAGATACTTTATTCATTGAAGATTGTAGTCCCATCATAAAATATGTCTCTCTGAACTCAAGAGGTTATCTTTCTTACAGTGGTCTCCTTGACTGAAGGACTGCAGAGGACATTATTTGTTTTTGTTATTGTGCAGCAACCTGCCATTTGCCTCTCAGAGTGCTTATTAAATTTCATTAAAATGATTGGAAGCATTGGTCTGGACTGTATATGCAATAAACTAATTGTATATGCAATTTGTGGTCAAATTGATGCTTTAGACCCACTTTACTTATTTTACACAACAAACAGGACATTCCAGGCCAACATATCCTCGAGAGAGGGGATCTTAGATTAGGCACAAACTGGAGGTCAGAATGAAAGTCCGTTCAGAGGCATCAACACACAAGTGCATTTTTATCAGTATTGCAGGAAATGCCACAGAAACAGCTATTGACAAAGTAAGATATGATGTCATTACCAAAGGCTTAATGTTCCTGTCCACATACCATTGTTTAATTTCCCCCCTCTCATTTATCTGGCTATGTAGAAACTGTGAATGAATTTTTATGTAATGTGAAGAAGTCTTTAAAGCCAAGTGGGCTTGAGTTGTTCTATTGTATATGAAGGCTTATTAGTAGTAGTTCCTGAGCCTCTGTGTTTTTGAGGCATTTCCCGCCATGTGTCTCACTCAGGGGCCTCAGCTGTGTCATGCCACTATTGGACCTGAACTAGCCTCACTGTGGTTTCACCTGGACGGAGGCTCACTTATTCAGTTTTTTCACTGGAAAGCTCTGAGTGGCATCACTGATGATGAAGTTTACTGATTGATTCAGTATATCACTCATGATGAACTGACCCTTAAGAGGAACTGAAATGTCACTTGGGCCAATTATGGAAATTATAATTGGCTGAGATCTCAGCTGAGACTTGTTCCAGTGGGAGCCTCTGTGTGGTAGTCTAATGAGAAATGTGTGAAATTAATGTCAGAGCCCATTAGGTTTTATTCTAGTTATAGAAGATTGTTTTCACATCATCTAATTAATATTGCATAATGAGGGAACATTTCTGTAAATCCTACAGTTAGGGAAAGAGGTCAGAGTGTTTGGATGCTCTTTCCAAACTTTTTGACTTACCTGCAGGTGTATGTTCTTTTTTTGACAGGAATAATGTTTGGATCTGTTATTGAGCATGGTACAGCTTTTCTGTCCAGTCAGTCATATGTTCATGAGCATATTGATTTATCTGTTACACACACGGTAGCCTGACTTTGGTTTTCTGTTGGCTGTGGTCATGCTACTCAGCTTGAACAGGCTGACATATGAGAAATACCTGCCAATGAGACTTGTCAGAGGGAGCTCTTGCAGATCTCAGTATGTTATTAAAACTGTTGGGCAGGGCACGGACAGAAACAGTTGCCAATATTCAAACATCCTGCATTTAGCACTTTCTTAAGCCATCAGTCTATCCTGCACACTGTACATAATTCAAGTTTCTGGTCATTTTTGAAGAGTCAGACTTCCACCTGGATTGCAGTGGATCTTTGGAAAACTGGAGTCAAGGGAGTGACGCAAAAGAGCAATTGAGTGGGATTAAATTCACGCCAAGGATCAAGTATTATTGCCTCTATGTGACAGCAGAAACTCAGACGGCTTAATAAAGTTAGGATCTGGACTAATGGAAATATTTGCATGTGGAAACAGCACACACAGTAAAATCAGATAAATTCTCTCTTCTTTATTGAACCTCTAAGATTACTTAAGTGTAATAATTCTCCTGTATCGCTTTTCCTGAAGGAGGGAATAGGAAGACAAATGTCAAACCCTGAGCTTTTCATACTTCACACAGCTGTGTTCCAGGAACACCAAGCAGCTCTGATTGGACAGTCTGTCCCACTGAAAAGCATGATGTCATCAAACTCCTCTCCATAACAAACATCTTTGTTCTTGAGCTGTGTTAATCTCTGTTCATCTTGTGCATCTGCTTTCTTGTGAGATTAATTACAGCTCCTCTATGTTTTTCTTCCATCTGACTCAAACTGATTAAATGTAGAGCTCAAGAGTAGAAGTGCAACGATTAGTCAATCAATCACTTTGTAAATCAACAGGAAATTTACTGTCAATTATTTAATTTTAATCGAATAAACATTTTAGTCATTTTTAAGCAAAAATGACAAACAAATGTGAGAATTTGATGCTTCTTCTTGTCATACACGATAATAAGTGAATATGTTATAACAGACGTTTTTTACTATTGTGTGGCATTTTATAGACAAAACAATTAATCAACTAATTGCAAGAATAATCATAAGATTGATTAACAATTAATGAAAATAATCATTAGTTGCAGCCCTAATTAAGAGAATATTTATGTTTGTGGCCATTTGTGCAACCAGGCGGCCATATAGAAAAGAGAGATCCCATTTACAATGACATAGTTTCCCTGTTGTATTCCCTTAAAGTCTTTACAGCTGTAACTGTATTTTTTTTTTTCCCTAATACTTTAATATCAAGAATAATTACATCATGGCCTGATCTGGCCTGGCTAGTTCAGTGGGAGAGGAAAAAGTTGAACCTTGTTCCAGTTTTGACTTTGTCTCTATGTTTTTCAAAGCTGCTTTAGAGTGCTTATTGGAAAGTGAATCTGTTACCTGCACAGAGTAATGCCTGCCTCATCACTTAGATTTAAAGACAGTGTTACCAGATAGTATGTGCGGCTTAGAGAGGAAAACTGTGACCCAGCTCTAAAGCTAGGGTCATGTTCAGGAATGCTTAGGTAAGTGGGTGGACTTCTGACGTTGATGAAAAGCATAGGCACTCCTCATTTGATGAAAACAATGGAGATGTAAATGTAAGTTTTAAGTTTGTAATGCGCACACAAAAAATAAAGGAGGAGAAATATTGTAAGGCAGTGTCATATCTTGTGAGGCTGTTAGAGTCGTGGTGTTTGTCTGTGTGTGTGCGTGTGTCTGGGAGGGGGATGTCTTGAAAAGACAAACACCCTGTAGAGTAGTTCGTTAAAATTTTGGAGCAACTTGCTGCATATATTTGCATATGAATCAGGAAATCTCTTTAATGCTTAATGTGGTATGAGACAGATATGCTGGCATATAAATAGTTTATAATTAATTCACTTATTAACTTAATTAGAGAACTCATTAGCATACCAGGTTATGTTTAATATATTATTTGTAATTATGAGCAGCTCAAGAGGCTCATCTAACAGTTTGGTGGGTACACAGGTTACACAGTTTGTTCTTTTCTGTTATATTACTACTGTACCTGTAGTATTTGCTTTGTTGGAGCATCAGTGTTTCAGTTTTTTGTTGTATGTATGAGCTGAAATGAGTAGTCGTGAAATCCATTAGTCAAATGACACAAAATATTTTCACAACAACTTTGATTTCTTGTTTAAATTATTTTTTCAAAATAAAATGCCACATATTCTGCTATCATGGATTTGAAATGTTTTATTTAAAGTTTTAAGTAGAATCAGCATTTGGAGGCTGTACTTTGTGTTTGGGTCGGTGTGTAGCCTGTGAGCGGTTACGTGTAGCTCATCAATGCTGCTGATCAGTTCCCCGGGGCACTGACTGGCTCGATGGGGCTGAAGGACACTGTGTCCTCTGGGACAGAGACGTATAAATGCTGGAGCCTCTGGTCTCTGCTTCCTGCTGCCTGCTGGAGTGGGCATGAAGAGCAGTTTACACAGAGGCAAGAAGAAGAGACCTTACACTCTGGTAAAAGGTACCACAGGTGAGGCATTGCAAGAGAGGAGGTGAGGCCCTGCATGGAGGGATGGTGAGCATGGTTGTGTTGCAACTTTTATGATCCACTTTTCTGAGGAAGAATTGGTTTGTGCTTTGATGTTGTTTCTGTAATAGTGTGAGTTTTGATTTTACTGAGAGATTACAGCTGATATTGCTAAAAGTCTGTTTTAATGCACCAAAATTTAGGGGGAAAAAGTAAGAAACTGAATGATAAACTTTCGTGTGTTTCTGCTCCAAAGCTGTCAGAGCTTTGCGATCGACTATATATTCTATGTAGGTCATAGGATCCACCATGTGGGACATTGATCTCAGTGCTTTGGTTGTAGCACAGGAAAGCAGGTCACTGTTTTCCTAAACTGTGAAATTATCAATTTCTTCTCTGCCCTGAAGCTCTGAATACAGCATAATTAAAACTGTAGACCATGGATGGAGGGCAAAGAAAACCACGAAGTGATGACAGAAAATATTTTTTTACGATTACGAGAGAAGCTTTTTAACAGTAATAGAAGGATATGAAACTTGCATCAGGTTTCTAGTGGTCTCCAGTAAAGATAACATGTAAGGGAATAAGAGCTAAATGAATTCTCTTTAGACAGACGTTTGTATCAGTGAGTTTTACTTTGTTTTTCAAATGTTCATGAAACTTTGAATGATTCTCTGCATTATGCAGCTAGGCCATTTAGTCTTATCTGCTGGCACTGGCATCGGCTGGAGTGGAGCATTTTGTTGGTGCCTGAATCACTGACTAGGATGGTATCAGAGGAACTAATAACTTTAGGCAGTGCTGTAACGGCAGGAGGCCAGGTTGGACTGCGGAAACAACTGCCCTCAAAATGCCATTATGCATCCGTCAATCATCTTACTGGTTATTCAACAAAGCACTCGTCTTATCTGCTCTGCAATCATACCATTTCCTGTGTGCACATGGTATGTTGTTTCATATGTCCTTGCTTTGCCTTTGTTTAATCATTTAATACTTGTTCAATCTTCCTTCTTGTCTTCATGTGTCTCGCCTGAACACATTCACTCCTCCTGTCATACTGCTCCTGGCTCCTGAACTTCATGCACCTAATTTCCTCATGGTGGACTTTCTGGGGGTCCTTCTCCCTTCTTGCCCCCCCCCCCCCTTTTTTTTTCTTCCTTACCCTCATGAATCTCTCCTCATGCATCCTCCCTTCTGGTTGGAGATTGCAGAGTGCACTATTGCCCCAGTTGCAATGGAGGACAGTGACCATGAGGCTCACTCTTCATCAGATGAGCAGGACTCCTGCCCTGCTTCCCCTAATCACAGCAGGAACCATGATGCTGAACAGGTACTGGTGACACCCACCAAAACTCCTAAACTCTCCATTTTACTCTCCGTCTATAAAACCATGCTACTCTTAACCCTCAGCTCATGTATAGTGCATAAACATAACGTGAGTGCAGAGTCACAGTAAGGCCCTACAGCTGAATTTAAATGGCCTCATTGCTTTCTGAGGGTCACTGCATTATTTATCTTTGTACTCGACTAGCCGGGAGACTTACTGTATGTCTGTGGGACTTGGAGAGCTGTGGTAACTGGAGTATGCACAGCAGCTTACACTTCAGCTGTGTATCCTCTTACAGGAAAAGCTTTACTTTGTTATTTTTTATTTTGACATCTTAGTGTGTATTACGCCTGGAAATCTGGGAATGAAGAATAAAATATGTACCTAATGACTGATATTGTCGTCAAATAACAACCATAAAGACAGTGTTTTGCCTCACATAGGCCCTGCAAAATTTATGAAGTGGTCAGAGATGTAGGAAAAATTGATGGCACATTACTCTCTGCTTCCAGAAATGTAGAATTAAATTTATGCCTAAGTATTAAGGCTCATTGAATATTATTTTCGCAGAAATGCAACAACATACAAACCCACTGAGATAGATGCCTGGTGTTATCGTTCACCATCCTCATTAAAAATGATAGAAAGTGATTAAGCAGTTTTCTTACCTTTTGTCTGTATTTTGTCTTTATCTTGTCCGTCAGACAATGATAGACAAGAAGCATCTTTTCAAATCAATATTTTGCTAAAGTGCAATACTGAGATTATATTTTAACTTTATGTTAGCAAAACAGCATCTTCTCTGACACTTTAAGTGGGCACTTTATTTTTGTCAGACTTCAACATTGTAATTCATTTTGCCTCAGTAATATTTTTTCATTAGTCTGTGTCTCCTCTATAAACTTTAAAACCAAAAATTATTTTCCGTCACTATAAAATGTTACAATCGTTTCTAAAAGTGTGCATTTTCTGCTCCCTGGATCTCTATCCCTTCCTTTCTACATCGTCTCTGTACCTTTCCTCTTCCCTCTACCTATCTTTGCATCTCCACCCTCTATTTTTTTTCCAACATGTTCTCCTCACCGTCTCATCCACCCGCTTCAACCATGACGTCTCTCTAGCATTCAAGCCATTCTGATGACTCAGAGGTGGAGAACATTATGCAAGACTCTCACCACCAAGGAGGGCATGACCATGACCACAAGCCCCACCATCACCATCACCATCATGACCCTGAGCCTCATGATGCAGACAGGGAAGCTGAGGGCGAAGACCACTCCCACACTCCATCTTATTTGCAGCCCCCTGTGGCGGGTAGGGTGCAGTCAGATTCAGGTTCAGACCCCAGTTTGCCGCAGAGCAGAAGTGTGGAGTTTGACTTGCCGCCCCCCATCAGTCCATCCAGGCCCAAGAGCCCCTGGGGTCGATTTGACCCTTACAGCAATAATGAGGTAACACAAGGGGGTCCAGCCAAGAAACCCAGAGGATGAACAGGATCTGTGTAGTTTAGTTCGACTTTCAAGTCAAAGCTGGCTATGTGTTGTTATGTGCTGAACAGTTCATCTTCAGACTGATGGATGCAATTCATAGTATGTGACAGAGCTTGTGCGAGATTGTGCAAAATCTAAAATAATGTTGCTTTATGTAGTTTTCTTTCTTTTAAAGTTGATTTTGCTGATGTTTCTTCTGGTGAAACAGGTTGTATTTGATACTCTGAGATGGTAGCATTGCTTTTTGCTCTTGTTGGGTTGTTGACTTTATTTAGGTGTCTACTTGTGGGAAAGTGAATGGGACAACCAAATTTTTGGAGTTGTTGATAACCGCGTTGAACATTTTTTTTACACAGTCATATGTACATGCTAAGGTGTGTTTTTATCGTTGTCTGCATTTTTAGGACCAGGACAAGGAATATGTTGGTTTTGCAACATTGCCAAACCAGGTGCATCGCAAGTCAGTCAAGAAAGGATTTGACTTCACACTCATGGTGGCAGGTAAATCCTTGTCTGCACATTAGCAGAAATTTGATCCTAAGCCGAGCCTTCAACTTTCAAAAGTGCTAAACACACAGTCCTAACCTGACTCCTTTTGTCTTTGTTGTTCTTTGTTTGAAGGGGAGTCTGGCCTGGGAAAGTCCACTCTGGTCAACAGTCTGTTTCTTACAGATCTTTACAAAGATAGGAAGCTGCTCAATGCTGAAGGTGAGGAAGCTTCAGCTTTTGATACAAATTTTTCCTGTAAATATTTGTTCTACAATATATCGTGGCTCATATTAAAAGCAGTGGTCTGTTTGTGTCTGTCCTCTAGAGCGAATCACACAAACAGTAGAAATCACCAAACACACAGTGGATATAGAAGAGAAAGGTGTTAAACTAAAGCTCACCATTGTGGACACCCCTGGGTTTGGGGATGCTGTGAACAACACTGAATGGTACATGTCAAATATCTTCAATGAATAACATGGCCTCAATCTAAATTAACCTATGAGTACAGCTGTATAACCTCATTTGAACTCTGCTGTAGTTAAAAAAAGTCATGTGCAATAGTGCAGCTGTTGCCTCAGCGACTGAATGTCCCTGTGTATGTTTCTGCTGTAGCTGGAAGTCAGTGGCTGACTACATCGACCAGCAGTTCGAGCAGTACTTCAGGGACGAGAGTGGCCTCAATCGCAAGAACATCCAGGACAACCGCGTACACTGCTGCCTCTATTTCATCTCACCCTTTGGTCATGGGTATGACAAAGCTGTATTGCTCCTCCAGGGATTAGTTAGCCCTCCCTCTCTTTTAATGGGGAAAATTAACCCCTTTACCACAGTATGACATTTTCGGTGCTGGTATTTACATCATAATCAGACTCCAGCTAAGAATGAGGAGAAGCTAATGTTTCCATTACCTTCACTTTCCCTTAAAAAAACATACATCAGAGCTGCTTGCATGTGTATTCACATCCTTTGTCCTAAGAACACACATCAACTTGAGTAATTGAGATTTACTGTAAATATCTAGTGTTTACTTGCAGTGCGTTGAGCCCCATAAATTGTTAATGCAGCGGGCTCTTGCCCCAGAGTAGAGCAGATCGCTGCTGCCTTCAGGTGAATTTACATCTGGTGCAGCGCTTTTCCTCTAATCAAATGTTTGTGCTGAGTGCTGATGTGGTACTTTTCAGCGCATTTATGCACATGCACTGTTCCACATTACTGCGCTCATTAAGCAAGTAATATGCCATAAACCTCGAGTAATGCTGCAGTGCAATTTTCAAAGTCACAGTGATGGAGAAACTGCTCCCTCTGTTGATAAGCCTCAGTGATTACTCATCACATACCACAGTGAGAGGTCACTCAGAGAGCAAACCTCTTCCACCACCGATCAATCATCCAATTTGCCAAAGACATTGCGTTATTGCCTAAAAATTTATGGCAAATCAGTGTCTTCACATTATCAAGATACAATTAGAAATCGAGTCTAAATGAATTCACAGTTGGTTCAAAATGAGGCTAAAAACAAATGTCAAAACGACAAAAAGTCACATCTGGATGACTATCGGGAAAACGTCCAATGACTGTCCATCAGCATTTATGGAATTGTCTATGAACTAAATAAATGGTTGAAAAATATCACCTCATATTAAAAAATTGTTAATTTCTTACATATAGAGAGTATTGTGTATCATTATGTATGTGTTGTGTGTCATCTAGCCTTCGGCCTTTGGATGTGGAATTTATGAAAGCTCTCCATGAGAAGGTTAACATCGTCCCTGTTCTGGCCAAAGCCGACACACTCACCCCGAGTGAGGTGAAGAAAAAGAAAATCAAGGTAAGACAGATCTCAATCAATAAACTGTTGATCTGTACTTGTGTTTCATCCCATTATTGAAACTGCAATTACACAGCAGAGATGCATTTGTTTCTTCATGAAAGAAGTCTTCACACGTGTCATCACTGATCATATTACTCACACTTTTACATTGGAAACATAATTTCACTCTGTACTCTCTCCTGCCTATGTTTCCATGCAGATCAGAGAGGAGATTGAGCAATATGGTATCAAGATATACCAGTTCCCTGACTGTGACTCTGACGAAGACGAGGAATTCAAGCAGCAGGACCTCGAGCTGAAGGTAGAGTCAAAGCACGGGGGGCACAGCATCAAATGAAAACATCTGAAAACTGGATGCTCACACGATAACAAACAACAACAAATGAAAAACAGGATTTCAGTTTTTAGACACAAAACTATGTTATTGTCCTAATCATGTTAATTTGAATTTACAGACCATATAATACATGACCTTGATCGTCACTCCACTACTGACTTCTTCTGACCTTGAGTAGCCTCTGATAAAAGCATTGTGTTAAAAAATGGGAATAAGAGATAGAAAAAATAATGGTAAGGTTTGAAAATGAAGTAAGTCAGTGTTTAATGTTAAAGAGTTGGAGGTTAAAAAAATATCAATTATTACTCCAAATGACATTAAACAGAGATCAGGAAGAAAAGGAAAGATGTTCTAGAGAACAGGACAAAGGCACTGAGGAGGCAAGTGTGGAAAGAAAAAACAAAACGTCATGAACACATCTGCACTGCACCACTCAGTACTGCACCAGTCGACTCATCTACACCCTCCGCTGCCAGATATTTTTGAAACACCTTTTTTAATTTTATGACCCTCTCTGTTCTCCCCAAAAGGAAAGCATTCCCTTTGCAGTAATTGGCAGCAACACAGTAGTGGAGGCCAAAGGGAAAAGGGTGCGGGGCCGTCTGTATCCCTGGGGCATCGTAGAAGGTAAACCCATTCTCCAAGTCCATCGCAAGTTAAGGTTTGATTTGTAGGAAGAGAATATAAAAAAACATTATCAAGATCATTTGTAGCATCTTAAGCCTTTAGAGACACTGCATACGTTTTTGTATAGCTGCTAATGACAATGGCAGTGATTTAGCATTTGGAGTTTTTGAAGAACACTCAATATATTGCTGAAATTGACCTTCACACTGTTGTTTACAGTGGAGAACTCGGCACACTGTGATTTCGTGAAGCTGAGGAACATGCTCGTTCGCACACACATGCAAGATCTCAAGGACGTGACACGGGAGACCCACTACGAGAACTACAGAGCCCAGTGTATCCAGAGCATGACCCGCATGGTCGTGAAGGAACGTAACCGCAAGTATGCTCACACTGAAGCAGAGGACACACATGGAAACACAGAACTACACTCTCTTTTATTTTGGTGGATTTCACACACAGATTTGAAGTGTAGAAGAATTCAATATTAAACGCCAAGATAAAGATAGAGATAATAAAATAATATTTTTGTAGAGAAGGTAGTGATTTTAATTAAACGATAGGTTTTATTTCTTAAACAAGTAATCATTACTTGTTTAATTCACAGCCTTGCATTAATCAGATATTTATCCTTGCTTTTCCATGCATTTAATGGCTAAGGGTTTATCCTATATTTATCCACACAGGCACACACAAGCTCCTGATGTTTTTTGGTGTATTGTGTTAGAGGTTTGTCAACAGCATTAGTTAGACAGACTTCAGCAGCTGATTACACATCACTTGGTGCCTAAAGGCAGATTTTAGTTACCTTACATGTTGTGTGTGCAGATTATAGTTTTGATGCTTGTGATGATTGTGATCAGTAGAGTTTCAGCCTTGAAAATAAATTGAAATAAACATGAAAAATTAAAATCAAAAACTGACTGTAAATATTAAATGTTGAACTCTACACTGTGTATCTCTCTGCAGTAAACTAACCAGGGAGAGTGGTACAGACTTCCCAATCCCCGTGGTGCCTGGAGTGACGGACAGTGAGACAGAAAAGCTCATCCGAGAGAAAGATGAGGAGGTACGGCACGCAGACCATGAACTGGAGTCACACCAGCACCACCATGGTCACAACCACAAGTCTGAACACAGTTTTGACCAGCATGGGCACTCAGACGCTCATCCTAAGCCAGAGACACACTTAGATCAGGCAGAAGATGAAGCTCTCTGAGTGTCTTTAACTCACATATTTTATTTAAATATAATCTTTCTATGATGCACACTCATGTCATGTTTTCTGAAGCTGACAATGAGTAGCCTCAAAAACATGAATTGGTGTAATTATACATTCAAATCTCTTCTCTCCCTGTCCTCCCAAGTCCTCTGGACCTTTGAACTCAGGGTAGGAAAAGAGTTTGCCACAGGAACTTAAAGCATAATTACTTCTATTTTATATGTGCTCCACCTTCTAGCAGCTGTGCACTTAAGGTTACATCCTGGCAACCTCTAATTTTGCACAACACTGAATATGTTGAATATGTTCCTTTATACTCATCATAAAATGAGACCTTTACCCAGGGAGCAGGAGCCAGTGGAGGTTTTAATCCATAGAGGTCATCATATGTAGAACATTGCCAGGTTTTTCAACTTTTGGGCAGTTTCTATAGCCCCAGATTTTACCTTGAGCTGAGAAAAATTATAATCCCACCTTTGAAAGAGTTAGAACTGCTTTTAGCCCTGGGTTAATAAACTTGTTCCATGGTTGGTTCAACACTCCCAGTGCAGTGCAAACACCTAAGGAAAGAATTCAACAATTATTTTCAGTACCCCAGTAATTATATTCATGGTCTAAATAAAAACAGTATGAAATATGATATAATTGTTTCTTTGGCAGAAAAATAAGAAGATTAGGTTTTGGTTAGAAGGAATACTCTTAGGGGAAATGTTATTAGTTGAGATATTATTCCTTTCATGTTCCTAATATTTTAATTCTTCACATACATTATGACCCCAGTCACTGTGATTATTTTCCAGTTAGGTAACTGAAGCAGACATACATCATTGTACATGGTGTTAATGTTTCTTTCAAGTTCTTTCCCTCTTCCCTATTTAAATCATTTATTTTGTCAAATAAAGAGATCATTTGTCCTCAGTTGTTTTTTTTGTTTTATTTGGGGTTTTTCTAACCAATATTACTGAATTATTACTGTAACGTCATACTATCTCAGTCTGTTGGGAATGTGGAAATGGATGTTATAGTCAGCCCATATAATGTACTGCACAAGTACAATCACAGCACAGTACAATCGCTAACAACTGAAACTGACAATCAAATTATTGTGTTGTGTTGCTTAACTTTTGCCAGTTTCCAGCAAATCCACAACAACTATATGAATTTGACTTTTCACAGAAAATAATACAAAATCTGCTAACTGATATGAGTATATTTTAATATCCTGAAATGCAGCTTTTATAATATTAAATATTTTGTAGTGTAGGTGAAGAGGAACCAGAGGTTCCCTGCCATCTGCCAGCACAGGTCACGTGATCTGGAAAGAACAGACTCATCTCCTGAGTGTTATTGATTTGTTGTCTGTGCAGTCATGTGTAAATAATTAGCTTGTATAAAAGACTGCACAGCCTGTTGACATGTTCAGACTTCGTACTGCCAGAAATGTAATAGTGGATGTGTAAAATAATAGATGTGTCACATCAAACTGTGGTACTAACACTCATCTCATCTCTTCTCACAGTTGCGACGGATGCAGGAGATGCTCCAGAGGATCCAGGATCAAATGCACACTCAGAAAGACACATATTAAATCAGTACACCAGTCAAAGGTGTACATGTCTCTCGTTCACTGGGATTAAAAGAAACACACACCCAGGAAACCTTTATTCCTCTCTAGAACATTGACATCCCTACATGTCCACCCAACCACCACTCAACCTCATCAGCAGCACATTACACATGGATCAGGGACCTGCGAGGAGGTAGTAAGATGATCTGACATTTGCAGTTTAATGACTCCCTTTATCCTCTCCAGAATCTCTGACATTAATGGCACCACTGCTGCAAAGCACTCAACCCGCCTCCTCTTCACTGTTCTGTTCTGTTCTGTCAAAAATATTTTAAAAAATGGACAGGTTTGATGTTTGCTTGGATAAATCTGTCTCTAGTTTGAGGGTTAGTTCACATATCTGAACTTTATTTAGCCACATGATCACAGGGTTGTTGTTTTATTTTATTTTTTTACATAAGGTGTTTATGAGGTTTACATCTAAGTACTGGTGACCTGCTCAGATTTTTTATAAGCACGCTTTTCTGGTGCAAGTGTTTATTTTTATTATCCTTATAGGCCAAAATGCATATATACTGTCATAATTTAATTTTCTATATTACACTCATAAACATTTTTTCTACTGTTTTTCATCTTTTACTGAACGTGTTCCTGGTTTTATTTAACTACTCCTTACAACACTGTTCAACATTATGTATGAAAATTTGTTTTATGTAGAGGTTCCTCTTGGTTAATTTGGTCAAATCTTTACACAATGATTTTTTTAATTTAAATTTTGTTTGATTAGTGTCTGCATGTTTATCATAGTTGCCACCTCCGCTGCCTGAGGGCATGGATGTAAGCAGCTCTGCTCAACGTCAGCCAGTCTTAACTCACATTAGAAACCACTGCTTACTGATTTCCATATAAACATTTAAAATAATACAACTTTTTAAATGACGAGAAGACCTTTATTATTTGGAGAATTCCCCAAAGCAGAGTTGTTTCAGAATCACTTCATCTCATACGTGGCTGTATCATGACAGAACCATCAAGAGGTCACATGTGAGAGCTGATGACACCTGTTATGGTCAGAGATGATAAGACAAGACCTTTGTTTTGCATGAACTGAGCTGTCCAAGGGAAGGGTTGCATTAGAGGCCATGCAGTCTATTTATTTTTGCATGTGTTTTATAAAGGTTACTCAGATTGCAGATCAATGTAGTAACCATAAGGTTATTTATGGGCAATGAAAATATGTAGCCTCTCAACTGTCACGGGAAATAAATTGAGATGAGTTGTATTTTTTGGGGGGTTTTTTTGTTTTTTTTTTGTTACAATTTCCTCACTTGAAGGGAACTCATATGTTGGACATGTGCTAACCTTAACGTTTATCTTATAACCAAGGCCAACAATGGCAAACTTAATTGTCCTAAATTTTCCTTTTCAAAGTGTGAGTTTTGTTTTGCATTGATTGGAATAACTTATCAAAGCCAAGAGCAATGATCAGAATTAGTGAATGAACTTGACTCTTTTGCTAATTGTTTTCATGTTGCAAGTACAAACCTTATTTTTTTGGAAACGAGATGACTCTGCTGTGTCATGTGACCTTTGTTTTTAAAAAAAAAAAAAAAAAAAACATTCCTTGAGCTTCTGTCCTAGAGTCAGGTATTTCTTTTTCTTCCTCTTTTCTTAATTTGTTTGTTTTATATTAAATTTGTCTTTTGTTATTCTACTTTTTGGAGTATATTTATGTAATAAATTTATAAATGAAATGCAGATGGAGAGGACAATATGTACAAATTCTAATATTGTAATAAAATATGAATATAATTTCATGTCTCCATCACACATCGGGTTTTGCTTTATTTAGTGAAAACAAAAGAAGAACTGAATGCTATGACTTGATTTTAATAAATGAGTTTTTAAGCTGTCACAAAATTTAATCAACTAATCCTGAATTAGATTTTCATCAGTTCAAACAATGGATTACAGTTGTATGCAAACATCTGGGCACATGTGCAAATTACATTTGTTTGTTTTTTTTTATTAAAGTGAAAAGCTTCAGATTTTTCTTTTCATTCTTCACTGACTGGAGGATATTTGCATCCAGAATTTGCTGATATTTATTGGAGGCATTTCTTTCCTCTATCCATGCAATGTTTCCTGTGTCACTGGCTTCCACAAAACCCAAAAGCAATATATTTCCACCCTCATGCTTAGCACATAGTAACATAGCTTAACAGTTAACAAAGGAGGAATTAGTCAGCACTAACTTACTTGCATGTAATAAAAAAAATTCTGTCTGGGTTCATTTTACTTATAGTATATTTATACCTTAAAAAAATGAACAAAATATGTAATTAGCAATTGTATATTTTGAAGTAAAATTTTGAACTTTTGTGAACGGATTTCTGACTTGAAGGCAGCTGCTTCATCAAAGGCTGATAAATGCCTATAAATAAATGATTAATTAGCTTGTGCGGCCCATTAAACATTTAGGTTAAAATATAGACCCTTCTAGAACTTGTAAAACAAATCTTTATTGTGTGACTAGTTGCTGCCTTTGATGGATTTGACATCTATCTGATGGGATGAAAAGTCAAAACATGACATATTATACTAAGGCATTAAGAAACATCATAGTATAGTAAGGCATAAAAAGTCATACTATAGTGAGTCATAAAAAAGTTATTGTCTAGTAAGGTAAAAACGTCATAGTATAGTAAGGAAAAAATGTTTAAAACGTAAAGCAAAAAATGTCAAACATTTATAATACATAGTATTGTAAGGCATGAAAAAGTAAAAAAAGGTCATAGTATAGTAAGGCATGAAAACATAGTATGGTTTGGAAAAAAGTGTCAAAAAACGTCATAGAATAGTAAGGCATAGAAACGTAGTATGATAACGCGTAAAAACGTCAAAAACATCATAGTATAGTAAGTCATAAAAATGCCAGGAAACGTCATAGTAAACTAAGGCAATAAATCTAAAAAAAAAACTCATAATAAACTAAGGCATATAAACATGTTAATTTAGTCAGGCTAAAAATGTCAAAAAATTTCATAGTATACTATGACATAAAACGTCATAGTATAATAAGACAAAAAAGTCACAAAACGTCATAGTATACTAAGACAAAAAATGTCAAAAAACTACTATAGGAAGACATGAAACCATCAAAAAGTGTCATATGATAATAAGGCTAAAAATGTCATGAAACGTCATAGTATAGTAAGGCATGAAAACGTCAAAAAACGTCATAGTATATTAAGGCATGAAAACGTCAAAAAACGTCATGAATCATAAAACCTCAAAAAATGTCATATTATAGTAAGGGATAAATATGTTAAGGTATAGTAAGGCTTAAAAACCTCAAAAAACGTCATGTAAGGCACAAAAACGTCAAAAAACGCCATGTAAGGCACAAAAACGTCAAAAAACATAACAAGGCAACATTATAGTAAGGCATGAAAACGTCATAGTATAGGAAGGCAAAAAGTATCAAAAGAACGTCATAGTATAGTAAGGCATAAAGATGTAAAAAAAAATGTCATGGTATAGTACGGCATAAAAACGTCATAGTAAATTAGGGCACAATATGTCAAAAAAACATCACAGTATAGTAAGGCAATAAAATGTCAAAAAACATCATAGTATAGTAAGGCAAGAAAAACGTCATAGTACAGTAGGGCAAAAAGTGTCAAAAAACGTCATTGTAAGGCAAAAAATGTCAAAAAAACGTGAAGACAAAAAATGTTAGAAAAGGTCATAGTATAGTAAGGCATAAAAACGTCATAGTATTGTAAGGCCAAAGGTGTCAAAAAACATCACAGTATAGTAAGGCAAAAAAATATAATAAAAACGTCATAGTATAGCACGGCAAAAAATGTCAAAAAAACGTCATAGTATAGTAAGGCAAAATATGTCAAAAAAATACCATAATAAAGTAAGGCATAAATAAGTAATGGTATAGTAAGACAAAAAATGTTAAAAAATGCCATAGCATAATAAGGGATAAATATGTCAAAAGACGTCATAGTGTAGAAAGGCTTAAGAACCTCAAAAAACATCATGTAAGGTGCAAAAACAGGAAAAAAAACATCACAGTATAGTAAGGCATTAATATGTCATAGTATAGTAAGGCAAAAAATGTAAAAGAAAATGTTATAATATAGTAAGTCATAAGAATGTCAAAAAACGTCATAGTATAGGTAGGCAAAATATGTCAAAAAACGTCATAGTATAGAAAGGCAAAAAATGTAAAAAAAAACGTCATGGTATATTAAGGCATAAAAAGTCATAAAATCATCATAGTATGCTAAGGCATAGAACAACAGAATATAATAAATCATAAAAATGCCAAAAAACATCATAGTATGGTAACCCATAAAAATGCCAAAAAACGTCATAGTATAGTATGGCATAAAACGTCAAAAAAACATCATAGTTTATTAAGGCATAAAAAGTCATAAAAACAACATAGTATGCTAAGGCATAGAACAACAGAATATAATAAATCATAAAAATGCCAAAAAACAACATATTATATTGAGGCATAAGATTGACAAAAAACGTCATAGTATAGTATGGCATAAAACGTCAAAAAATCATCATGGTATATTAAGGCATAAAAAGTCATAAAAACAACATAGTATGCTAAGGCATAGAACAACAGAGTATAATAAATCATAAAAATGACAAAAAACGTCATAGTATAGTAACCCATGGAAATGCCAAAAAAACATCATAGTATAGTATGGCATAAAACGTCAAAAAAACATCATCATATATTAAAGCATAAAAAGTCATAAAAACAAGATAGTATGGTAAGGCATAGAACAAATGAGTATAGTAAGTCATAAAAATGCCAAAAATCGTCATAGTATAGTAACCCATAAAATTGACAAAAAACATCATAGTATAGTATGGCATAAAACGTCAAAAAATCATCATGGAATATTAAGGCATAAAAAGTCATTAAAACAACATAGTATGCTAAGGCATAGAACAACAGAGTATAATAAATCATAAAAATGCCAAAAAACGTCATAGTATGGTAACCCATAAAAATGCCAAAAAACAACATAGTATATTGAGGCATAAAATTGACAAAAAACGTCATAGTATAGTAAACCATAAAATTGACAAAAAACGTCATGGTATAGAATGGCAAAGAACGTCAAAAAAACATCATAGTTTAAGGCATAGAACAACAGAATATAATAAATCATAAAAATGCCAAAAAACATCATAGTATGGTAACCCATAAAAGTGCCAAAAAACGTCATACTATACTATGGCATAAAACGTCAAAAAAACATCATCGTATATTAAGGCATAAAAAGTCATAAAAACAACATAGTATGCTAAGGCATAGAACAACAGAGTATAATAAGTCATAAAAATAACAAAAATCGTCATAGTATAGTAACCCATGAAATTGACAAAAAACGTCATAGTATAGTATGGCATAAAACGTCAAAAAAACATCATCGTATATTAAGGCATAAAAAGTCATAAAAACAACATAGTATGCTAAGGCATAGAACAACAGAGTATATTAAGTCATAAAAATGCCAAAAAAACAACATAGTATATTGAGGCATAAGATTGACAAAAAACGTCATAGTATAGTATGGCATAAAACGTCAAAAAATCATCATGGTATATTAAGGCATAAAAAGTCATAAAAACAACATAGTATGCTAAGGCATAGAACAACAGAGTATAATAAATCATAAAAATGACAAAAAACGTCATAGTATAGTAACCCATGGAAATGCCAAAAAACTTCATAGTATAGTATGGCATAAAACGTCAAAAAAACATCATCATATATTAATGCATAAAAAGTCATAAAAACAAGATAGTATGCTAAGGCATAGAACAAATGAGTATAGTAAGTCATAAAAATGCCAAAAATCGTCATAGTATAGTAACCCATAAAATTGACAAAAAACGTCATAGTATAGTATGGCATAAAACGTCAAAAAATCATCATGGTATATTAAGGCATAAAAAGTCATTAAAACAACATAGTATGCTAAGGCATAGAACAACAGAGTATAATAAATCATAAAAATACCAAAAAACGTCATAGTATGGTAACCCATAAAAATGCCAAAAAACAACATAGTATATTGAGGCATAAAATTGACAAAAAACGTCATAGTATAGTAAACCATAAAATTGACAAAAAACGTCATGGTATAGAATGGCAAAGAACGTCAAAAAAACATCATAGTTTAAGGCATAGAACAACAGAATATAATAAATCATAAAAATGCCAAAAAACATCATAGTATGGTAACCCATAAAAATGCCAAAAAACGTCATACTATAGTATGGCATAAAACGTCAAAAAAACATCATCGTATATTAAGGCATAAAAAGTCATAAAAACAACATAGTATGCTAAGGCATAGAACAACAGAGTATAATAAGTCATAAAAATAACAAAAATCGTCATAGTATAGTAACACATAAAATTGACAAAAAACGTCATTGTATAGTATGGCATAAAACGTCAAAAAATCATCATAGTTTATTAAGGCATAAGAAGTCATAAAAACAACATAGTATGCTAAGGCATAGAACAACAGAGTATATTAAGTCATAAAAATGCCAAAAGAACAACATAGTATATTGAGGCATAAAATTGACAAAAAACGTCATAGTATAGTATGGCATAAAACGTCAAAAAATCATCATGGTATATTAAGGCATAAAAAGTCATAAAAACAACATAGTATGCTAAGGCATAGAACAAAAGAATATAATAAATCATAAAAATGCCAAAAAACATCATAGTATGGTAACCCATAAAAATGCCAAAAAACGTCATAGTATAGTATGGCATAAAACGTCAAAAAAAACATCATCGTATATTAAGGCATAAAAAGTCATAAAAACAAGATAGTATGCTAAGGCATAGAACAACAGAGTATATTAAGTCATAAAAATGCCAAAAAACGTCATAGTATAGTATGGCATAAAACGTCAAAAAATTATCATAGTATAGTAAGGCATAAAAAGTCATAAAAACAACATAGTATGCTAAGGCATAGAACAACAGAGTATATTAAGTCATAAAAATGCCAAAAAACAACATAGTATATTGAGGCATAAAATTGACAAAAAATGTCATAGTATAGTATGGCATGAAACGTCAAAAAATCTTCATAGTTTATTAAGGCATAAAAAGTCATAAAAACAACATAGTATGCTAAGGCATAGAACAACAGAGTATATTAAGTCATAAAAATGCCAAAAAACAACATAGTATATTGAGGCATAAAATTGACAAAAAACGTCATAGTATAGTATGGCATAAAACGTCAAAAAATCATCATAGTTTATTAAGGCATAAAAAGTCATAAAAACAACATAGTATGCTAAGGCATAGAACAACAGAGTATGATAAGTCATATAAATGACAAATATCGTCATATTATAGTAACCAATAAAAATGCCAAAAAACGTCATAGTATAGAATGGCATAAAACGTCAAAAAAACATCATAGTTTATTAAGGCATAAAAAGTCATAAAAACAACATATTATGCTAAGGCATAGAACAACAGAGTATATTAAGTCATAAAAATGACAAAAAACAACATATTATATTGAGGCATAAGATTGACAAAAAACGTCATAGTATAGTATGGCATAAAACGTCAAAAAATCATCATGGTATATTAAGGCATAAAAAGTCATAAAAACAACATAGTATGCTAAGGCATAGAACAACAGAGTATAATAAATCATAAAAATGACAAAAAACGTCATAGTATAGTAACCCATGGAAATGCCAAAAAACGTCATAGTATAGTATGGCATAAAACGTCAAAAAAACATCATCATATATTAAGGCATAAAAAGTCATAAAAACAACATAGTATGCTAAGGCATAGAACAACAGAGTATAATAAATCATAAAAATGACAAAAAACGTCATAGTATAGTAACCCATGAAATTGACAAAAAACGTCATAGTATAGTATGGCATAAAACGTCAAAAAAACATCATCCTATATTAAGGCATAAAAAGTCATAAAAACAACATAGTATGCTAAGGCATAGAACAAATGAGTATAGTAAGTCATAAAAATGCCAAAAACATCATAGTATAGTAACCCATAAAATTGACAAAAAACGTCATAGTATAGTATGGCATAAAACGTCAAAAAATTATCATAGTATATTAAGGCATAAAAAGTCAAAAAATCATCATGGTATATTAAGGCATAAAAAGTCATAAAAACAACATAGTATGCTAAGGCATAGAACAACAGAGTATATTAAGTCATAAAAATGCCAAAAAACAACATAGTATATTGAGGCATGAAATTGACAAAAAACGTCATAGTATAGTATGGCATAAAACGTCAAAAAAACATCATAGTTTATTAAGGCATAAAAAGTCATAAAAACAACATAGTCCGCTAGGGCATAGAACAACAGAGTATATTAAGTCATAAAAATGCCAAAAAACATCATAGTATAGTATGGCATAAAACGTCAAAAAATTATCATAGTATATTAAGGCATAACAAGTCATAAAAACAACATAGTATGCTAAGGCATAGAACAAATGAGTATAGTAAGTCATAAAAATGCCAAAAAACATCATAGTATAGTAACCCATAAAATTGACAAAAAACGTCATAGTATAGTATGGCATAAAAGGTCATAAAAATGTCATAGCATGGCAAGGAATCAAATGAAATTTTATTGGAAGGAATAAAACTGACAAAAAACCGTCCTAGTATAGTATGGCATAAAACGTCAGAAAATCATCATGGTATATTAAGGCATAAAAAGTCATAAAAACAACATAGTATGCTAAGGCATAGAACAACAGAGTATAATAAATCATAAAAATTACAAAAAACGTCATAGTATGGTAACCCATAAAAATGCCAAAAAACATCATAGTATAGTATGGCAAAGAACGTCAAAAAAACATCATAGTTTATTAGGGCATAAAAAGTCATAAAAACAACATAGTATGCTAAGGCATAGAACAACAGAGTATATTAAGTCATAAAAATGCCAAAAAACAACATAGTATATTGAGGCATAAAATTGACAAAAAACGTCATAGTATAGTATGGCATAAAACGTCAGAAAATCATCATGGTATATTAAGGCATAAAAAGTCATAAAAACAACATAGTATGCTAAGGCATAGAACAACAGAGTATAATAAATCATAAAAATTACAAAAAACGTCATAGTATGGTAACCCATAAAAATGCCAAAAAACATCATAGTATAGTATGGCATAAAACGTCCAAAAAACATCATAGTTTATTATGGCATAAAAAGTCATATAAACAACATAGTATGCTAAGGCATAGAACAACAGAGTATAATAAGTCATAAAAATGACAAAAATCGTCATATTATAGTAACCAATAAAAATGCCAAAAAACGTCATAGTATAGTATGGCATAAAACGTCAAAAAAACATCATAGTTTATTAAGGCATAAAAACTCATAAAAACAACATAGTATGCTAAGGCATAGAACAACAGAGTATAATAAATCATAAAAATGACAAAAAACGTCATAGTATAGTAACCCATGGAAATGCCAAAAAACGTCATAGTATAGTATGGCATAAAATGTCAAAAAAACATCATCATATATTAAGGCATAAAAAGTCATAAAAACAAGATAGTATGCTAAGGCATAGAACAACAGAGTATAATAAGTCATAAAAATGACAAAAATCGTCATAGTATGGTAACCCATAAAATTGACAAAAAATGTCATAGTATAGTATGGCATAAAACGTCAAAAAATCATCATCATATATTAAGGCATAAAAAGTCATAAAAACAAGATAGTATGCTAAGGCATAGAATAACAGAGTATAATAAGTCATAAAAATGCCAAAAAACGTCATAGTATAGTAAGGCATAAAACGTCAAAAAATTATCATAGTATATTAAGGCATAAAAAGTCAAAAAATCATCATGGTATATTAAGGCATAAAAAGTCATAAAAACAACATAGTATGCTAAGGCATAGAACAAAACAGTATATTAAGTCATAAAAATGCCAAAAAACAACATAGTATATTGAGGCATGAAATTGACATAAAACGTCATAGTATAGTATGGCATACAACGTCAAAAAAACATTATAGTTTATTAAGGCATAAAAAGTCATAAAAACAACATAGTATGCTAGGGCATAGAACAACAGAGTATAATAAATCATAAAAATGACAAAAAACGTCATAGTATAGTATGGCAAAGAACGTCAAAAAAACATCATAGTTTATTAGGGCATAAAAAGTCATAAAAACAACATAGTATGCTAAGGCATAGAACAACAGAGTATATTAAGTCATAAAAATGCCAAAAAACAACATAGTATATTGAGGCATAAAATTGACAAAAAACGTCATAGTATAGTATGGCATAAAACGTCAGAAAATCATCATGGTATATTAAGGCATAAAAAGTCATAAAAACAACATAGTATGCTAAGGCATAGAACAACAGAGTATAATAAATCATAAAAATGACAAAAAACGTCATAGTATGGTAACCCATAAAAATGCCAAAAAACGTCATAGTATAGTATGGCATAAAACGTCCAAAAAACATCATAGTTTATTATGGCATAAAAAGTCATAAAAACAACATAGTATGCTAAGGCATAGAACAACAGAGTATAATAAGTCATAAAAATGACAAAAAACGTCATAGTATAGTAACCCATAAAAATGCCAAAAAACGTCATAGTATAGTATGGCATAAAACGTCAAAAAATCATCATCATATATTAAGGCATAAAAAGTCATAAAAACAAGATAGTATGCTAAGGCATAGAATAACAGAGTATAATAAGTCATAAAAATGCCAAAAAACGTCATAGTATAGTAAGGCATAAAACGTCAAAAAATTATCATAGTATATTAAGGCATAAAAAGTCAAAAAATCATCATGGTATATTAAGGCATAAAAAGTCATAAAAACAACATAGTATGCTAAGGCATAGAACAAAACAGTATATTAAGTCATAAAAATGCCAAAAAACAACATAGTATATTGAGGCATGAAATTGACATAAAACGTCATAGTATAGTATGGCATACAACGTCAAAAAAACATTATAGTTTATTAAGGCATAAAAAGTCATAAAAACAACATAGTATGCTAGGGCATAGAACAACAGAGTATAATAAATCATAAAAATGACAAAAAACGTCATAGTATAGTATGGCAAAGAACGTCAAAAAAACATCATAGTTTATTAGGGCATAAAAAGTCATAAAAACAACATAGTATGCTAAGGCATAGAACAACAGAGTATATTAAGTCATAAAAATGCCAAAAAACAACATAGTATATTGAGGCATAAAATTGACAAAAAACGTCATAGTATAGTATGGCATAAAACGTCAGAAAATCATCATGGTATATTAAGGCATAAAAAGTCATAAAAACAACATAGTATGCTAAGGCATAGAACAACAGAGTATAATAAATCATAAAAATGACAAAAAACGTCATAGTATGGTAACCCATAAAAATGCCAAAAAACGTCATAGTATAGTATGGCATAAAACGTCCAAAAAACATCATAGTTTATTATGGCATAAAAAGTCATAAAAACAACATAGTATGCTAAGGCATAGAACAACAGAGTATAATAAGTCATAAAAATGACAAAAAACGTCATAGTATAGTAACCCATAAAAATGCCAAAAAACGTCATAGTATAGTATGGCATAAAACGTCAAAAAATTATCATAGTATATTAAGGCATAAAAAGTCAAAAAATCATCATGGTATATTAAGGCATAAAAAGTCATAAAAACAACATAGTATGCTAAGGCATAGAACAACAGAGTATATTAAGTCATAAAAATGCCAAAAAACAACATAGTATATTGAGGCATGAAATTGACAAAAAACGTCATAGTATAGTATGGCATAAAACGTCAAAAAAACATCATAGTTTATTAAGGCATAAAAAGTCATAAAAACAACATAGTATGCTAGGGCATAGAACAACAGAGTATATTACGTCATAAAAATGCCAAAAAACATTATAGTATAGTATGGCATAAAACGTCAAAAAATTATCATAGTATATTAAGGCATAACAAGTCATAAGAACAACATAGTATGCTAAGGCATAGTACAAATGAGTATAGTAAGTCATAAAAATGACAAAAAACATCATAGTATGGTAACCCATAAAAATGCCAAAAAACGTCATAGTATAGTATGGCATAAAACGTCAAAAAAACATCATCGTATATTAAGGCATAAAAAGTCATAAAAACAAGATAGTATGCTAAGGCATAGAATAACAGAGTATAATAAGTCATAAAAATGCCAAAAAACGTCATAGTATAGTAAGGCATAAAACGTCAAAAAATTATCATAGTATATTAAGGCATAAAAAGTCAAAAAATCATCATGGTATATTAAGGCATAAAAAGTCATAAAAACAACATAGTATGCTAAGGCATAGAACAACACAGTATATTAAGTCATAAAAATGCCAAAAAACAACATAGTATATTGAGGCATGAAATTGACATAAAACGTCATAGTATAGTATGGCATAAAACGTCAAAAAAACATTATAGTTTATTAAGGCATAAAAAGTCATAAAAACAACATAGTATGCTAGGGCATAGAACAACAGAGTATAATAATCATAAAAATGACAAAAAACGTCATAGTATAGTATGGCAAAGAACGTCAAAAAAACATCATAGTTTATTAGGGCATAAAAAGTCATAAAAACAACATAGTATGCTAAGGCATAGAACAACAGAGTATATTAATTCATAAAAATGTCAAAAAACAACATAGTATATTGAGGCATAAAATTGACAAAAAACGTCATAGTATAGTATGGCATAAAACGTCAAAAAATCATCATGGTATATTAAGGCATAAAAAGTCATAAAAACAACATAGTATGCTAAGGCATAGAACAACAGAGTATAATAAATCATAAAAATGCCAAAAAACGTCATAGTATAGTAAGGCATAAAACGTCAAAAAATTATCATAGTATATTAAGGCATAAAAAGTCAAAAAATCATCATGGTATATTAAGGCATAAAAAGTCATAAAAACAACATAGTATGCTAAGGCATAGAACAACACAGTATATTAAGTCATAAAAATGCAAAAAACAACATAGTATATTGAGGCATGAAATTGACAAAAAACGTCATAGTATAGTATGGCATAAAACGTCAAAAAAACATCATAGTTTATTAAGGCATAAAAAGTCATAAAAACAACATAGTATGCTAGGGCATAGAACAACAGAGTATATTAAGTCATAAAAATGCCAAAAAGCATCATAGTATAGTATGGCATAAAACGTCAAAAAATTATCATAGTATATTAAGGCATAACAAGTCATAAGAACAACATAGTATGCTAAGGCATAGTACAAATGAGTATAGTAAGTCATAAAAATGCCAAAAAACATCATAGTATAGTAACCCATAAAATTGACAAAAAACGTCATAGTATAGTATGGCATAAAACGTCAAAAAATCAACATGGTATATTAAGGCATAAAAAGTCATAAAAACAACATAGTATGCTAAGGCATAGAACAACAGAGTATAATAAATCATAAAAATGACAAAAAACGTCATAGTATGGTAACCCATAAAAATGCCAAAAAACGTCATAGTATGGTATGGCATAAAACGTCCAAAAAACATCATAGTTTATTAGGGCATAAAAAGTCATAAAAACAAGATAGTATGCTAAGGCATAGAACGACAGAGTATAATAAGTCATAAAAATGACAAAAAACGTCATAGTATAGTAACCCATAAAATTGACAAAAAACGTCATGGTATAGAATGGCAAAGAACGTCAAAAAAACATCATAGTTTATTAGGGCATAAAAAGTCATAAAAACAACATAGTATGCTAAGGCATAGAACAACAGAATATAATAAATCATAAAAATGCCAAAAAACATCATAGTATGGTAACCCATAAAAATGCCAAAAAACGTCATAGTATAGTATGGCATAAAACGTCAAAAAAACATCATCGTATATTAAGGCATAAAAAGTCATAAAAACAAGATAGTATGCTAAGGCATAGAATAACAGAGTATAATAAGTCATAAAAATGCCAAAAAACGTCATAGTATAGTATGGCATAAAACGTCAAAAAATTATCATAGTATATTAAGGCATAAAAAGTCAAAAAATCATCATGGTATATTAAGGCATAAAAAGTCATAAAAACAACATAGTATGCTAAGGCATAGAACAACAGAGTATATTAAGTCATAAAAATGCCAAAAAACAACATAGTATATTGAGGCATGAAATTGACAAAAAACGTCATAGTATAGTATGGCATAAAACGTCAAAAAAACATCATAGTTTATTAAGGCATAAAAAGTCATAAAAACAACATAGTATGCTAGGGCATAGAACAACAGAGTATATTAAGTCATAAAAATGCCAAAAAACATCATAGTATAGTATGGCATAAAACGTCAAAAAATTATCATAGTATATTAAGGCATAACAAGTCATAAGAACAACATAGTATGCTAAGGCATAGAACAAATGAGTATAGTAAGTCATAAAAATGCCAAAAAACATCATAGTATAGTAACCCATAAAATTGACAAAAAACGTCATAGTATAGTATGGCATAAAACGTCAAAAAAACATCATCGTATATTAAGGCATAAAAAGTCATAAAAACAAGATAGTATGCTAAGGCATAGAATAACAGAGTATAATAAGTCATAAAAATGCCAAAAAATGTCATAGTATAGTATGGCATAAAACGTCAAAAAATTATCATAGTATATTAAGGCATAAAAAGTCAAAAAATCATCATGGTATATTAAGGCATAAAAAGTCATAAAAACAACATGGTATATTAAGGCATAAAAAGTCATAAAAACAACATAGTATGCTAAGGCATAGAACAAATGAGTATAGTAACCCATAAAATTGACAAAAAACGTCATAGTATAGTATGGCATAAAACGTCAAAAAATCATCATAGTATATTAAGGCATAAAAATCCATAAAAACAACATAGTATGCTAAGGCATAGAACAACAGAGTATATTAAGTCATAAAGATGACAAAAAACAACATATTATATTGAGGCATAAGATTGACAAAAAACGTCATAGTAAAGTATGGCATAAAACGTCAAAAAAACATCATAGTTTATTAAGGCATAAAAAGTCATAAAAACAACATAGTATGCTAAGGCATAGAACAACAGAGTATAATAAGTCATAAAAATGACAAAAAACGTCATAGTATAGTAACCCATAGAAATGCCAAAAAACGTCATAGTTCATTAAAGCATAAAAAGTCATAAAAACAACATAGTATGCTAAGGCATAGAACAACAGAGTATAGTGAGTCAAAAAAATGCCAAAAAACAACATAGTATATTATGGTATAAAATTGACAAAAAACACCATAGTCTAGTAAGGCAAAATATGTAAAAAAAAAAAACGTCATTGTATAGTAAGGCATAAAAATGTCAAAAACATCATAGTATAGCAAGGCATGAAAAACATCATAGTATAGTAGGGCAAAAAGTGTCAAAAAACGTAATAGTCTAGTACGGGTTAAAAATGTCAGTGCTAAGTATGGCAAAAAAAAACAGTATGTTAAGGCATAAAAACGTCATATTATAGTACGGTAAAAAATGTAAAAAAAAACATCACAGTATAGAAAGGCAAAAAATATCATAAAAACGTCATAGTATAGTATGGCAAAATATGTCAAAAATACATAATTGTATAGTAAGGCATAAAAACTTCAAAAACTTCATAGTATAGCAAGGCATTAAAAACATCATAGTATACAAAAAGCGTCAAAAAACGTCATAGTAAGGCAGCAAATGTCAAAAAACATCATAGTATAGTAAGGCATGAAAACGTCATAGTATAGTAAGGCAAAAAATGTAAAAAAAAAAAATGTTATAATATAGTAAGTCATAAAAATGTCAAAAAACGTCATTGTATAGTAAGGCCTAAAAACGTCAAAAACGTCATAGTATAGCAAGGCATGAAAAACGTCATAGTATAGTAGGGCAAAAAGTGTCAAAAAACGTCATAGTAAGGCAAAAAATCTCAAAAAACATCATAGTATAGTAAGGCAAAAAATGTCAAAAAAAACGTCATAGTATAGTAATGGATAAAATCGTCATAGTATTGTAAGGCCAAAGGTGTTGAAAAACATCACAGTATAGTAAGGCAAAAAATATCATAAAAACGTCATAGTATAGCACGGCAAAAAATGTCAGAAAACGTCATAGTATAGTAAGGCAAAAAATGTAAAAAAGCGTCATAGTATAGTAAGGCAAAAAATGTAAAAAAAAAACATCATAGTATAGCAAGGCAAAAAGTGTCAAAAAAACGTCATAGTATAGTAAGGCCAAAGGTGTCAAAAAACATCACAGTATAGTAAGGCAATAAAATTCCAAAAAACATCATAGTATAGTAAGACAAACAATGTTAAAAAATGTCATGGTATAGTAAGGGATAAAAACATCATAGTATAGTAAGGCCAAAGGTGTCAAAAAACATAATATAGAAAGGCAAAAAATGTAAAAAAAAATATCATAGTATAGTAAGGCATAAAAATGTCATAGTAAAGTACTGCAAAAAAATTTTAAAAAATGTCATAGTATAGTAAGGCTAAAAAATTTCAAAAAATGTCATAATATAGTAAATCATAAAGAACGTCATAGTATATTAAGGCATGAAAACGTCATAGTATAGTAAGGCATAAAAACGTCATAGTATAGTACGGGAAAAAAATGTTAACAAATGTAATGGTATAGTAAGGTATAAAATCGTCAAAGTATAGTCAGGCAAAAAATGTTCAAAAATGCCATAATATTGTAAGGCATAAAAACGTCATAGTATAGTAACGCATGAAAACGTCATAGTATAGTAACGCAAAAAGTGCCAAAAAACGTCATAGTATAGTAAGGCAAAATATGTCAAAAAATGTCATAGTATAGCAAGGCATAAAAACGTCAAAAAATGTCGTAAGTAAGGTATAAAAACATCACAGTGTAGTAAGGCATACAAAAGTCTTAGTATAGTAAGGCATAAAAGCTTCAACAAATATATCATATTAAGGCATAAAAAGCCAGACAAACGTCATAATATAGGAAGCCATAAAAAGTCAGAAAAACATCATAGTATATTAAGGTATGTCATAGTATAGTAAGTCATAAGTCTTAGTATAGTTAGATAAAAAAAAAGTCTTAAAAAGGTTACAGTATAATAAGGTATAAAAAGGTATAAAAAGTAATAAAAACGTATTATAGTAAGGCATGAAAATGTCATGATATAATAAGGCATAGTCTCATCGTCCATGGAGAACCACTTTCATGAGAGGGTGATGTACCCTGATTTTGGAGGGCTGGTTGTATCTCTTTTGAAGCCATGTACAGGGAGGTTGGCAACGCTCCCATGGACTTTAAAGTTCTTAATAATATGGGCACCTGTGGTCACAGTAACATCAAGCTGCTTGTAGCCTTCTCTTTTCTTTCACTTGTCCATGTTCATTGTGGTGAACACAATGATGCCGAACAACACAATGAGGACTTTTCTTATCTTAAATAGGCTAAATGACTGATTAAAAGATTGACGAGACATGTGATATTTATTTAAGATAATAGTCTGCTTGAAATGTCACTACAATCCACTTATATATCACCACTTCCCATTTTAGAAGATGGTAGATAAACAAGACTTAAGCTCTTTTCACAACTTTTATTCTATGGTAAACCAAAGGCATGTAAGCATGTGTGCTAATTCAGCAGTCCTGTTGGCTGCTCTATTGATTGTAGACTGTAGTGTTTCTAATATTTAATCTACCATCATTGATGTGAATGGGATTGACAAAATATTACAAACAACTCATCAGTAGTAGTAAAACATTTCTGACTTTGCTCAAACACCAAATATGAATCTTTATTACTTCAATACAAAATAAAAATGCAGACATTTGTAAACATAATACAATTTATTAAGTATCTTTTTTTTTAATAAATTTTTAATTTGACATTTCTCCTGCTTTTTACATGATACAGTTAGATCTAAATGCAGCCCAACATTTACAGGCTATTTACAAATTAAACTTTCTCCATAGGGAAAATACACAAGTATGTTGTTGCTTCTTCAAGTATCTGAATCCCTGTTAACTTTTAAACATTTTGTTTTGCTACAATATGATTTCAAAATGCATTTGTTTAAAATCATTTGCATGAAGTCTGAGAGTGATAGAAGGGTTGCTTTATCTTTTTCATATTGCATCAGAACAAAATACAAAAAAAATTACAGGGTAAATACTTTCCAAAGTGGCCGAATGTGATATAAACATGGGAAGAGGTCTGTCTAGTCATTACCCCTGATGTACAGCACTGTACATGGTCCCAGGAAAAAAAAGCTATTTTATAAAATTTACACTGAACAGAAGACGTTATTCTCCAGATGAAACGAGCAACAGTAAATCTTAAAATACAAAATCATTTTTAAATGTTACACTTTACATACACATGATACTTTAATAAAGTAATCCCATTTACATTAAAAAAAGGGCTAAACTTCTGGTGAGTGTGCTACTGTGTCCTTTCACAGATCAATACATTCAGACTAAATTAGGAGGGCACAGCACGTTGCTGCTCCATCAAGTGCTATGCTAAACTGTAGGTTTGCTGCTCGTTGAGACTAATAGAAATTCATTTTCACAGTGGTAGCTTTGGAAAAGGATGGTCTTGAAAAAAACAAGCATTGATTGGATTTATGTCAGCTGCTGAAATCACTTTGTACCGATCCCATATGGATGATACAGCTTCAATTCTGTGCCAAAAAAAAAATCTTACATTCAACTGCAACTTGTCGAAGTCCGCAGAGCACCACAGATAGCACTACTACGAGTCCTCACTTTCAAAATAATCACTACAATAACACAGCCATGGCATGCATTCACAGCATGCAAACACACATCCTACTACCATTTGCCCTACAAGACAGCATAAAAACACACTTTACTATATATTTTGGACCTTTTTTTTTTAGGTTTTCACATTCAAAATCCCTCAGACCGAGTTTTTATCTCCAACACTTTTAAACACACCACTGTTTGTTGTGATTTACATGAAGGGGTCATCTACATGTAGAAACTGTGATTCTATTTGGCAAAAATGTCTTTAAAAATATTAGCAGCTGTGACAAAAACATAACTTTATCCTTAAACACTAACTTGTGCTCAGTGTATAGTTGCTAGCATGTTTGTAGGACAAATAATAGAGATAAGTAACAGTTTGATTGTCCTTTAATTCGACACTAAAAACCAAACCCTTTTGCTTTAAGTGCTGTTGTCTTGAATAACACACATTAGCATTATGTCATTGGAGGATTTTTTTTCATTGTCTCAGGGATAGAAGTATAACAATAAACCCAAACAGCCAGCAGGTGGAGCTATTGCTGTATATGTCATGACTGAGGGCTGCAGCTCCTGTGCAGGAGGTTTAGTTCAGGCCATGATTTAGCTCAAGCCCTGCCGCATGTGCCTCTGCTAAAGAGGAGGAGCTTCCTTAAATCACATTCCCAATGTGCTGGTTATGGCAGCACTCTGATCTTACACTGTCACAGCTCTCATAACCCCCTGTAGCCTCAATAGTACATGATCTGCTATAGTTAATCCACAGCAGTCAAAGTGAGAAGATGGAGTCTAGCCAACAACACCCACATAAACACAGTCACAGGACGGTCATGGACATTGTACTGGCAGTGCAACATTTCCCTATATGAAGCTGTTTTTGTAAAGCTCATGTGAAAATGACTACTGCTCCTTCATCTGCAATAACAAACGCCAAGTGAGGGTCTAAAAACTGCACATCTGCCCACTCTGCATTGCCACACACACTCAACATGATGACTATCAACCACATGCAGCCTGGCATATCCCAATTTCAGGATCAAGATTTCAGGACACGGCGGTGATACTGACAGAGGTTTGCAGTTTGTTTTAGGAATGTTCCCAGTTACTTTTCAACAGCAATAATGCTTAATGTACTCTGTGGAGCAGCGAGGTGTGCGGCAGCTCTACTGCCCTCGTTGTGGGCTTGTTGATGGCCTGGTCTGAGGCCTGTGATTCTCCCCTGTTGTGGGGTGTCTGCCTGCAGCCTGGTTGTCCTGTTGACAGTGTTCAGGCCAGCTTCAGAGTGCTGATGGGGAAAGAGGGCATGGTCACCATTGTCACAGGGTTGAGCACCGTCTGACCCACCAGTTGTGGATGGTGGGCCACCATTTGGGTGCTCACTGCTGTCTGCTTGCCAATGATGGTGGCAGCTGGCTGGCTAGGTGTAGTGCCGTTCACCTGTGGGTGGGCATGGTTTAATGTGTGGGTGATGTGACCAACCACAGCTGGCTGTGTGACAGCCACTGGTTGAGGATAGAGAGCAGGTAGATGCTGGCTCAAGTGTGCCACTGGGTGCACGGTAATGTGGCCAATAGGCTGAGGGCCGGGGGCTAACTGGACAGAGCTGGTGGTAGTGGAAGGAGCCAGGTGGGTAATGTGTTTGGCACCCCCTCCCTGGATGACATGGTTGACTGCTTGAATGACTGAGGGATGGGACACTGAAGCATGGGCAATAACTGTGGGGTGAAGGCTGGGTGTGGTCACCATCTGTGTCTGGGTGGGGATCAAGGGCTGAGTGGGAGTGGTGGGAGTGCTGGATGTTGTGGCTGTGAGTGTAGATGGAGCTGCAGGCTTGGACACTGGCTGTGGAGGAGTCATTGGCAGCGGCTGCGGGTGGTGCAGACGAGCTTTGTGCTGGATGGAGATGTGTTGGGTGATGAAGGAGGTAGTGGTGGTACCAGGTGTCAGGGTTGGGGTCTGGTTGGGTGTTGAAGTCTTGTGCAGCTCAGGTTTCATGGTTTGAGGCACAGTGGGTAAGGCTGTCTGTGCTCCTGGCGCAGTCTCCTCATCTAGGTCATTGTCCATAATGTCTTCACCTTCTGCAACATCAACAGAGGAATTAACTCAGTATTACCGAATGCAATGTGATTTTGCACCTATATTTAAAAAAAAGTGATATAGTGAAAAGATATAGTCGATGGGACATTTAGCTGGTCAAAACTATTACAAATTTACACAGGATTAACATAACTTTAAATACATTTTTAATATTAACATAGGGGAAGGACTGCAGAAGCCCCTCCCTTACTGTCAGCCTACCAGAGGCAGTGGAGGTCGAGGCCTGGTCCTCTTCAGGCTGCACTGTCTGTCTGAGGACACGGTCGATCTCAATCACATCCATCCACTGGCTCAGATCATTCTTCAGCTCTGCTAATCTCTGCTGCGTGGCTATCTTCTCTCTGGCCAGTCGCTCCATGTCGTGCTCATACTCCTTCTCTTTCCGCTTCAACGTCTGAAAGGAGAAAGTAGAAGATGTTAAAACACTTAAGTCATTGGTTTGTAAAATCATGAACTCAGTGACTTCATGATACTGTGAGCTGCCACTGGTAATGTACACAAGTTAATGGTTTATTAGGTTCACATGTACAGTGTAATGCAATAATCCAATAAAACAGCCCCACAATAAATCATATCTTTGTGAAGCTGTGCTTTTTTGTCTAAGTTACTGGTTTTGCATTATATGTAGAGATGTTTCTACTATTTTGTCCACCCCATTTTTATCAGTGAGGGTATAACGCAATATAGTTGAACATCACCACAAACCTCTAACTGAGTGTATATTTTAATATTGAATTGTAATTTCTGATGAATTACTGTACACACATCACAAATGTTGCAGCTAGTAAAGGTGGACCTGATTTTAACTGGATTTATAGCAGGACTGTTGTATTAGACTGCAATCTGAGTACAAATAATTCTGAAATTGGCCATTCTGTCTGATGTTTTGATACAAATATTTCTGTATTTTTTAAATTCAGTGAACTTTTGAATACAGGGCTTTTAATTGTTATGTGTTTCATACGTTGTCATACTAAAGTAAATGTTCTGAATACTGACTGTACTACCACTGTGATGTTGTGAACAGCAAAACAGCTTTGTGATCTAGATCTTGTTATTGTACTGTATTGATCGTATGCAATATATCCATTACATTGTACTAATAGTCAGTTGGATTATTTGAACAATAACATGACCTACGGGGCTCCACTGTACAAAACAGCCTCATCATCCTCACATAGACAAGTTATCGAAGACAATTAAACATTAATCTTCCATCAGCCGCTAAAGGAAGAGTGAAGTTATTTCATTAATTGCTCTATAAATCATGTTAATTCACTGTAGTTCTGGTGTGTTTACTGTTCAACACCAAGAAACACCTCCAATAAAACCTCAGTATAAGCCTGCATAACACCTGTGCTGTCTTTACAGCTGATTAATCAGTAATATGTCCAACAAGTAAGAATTTAAAAATAAACCTCAGACCAATGCCTGTGTGCAGGGAGCAAAATAACAGAGCTACAGAAACAAGAAGGAAGAAGAGAGGGATGGAGGGAAGGAGGAGGGAGAAGGGGAGGGAAGGAGGAGGTGATGAGTATGGAAAGTAAGAGGTGCTTCCAGGCAGTGGCTCTCTGTGACCCAATTTCCCTTAACTTGTCAGCTGACACAAGGCAAAAGCAAACAAACTGAACTGGACTTCCCTGTACACGGCAATAGGAGGAAAAGTTGATTGTATGAAAACTTGAAAAGTTAAGAATTATGTATACAGACCAATACTCATCACCTAAAACACTCACTATGCAAATAACTTATTTCTAAATAAATGACTGCTGGCTAAGGGGAATACCAATAGGATAAAGTTATGTTGTTAGGCATTAGTGCTTTGAAAATGAACACCTCATATAATTTATTAATCGACAACTTCAGCTTGGTCATACTACCCAACACACTCTCTGGCGTTGAGGATCAGGGAAGTGACACTGTGTGAAATGTGTGACCAGCAACCTGATGACTCAGGATCATAAAGGCCCAAAGCCTGGACTTCCTGTTTGTGTTCATGCCACCGTGTGTATATGCGAGAGTGATAACTCAGTGTGGCTTTAGGCTTATTATATTTAAGTGCGAGCGAGATGTCAGCTTGCATAGTCTGTGCCTGCATCTACAGTACAATATACATGTACATAAATAGCAAAAGGGGACAAAAGGCGGGCCTTGTGTGATTGGGCACCTGTCTGTAGTTCTTATCCAGGATTAGAAATGCATGGGCCAAGCAGTCTGTGCTTGGGCTGGGTCCCACTGGGATGTGTTCACACACAAATACAAACGCAGCGGAAGTCCTGTTCACATTAATTTGGCAGAGGAAATCTATGACAACAAGAACACAATTATCCCAATTAAATCCACATAAACGAGCTGTTCAATCTATTTATCAAGGTGAGGAATGGTACCTGAAATTACAGGCCAATTATGAAATATATTTAGAAGTTTAAATCCAGTATCAGTTAACATTTGATATGTATCCCACATACTATGTTAACTATATGTAAAAGTGAAATTGTTTTCTAAATGACCTCCAACTTAGTTTGGCATTTTGGAATGAAATATCTTGGTATCTCTTGGCCAACATACACATTGATACCAATATATTTGTAATGAGTTAATATCAACCCAGGACATTTATCAGTTTTTGCTCTGCTTTAAATGCTTATTTCCAAATACAGACCAACAGATCAAAATTTTCTTCACTCAGTACTGTTATTACTCAGTGGTCAAGTTAATCACAAATTTGATTTGATTGTCTTTTGAACCATGGTAGTCTAATACTGTAGATATTCACTCAATTTCTAGAGCTTAGTGACCATGACAAATCATATACAATGTGTGCCTGACCACACACATATAAACATCTGGACACAGATGTGTAATTCAGAACCAGCCATCAGCAGTCAGTCAAGAGCTGGGAATATCCGTATTTCAGAACACGTTAACAGCGTCCTTGGTCTCAACACATGATGTACTGAAATGCCCCCATCTTTGGTTGTCATGGAAACTACTGAAAACCTCTTAAGGTTTCCTCGGTAACCTAAAAGACCACGCACACCTTCAAGTGCCAAAGGTGCTATGTAGTTTTCCCTGACAACATGTAATGATTTATTTTAACACTCACAATCTGAATGTAATTATTAACATGCATGGAGGATATATTTTCTGACATACATACTAAGCACCCATCTCAAAAGGATCTTCAGTAGGTCACAATGAGATGGTATAAAGACTGAACAAAATGTGTGACATTTGAACCAGACAGGACTGGCTGCCTCACTTTTACCCTCATGTATTAGCAGGCAGCCATACATGAGTGGCACCACAACTGTGCATGCCACACACTATGACTCATGCAGAGAGAAAATGAAAGAGGGGAGAAATGCTCCACAAACACCAAGGCCCACTGAACTCTCTGTTACAGTGCTGATGGCGGACAGAGCAAACACCAAGCTTGCCTCTTTACAAACAGCAACAGAGATAAACTATGTACACCTGATAACCAAGTCTGTAGCAGATGGATCACACATGACTTCATCACCCTGTTAATCATGTCACCAGGTTGGTAGGACATAATGTGCCAAGTACCTTTGTTTCCTTGCACATGGCTGCACCCCGAGCCTCCGAACTTCCTCCTTCCACAGAGACAAGGCACCATCGCTGCCTTGTTTGTGTGTGAAAATCTAGATCAGTACAAGGACAGGCTGCATTATGTGCAGAGTGTGTTTGTGTGCATGCATGCATGCATGCATGCGAGTGTGTGTGTGTGCGCATAAGGTAAACACTGCTCAAGCGCTGTCACAAGCAATGCGAGTGCTGAGCACATGGCCCCACAGAAAATGGGAAAGGGAGGGCAGCAGATAGCAGGGATTGAAAGAGAGCAATACAAGCTGTACTCACTGACTCACTTTTGCAGCAGTCAGGGACAGACAGCGCAAGACTGGGTTTTCTTAAAGGGCCAGCAGCTCAGGAGGCCACGTTGCGGACATGCTGCTCAACCTGGCTGACTGATCAGGCCTCTGCAAAGAGGTCTTGTGACAGTGTGGTAACCATAAACCCTTGTCTTACTGTTCCTTCAAGCTGGAACAGAGAACTTCACGTGGTATTTGACTTCAACAATAAAAGGCTTGTCTGTGGAAAAAAAATACCCACTTTTGCAAATCATACCTTGTGTGCAAGCTTGTGCTGCTCATAACAGGCCTAATTACCTCATCTTGGCTAAGAACTAAATGATCAATAGTCCAGACCATGCAGTTAAAGAATATTGTTAGACTGATTGACAAAACAAAGTCAACAAATATGACTACAATTAATATAGCTTTGTACTCATGTTGTGAAAAACAACTCAGCTGGAAACAACCTCGCTGAAAACTTGAAATATTGAAGAAAAGAGAACTTGACTGTCGGGGAAGACTGATTATTTTTAATGTTTAAGGCTGACTGAATATGAAAATGTCAAAGCAATAAGTGCAACTATGTTTTAAGGCTAGGCTTCAAAGGAAATATGCAATTATGTGCACAATGAAATGTCAATAGTGCTGGAAATATTAAAATATACACCCCCTCATTCTTCATCTTATTTGTCGTAATTTTCCCCACCAGATGGCACAACACGCTTCAGACTGGCATTTGGTGACAAGCAGTGGAGGAAGAAGTTCAGTCAGCTTTCAGGGGGAAATGAAGCGTGAGCGGAGTAAACCGAGCCTTGTGTTTACTGCTCCATGTTCCCTCCCTGTTGCTGGCAGCTAAGCCTGGTGGTACGGTGAGTCCTGCCTGTTGCAGTGCGGGGCGGGGGCCCAGCACGGGGGGTGACGTCACGCGGCTCAGGCTAGCCATGTGCTTGCTGCTCATGTGGCCTTAAAAGCTCAGAGAGGCAGGAGGGAGGGAGGGGCAGAGGGGGAGTAGACAGGAGGAGCTTTAATGCATCAGGACTTATTTTACAGCTTCAGCTTTCGCAGTGCCACTACAGGTTCAAGGGAACAAATGTACTACATTTAGAGTAAAAACTCAACCCCATGTATAGCTCGATTAGCATCATAACTAAGACACAACCAAGAAGAAGAATCTTTATGCATGCAAGGTTTCTAGTCAGATAGTTGCTGAGTCATTTGCACTTGAACTGAAATGAGGAAGTGTAATTTGATCTGTGTAGCAGTTGGCCGAGATAGTCACTTTCTGTGGGAAACTGCTAAAATTCAGCAACAAAGGCTACTACTACCACTGTACTCATTTCCAAATTAACACTAGATAACAGGCAAGATAAATCAAATGAAATGTGATGCTGATTTGAAACTCTCAACCCAGTGTTGTTGTGTGCAGGCTGCTTTTCTGCAGCTAGCCCAGAGGAGGGCAAGGACGGCTGGGGGAGGGAGAAGGCAGCTTCTGGGAGAGAGGTGTATTCAGGCATGACACGCGTCTGCACCACCCATGTCAAGATGACAGTGTGTGCACGTGTTTTTTTTAGGCTTGCGATCACCAAAAGTTCCCTACCCCTTTTACTCCACCCCTCCAAAACAAAATAACATTAGTGAAAAAAGCCACCTTGTGACGAAGCAGCACATACGAGTAAACTTACAAAAGCAACTAAACTGTTCTGACCTACAATAGATAAGCAGTTATAGCACCTGTCACTAAGAATTTACCTTTAAATCGCTGGAAAGTTGTCTTAGCTCTGATTCAGGAGCTTAGAGTTGTGAGCATGTATCAACTTTGGAAGACACATTAACTACTGTGACTAGCTTTTTGGACGTTTCTGCGGAAAAGGTATCAGTTTTGATTTTTTCCCCCACAGTCTTTTTAAATATATCCCTTGTCCAGCTCAGCTGTTAACATAGGAGAGAAAGGAGGCAGGTCAGTCTGCCAGTCGAACACAACACCCTGAGCACCGTGTTGCTTAATCACACAGAGAGGGGGCAGAGGGAGGGAGATTGGGTGACTAGCTCTGCACCCACGCTGTCCTAGTTTCCCTCTGTATCCACGCGCAGAGAGGAACAACCAGACTGCTGCTTCTTCTTAGAGCATCAAATAAGCAGCACACTGTCCTCTGCAAAATTTACATACGTAAATATGCACCACAGTTATATAACAATAAGGGATATGAACAACCACAGGGTCAAGTCTTCTCAGAGGCCTTAAAAGCTCATAACCAAGCTGGGCTATCAGTATGCACACCAGATATTACTACTCTGTATAACCACATAAAATAACAAAGTAAGTGATTTTTTTTATTACTATACAGGCCTAACATCAAACCCCAATCATAACAAAACAAATGGAAATACAATAAAATATGTTTTATTAGTTTATATTCAATTATAATAAGCACTGTGCATCTGGATCATATAATTCTAATAAATGCAGCACAAATACATACAAACATATGGCAGCCATTCTTAAACTGCAACACCTGATGCCATATTGGGCCCAGGAGTGAGCTAGTGTCTCAAATTTAAACTTGCCACTCTACAGGATGTATCTACAGGAAAACAAAAAAATGATCCACAGTAAACACTATGACGTGCTCAGCAGCACAGGCACAGTCTGAAAGAGTTAAACTAGGCCAGTGGTGGACCTTTGCACCAGCTTTTTACAACGAGGATACTCTCACATTGAGTGTGTGACAAAAAGACATGGCGAGTCATTTGTGGACATGGCAGACATACCCAATTAGAGTCACTTTAAAATGGCACAAACGAGGAAATGTCCGCGGTGACTCAGTAAATAAGGATCTTAAAACAGAGACAGACACCGACAAAAGGCAGGAAATGCTAGAAAAAGCAGAATGGGACTAAAATCAATAGGAAGGCCAAGCAGAAAGAAGCTGGAAATACTATTAGAAACGTTTTAATTCAAATCTCACCCTGACTATTGGTAGTAAATACTTATTAGGGACAGATGATGACTAAATGGTGTATAAGTTAACTCACTATACATAACTTGTACCTTATGTCCCTAAAAATCACTGCACCTTTTACTACAACAATCAGGGGTATTTATGAGGAATGATCGATTAGTTGATTACTAAACAGACTATTTTGATAGTTGATTAATCGTGTCATTTTCTAAAGAAAGAAATACCTACTAATCTGATCCTTGTGGTTTCCTTAGTCTTCTTTGAGAGTAAACTGAAAATCTTGCTTAGACTTTTGGTACGACAAAACTTTCTGATCTGACTGTCTACCTTATCACATTTGTTATGACAGCTTACTACCTTCAATTGAAGCGATACCAGCCTGTCCTCATAACGTTAGTACTGAGGTATTTACCAATAGACAGACTGGTCCAACTTCTCTTGGTAAGCGATTACCAGTGGTCCTTTTACTGCAGCGTCCTGCTTAAAACTGCAAAAATTACAACAGCCTAAACTGGAGGTCTACCTCCAGTGGCACAAGTGTGTACTGAATATAAGCATGTTCTATCCACTGCTTGAGCAGCATATTTTTTTCAGTTACTCAATCACAATAAATATAATCCCAGATTTATTTTTGACACCGTAATAAAACTTCAAAAACAGTTCTCTCTTAGCTGTTTTAAGTCTTACTTGTCTGAAAGAAAGTGTATTTCTAGTAGGGATATCACCAGAACCAATACTTCGGTACCAAATCAATACCATAAAAAAAAAAAAAAAAAAACAACAAACCCTAACCCTTAGTCAAATTATATCCCATCATGGAATTAATTTCCACTGTTACACTGATATTACTCAGCTGTACCTTCCAGTAAAAGCTGATGACACTTCTGAAATTGTCTCAATTTGTCTTGCTTGTCTGCTGTGAAAAGCTGGAAGTCAAAAAATTTCCTGCTCCTAAATTCAGATAAAAATGAGATGCTGGGCCTGACAGAGACAACAGTTTGAACAAGCAACAGTAACTCTTGACTCCTCTGTCACTTCTTAAAGTATGACAGCCAAGATCCTTGGTTTTATGTTTGATCCTATCCTCTCTTCCTTCTCTCCTCCCCATCCTCCCTTTTCACTCAGGTTCTTTTGCTGGACCATTGGCCATCCTGGGATCACTCCCTCTCCTGGCTATTAGTGCCTCATTCAATACGTTTTCGATCTGGATCTTCATCCCAAGTGCCAGCCTCCTCCTTGTCTCTCTCTCCCTGTGTGTATTTGTTTCCTTCTTGTAGACATGTGAGTGATGTGCTCGGTTATGCCTCTTGTTTGTGTAGTCTGCCCTCTTTCCAGGTCTCCATGATGAAGAAGAGGTCATGAGGATGACGTTTTATCTGTTGGCAGCACAAGGATGCTGCTTGTTGACCTCCAGTCATATTCTTCATTAATGTTTACAATCTATAATGCTGTGATCCTGATTGTCCATACTATAAATCCACTATGTGCTCATGACATCTATTGCATGTTTGTATGTCCTGAAAGAGGGGTACCTCCCTTAAAAGATCTTCATGAGGTTTCTTCCATTTTTCCCTTTTTTCCCCATTAAAGGGTTTTTTGGGGAGGTTTTTCCTTGTCCAGCTCAAAGGTCTAAGGACAGAGGGTGTCATAATGCTGTACAGATATTTAAGTCCATTGAGGTAGATTTGTGATTTGGAATATTAGCACTATCTAAATAAAATTGAGCTGGGGCTCCTAAAGCATGGAAGTTCCATTGTTCAGTGAGTGCCAAGAAACCAGTGCAATCAAGTCTTTGCAAGATTCACAAACATCTGATGAATGCATTACACAGGCTTAAGCATATAGTCTGAAGAATATTTGGTGTAAACAAGGATACAATACATCACTAACTAAAGTTTAATGTCTGGTATAGTTGTCTAGCAACATATCTTTGCCAAAGATACAAAAAACACTACATGTGTTGTAAAAGGTCTTGGTGCCAAGAACTTTTACAAACATTAAGACACTTCTGTCCCAGCTAAAACTGTATGACAATAAAAAGAGGGCCAAGTTACCCAGGATAAGTTGCGCCACCTCTCCTCCAAGTAAAAAGGTCAAAGCCATTCATATTACGATGGAAGGTCCTGATATGACCTTATGGTAAAATATTTCATGGTGTTACAACAGTCAGCTCTACCCAACACCTGAATCACTCACATCACTTTACACATTTAGCAGTAAGACCGAAAATCAGACCTCAGACACCAGTGGCTTACCTGAATGTATCTCAGCGCACTTCTCAGCACACTCAGGTTGGAGGTTTTCTTCTCATCAATGTTGGGGATGTTCTTTTTCAGTGTCTCAAAGCACTCCTTCAAGTGTGCTCGTCTGACAAACAAAAGATACAGAGAAGGGACTTGAGACAGCAGAAATGGTGTTAGAGCCACACTAGGCTTTATTTTATTAACAGATGATTACAAAACAAAACCTCCAGCTGATGTTCTAAAAAAAGTAAAAAAAAAAAAAAAAAAAAGAAAATCTAAAAAAAAGATCAAGCATAGCATTTAAATTAAACTGCTACAAACAAACTATGGCCATAGATTCAGAGTAATCTATCGAACAAAAGCCATTGGGGAAAAGTATCATTCAAATATAACAATACAAATATCCTCAGTTCTCTCTTAAGGAGGCCCTGTGGTAGACAGGTTAAACCCACCTGTTTTTCTCAAGCTTGTTATGCACTTCTCTTGTGCCTGCCCTGTAAGAGCACAGATGAGAGCACAGTAAGAATTTGGTTTCCAAAAGGGCAACGTGACAAGAATGATCAAAATCAACCAAAGCAGAGTTTTCTTGCTTTATTTCTAGCAGAAAATATAGTGACAATACTCAGTCAGAGATGTCCAAATTAAAGTAGAATTCATAATCTAGGCTGAATCTATAATGATTCTCTGACATGCTTGTAAATTATACTATAAAAAGGAAAGTCTCAGTTCAGTGGCTAAAAATTATTTGATCAATAATTTTAGTCTTTTAGCAGTGAAATACCAATAATGTAGCTGCTACACAAATGCTAAATAGTTCTTGTGCTTTGAGGTGTTTTAGGGGATATTTTAAAGACTAATATTGATTGACAAAACTTAACCGATCAATTAAAACCAATACTCAGCTGCAGCCCTATTTCGGTTATAATGTAAACAAGTTAATAGGTTTAGGCTTACCCTCCAGGCCTCTTCTTGTTGTCCAGCTGGCGGCCGTCATCAGGAGGACTCCCCCGGCTGTTGGAGCCATTCTGTAGAGGAGGCTGCTGGAGCACAGGCCCAGACTGTGGGAGTAAGGCATGTTGCTGTGGGGGTGACACGATGGAGCCAGGATAGCATTGAACCAGCTGCTGGTGTGTCTGCTGCTGTAGTTTAGTGTTGTTGGTTTGGGTGATGAGCTGTGGATGGATGTGGTTCTGTATTGGCTGCTTGTGGTTGGCGGTCAGCACAGAGGTCGGGTGGTCAGGTTTGGGCTGTGGAGAGTGTGACAGAGCAGTGGCACTTTGCTCCTGGGGGGAGTAAGGGTCTCTCGTGCGTGAGGTCAGTGGAGGAGCAGCTGGAGGGGAGAGCGTGGCAACAGGCAGAGTGGGTGATCCTGTAGGGTTGGGGGTGACCACGGGGATGGGGATGACAGTAATGGGCATGGAGGAGGGAGGCAGAGAGGGTGGTATGGGCATCGGGCGGCACTCAGTATGAAGTTCCTCTGCTTTGGAGACATTGTTGATGTGGATTGTTGAGTTATAGTTCACGTCCGAGTGCCTCTGCCCTGTCAACTGCTCCAGATGAAGCTTTTCCTTTAGTTCATCCTCTGTGGAAGAAATAAGACATGTTAACAGAACACATACACACAGTCTCTTCACTTCAGCTACTATATATCACAGATATATAAATACCCTTTGACAGACAGCCTGACAACCTGCACAAACCAAGGCCTGCTAGCTGCCAAATTAGTCCAGATTTACCTATCATAGTGTAACAGAGTAAAGTGCTCAAGATTTACAGCCACAGACATCTCCACACATGGCAGCAACAGAAAATGTTGATCTTCAAAACCCAAAACTCAGGTAACATGACGTCAGTGGCAGGTTTGTGTTTAACCCGGTGGTAATGTCAAATAAATGATTCAACAAAGATAAGAATAACATCTTACAGCAACAGCAGCGGGTGCTCCAATCTTATGAGATAGTCTGTACCTCCCTATTCATTTTTCTGTGATCACTGTCTGTGGTCTAGTGTTGACCATAAGCATTAGTTGAATTTTATATGGGCAAACAGGGAGAAAACAAAGTCTTTGTGGGGAAAGAAGTACTACTCTTTTACTGGCCCTACTTTGTGACAGGCTTTTGAAAAATTTGGTCTAGCTTAAAGCTCGCTCTAACAAAAGGAGGTTGTTGCTTTAATGGAGGTACATGTTGCTGTAATGTAATCCCAGTCACAGTCCACTGACCAAGTTATGTTAGGGAGGTGGTGTCTGAGCTACATCTCTAACAAAACCTCACACTGAGGGAGCCCTACCACCAACACGTGTCTCACATTTACTTTTGTAAAAAGGTGTCCATAAGCATATTACCTATGTCAAGAACACATGTTGTGAAGAGTAAAGTTAAACACATTTGGGAGGTTGACTATTACTGGAGCTGCAGCATATGGCAGTGAAAAAGAGTTGTAATCAAATAAATAACCTTGTAGTACTATCCATTCACTTTCAAGACACCCCTCCATAATGTATAAATGCAGGAGAAAAGGGCTGTCTTGTTGCTATGCTAGCTCTGATGTTCCACATTAGAGATTTCAGATACAAGTAACTGTCATTAACATCATTATGAAGAAGAGCAGGGTGACTGCAGCATTACACAGTACTCTCTTCACTTCAGATTCACTAACAGTGAATGTACTCTTAATTACATATTAGGAAGTTTGTTAGAAGTCACTGAAAACATGAAGATATCATGATCAGATGTTAAGGATTATAATGAATAGAAACTTGCAAATTAAAAAAAAAATACTACCTTCTCCAAAAAACAAGACACAATGGAAAATATGACTATAAAGATAAATGACACAGGATGACCATCCTCTATGGACAGTGTCATCAGTCTTTGGGTCTCCTCCATAATAATCAACACCTTTCTAAAATGTCTGTAAAGATTCTTAGTCATTTGGGTCATGGTTATCCAAGAGGGGTTGAATCAAGGGCAGCTGGACGTGGTTGTAAACACCTAAAGACACCTCTCATCAAAAGAGGCTTCAGATTATCAGAACTATGTCTAAAATAACTGTATCTTGTTATATAAGAAGCACAAACTGAACAATTTAACCTTCACGAGGGTAGGATTTACTGCAGGACTGTTTATTAGGTGCACCAAATAACCTGGAAACTGATTGTACAATACGATGACAGATGTCTGCCTTTGTAATCAATTATTTGGATCTAAAGCAGGTTAAATATTTCCTCCTTGAAAATTGCACTCATTGTTTTGAAGCTTTGCACAAATCAGTACTTCATATTAATCATTTGGGTTAAACATTTTGTACCAATGTACCAAAATTGTATTTGTCTAAAAGCTAAAGAGTTTAAAGTTCAGGAACATTATCTCTCACTCACTCACACTCACACTCACACACACACACACACACACACACACACACACACACACACACACACACACACACCTTTCACTGAGGGTCGGTCCAAGTGTTACAACAAAAAAGCTCCAGGTATATTTTTCTATATATTCTATATTTTTATATTAAACTATTTGTATGGTATTGCAACTTTCTGAACATTGTCACTGTAAAAAAAATGTGAAAGAGGAAAGAAACATTTCCAGCTCTAAGCAGCTCTGGAGAACATTTCATTGGTATGAATTTGAACAGTCCAGTATGTCACTTTTTGCTGCAGATATGTGTTATGTTTCACTGAGAAATCTTTTCTTCAGAGTAAAAAAAGAAAAAAAAAGAAAAAGAAAATATAAAAAATACAAAAGAACAAGATGTACTAGTTAATGCACTAGCTAGGTTTCATAAGATCTTTAATGCCTTGTAATGAGAGACTGATAAGTTAGTATTGTGGTGCTGACACACACCAGACTGAGGAGTCCTTTCCTGAGAGCAAACCTACGAAACACCTACAAAAACAAGAGGGTTTTCTATAGACATTATATAACTGCAGCAGCACATAGAGAAACACTGGCCTACTTTCCTCTACACAGTGACCTGCTCTACAGTAGCAGAGGGTGGAAGAGGGGAGGGGGAGTGCAGCAAGGCGGGAGGAGCTGGGAGAGGGAAAAAAGCAGGAGTTCTCACTCTGACCTTGTTCTGAGTACCACAAACAAACTATTTCCCCACAAATGTTTGGGAAAATTTCTATACTGACGGTTTAAACACAAGCTAATCTTTACAGAGAGAAAAAACAATGCTTATGCAACATTTGGCACAAGCCTAAACAACATGGGATATTCATTATAATGTACAAGGTGATCCTGTTTACAACAACATGACTGAGCTGCTCTGTTACCTTGTCATTAGCATGGCGGGAGAGCAGTTCACTAAATTCTGTTTTGAGCCAATACTTGATTTTTGTGAGTGGGCTACTGATGTGCACTATTTTCCTAAAGTGCATGATAGAACAAGTGGAGCTATTAACAGCTGCAAAAATGAAAGTAAGTTGTGGATGTTTGTGAAACAGCCACAGGTAATTCTTTGGAAAACATTTTTGCTATCTCTTGGTGCAGTTTAATTGGCAGTCCGATTTCAACTCAATTTTTACTGGTACAAAACTGTAAAGCAGTGGTAAACAGTCTTCCAACAAAAATATTTACATAAAGCTTATTTTTCGCAAATATACTGAAGGTAACAATATAAACTTCATAAACAACCATTGCACATCTAATAATCAATGGCTTGCAACTCAAATATAAACGATTAGCAGTCTAGCAGACAGAGCGTGCCGATAAAAATCTATGGCAACAATAACAGTATTTTCATTAAACCATAAATGATGCCGCTGTTTGAGTTTCGGCAACCCATCAATTACACTAAGTCTTATAGTGCAACATGAAGTAAACATTTGTTTATGACTCATGTTTTTTTTGCCAAATTAGTTCTACAGCATTATAAACTGCTGTTAGCATTTACTAGTCAATAGGAAAAATGGCATGGATATAATCCTAAAACAACCAGTTTTATAAATGTGTTTTATTCTTAAAAGAAATAATGTAATGAAACGTATTGGCCTAAATCTCCACACTGCTTGTGAAACTAAGTCACTGAGCTACAGCGTCTGTTCCTCTTGTTAGTGGAACAAACTAGATTTTGTTTTCAGAGTAGTTTGTTTCACACAAATCAGATATGTAGAGCGGGAAAGTAGGGAGTCATCTTCTTAATAAACAATCTTTGGAAGGGGTTGCCCAGCACGCACGTGGTGAAAGGGGCGGGGTCGCTCCCCCTCCTAAAATGTTAACATGGAGGGGCGTGGTTGAAGGGTACACGTCATCGACAGACATTCAAAGCTCTCCACGAGCGTCTGAAAGGCCAGGGAGTTTGTTTGTTTATTTATATATTTATTTTATTTTACGAGACACAGACAAGCAGACTGGAACATGCAAGTGCACGGTGATATAAAACTACAACACCTAACATCTTTAAGCATCGGGAACGGGGGAATAGTAGGGCAGGGGAAGCCTGAAAGCCAGTCACTTGATCCCCGGCCGACGATGTCAGGTCATTATGTAAAACAAGCTTGGCATCCCACTGCGCCACCGCCCTTTGCCCCCCCATGTTTTGGTTTTTTGGTTTTAAATGTTTCGTAGCAGTGCGTGCAGACGGTGATGAATATACTGATGAGCAAAAACAGAAAGGGAAACGGCCTGACAACTTTACAGTGACGCTGTTGCACATTAACAATCCTGTCTATGCAGCAGGTTTCAATGCAGTAACTCCTGATACTGCAGCGGCCCATGTATGTTTAATAGCTATTTGGGACAGCCGTGATTAAACTTAAACGAAGACAAACCAAAGCAAGAGTTAACGAAACTCAGCAACGCTTCTACACACCAAAACGAATATGAAAGTAAAACTAAAATAGTACTTGTGGTCATGTTTTAATATAAAAAGCAACAAATCGGTGATGTCCATACTGAAATTAGTTCATGATAGTCGCTCATAAATTAACAATAAATAGTTTGTCTTTGGATCGGAAAAAAAAAAATCTTTTACAGACATATTTTGTTGGATTACTGAGCGTGATACGATCAGTATATCCTAATTTACACTATAGGGAAAACATAAACTATAATAAATTGTAATAAAATACCTACTTACCACGTGCTTTCTGTTGTTGCTGGGCTTGCAATTCCAAAAACTTGGCTGCTTCCAGGAGCGTTTCGATGCTCATTTCTGTCCAGTTGGAAAAACGGTGTCTTATTTTTTTTTTTAGAGAAAGGCGATAAAGCAAATGCGATACGTGCCCGGGTAGCACAGGGAGAGGTCCCCAGTCTAAAGCTGGAAAAAAGGGTAACCGGACACCCCCTCAATAGAAACTCTACCACTACGTAGAGGAGTTACAAACAAGATGGCGCTCAAAGTAGTAGGAACAAATAAGGTTTGTGAATCACGCACCGTTTGTAACCGCCCACAGATGACACACTCCCTCCCAGCGATAAAACACGGAGTACGGTTTGGATGGGATTCACCCAGTCATGGGTTGCGAGTCTGAGCCCGTCGCACTCGTAGGAACTGGTGTTAAACTCACCTGGCTTCTGATACTTTATCACAAAAAGTGGTACAAAATGTGGCAAAAGAAGCCGTTAGCAGCCAAACTCTCCCACCCCTGCCTGTCATGTGTCACTTAGCAACCGCCTCAGTTCAGCAGCTAAAATTAACCTACATCATCACAGTACGGTAAGCAACGATTTATAATAACTGTTCGTGGCTTTTTACATAAACTTACATTTTCAACTCACATCCTACTTGTGTCATATTTGTAAGAACCCTGGCATCTAATGACTGCTTGAGGTTTATTCGTGAAATTTCACTCCAACTGCTATTTACCCTCGAATTGGGCTTCAATGTATTGACAATATAACACTTGTTAGCCAGTGACTCCTCAAAGTGGAAATCATATGTGACATAATTTCCTCCATAATTTACAACTAACCATGAATGCAGTAGGCTAAATTTACATCTCATTAATGTACTGTTCGACGGCCAATCAGCGTGAAGAACAACAAGGTATGGCTCTGGCCCACATGGATACAAGCAACGCAGTGTATTGTGCTACATCTCCCGCGTCCAAGCGTCAGAGACAAGCGCATACACAGATTATAATACAGATATATTATATAGAGATACATTAGAAAGGCTCAAAATGGATCCAAATAAAATCCGCGTTGTGAGGGGACATATGCACAGCTGACCCGCATTCTTTGCTATTTGCACTGTGTCCATGACCTTTTTAATCATTTAACTAGTGACTAAAAATGTCAAATTGAGTAAACATTTTGAGGTAGTTATACTTGAAGTACAAATTTCTGCTAATGTAGTTTTTACTAATCCACCACATTTTATTGTACTTCTTACTTTACAGATTGAAAATACAATTGACAATTAAATTAGTTTTAGATAAGACTGTAACACTTCCCACGGGATCCAATATACAGTATTCTGAAATGGGCCATCCTACAAAATGAGTACATTTTCCTTTGGGTACTTAAAGTATGATGCCAATACTTTTATACTTTTAAGTTAAATTTTGAACACGACTTAACAGAATATTTCACACATTGATACTGCTGCTTTTACTTAAGTAATAAATCTTAAGTAATAGTACTTCTTTCAGCACTGCATATAGGGGAGCAAATTAAGACCTTTAATGCGATTAAATAATTAGTTATGTAGCAATAGTTGATTTATTCATGTAATTACCGTTATTACATTTCAGCCATGGCCCAGGAATAGCCAGACTGGTTTATACGGTCAGAGTTTACCTATGAATCAAATTTCCTCTTTATGTGTAAATGTGAGGAAATAACTAATAACTATAACTCATCAGGTGTTTATTTTCTTAAACATTAAAAGTGCATATCATTATCAGTCCCCTATATGACAAAAGAACACAAAGTGGCTGGTTTAATGTTACTCTTGCTCTACTTTTTCCAGTTCTCACACGATTTTCTCACTCACACACACACACACACACACACACACACACACACACACACACACACACACACACACACACACACACACACACAATGGCAAAACCGAGGGACATTTCGTACATCTGCAAATTGTGTTTTTGCCTGACTCCAACAGTGAACGTGCACGTATGCATGGCCCTGGATATTTAGGTCTCCCTTCCTGTTATTCACTCAGCCCTGGTCAGGAAATGTGTCGGCTACAACAGAGTAATAATAGCTACTACAATACTGAAAGTTGTCCAGGCACAGGAAAGGCTGAGGGGCTCCAGGAACATCCTGAATTACATAGCAGTGTAAATTTAAGATGTGCTGACTGCCAAGACAAAGCCATTCACAAATACAATGTCTAAAACACAGCAATCAAAGGATTTAATCTTCATTCAACAGAATTTTGCCTTGTAGAAGAAACACAAACACTGTCCTCTTGTGGCCATTTAAAGGCACTGAAGCATCATCAAAAAACACAACAAATTAAAAAAATACTTGACTGTGCATAAAAGAAACACCATGAAGTGGCAAACATGTTATAAAAATGTACATTTATTCCAAATGTTTTGACAGCTTTGAGGAAAAACACCAGTGTGCAGTATGTACTGCATTAAAAGGTAAACTAACAAGTACAGGAAAATCTGAAATGAATAATGGCAACATGTAATTGTGATTCTCTACTGGAAAAAATTTCCAGTGGCCACAGATGATTCGGCATTTTCCAAACCTCTCAAAAGCTGCATACAAATATACAGAGAAAAATCATTTTAACCGTCCAGAAAGGAACTAATCTCTAAAAATAATGTTTGTGAAATTCACACCCGTTTTTTTTACTTCTGATCATTTAGGACTTTGCGACAGACTTTAAAAGTGTGTTCTTCAGGTAAGTGCACAGTTGGTTCATCAGGTCTTTGTTCTGACCCTCGACCCAGTGCATCTCAACCATCACATCGCTCTCCTCCAGAATCACATTCAACAGACACTTAAACAGGAAGTGTTGGACTGCACCAGGGCTCGGGGGTTGCTTCGAGGGCAGTTCACTTGCTACAGCAAGTATTTCCTTTGGGCCTGTAGACTCCATGTCCACATCTTCACCAGTTACATCTTCTGAGACTTCTTTTTGTTCTCCAGTTGTGTTCTGCGTTACATCATTACTTATGTCATTTGAAGAGGAGCCATTTCCTGTTTCCTCTTCAAGCTGATGTTCATCTAGCTCCTGTGCAGAAGTGGTTTTGTTTTGAGCGTGATCACCTTGGGTCTTGCTGTTTTGTGTGGAAGCAGGTTTGTTTGATTTGGCCGTGGCAGGCACAGCTGAGGCCACAGTGGTTTGAGAGCTGGTTCCTGCACAGTGAGGCGCTCTAGGGAGCTCTCGCAACTGACGCGTCTGTTCACGTCGTCTCTGTCGACCATGGATCCAATTGTTCTCAACAGCTGTCAGAAAGAGACTCTGCTCCTGCTTTTTGCAGGGGACATGTTTGTGCATTACCTGTCATGCAAGAAGACAAACAGACACATTGAGGTGACTTGACAGTGTGTGATCTACCAAGCTGATCAATTACATTTAGTCAGTTAAATGCAGGGAATGAGCAGGATCAAAGACGTGTCGACTCAACTCTATAGCAATGTTATATAGTTATACAACAAAATTCATCCACAGTGCAACTTGGGAATAAACATGGGACATATCAAAGCACTCTTCTTGCTTCAGGTACTAGTGAGCCCTTATCTGATGCCAAAAAATAGCACAGCAAATTATAATACTATGAGACAGGAGGATGTTACAACTTTGCAGAGTTGTCTTACCCTCAGGTCAGTGAGTGTTCTCTCCAGCAGGGCAGTGATGCTGTCCACAGGGCTGCAGGCAGTGCAGCCGATCGCCAAGGCTTTGACCTGGAGCTCCTTGACTCCTGCCTCTGGAAGTGTGAACGACAAGGGTTTCCGGGACTTTTCCAGTTTGCGCTTCTTACTGGGAGGAGACTGAGGGAAAACCAGAGAGAATTAAACAATAATCCATGCAAAGATTATTCTGGATATGTAAAACAGAATGCAAAAGGACACGATTAAAATTAGTTTCCTTATTAAAGGTATATTTTTAATTGAGTAACAGAGCAGCAGGTCAGACAGACAAATCAAAAAGTACATGTGGGTGAGACTTGTAAATGCCATGGATACCTGTGGTATTATAGTCAATGGGATCATTTAGCTAATGTGTAATAGAAATTACAATCAAACACAGTATTACATTCCATCTTGTTTTTAATCAACAGTATTTTTCCTCCTTTTCCCACTTATCTCATACTTTTTATACAACATTGCTGCACATTGTTAGTCTTGCTACTTTTTCTTAATCTGGTCTGTTTTGTTTTTTTATTAGTAGTATTATTTAATAGTCCAAAAACACTATATCCAGAGCAGGGCCACCAGCAGAGGGCAGTCAAGGGTAGTGGTCTGCACACAGTAAAAGCTTTTTAACACATATTTCGCAAATTTTAAAGTCAGTGACAAGACAAAATGTTTTCTTATAACCAACATAATTGATAAGAGGCATCTAAAAGAGACACCTTTAAAAATCTTAAAAGTGAAAATCTAAACCAAAGAATCCATATTCCTCATGTGGTTAAGGACAGTCATCTGTGAAAATTAACTTTTTCTTAAAGCTGTCAGTCTCATATCCAGGAGTTGCATTCCAGTCCAGTTGCAAGAGATGAGTTGCATCTCATACGTCAAAGTATAGATTTTCCTTTAAACCTCCAACTTTTTGACCATCGCTCTCTGAGTGACATGCTACTGCCAATAACTTTAGATCTAATAACAAGCAGGGGATGCACATATTATGGAAACCAGCAATAACGCGTGAAGTTAAAACGTTCCTCGTACCTCTCATTCAGTCTTAACGTGTTCAAATTCTCAACAGCACTCAAACTCATAGCCATTTATATTGTATCACTTTGTTGTTACATTTACAGTAGCTACAATCCATAATTGTTTTATTATCTTATGAGATATAAAGCAAATGATAAAACACAGTAGTATATATGAGATAAACTTGCAAAAACGTAGCAAAATATATGCAGTTTTTTGAACCATTAAGTCTTCAGTTTTAGTGTGGCCCTGTACGGCTCGCTCTCCTTCAAAAAACTGAAAAAGTCTCTGCACCTGAATGTGTCACAGGAGGAGAACTTGAATAAAAATGAGAGAAGTCCTGCATGCTGCTTCCCTGTTACTGCTGGAATATCCATTAAATTTACAACATTTGGGTCTGTTCAACCTTCATCAGGTATGTGGGCAAACATGACAACAAGCCCATATGAACACAAAGAAGCTGTCTCAGTTATCCAGTCAGAGGACCACAGACACTAGTTCAACTTGAGCAAACATGCGCAGACATTGCCATCCTGTTACTTACCTGGATGGTGTGGGGTTTTTTTCTCATTATTTTGTTTCTACTATATATATGTAATCTACTGTATAACAAAGGCTTAAAATACTGTTCTAGTGTTAATCAAAGAAAGCACAGTAACACCCCTTGTTCTGGCTTGTGTTCATACATTGTTCCAAGGTGTTAGTCACACCAGCGAACAGCCTAAATCAAATTCTTTTTTTTTTTTTTTTAAAGTGTTTGTAGCAGTTCGTCACAGAGTGAAACCAGATAGAAACAAGCAGTGTATAGCTCCTACAAAATGAGCTGAATCAATTGTATCAGTATTGGTGTTAGTGTTGGATTTTTATTTTGATGTACTGCCAGCAGTGGTGGACTGACTCTCAGCCATTCTGCAAAGAGTTTGTTGATGTCTGTAGTTATGTTAAAAACTTATCCATCACTCAGTACCGTCAGGGAGGTGTCTGATCAGTAACAAATCTCTTCTGCAGCATGACAACTAGTCCAAACATACTGCCAGAGGCATAAGGAACTATCTTCAGAGACAAGAAACCAAGAAGTCCTGCAACAGATGGGTTGGCCCCCACAGAGCCCTGATGTCAACATCCTGGAGTCAGTCTTGGATTACATGGAGAAATGGAAGACACTGAGACAGACTAAATCCACAGGAACTGTGGCAAATTGCTATTGCCATCACCATAGTAGACTATGTATGATAAGCTTTTGTTTCTTTTTCAAATATTTTCTGTCTTTCTCTTAAGCTCTAAAAATGTGATGAATGATGCAACTAGTTAATTGTTAACTGAGATATAGATCATTAGATCATTGATGAGTGTACGTGGTCAAACCGTGCATCAGTGGGACAAATCAATAAAAGACAGATGTTCATCACACACCACAAGAGGGCACTCAAACCACATGAGCTCCACCTGAACCTGCAATGAATTAAACACCGTTTCTTATCTTTAATCCCCTCTAATGTCACGCTATAATGGCGGTGGAGGTCATTACCCAGCTATGTCTGAATATAGCAGACGCTCTGCAGCTATCGTCCACTGCAAACAATATTTCAAAGCTGCACTTGCACGTCACTGCAGGCTCACTGAAAGTGGGGAGACAGCGGGGGTCTGCAGTAGCAGCAGTAGCAGCAGCATACAGTGACAGAGCAGACAGCATGGCCGACTGACCTACAAACAGCAGAGAGAAGGAGCAGACTGTGACCTTCACTGTGTTGCACTGATCTGGAGACGGAAGTTTGATTACTCTTATTTTATTGCATCAGACTAAGATCTTTTTTATTACTTCAAATTATAGTTTATATTTTATAGTATAGTTTATATATTTTAGTTTTTACTTTCTTCAATGGCTCTAAGTCAATAAATAAATCCACATATATTCCCTACATCATCTTAATTATAATTGCAAACAAAACTACATTATTCACTCCCAATAAAAGGATTTTCAGTGTTGATCATCTATTGATTTTTAGTTAAAATTATGGTCCTTGAAAATGCATTTTTGGGGAGATGGACATTTTTAATCAGTGGGCTGATGATGGACGCTGCCTTGTCTGGCTGCTGGTTAGAGCTTCTTTTATTTCTTATTGTTTCTCACAGACGTCTCTCCCCCATTTTCTCCACGCTCTGCAAGCCCTGCAGCTCAATGTAGAAGGAAAGGAAATCAATAAAATCCATCAAGTCAAACCTGTCTGTTTGTACCACGCATCCTTGACACAGATTCTTGCACTAATACACTGGTGTACAAACAGACTCACAGACATACAATGTCAACATGCACAGACAAACACAGATTCAAAGACAAAGAGCATGAAACCCACGTGTATGCAGTTTTACACACACACCTCTATTGAATAACATCCTCTTCCGTTTCTGCTGCTCTTTCACTCCATTATTAATCCCACTTACCCACTCCCACTTCACTGCATACTCACACACTCACTGGCACACACACACGTTATGGATAGATGACGACCTCACAATGAAAGCTTAGCCCAATTTTGAAGACTAGGCAAGGTAAAAGCCTCTGAGCCCAACAAGAGCTGTTCTCTTCAGATATAATGTCATTCAATCATCTATCTTGACCTCCTGAGTGCACATGCATGCACATATACACATACATACATACACACACACACACACACACACACACACACACACACACGCACACACGCACACGCACACGCACACGCACACAAACAGACTGCAGAAACAAAATACTGCCAATTTCACCTTCCGGCAAACATTGTAAATCATACTCTGATCATCCCCTCTCCTCCCAACCTCCATTTTCCTTTTTGTCAAGTCCCAAACCCCTGCATGGACTCCTGAACTCTGGACCTTCCTGAACCTCCTCCTGCCAGAGGCCTGTATGTGCAACAACAGCAGCAACCTGCCTCAGGGCTCAGATAAAGTCTGGCAGTCTATTCTGTCTACTAGTTCACAATAGAGTAAGGCTCTGTCTGTGTGTGCATGCCTCTATCCTCCTCTTTTGTCTGTATTTACTAGATTTCTTTACCTGCATCTAGTTTTTCTTCACTACAATCCATCCTGTGCATCTTTTCTTTTTGTTAAAGACAAGCCAGAATTCAAATAACAAGAACTTTTATTGTTGCACCTTTAAAGGAATAGTTCATCATTTTGGGAAATACTCTTATTCCCTGTCAGTAAATATACAGCCACACCCAGCAGTCAATTAGCTTAGCTTAGCATAAACACTTAAAACGGGGAAACAACTAGCCTGGCTCTGTCAAATGACAAAAAAATCTACCTACTTATCTTTTCTTTTTAACAACAAAGTGATGTTTTTAATTCACACAATAACCGGAGTTTAAGCAAACATGATGTAACCTCAAGTGGGCTTTATTGAAGCTGGTATTTTACCTTTGAGCAGAACCAGGCAAACTGTTTAATTTGAAAAACTGATTTGAAAGAAAAAAGACTGAACGAGGTAATGGTAGTAAGAGCAGTTTGGTGGCTGACCTGGTAATAATAGTTTAAGTAGGTCACAGTTGAATGTATGTCACATATGTTATAGTCTATATGTAACATTAATGAGCACCATGCAACACCCCACCCCGCCACGTGCCAACATCATACCAGGCGACCATAGCAGCACATGCATGCAGGCAGAATTAGGTAGCCAACCATGCAAGGAATTACACACGCAGAAACTTCTGCCCCCCCCACCCCCCCCACCCCCCACCCCACACACACACACACACTAAACACATATGCTTGAGGGGTCTGCCTGGTAATGATGGTGAGCAGCTCCCAAGTGTAAATGACGTTGGAACTGTGTGAAAGTGGAGGAGGAGGAGAAAATGTGGGCCAATCATTCTGCTCAACTGCTTTTATGCTGAAGAGTCTAAAAACATGCAGTCGTCTTCATACATACAGCCTGCACCTGCTGACTGCCTCCACCTTCCTTCATTTGTTTGTTTTCAATGTATCACCACTGCTGAATCATTCTCAGTCCTTTATGTGATGCCTTTCACTGTTCTGGCTTTTTCACTGTGCCTGTTTTCAATGCATCTCCAACTCACACTGTTCAGACAAGACTGGCACGGTGTGTTTGCGCACACACAGTCGTGCCCAGGCAATTGTTGCCTGGCTACGGCATGTTAAAAATCACATAAACATCTCCCCAGAGGAAGGAATAAGTGCTTCTAATGGAAGCAGGGCTGCAGGGAAAGAGGATACAGTCTGGAGAGAGGCGAGAGGGTGAAGCAGGACAGAGACGGTGCATTATTGAGGATGTTTTGGAAACAGCCACCTGCATGTGGGGAGCAGCTCAAGGAACAAAATGACCACTGCTGATAAAATTATTTCTTTGGATATTGATATATGGTACAGTTTTTCACTAGAGTCAAAGCATAACATACCATCAAGATACTGAATTTCATTACCCAGCCATAATGACCACAAAAACAATCTGTTGAGACTGAAATGAGTGGCAGGACTGGGCTTTTTCGAGCACACAGGAAAGACAAATAAAATCTACACAGACTTACCGGAACAATCACATCATCATAAAAACTCCAGGCCAGCGCCCACCGCATGGTCCGTCCCTGGCAGAACTCTGTGTGCGTCACTTTAGGCACCTGAGCAAAAAGAAACAGACTCAGAAATGACCAGCACACTGATGATAGCACCATGCAGCAGATGATTTCACAAAGGAAAGTGTTTATTTCAGTATCTACAATGTTCAGTGGTCAAAAATATGATTCCCCTCCTCCACCAGTAATTACATTTCAGTTTCTGACTGTGATTTTATTTTTGAGAAGATTTGCTGTTTCCCGGCACTCCAATGCAAATACCATGTATTATAAGGGTGCTTAAAGGTGTACGGTCAGATAGCTTCAGAACCCCCTTCCCCCACAGCTTTCCAATGTCAGATTAGAGAGGGCTATACCCAACCATTTCTGTAACTTTACAAATCAGACAATCCAACATTCATGCTCAATTCATGCAGCTTCATTGGCCAGCTGTGCAGTGGTGAGAAAGAAGCCACTAGTCTGTCATCAAGCAAACAGAAGTTTAAAATAAATCGGTTTTACCTCATTAATATGTAAATTTAAGCAGCAGGACACACCAAACTCTAATCAGATCATCTAATCTATAGGGGGTACTTGCAGTGCAAGCATGAAGTTTCGTATCATTATTGAGTTATAGTCTCCATAAGATGTCCACAGAGTCAATTTATACATTCACGAAAACATGTTAATTATAGTGCTCCCAGGAAATAAAACCACATAAAACTATATTCCATAATACTATCATTGAATATCTAACAGCTGGAGCCACTGAACTAATAGGCTGCCTTGAGTGAGGTTCACTGATATGTACAGTATATGTATTAAAATATAAAACAGCTCTACATAACCAAGTCATTTTCATCAGTTTACTCTAAAGCTTGATCCTAGAAATAACTCAGTGAATCCTCGACATGTAACAACCTCTAAAGATGTGAAGCAGAGTTCACTAAAACATTTTCTCACTGCTAGCTTTGGTTCCATATAGCTAATCGTGGGTGAGAAAATAAAGAGTATGGATCCATGATGTGAAAAAGACATGCATGTGGTGTGAAGACCCTGGTGCTAACAGGACACTTTAGCAGTTCCTGAGGACTGTGTCTTTAATAAATAGGAGGAGGGGGGTCGCTTAGATAAAAGTCAGGGGTCAAACAGCTCCATATCTGTGGGAAGGTTTTTATAAATTAAAAACACAAACATGAGGAGAGACTGAAGGGAAAATCAAGTAATGGATGATAAAGGCATTAGCATATTAACTAGGCCAGGTTTCTTTTTACACACACTTTAAAATGAGGCTACACACTCCTCCCTGGACATTAGCCAAGGCTGCACTCACTCTAATGAGCAACGGCAGCACCCTGAAACCCCTGGAGGAGGTCTGAGGGACGGCAGGTGCAGAGGGGAGTCTGGAGCCTCTCTTTTTTTTCGTCTCAAACATGTGAGAGAAATGACTGGCATAGGACCAGAAGCCTGCAGCAGTCAGGAGTCATGTGCTGGGCTATTAGTTGGGCTAATGATGCTAATGCATGTTAGCTACAGAGGGCCGCGTGATTAGGTCCTGCACTGCTGAAGGAAATCAGCTCATTCATGGCTTGTTTGTGACACTGCTTAGCTGGCATATCAGAAAGAGTTGATCTGTTATAGTTTTCTGGGTATCTGCACCTTCCCATCTGCTTCTGACATCAATACTCAATCCCAGAGGAGTGTTGGTTTGAGATGGGAGGCAAAGATTATTTTAACAAGCCATTATGAAACCCTGTACAAAGCAGCATGAACAAACTGAGACCAATGAGCTGTGGCTGCTGTGTGACACTCATTGAAAACAGTGGATACAGACGTGTTTGTGTGTGTTTGGCCTTTGTTCCGGGTCTCACTGGCTACTCACCCCTTGCTTTCTCAGCTCCTCTTTCAAAGGTGCCAGGCTGCATTTCTTCCCCAACATGCAGCTGTACCAGCTGCAGAAAGAAGGATCCATATTAAGCAGATGTGTGTGACTGCGTTAGCGGCTGACAGCCTGGGCATGAGCTACCAAGTAGAGATCAAACGAGCCGAGGTGGGCTTAAGGGAGCAACACAAAGACAAAGTAAAACACATGAGCTGGAAAAACATCCGTGTGTTTACAGTCCACAGTGGAGGAAAAGATGTTTTGAAGTCATCCCATGATGGAGACCTGATCAATAATCTCTGCTGTGCAATAAAGAGATGAGGTTGGTCTTGATCAATAAGCAGTAGAGTCCATCTGGGGAAGATTGAGAAACGATAAACACTTCAGGGAGTCAGTCTGGAAGAAAGACTGGTCAGTTTTCAGTGGATACTAATTAAATGTTGATTCACTCTTCTAAGTCACCTTCAAACAGCACAGCAACGTTTTTTTTTGGAGCAGAAATAAGTAATTTGTGCTTTTTCCCTGGTTTCGCCTCAGCCCTCATACTGTACAGGGAGGAGGTTGTGGAGATACTGCAGACAGTACGCAGGCCTGGAAAAAACACTTCCACCTTCTCTGCATGTTTTTTTGATTTTAATCAATTTGATTTTTATTTATCTTTTAAATTTTCTTCCTATTACTGAGGTCATTTAAATGGTGAAATATTAGTCACTTAATCAATTTGTTGATCAACAGAAAATTAATCAGACAATTCTGATAGCTGTTTAATCATTCAAATAATCTATGGAGCAAATATGTTAAATATTGTGTGCTTCCAGCTTCTCAGGTGTGATGCTTTATGGTTTTTCTCTTTCATATCATTGTAAATTGAATATGTTGTGGATTTTAGACTCTGGGGCTCTAGTGCATTTTTCATGATAAACCTTTTTCTGATATTTTATAGACCAAACACACTAAATCCATTAATCAAGAAAATAACCAACAGATTAATAAAAATAGAAATATTTGTTATTTGCAGCCCCTATCAAAGCTAACCACTGTTCTCTTTAGTAAATGTGCCTAACTGTAATTATTACAAAGCGGCAGTCACACACAACTCAACAAAATTACCTCTTAAAAACCATTTAAACTCATGACTGGCAGTAAAAAAGGGCACTGATATGTAATCAGGTTTGGGAGGTTTGAAGATGCCCAGAGGGGTGAAGTGGTGGGGAGGGCAACACGTCAGCCTCAGTTGCCACAATGAAATATTGAACAGCTCTAATATTCACAGATGTTCCCCAGTTTTCGGCACAGTGGGTAGAAACACCCAGAAGAGCTCCCCGAATACCCTCCTCCACCAGACAGCTTTTTCAAACATCCCAAAGTGTGCAGCTGCCTTTAGCATCCATATTCAATCTTCTCTCTTCACATGTTTCTGAAGCACAGACATATGATTACAACCTTATTACCAGAGGTTGTAATTTTCATATCAATGGCATGATAAATGAGGAGTGTTCCCTTCTAACTGGGGTTTGGAGCATTTGTGTTGTACTGGGAACTGAGGTGGCTCTGCCCTACTGACAGTAATTACACTTCAGTGGAAAGAAAGGTGAAAGAGGAGCAAGGTGCAGCAGTGGAGCGTCTCAAAGGACCAATCGGAGAAGCTGGCAGTGTTTCCATGGACACCTGGTTGCTCTGGTGTCCCAGCATGCTTTTGGGAGTGACAGCCAGCTCCGGTTGGTTTGGCCTGAGCCTCAAACCTTAAATGAGACTGGATTCATTCTCACTTTCTTTCCTCACTACATGAGTGGAACAGAGCCACACAAGAGCAGGCAGCTGTTAACATCAGTCTCTCTCAGGGCCACTCATCTTTCCACTGAAGCACTATGCGCAAACACACAGCACTGCATACAACCCATACACGCATACAACACACACACACACACACGCGCACACACACACGCATACAACACAAACACACACACACACGCATACAACACACACACACAGATGAGGCCAAGCAGGTGTGGCATGTCTAATCAGTTTTAATAGCAATACTCTGCAGCTCCCTCTACCCGTGTCTCACTCCGCTGCCCTGGTGACAGCCCTGGTAACGGGGGAGGGTAAAGTGATGGCTGCTGGAGACACCCCCATCCAACCACCAATCCACCCAAACACAGCTGTTCCCTGTGGGCTCCCGGATACAGCACAGGGTGAGTGTGTGCCAAAATCATTAAACCAACTGTAGATGACAGCTCCATCAATGTGCAGCAACCCATCTGCCCATTTCACCTCTTGGTGTCTCCCCTTCACTGGTGCTCTCAACGGCCATTTAAACCTCTCACAGCCTCTCCAGAAAGAGCAAAACTGCAGCACTCTTGTGCATCCATCTGCCAATTTAAATATGTAGCTCTGCAGTCCTGAACACAGTTTCTGTCTATGATTGGGCTTGATGAGCCTGGTTTAGATTTGGTTACAACTAGGGAGAAAGATCATGTCTGAGTCAGGTTTAATTTTCAAGGTTAAAGTCCTGCTTTTTCTCCTCACCGCAGGCGTTTCTTGAGCTGCAGACTATCGTGAATGATCCTCTTGACAAACTCCAGTTCCCCGCCCTCCGCCATGATCTCCGTCACCCCGCCTGTGTTCACTGAACTGGGAGGAGGTCGCCGTGAGTTCCTGGAGTTTACCCCCTGGAGAGAGCAACAAGACAGACAGAGATTAAGATAAAATCCTATTAGAAGCCTGTTACTATCGTGTAAACAAACAGAGTTTCATGCTGGAACTGCTCTGGTCAGTGAACAAGTGTGTGTTTACTCGACATGAGAGAAATATAGACGCTTAAAGAAGTCTAACTTTGTGAATTTAAATGTTCAAGATTCAGACAGAACAGCAGTAAATTATTTGCGGTGGAGGAACACTGACCTTTGCTTCTAGCTGGTTTGCAAAAAAAGGAGGGTTGCACATGCAGAAGTCGTATATGATCTCTGTCTCTTCCTTCAAGGCGTCCATCAGTAAAGTCTTCTGAGGAACTTTGACAACTAAAGTAAAGGAAAGTAAAAAAAAAAACAACTGAGATGAGGATTTGTAAGTTTGATCTTTTCGCTAGTCATCACAGCTCCTAAGAAAACAAAACTAAGACAAAAGGCCCATATAAATGTGGTGAAATCTTTGGTAGTCAATCCATAGCAGTGGTCCTAGATCGACTGGGTGAATTTTAGGACCAAAAACCTCACAATATGATGGCTTCCAGTGAGACACATCTAAGAACCAGCCGAAAAGAATGTGGCATGAAATGAAGCAGAAAACACTGGCCAATGCAACACAGGGCTGATTGCCATCCACCTGTTTTTATGTGTATTTTCTTTTTAAAACAAAATCTTTTTATTAAGTTTTGCAGGACATAACAAAAGTGTGGCTCTCTGTTCAGTCATTAAAGAACTGAGTGATGAATGAGTATATAATAACAGCAGCTGGCACCAGTGTCAACATATATAAACAAAACATCAGTGAGAATAAAACGAAATATGTACACTATATAAACTGTATGGATACCACTAGTATTTATGTCTATTTTCTCTTTTCTCTGAGTGGAAAAGTTTTGACACTTGGCCAAGAAAAGTTGGTATATCGATAAAAGAAAAATGCAACATGGTGCAATGGAAGTGGATGGAAACACGCATTAATTCTTATTTTGTTTTGCAAATTTTCTAGAACTTTGGTTAAATGCTTTACATTTGGATGGGAGCCTAGTTATTTTAGAAGCTGTAGTTTCTCTGGTTTTGCAGCATTTCAAAACATGACCGCAGCACAGAGGAATGATGCGAGTTGACCGATGACTTGCCTTTGCTTGCATATTTTTCTACTCACACTTAAGCACTACAAAATTTAAGCACAATCTTAAATATCTGAAAATTGACTGCAAAGACTGCAAATAACAATTTCTGCTTTATTATCAATTAATGGTTACAAATAATATGATCAATAAAAGTGTAAAAACACAAATCTTTTTTTCTTAAGCCCGAGAATGTTGGAATCAAATGTCTTCTTTTGTCTGACCAAGAGTCCAAAACCTAAAGATTTTCAATTTACTATCACATAAGATAAAAGAAAAGCAAGAAAACCTTGTAATTTAGAAGCAGGATCCAAAGCATGTTTTGCACTTTTCGTTTGAAAAATGACTTCTAATCGATTGTCAAATCATTGTGTGCTGTTATTGCTCACTGTGTAGGGGCCTTAAAGCGAGACTATTCAACTTCTTAAAAAGGAAATAATCCCATCTTGTTCCCACAAATTAAAAGTTAAATTCATTAGCAATACCACACACTCAATTCAGTACAGAACAGTAGCTTGTGGAGACTAATGTTAGTTTACATATTTTTGAGACTATTGAGCCAATTCACTATCTGCACGACTCTTTCCTATTTCTTCTACTGTTACTCTACATTTTAGCATTTACAGTTACTGTAATCGTTACTTGTAGTTTGAATGTAATGTCTTGAAATACCTTGTTCGTCAGGCTGAGAGGACCATATTTACCTTTAATGAGGTCAGACAGGTTGTTCTGCTCTACATTTTTTGTAGCATAGTCAAAACAGATGTCGTCCACCTCTGTGGCAAGGAAATACCAGCCATTCATTGTGGCTCCCAGCAAGGGGTAGATACAAGACGCCCCAGTGCCTGAGGAAACACAACACAAACACTTCTGGCAGCAAGACAATGATGCATAAATTTGTGATGATAAATGGTTATGACTGAGTGATCAGTCTATATTCTGGGGTGCTCTTTAAAGTAAATGATTGTATGAAGCCAAGGTTGTCCCAGAACGTGTGATGGTGTGTTCCTAAAGCATTATCTTTAACTTAGAGGCCATAATGGTCGACATATGTCAGGTCCAGCAGCTATTATTGAATCATTCACATCTAACAAGGACCAAAGCTACATAATTCAGTCCAGGCTCAGGCAGAGGTGGCATCCATTAGTGAAGGAAAACGCCCAGTGGTGATCCATCAGGGAGTAGACAGTTTCAATCTGCTTACGGAAAGATTGGACAGCTCTTTCTCTGACAGAACAGCAAACAAGCTGTGACATGTGGATTGGGATTTGGTTGGTTCATGCTGGGAACAATGGGAACACTGGGGGTGACTGGAACCATGTGTACCAGCTGGAAGCACCAACTGACATTTTGCATGTGGCTCTGAGCTGCTGGTAACCACATCAAGAATTAACAAGAACAGGGGTCTCCAATTCAAATTAACTCTGGGCCAACCACCTGAACTCAACATGTTTTCTAGATCTTTTTATTCTCTACACTGTCAAGTGTCAACTGCATTTGCCCCATAGCTGAACAACTTGTCTTTTCTTCTCTTCTTGTATATGTATGTTTGTTCAAGTTTAGCTTCTACTTGAGATCATAATCCTGGAGAATGCAAACTTGGAGATGAGACATGCAGCAGTCAGATCAAACAAATCAAAACAACAAATCAATAGTGTATCTCTATTAAAACTGTCTGTGCTCTTTTAATCTTAAGTTAGGTGGTAAAACAGAGTGGTTTTTGCCACAGTGTTTAAAGGCGCCCTAGGTTTTAATAAGGAATAAGAAAAGATGGAGTAAAAAAGATGATTTCTTTGGTTCTGCTGGATCGATTTTTCTTAAGTGTCCTTTGTAAGTCAGACAATGTTATAGGACTGCAATGCTAAATCGAAGCCATACTCTTATAAGTTGCATAGTAAGACACAGCTTGATAAAGGAAAATCTAATTATTAGGATCAGATTTTGCAGCCTAGCTAAAAACAACAGACTAGGGAAAAATCTAAATGTGAATAAAGTTCGAGACCCCTGAGCTAGAGTACACACAAATTTGATTATAAATTTTAACATTCAACACAAATTTTACATAAGAATAATATAAACATTAAATTATAGAGAAAACCACTGAGGTCAGGACCTAACAACTTAGGAAATCCTTAGGTTACATGAAAAGTAATGTCAGCCCAACTCATTTATAGCATCCTCACATGATAAAGTGATACCAATCTCACACACTATGACACATGTGCAGCAAATTGCACCAACAGTAGTGGTAGTACCGATGTCGATGCCCCTGCGTAGCTGTTTCTGGCCGTCGATGAGGTCCTCCACCCAGTGTATGTAGTTGAGGCGCAGGGGGACGGTGGGTATGAGGCGTTCCAGAGGGATCTCAATGGTCAAACCAAAGTCCTCCTTCAGCAGGGTGCAGGTCAGCGCTCGTACCGCCTCCGGCTCTTTGAAATTCACACTAGAGGAGAAACAGACATGGCTGAATGAGTTCATGTTTCAGTAGTACTCTATATTTTGGATCAGAAAAGTCCCACAGAAAAATTCTGAAAAATTCAGGTTTATTGGAAAGAAGTTTCAGCCATTATTTTACCTGTTATGATAATATTGTGACTACCAAAAACCAACAGCAGTCAGACATCAGACAGGTTTTTTGGGAGGCATTTTAGCCTTTATAGGGACAGTCAAAGTGGAGAGAGGCGAGAGAAGTGGTTTTTGGGGAGAGGGGATGACGTATAGCAAAGGGCTGGGCTGCATTCGCACCTGGACTGTTGAGGTTAGGACTCAGCCATGCTGGTATGCAGTCTACCAGGTGAGATACTGTGGCATCCCCCGGTCTGACAGGTCTTGTAACACAACAACAGTTTAGCCAGATTATTTAAACCACTTTATTTGGAGCCAAAACTGAAATCGAGGCCACTTGATATGTGAGAAATAATTCCAAATATGTGTGAACAATTATGACAAGTACGCAAGTCAAAGCTGAAATACGAAGACTGTCTGTAAGCAGACAGGAAAGCAGAGCTGGGTATCAAACCTCATTACTTTAATGTTACGAACTGATGTGTATCCATACGACTGAGTATGGAAAACTGTTGCTTGATCAGACATTTTGCCAATTGCATATCACTTAATTTATATAAAATTAGTCATTTAATTAGTAACTTTGAGGAATTTTGGCTTCTTTCGTTAAAAAAAAGAAAATAAAAACCTCGTCACCAAGTAAGATGGCATTATCAGAAAAAGGTTTAAAATCATATCAGCCATTCATGGAGATTTGACTGTTGAAACAAAATAAGTTTGGTTAACATTAACTTGAAGGTTTAAAAGGTTTTAAACCTGCATAATTGCCTGACTGCTCATGTTGCTAGCTGCTTCTGATCTCCTTGTCTTCTCCCATTAAAGATGTTGCCATGTTGCCATATCTCAGCAGTCAACTGGGTGAATACAAAACAACATTATTATTACTGATGAAAAATGGTTGCTAAGAATGGTAGCTACAAAAATATGGCTGGAGTTATATGACTACTGAATTTCCATTTAAGGATGATTTCAATTTAGTTGCTGATCCTCAGCAATTTACCAAACTGCTCTCAGTACAGCACTTCATTAAGCTCTTCTCATCAAGCCTGGTGCAGTTCTCCACAGTGAACCGCATTACTTCACATTACACACACACACACACACCACACACACAGTTGAAGGACAATTGGGAGATAAGCAGCCCATCAGTTCACAATCCCCTGCTTAATGACAATGAAATTCACATTTTGAACACTACTAAGACCTCCCACTTTTTATTCCCAATTCTCAGTCCCACTCTTTCGGCTCTGTCGTCTTTTCCTCTCAACGCGTTTAATGATTTCAGCTGTCACACAAGCAGGCATGAGTGTGACAGACAAAACGAGTGGGTGAGATAGGTATAATTAAAGCTTCTCTGAGCGCTTTCGCACTTCGGCAGATGCAATTAGACACATCCTGGTGACAGGAGCGTCTGGCACCTCACAGGTTTGGTGTGAGCATATTCCAGTGGTACTGCTGGTAGAGATGGCGGTACAACTCTGACATCCAAAGCCGTCAGTCTCTGATTTTGTCAATTTTTTCGCTGTTTGTTTTTTTTCACAAAATCAATTATACATGAACAGCTGAAATATTTGACTCTCAGTATTCAGCTCCTCCTCAGTGATACTTCACACCAAATAAAAGTGAATCCCAGTTATTTTTTCCCCTTCCTTCCAGGCCTGTGTAATAACCACAATGACTCCAGCTATTGAATTTAAGTGAGTGTTCAAACTGAAAACAAACAAACAAAAATTCCTAAGGGCTGTGTTGTTTCAGGTACCAGTCAGATTTTACTCTGCAAAGTTATCATGGTGGTAATCATTCATCTTTTGCAGCACTGATCTCAGGGTAACCAGTGGAAATAATATGTCCACCAGGGCTGCCACTTTTTATTTGAAATCTGAACAATAATTCAAACATCAGAAAAAATTAAATATTCAAACTAATGCCCTATGTAAATTCAAAATTTTGTCTATAAGCACAACAGGTGTATTGCTGCTCTACTGACCGAAGCTAATCAAAAATGTAGGACGTCACCAGCAAACAAAGCCATGCTGATCGAATACTGAAGCGTCTGAGAAGCGGTGTGTGGCTATAGTTTCCGGGCAAAACGCTGCATGAAGAAATTAAGTGTTCGTTCAAATTTGACTTTTTTAAAGTGACAGCCCTGGTGTTCATATTAAGTGATCAGGAATGTGCACTTCCATGTATTTGGAGTAAACAGAGGGGCTCCTTTCAAATTAACAAGGGGGCTATGGTTTTCAGAGCGGGGATAAGCAATGGACGTGTCATAGGAACTGAATACTGGACTCAAATATGGCTCCCACTAAGTTGAATGAAAATTGCTTACCTGCCAAAAAAGTTTTTGTCTTTAAAGTTTATTTCTGCGTTGGCCAAAAGTATTTCCCCAATGGCCCAACCCATGCACACCTTCTCAGCCCAGAGCATTTACTTTGGGATGACTTTCAGTTTTCATTTGTTTCAGCTGGTGTGAAAGCTGTGAAAACACATGAAAAATTTGTCTGTTAGGGTGAATTACCAACCAGTCAAAACAGAAAACTGCTGATACCCGGAAGGTATCAGGCCGGTGCCAGAGGGCCCCAGGTTGTCTGTGTGACAATTACATTGTGGTAATTTGATTTATTACAATTTGTTTGGCAATATGCACCAGTAAAGCACATGAGGTGATAATGCAGAGGACCTAAGGCAGCTTCTGTATTTTTACTTTATCTTGAGGCCCGTTTTATCATGTGTCAAAATCCAGTTTTCATATCTTTAATTTTTGAGTCGATATCATGACTATATGGAGTATAAGCCATGTAACCGTTACTGCAAGGATTTTCCAAGATAAATTAAATTAAACGAAGTTGGTGTATCACGCTTGTGTTTTAGCAATGTATATATTTTTTCCTTAGTGTGGAGTGAAAGGACTCTGGTTTGTGGTGCTGACCGCTGTCTGCAACGTTGCCCTTTCACATCCAGCTGGGAACCTTTGTTGCATGTTATTGCGTTAATCTCTCTCCCCTCACTTCCTCTGCTCTGTTAAATGTTGACCGTTAAATGACAGCATGAAATGCCCAAAAAATTTTTATAAAACACTTCTTAAGTAGGACCGAGTGCAAAACAGGGGACACACCTGCCTCGCTACCGAGTTGATTCTGGTCACTCAACACGGCATCTTCATTCAGGAGTGATAACAAAGACAAACGACCCTCCTGCAGCCAGTTGTGAGATGGATACAAATGAGAAGCAATTTACCTGTAGAGTCTGACATCAATCTTAACCGTGTCTCTTCACCTAATGAACATATTAGGTTAATGGTCCAGTTTAATCAGTTGATGAAGGAGTGTGATCTTTTGGAGAAAAACTAACACCTGGCCCCTCTGAGGACGTACGGCACGTTTACGAAAGACAAACCAGTGAAGAATCTGCACTTTAAAAATGGCCTAAGCTTCAAGGGAAGAATCGGGCTAATGAGACAGAAGTGATACATCAGCATAACGCTCGCACTTTCCCAAAATGAAAGCCTGCCTCTCTCATCTGTCCAGCTCTCAGATTTTCTGCCCTTTTTCATTTCTCCTCAGAGGCATCATTAGATAAGGATCAATATTCAGAGAGGGAGGCTGCTCAGGCCAGCCCTCTATTTTTAGCCCCTGATGAGTGTGTGTGTATGATAGTGCGTGTGTGTGTGTGTGTGTGTGTGTGTGCGTGCATTGCAGACCGATCACTCCCATCAGCAGCACTGCGAATGTCTCCATGGCAACCCTACCTACTGAACAGATGAAGAGAGCACGCAAATCTGGCCACGCTGGAGCAATGGCTGATGCCAGACAGAACGTGAGAGTGCCCGCGATTTACGTCTCTGCTGCCACGTAGGTGCACCGCTGCGTGCTTTCGTCATTAACGCAGCCGACGGGATACAGTATGGGACAAATATGAATGAAAAAGTTGTGCTGAGACAGGACATAGTGTGTTGTTACGATATCAGAAAGAATGGGGAAAAGAGGCAGGAATCAGCAGTCAGCCAGAGCTCAACTTGATTCCAGCTTGTGTTCAGGTAAAATAACTGCACCAGGTGTGAGGGAGCAGATAGAGGTGCACAGTGAGACTCTGCAGGCACAGAAAGAAAGACATTTAGGTGCTGAGAAGCAGAAAAGAAAAAAAGTCCTTCGTTCAGGTTCAGATGGATGAAGAGGACGACATCATTAAACCGGAGGGCAGTTTACTCCTGAGACAAACAGCTTGCTCTCACCTCCACATTACATGATCAGCATGAAAGCACACACGCACACACACTCTTTCAATCTCTGTCCACAGTGAGGTGACCTTCAAGGTACATCTACCTCACTCTGAATGTGCTGGGAAAGATTTTGTGCTGATTAGCAGCAACTTCTTCTCTCATGTCAGGTGTTTTTCTTTTAAAACACTGAGTGAGACACATTTTCAGTCCTCACAAGAGCAAAAATGAGTGCATAACTTAAAACTCTGCACCAATTTAAAGATAAACTGACTTTCAATATAGCTGAGCTCATTTTGTGATTTTTTTTTTTTTTTTGCAACTCTGCAGAACCTGACGGCAGATGGTGTAAAAACAGCCTTTAGGATCCCAGTGACAACCAGCAATCGTGGTTGAAATGTTTATTGTTAGAAATGTTTAAATCACAATTATTATTCTGATGATTTAAGGTCATGATTTGATGAATTAAAGAGTTTTGCAAGTCCTCAAAATGTTGGCCAATTTCTTTGATCTTTGTGAGAAAAAGGGGTGAAACTTATTTTATGGGTCCTGTATTTTCCAGCTAATTTGCTGGAAACCTCACTCCTTAAAATTAACTGGTATTTAGCTGTAAACCTACACAACTTGGTACTACTTATAAAAGGGAAATGTAGAAAGTGTTAATTCCTACAGTTATTAAATACCTGCTGCTTATATTCAGGTTTAAGAAAAATAGGAAATTTTATAGAAGGTAAATTAAAGATAGCTCATAAACATACAGACATCAATATCCATCAGAGTTTCCTCGAAAGACAGATTCTTAATTCTTGATTAGACAGTAAATGTGCCACAGTGCATCACTTTATTTCATATGTCAAGTCTGTGGAAATAACGTAGGTGAAAATATATTTGAAAGCTATAACTGCTGAGTAGGGGAAGTTTTGTGGCATGGAGTGCGTTTTATTTGTTTGTTTGAAACACAAAACTAAGGAATTACTAATACATTAAAAAACGACTTTAGACCATGCAGTTCAATCAATATGCAGCATAAACGACTTGAATATTAAACAGCTACCAAGTGGATTGATAATGTATGACAATTCAGAGTCACAAAGAATTGAAATTAAAATTTTTTAGTCTGTCTTTATGCCAGTTGCCTGCTAGTTTATTATTTTCTTAAAAGCTCAAATATAACAAGCAGCTAATTAATAACCGTAGCAACACTTTCTCCAATTCTCTTATAAGTACTACCAAACTGTATAGGCCTTTCTTTGAAATAGCCTAGTAATTTACAGCTAAACACCTGCTACTTATTAGATAATTGAGGAAGGTTTCCAGGAAATTGCTACAAATGATTTATTGAGTACAATTACGATTTTTTGACATTATGTTTTCATAGGTTGTTTTTGTCTTTGTCTATTCACCTGATATCATGATGGGGAAGACTGATTTACTTTTATTTTTGCAACACTTTAAATTTAACTGAGCTGAGATGATTGATCATTTGCTCTTAAAATATTGAAACAAACAGTTGAACAAAAAAGCAGAAAAATGATCCAAGTCAAACACCTCAAGGCGACTGTCCGAGTATCAACTGTGGAAAAGCAACAGATCTGTTTGGAAATGTATTAATTGTATAGTCTCCGCAGTGTACTGTTATTTTCAGTTTAGTGACAAAAGAACAACAATGGTAAAAATATTAATTGTATTTATATAAATATTTATTGTAGATAATGGGGTCTGTTCATGTCAGCTCAATAAGGCTAATTGGAGCTTCCTACCAGAAACCCTGTGGCCAGCCTCAACACAACAGCAATTATAATTCATAATTAACTGGTTTTCAGATAAATGATTTGGAAAACAGTGATGGTTCTACCTGGATATCAAGGGCACAGTACAGCCTGTTCACAGTAGATTTAGTAAAGGAAAGGAAAATTATGTCCTACCTAAGGCAGTGATTTCCCCATATTTCTTTCTCCCATCAGATAATAAAAAAAGTCAGCTCGGCTTTCCACTGAGTGTTGAGTGCTGCAGACCATTGTAAGTTTACATTTATCAATTTAAAGTGTGGCATCATCAGGTCATAATTATTCATTCATTGATCCTTTACTGCTAAGAACATGCTTAATAATACATCTCTGAAGAAAACTGGTGTGAAAATTGAACATTTCATCAATTACCAAAGTGAAAATCCTTCCACAGATGATTGTCTTCCAGCCCATAAAAAATATGACTGCCAAATGAAATGTCACCAGGGCTGCTGTTGCATTTTTAATACCCATTCATGCCTCCTAATCCCACCCCTCTATCTCCCTGATCTGAGCCCCCCTTCTCCTTCCCCAAAAACTGAATAAACCCCAACTCAGACTACTTTGGGGTTTATCTTTTCCTCACTTCAATTCCAATCACAGCCACCATATTTCTTCTCCAGCTGCCTCTGGTCTGAGCTCGACTCTCTGCCCACTGCTATCAGTCCTCTCCACTGACGATCCCTTAATGAGGGAGACGTATCTCCCTGAGGATTGAGTGAGTGTCTCCCCAAGATTACTCTCATCCCCTAACTCACTGCTTAAATACTTAAAAACCCAGGAGATGAATTCATTGGGAAATACAAAACCACGCTAATCCCTCCACTGATGGAATGACAGACTGACTGGGAAGAAGAGCCAAATTTCTGCAGACGGTTAACCAGAGCTGATACCACACACAAAGTTAGACACAAATCCTGGACATCCGTTCATGTTGTAAGCAAAGACAATGAACTGGCAACTGACTTCTGTTTTGAGTCAATGTCTGATCATTGTACCATGTTGTTTTCAACAATGGCTCAAATCTATTAGTAAAAAGTGAGGATTTCTTGTCAGGTGACGACTATTTGCAACACAAATTTTTCTAACTTATAGGACACACTTGGACAAAGATTGAAATGTTGTTCATGTGCACAGATTTTAAAAATAATCATCTGCTGGCAGCCCTCACTGTTGTTGTAATTCTCGACTTTCTATTGTCAATTGTTTTAGTCGACTTCTGTCCACGACTATCAGTGTGCGCATACACCTGTGGGCCAAGTTTTCATCCGCGCAGGAGGTGTTGTTGCTCTCCAATTGTGAAATCAGTCTATGGCAGAACACACAGCAAGAGACTGTGGAAGAAGAAAGCAGTAAAGGCTGAGAGTGATGGTTCTTTGCTAAAACTTTTACAGTTTCTGTATCTCAGCATTGTACAGCATGTGTGTTGGGTTCTACTAGCTTTTTATGTTCCTCTGGTCTTTATAAATACAGTGGTTATCTGAGGACCGGTGTGATTTGGAAGGAGGAAGAAATATTAATTGATCGGGTTGGGGTTCCCACAGACCAATGAGCCATTCATCAACACAACAATACAGACCTTGATGTTTCACATTTTGAGAGGAACATGCTGGGACCGTGGAACGCCTACAATTTCGTAACTGCAGAGGTTTGCAGAACCTGCCACAAAAAGCATGTAGCCCACTTAGCCAATTTCACTAGTTACACATCCAGTGGTGGAAAATGTACCCAGATCCTTTACTTAAAACTAGTAATACCACAGTGTAGAAATACAACAAACACAAATAAAAGTCATGCGGATGGAAACGCCTTGTTGAGGAGAGAGGTCAGAGAGTGGCCAGACTGGTTGATGACGGAAAAGCTACAGTAACTCATAACTACTGTGGCGAGCAGAAAAATATCTCAGAATGAACAACACGTCAAACCTTGAGGTGGATAAGCTACAACAGCAGAAGACCACATGAGGTCCCACTCTTGTCAGTCAAGAACAGAAAACTGAGGCTGCAGTGGACACAGACTCACCAACACTGGACCATTAAAGACTGGAAAAACGTAGCCTGGTCTGACGAATCTTGATTTCTGCTGAGGCAGCAGATGGTAGTCAGAATTTGGCAACAACAGCATGAATCCATGTACCAGACCTGCCTTGTGTCAACAGTCCAGGCTGGTGGTGTTATAATGGTGTGGGGAATGTTTTCTTGGCACACTTCTTAATACCAGTCAAGCATGGTTTGAATGTCACAGCCTGAGTCTTGTTGCTGAACATGTGCTTCCCTTTATGGCCACAATTTACCATATTCTAATGGCCACTTCCAGCATGATAATGCACCGTGTCACAAAGCAAAAGTCGTCTCACACTGGTTTCATGATTGAGTCAATGAGTTCAGTGAACTTCAGTAACCTCCCCAGTCTCCAGATCTTAATACAGTAGAACATCTTTGGGATGTGGCTGAACAGGAGATTCACAGCATCAATGTGCAGGTGACAAATCTGCAGAAATGATGTAGTCATGTCAAAATGGAGCAGAATTCCAAAGGAACGTTTCCAACATCTTGTTGAGCCCATTTCACCTATTCGTAAGATATTCCTGATAGAGTGCTTGGTGAGTGTAGATCATACAGCCTGTTTCACCGCTGACTTTATTCACTTTTCTGTTGTCTTAAATGACTCTCGAGAACTGGCTAGGTGTCTAACTCTCTAATTATCTAAATTCAACTTCCACATTGAATGTCTAGTCCAAACACTACCAGCCCATTGTCTGTTGTCTGTCTGTCTGACTGTCTATCAGGGAACCACCGACAGACACTGTGACACAACAAACTGATAATTAACACCTGTCACAAACGGACAAGCCGAGTTTAAAGGATGCCCACACATGCACGTTCGGCTCGCCATAATATGATTGACTGGCCACCTCACAACCACAAAGGATCAGCCCACACCAATATGTTCACAGTCGCACACAGATGTTCAGACTCGCTGCAGTGACACCATGTCCGCATTCATCTGCATAACACTGACAATAACAAGCGATTTCCTCACTGAGCAGACGTGGTACCTGTTTAATTCAACACAAACAAAGAGGGAGGAGATTGTCTCAGTCCTGACAGATGAAGAGGAGACCTCAAACACAAGTCCAACAATAACTGTCAGTTCTTACATTCATTCTGGAGGTTCCTTTGTTTTTGACAAATGTTTGTACCGACGAAAAATAATTGTCATGCTAAAAAGACTGGAACCAACTTAACCAAGATAAATTGTAATTTCTATTTTGGATTTTCATCTAAGATAAAGAGGACTGGGTATTCTTTGAAATATTTCAAAACCACTGTTTCCATTTGGAATATAAACTTTTTTCTAGAAAACAATTTTTTTTTTTTTCTTTTTAAAAACACAAAATAGCTACACAAGTATATCGCCTACAAAAATACAATCCGCAACTCGTACGGTTATGGAAAGTGATTTAAAAAAATACCTGGAGCCACCGTTTCAACCAGATCTACACCGAAATCTAATGGGTTCTTCCCAGGCCCAATCCCTCCATCAAGTTTGGTGTAAATTGGTTCAGTACTTTTTGTGTAATTCTGCTGACAAACCAACAAATAGAGATACGTGAAAACATAACCTCCCTGGCAGAGGTGATTAATTATGTTTTACTCTAAGCCATTTCATGTTAACAATATTTATGCATTTAAAATGAAATTGAGGACAAACACAACTACTCCTCTGAAACACTTGGCCGGTGTCTATTAGCACAGAGCATGGCATTGTGCACTTTTATTTCTAACAGGTTCAACTACAGACCAAAGTGGGTGAAAGAACATTAAGGACAACACAAATACAATCATGGACAGGTATGGACATGCTACCCACACAGTAATATCTGTCAACTAAAGAAGAGGAAATCAAATTGATATGGCAGCGACGCATTATGGAGTCATTCTAAAAAGGTGAGCATTACTGTTGTATAGTTTTAAACTGCTGAAGTGACACTATTTAACTATAAATGGAACAATCTCTGTACTTTGCTTTTCTCAAAAACCACTCATCTAACCAACTTCAAACTTCATGATTTGGTTTCATATATTAGAAATACTCATCTGGCAGTTTATTACAACTATTGCAGTCTCATATAATGGTACCTTTACCTGCTATAACACTGTCAAAATGCCTATCACATTATAAAGTATGCAAAGAAGGAAGTCAATAAACTATAATGACATTTTGATGAAATTTAAAACACCTTAATCCAGCCAATCGAGAGCTGTGTTGTCTCAGGTTTAAATATAGGGCTGCAACAAACAATGATTTTCATTATCAATTCATCTGCAGACAACACTATCAATTAATCATTTGGTTTATAAAACATGAGAAAACAGTAAAATGTGCATTACATTATGCTAGAGCATAATATGATGTAACATATGAGAAGTTGTGGTTCTCATTTGTGAGAATTTTCTTTCAATCTACTAATTATTGAAGCTCAGTTTAAATATCTTCCTCTATCTCATCTCCTGCCACTCATCTACATTTGTCCATTATGAGGGTTTTATTAGTCAAAAATCCACCTAGATTCAAGTGCATGTCAGGGAGAGGTGGTTCACCAACTACACAAACCATAACTCCCAGTGCCGCATAAGCCCAAACATTGCAACAACAAAAAAAAAAAAAGCACGTGGTCCTGCTCTAGTTCATGTTTCTTTCCCACAACAGCAGCAATCATGAGCTCACACTGTTTGACATTAACACCACTAATACCACCAGACATTTTTTTCCCTTTGTTCTCCTGCCTGGATTTTTTCACATCATGACTTCTGAGCAGCATCTCACTGTGAAGGGCACATACACACACACAGTGTTACATTCATTTAATTTGTGTCCTGTCTGAGTGCGAGGTGAAACTAGAAGCTTACTGGTGAGTTTTGATTGACACACTAACCTATTTTTAAAATTGGGGGTTCAATATAATCTTTCACTAACACATATTTTGTTAAGTCTTTCTAATGAAGAGGAGAGCAGCAAACAGGGGATGGAGTGAAAAGAAAAAAACTCTTTTGATATTGGGTCCATTGATGGTTTGTCCTGTGTTTCTCTTCCTGCTTTTGCCAGAAGCTGAATGAGCAGTAAAGATCAGATCGAGTCAGCTGGGACATGAGCAGCGCTGATTGGGATCCTCAGGGCTTCACTGAGTCAGGCTGGCAGATTGGTGAAAAGATGTATGTGTACACGCCTAAAATAAATACAGCATATGGCCAGAAGTATGTGGACACCCGAACATTTAATTCTAAAGTGGAAATTAATATGCTGCTTTAAGCCTCTACTCTTCTGATTTCAGGATTTCCACCAGATTTTACAACCTGGCTGCAGGAATTTTCTCCAGTTATGCACACAAGCATTAGTGAAGATGGCCATGTGGTGTTAATGTATTCACATAACATGACATGGTAGAGATATGACAGATTCCTGTAAGATAATGTATGCTCCAATTATTCCTTATAAACTTGAATTTTAGGGTAATTGAGAAAAATGTTAAATGCAAACAGTCACACAGTCTCACACACACACACACACAGACACACACACACACACACACACACAGACACAGACACACAGACACACAGACACACACACACACACACACACACCTGAAGCTAATTCCTGGTCCACCCACGTTGGGGGATATCTGGGGTCATAATGGCGTTTTTAGTTTCCAGGAACTTTGTCTACAGTTTAATATGCAAGGTGCATCATCATTCTTTCTAAGTAGAAATTCTAAGCACACAGTCTGTGTAGTCTCAGGTACTTACACAGGTCGTCCTGTTAGGCTGGTGTGCACGTGCTGCTGGAAGTCTGGATACTTGGAGGCCAGGTAGGCGAAGTCAGGTGGTCTGTCTTTGTAGCGGTTCCGAGGGTGCATGGATTTGTTCAAAGCCATGTTCAGAGCTCTGATTTCAGGACAGCCATAAAAACCACGGACATTATTTAAGTGTGAGTTTGGAGCGACAGCAGACTCACAGACTTTAAAAAATACCGGTTTGTTGAAAGATTGACTCAATAAACTAACAAAGGAACAAGTATTTATTCATTTCTCAAACTTGAGTAAAAAGTACGGATTCGCGGAGCTGATTTGGTGCAGTCAGCTAACTCTGGAAGGTAATACATAGCCAATATTACTCCCAGCTTACCTTTACAGTAGCGTTACCCTGTCGTGATGATGCTTCTTAAAATCTTACGACTAGCGTTGACTTTTTAGACTAAGCAACAGTGTAGAAACATCACACACAACTCACGTTGTCCAAACGTTTTCCAGTTTCTGCAACTCTCTTCCTGGATGCATTCGACGTCACCACTCTACGTCGTGCGTCATAACGTCATAAAAAATGGTTCCCATCGGTTTTTCAACTGTATGTGTTGATTAAAAAACATTAAGCTGCTCACTAACTCATCTCTTTAGAAAACATTATTTTATTAAATTTCTATACTTTATAGTAAAATTGTTTATTCACAAATGTCAATAAAAAAAAAAACACTTATTTCCATTCAAGACACTACATTTTTTCTCACACACAGGATGTAATAAACTTTACAATTGCAGATTTGAAAGTTAATCTGCCACATTTTTTGTAAATTTTAATGTTTTGGTAAATGATGTTTGGGGGGAAAAATACACTAAAATTATTAATTTAAAACAAAAACAGCTTCTGGCTATGACTGCCAACTGTTTATCATTTATTTAATAATTTACTATAGCTGTTATGAGTTTACTGGGAATAATTGTATCTGTGAGCATCCGTCTCTTATTCAAATGAAATGTAACAAGTGCAAAATTTTAATTTAAGTCACGTTTGTCCAAATTTACTATTGTTTAAAATACACTGACATTCAGTATGACAGCTCAAAACAAATGAGCAGGAAACACAAATGCAGATTTTACTTCTTTTATTATATTGCAAACAATAATGACATCCAGGTATATTGTTAACAGTTTGCTGAGTGAAGAGTGAGACCATAGTGGCGAAAACATCATGAGCTCTCCTGTTGGAGCTTGTTGTGCAGTCTGAAGCCCTCAGATGTGGTTCACAGGCAGGTTACAGAGAACAGGTGGACTTGAGGCTGGAGGAAATGACCTTCAGACAGTCAAAACCTGTCTGCCAGTCCCTTCACACACCAGACCAGAGAAGCACAGGGATTGCTTGGGACCTGCGAATGGCAAAAGGGGATTTTCTTCAACAGGGCGCATACCTGCATACAACACCAGCTGTGTTGTAGCTTTTATGTACCTTTTCTTACAAAAGAAACAGAACACACATCGTCCTGACCTTTGATTAACCACCTTCCACGAGTAAAACCAAGGAAGGGAAGAAGTTTTTAATTTCCATTTTATGGTCCGGCATGTCATAGCGTGATCCTGAGGAGACGAGCATTGTTTTTCAAAAGTTGGTCACACAGTGTTTGACCAACAAAAGGAGGCTGTTTTGTCAAGATAAACCAGATTGTACTGACAAATGTCTCAATTTTTGGCTTCAGCTAGAACATTTAACACATTGGCATCTTCATTAGCCATGCCAAATAGTACTACAAAATTTGCTGATTCTTCACCCAAGAGAAAACAGCTTGTAGAAAAAAAATAAAACATTTGTAAGGAGGGGGAGGGGGGCACACACCAAAGAGAAACATCAGTAATATTTCCTGAAAGAGAGGGTTTCTCCTTTGGAACATCCTAGTCTGCCACAATCCCATTGCATTTACAGAAGACGGAGGCGGTAACCTCCTTCAAATAGCATCACACACAACAAAACCAGCCTTTCTACAACCAGTTAACAGAGCTGCCTGAACTTAACCATGGACACAGTGATGTAAGAGGGACTGTTTGACATTTTGAGAAATAAGACCATCCACTTTCTTGCAGAGAGTTACATGAGTAAAGGGATACCACTCTCATGTTTGCTAAACACTGTAAGCAGAGGGAAACAACCATCCGGCTCTAACGGGTGACGGCAGTTTCCAGGCAAAAGAGGGCGACTCCAACAAAGTACCGAAACACATACCGCGTTCACGTCATATTGTTTAGATGGTAAAAAAACAACAACCTTATAACAATATCTCCCACTTGAAGAAAAGAACTAGACATGTCAACAAACTTGTCAGAATGGTTGCAAATGCACCACCACTGGTCAATATTATCCCGTCATCTAATTCTATAGGTTTGGACTTGATAACAAATTGCTAAAGAAAAAGAAAAAAAAGTGATACAACATAACATCTAGAGTTCGGCAGGTAGGGTTGTGGGTCTACAAGGTTAGCACTGGGATTAAATACTCATACCTTAGAGTTATAAACTAACGCTGCCAAGTCAGAAAAACGTCTGCTTTTCACCTCCCGCCCATTTTGCCGACATGTGAATGCAGTTTCCCAATGAAAGCAGTCTGTGTGAAGAACTTCTGGTTTATCAACTGTACTTATGTAAACAATTATTTTACTGCATTTTCAACATTTCAAGCACAATGAGAAGCTGTCTGTTGTGTATAATGTCTAGCATAGTATATTTGAATTGAAAAGCTCAAAGACGATTATTTGCAATTGTTAGCTTACTTTGAAAATCTTAATTCACAAATACAGATTTTATTTAATCACCCATGTTTACTACCAACACTTTAGAATGTTTTCTGCTGAACTCTGACATTACACAAAAAACAGAGTATCTTCAGAAATATTGTAATTGCACTTTTGTTACTAAGCAACCAATGGAGACCCCAGCCAGTTATTGGTTTCACTCAATAAATAGTCCAGCACATAACCCCCACCCCAAGACAAGTTTAATTGTGGTTTTAGCTGTAGCTTCATATTTACATTACAAATGTGTGGTATTTGATTCTCATCCAGTTCTCTGCAAAAAGAGCAAATAAGCATATTTCCCAAAATGTCAAACTACTTTAAATACACACAGTTTCTCTCCCCATTATTCAATGCAATTGGTCTCTGATGAGAGGGCTCCAGTATTTAAGCTTGTAAAAGATGACTGTTCTGACAGCTCTGCCTCTGGTGCAGGTTTACATGCAGCAGTGCTACGTCAACAGGTCACATGAGGCTCACAGTAGCCACTAGCAAGAGCTTGAGCAGCAGATCACCACATCCAGTACACACAGGAAGAGGAAAACTTGGCAAAGAAGCTAAGATAAGATCATCAGTTAAGCAGTGGAATTCTTTATTAGCCAAGAACTGCATTGGAATGAAAAGGCTAATCAGAAATTATAGGTTTATGCATTTATCAACATCATTAAATTTTAATGTCGTCTTTGATCATCATTAAAGGACCAAAGATTTAGTGAAAACAGGGATGTGCAAAATTAATGAATCACCTTGCCAGCTACAGTTAGAAGCAAGATGGTCCATTTTTGTCCTCCAAGGGGAGTGGAATGGTTGTTTCTACAGCATGGACTGGTTTACAGTTTTCTTCCAGTCTTTCCCAAAAATCGCCCTGTTTTACAGTTACAGCTCCACAAAGATCAAAAGCTGAACAGTTGAGGAAAGCCACTCAGATGACGTTTGCATATGTGTGAGATGGGTCTGTGGGGTTTGTCTGCAGATATTGTCGCTGCTCAGGCTTTAGCATTGTCCTCCATTATCTGATCCAGGAGCTGCACCACCTCTTTTACAGCGAGTTCTTCACAACAAAACTCACACTCAGCATCAGACCCCTCTGCAGACAAAACATTTAACATGTCTGCTGCTAGCGTTTCCTCACTAATCCTAAATTCCTGTCCAGTTCATCCTTTAGTGCGATAATACAAAATTGCCAAATCAAGCAATAACAAGCTGAATTTACATTTCATATTTTCACAGAAAACTGATTTTTTTTTTTTTTTTCCTTTTTTTATATACTCAAAACCATTTTTATTATGCCGAACATATATTTCACCCCTCAGAAATTAGAGATCTTTGCACATCCCAGATATCAAACCCAGGGGGCCGACTTTGACTCCTTGTCATGCCTTTATGTTTTCTGTTTTGCGGGTTTATTTCAGACTACTGGCTTCTGTTTGTAGCTTTCAGAGGCTCCATGGGTCAACTGAGCACCCTCTGACTACATAGTTCCTAGGTACACCACTCTCTGCCAGGACTGACTAGTCAGGGGGACTAGAAGTGGACAGAGGGTTTAGTCTGTAAAAGTATGACATGCAAGGTCACAGAAAATTGTTGTAAAGGGAGACACACCCAAGGTCTTTATCAAGTGCTAGAGATTTAACAGGTGTAATCCTTGAACTCTGTTCAGGTGATGCTGTGACCCACGGCACTCACTGACGGTGTAAGCCAAACAAACTCACTCGCTCGATTGGGCTTCTTGTGAAAAACTTGGCTTGGTTATTCACAAAGCCACTTTTAAACATTACTTTTTATTACTTGCTGCAGATTCATTAAATGCGATAATTTATCTAAAGCCTATCAGTGGTTCATGTGCCACCATGACAAGAGTACAAAGCTGTTTTTAAGCCCCCAAGGTCCAAGAACAGTTTGAAACATTCGTATATACAGCCATTAAAATATTACCTAGTTCCACATGAAGAGAAATGGTATGCACACTTGAGAAGTGACGTTATAAAGCTACAGATTATTTCAATAACAAAGCCCCACAGACAATCGTATCTTATCACGTCATATATGCTTTTCCTGCCTTATCTCTCAAAAGTTTCACCAAGCTAGGCACCAACAGACTACGACAGTGAAGGAGAGAAATAACAGAAAAAAAATCCTAAATAAAAAAATAGACAAAAATAAATCTTACACATAAAGACACTGTCATTTCTTAAATTATTGGTTTTTAGTGCCCTACATTTTACACCCAGTCAAAAACATCTGCCTTCGGTTGGTCGGTAAGGCTGCGTGACAGACGGCCAGCCCCATGTTAAACCTATGGTACTTCTAGACAACGTTATGTAAATTTACAGTATACAATTTTGGATTACCATGCAAGAATACTTTTTTGTGTAACATTTAATAGCTCGATCTACATCCAGGAATAATTTACATAGAAGGACAAAAGTTATTGGACCAGAGAGCGCGATGGGTAAATAACCATGGTGGTAAGTGCAGCCGGAGGAGATGAAAATGTGCGGGTAAGGTTTTATGTTAGGGGGGGGAGGAGGGAAGATTAAAGGGGAGGTGGGATGGCAGGAGGGGAGGTGGGATCCAGAGGAGCGCCTGGGTAATTGGGGTTGTGGTCCAATCCTCCAAGGTCCAGATCAGCGGCACTCCCACACTTTTACTGTTTGATCTACACTCCCAGTGACAACGTAGGGAGCGGCCTTGTGGAAATCTGCAGAAGAAACGAAAAGATCATCAAAACAAAGCACAAACTGCCGTACACACAGTGGCTGTGTTTGGATTAATGAGCAGATTTAGACATGCACTGTTCATGGTCATTTGGAGCAAACTGGGTTAAGTCAAACTAAATTCATGACCCCATGCAACTGAGAAAAAATTGGTCAAAACATTTGTGACCAGCCAATACTATAGTTGGGTGGGCCAACCAAAACAAAACAAACCACTTATCAAGTTATGATATCAAGCATTTTGAAGTGTCCTTCTTCCAGACCTCTGAACAGTGATTCAAACAGGTCTGGTGCCAGAGCCAGAAAAAAAGATATAATTATTGGCAGAAAAACAGCAAGAAGCATGGATGAGTTTTTTTATTGGGGACGTCCTTTTGGCCAAAATGCTGACAATGTAATTGTAGCATCACTGGTTCAAGTCCGGCCGAGAGCCTTTGATGCCCATCATCCCTCTTCTGTCTTCCACCTCTTCTTTAATTTAGTCACCCACCTACATTTTACATCTTGTAAACATGCATGTTTCTGTGACAGTCATAAAAAACAATAGCAACATCTGTTGCACCTTCTGGGTCAACTGAAAACGATGTCGGCAGTATTCAGACATCTTGCTACTGATATAAGGAAAAATGCTTTTTCATCTCCTAAAAAAGGGCAATCAGTCTGATTATCAGGTTATTTAAAAAAGGCGGAGTGCACACACAGATGTTGTATTATACGGACATATAGGACAATACTTTTTGGGGAAAAAAAACAAGAAAAAACAAACAAAAAAAAAACCGCAGGGCCACTTTGTTTTTTTCTCTCCCCCAAACAAAGGTGCTTTGTGTTTTCCACACCGCTCCAACATTCATCACATCAATAGCTCACAGCAATATCCTCTTTGGCTGAGGCAGGATTTAAGAGGACTGGGTTTCAAACGGCTTGCCAAGGAAAAGTTGGCTGAAGAGCTTCTCAAGAGAGTTCTCGAGCCTTGATCTGCTGAAAAGCCGCAGATACGAGGAGGGGGAGGAGGGGAAAATCCTGGAGCGCTTGTCTACCTCTTAAACCCCAGTTGCCAGTAACCCTAAGGCGCTCAACACACTGCCGGTGGAGAAGCATGGGCTTCTTTACAATTATCCAACCTTTCTCTAGAACAGATATTTGTGAGCCCAGCTCCACTATCCAATGAGGGTAGAGGTTTCCTGCTGCACCTCAAGAGACCAACTGGTCAAACAATAACAAGGATGAAGCTTTTTTCTGTGAGGGTGAGTGGCTACATACCCAGAGAGGTAACAAAGTGTTCGTGGGCACACAGGGTTTTCATGCAGCGCTTGTTCTTGTAGTCCCAGATCCTTAAGGTCTTGTCATCTGCACAGGTCACAATGAACTTGCCTCCAGGGTGGAAGAGGATTCCACGCACCCAGTTGTCGTGGCCAACCTGTTTTACAGACAGACAGAGACAAGACACCAGTTGCAACCCAATTCATCTCACTCATGAAGCAAAATGTTTTCAGTCTAAATATTTAAATATATATATAAAAATAAAAAGGCTATTAGCTTAAGATGGTCCTCACCAGTGTCATAAGGCACATTCCAATGCTGACATCCCACATCTTGATGGTTTTGTCTCTGGAGCCAGACAGCAGGAAGGGGCCTGCCTTACCACTCTTCTTGGTCTGTTTAGGCAGAAGGATCGAAGAAAATGTAATTCTAATTTTGAACAAAACATTTTATGGTCAAGTACAGAACACAGACAATACTCCACATTTAATCTGCTCAGAAGCCCTTTTTTGTCAAAAATATTGAGTCTCAAAATTGTGAACCTATTTCTAAAGTAATATCAAAGACCAAATGCTACAAATATTTTTGAAAATATCTACTTCTTTAAGGTAATATAAATGGTATACAAATTAAAATACATAATAACAACAATACATTTTATGTAAACTGTATGTTTAAGTGGCACTCAAAGACACTTTACAGAGACAAATCAATTAAATACAGCACACTTTAAATCCCCTTGTTATCTGTCACAATGGAGGAGATAGATTTGCTTAAATAAACTCATAAACTGCTACATTAACCACGAGTACTATTAACACAATAACAGATGTTTAAAAGCTATGTCTGGCACACTGGACTCAGTGATTACATGCCTAACAGTTTTAACTGTATTTGTGGAGATTGTGCGCAAACAGTCCTACAGGTGCATCTAAGCAATAACTGGAAGAAATGTAAAGGAGCCTCGTCTCACTGGCCTGGTTTGTTTAAATGTTTTAGAGTAAACGATCAGAGAAATAAGATCATCACGGTACCCAAACATACAGAGCAGCAGTCTGTGCCACATAAAATATCTTAAGGTGACTGTTTTAGATTGCTGACAACTAGTTTGAGAACACATGTGCAAACATCTGTGAGACAACAGTCTCTATGAGTTCAGGTCTGTCCCAATTCAACAACTCCATCAGTGATAAGCAACTTCTTTACATCAGCTAAGATACGAAACAACCAACACCAAAAATCAGCTACTGTGCAAGTGAACACTGTTTTTCATCACATACAGGTTAGACTGGGACAACTGCCTCGAGGGAAAATATTGATTTAATCTGACAAGGCTACAATTGGACACACTTGAGATCACAAGGCATGAGGAGGGTGTGTGGGCTGACTCTGGGCCATGCTGATATTCTGTCTGTGTATGCACGCACAAACACTTCATTTCGATCTTCATTTCAGTCTGTTCACATGGCCATCAGTCTGAGCAGTGTCTGAGACCCAGTGACATGGCTATGCATGTAGAGAGGGAACACATTCTGCATCATCTGATAGTAAGAGAAATCCACTGTTTATCACTGAGTGACCACATCAAATCACAAACTTTGTTTGCGTCTTCAGTTGCATAACTGAAGAGGTGTAAGGCCGGCACACTGCCTCAGACCTGGCTTTATTGGGTTATATATCCATTTTAAAGATCCTAGTTTTCAAGCTTATGAGTCTATTTTTTTATATTTTGTTGATGTCTTTTGATGTATGGTTGATAATTTGGTTTATTGCCTTTGTATTCCAACCCTTTGGCATGTACCTTCCTGAAATGTTCATTGCTTCGAGATGTTTATCACCCTGGGCGGGTTGGATGGTTAATCACACCTGTCAACATAGAGCCTATCATAAATATGGATATTGTGTCCATTTTTAACCTGATGAAAGATCCGACTGGGAATGAAAGTTTGTCTGAAACCTAATCTTTGTGGATTAGAGTTGTTGAAATCAATCTCTCCTTGATATTGCCTTGGTACACAAGTTTACCTGTGAGGTCTGGTTTCACTCCAGGATGCACATGAACTCTATCATCACTGGCACCACATGGTTGTACAATTACAACTGCCTGATTGCTCTTCTTGTTCACTAGTCAGTTATTGACTCATTTGGGCCTGAGAGACGAAAATATGTTTCTAGTTACACCAATTTCTGAACTGTGACAGTCAGGTACTACAACAATGTAACTGAGCTCATAATGGTCCATTATCTGCTCTGCTGTGCTTGACCTCTGAGCTAATGGTCCAATTAGGAAAGATAGGAAAATACACTCATTGATACTACAGTCTAACTAAAACCACCCATGTCTGAAAATGTTTTGGAGAAATGCGAAAAAGGTCTGAACAGTTTTTTACCTCGGACCCTGTGGCATCTAGGATAGTGGGGTAGGCGCTCTCTGGTGCCCAGGTGATGCACTCTACCACATGTTCATGCTCCCGTAGTTCAGCCTTGCACTCTTTGGTGGCCACGACCCACACGCGCACCGTTTGGTCATTGGAACAACTGGCAATCAGTGTGCCGTCCTGGTTGGGCCGCACCATACGAACCCACTCCCTGTGGCCTGTGAAGGTCTTCACACAGTAGCTAACAGACAAATAACAATAAAGAAGTTATCAAGTTGTCAGAGCAGATGTGATTCATGAAACACAATATCATCCTTTTAAAAAAAACGCAAAAAAACATAGCAGTTTTAAGGATAGTTTGAGGGTGTTTTTCGGATTCTGCGTACCCAGTTGCCACCTCCCACATTTTTATGGTTTTGTCCCTTGAGGCAGAAACGATGTGATCTCCATTAGGCATGATGGCTACAGACGAAACATTGTGGTCATGTCCTGAAAAATATAAAAGACAAAAATAAGATCTCAGTAACAGCCAGAGAGCATCATAAAAGCTTTCTGAACAGCGCAACCCAACGCAACATTTTAAATCTTTTAATCAAGTGTAAAATGTAATTTTATCACTTCAGATGGCAACACATGATCCCTTTAATCTTTCCTTCTTGACATTTACCAGAGGAAACGTATACAAAATTCAGCAACAATGTTTTACACATCTTCATTCATCAACAGCACCAAAAAATGATGGGTTTGGTCATAATTAACCAATTAAATGACAAGCGAGGCAGCCAATTTGCTGGGGCTTACTTTGTTCCACAGAGAATAAGAGATGCCTAATTACCTAGATGCAAGGCCATATTTAAGCTGCTCACAGATGAAGACAACAGTAAGTATACTCTAAAAGGCCAGCTTAAGTGTGTGTGTGTGTGTGTGTGTGTGTGTGTGTGTGTGTGTGTGTGTGTGTGTGTGTGTGTGTGTGAATACAAATGCCATCAGGCTATAATAATGGGTGGCAGCCACACAGAAAAGTGCTATCTGGTGCTGAAGAGGATAATTAAACTGCTGTCCAAATCGGCACTAATCTACTTCACCAGTTGGGCCAGTTGGTTTTTTTTTTAAGTGAAAAAAGGCGGAGTGGATGAAAAAAAAAGGAGAAAAGGTTGAGTAGATGAATTAAAAGTGAATCGAGATGGGGAATAGAAAGAGGGATAGAGAGGAAATGGTGGGGAACAAATCAAGACAGCAGGCTCAGTTTAATAGAAGGTTTTATTTTAGACAGTGATCTCTTCATTTAGATGTCTTTCTGCAGTGTGAACGCCGCTCGTCTGTTTGAAGAAGCATGCCAGCAGCTCACATCCTTATTTACAACAAAAAAGATTGGCAACCAGTGAAATCTGTTGCTCACTTGCACAAAATGCAAGATTTACAACTCCAGCATACTGACTAGGCTTATTTAATTAATCGATATCATTTTCATTCATGTCTGCTTCACAGTCAGACATTAATGGGCACTTCTAGCACACTTTTGATCAGAACTAAATGTGAAATGCTAAAGCTTCGTATTGTTTGCTCTGCTGCTGGCGGGTTGGTGGGGGTCCTTCTCTCAATTCCAAGAAGGAAATAAAAATTATTCATATGGTGGTCCCTGACATCAGTAGAGCCTGAGGGCACATATAGACCATGCTGCCATCATTTACTTGGCAATTACAGTGTAAAAGAAAGGGGTGTATGCCAAAGGACTGCCTCAGTGATGACATGACCAATGGTGGAGTAGATTCTCAGATAAGAAAAAGAATATAGATAGGCTTATTAAAAACCCGAACCAATTATTTACCATTTAAATGATGGTAAATGATTACATTTTAATAAGAGATGGATCAAAGCGCCTGTAGGAGTTCACTGTAGTGGGAGGTGATGTGGGTACAAAGAGACAAGATGGCTTAAACAGTCCATTTGTCAGAGCTGGTTGTGAATCTCAGCATAGGGTGCAGTGAACTGGAGCAGATTGAGGCTCATCAGCAGCATCAAATGTGATAACGAATAGCATCTGCGCCACCTGAGCCCTGAATACAGTCACAAGCTACCTTTATACAGATATGATGTGGAAACCATAACAGAGCATGTTCACAAAGATGACAATAAATGGCAGCAGAAGTGATGCATGTCTGCAAATTTCTGCCGGGAAAAAGATCACACAAATCCACAACCAGCAGAAAAGAAATACTATATTTTATCTTCTTACCATGCATGGTCCTGATGCACTCAAAGCCTTGGAAGTCCCACAGCTTGATAGTCATGTCTGCAGAGCAGGATGCTAGCAGTTTGCCGGTCAAGTCAAAAGAGATGTCCTGCACAGAATCTGTGTGGCCTTTCAGTGTGCGCTCAAAGTCTCCTGTTTCATAGTCCCACACCTGGAGAAGAGAGCATATTCATACACGTTACAGACAGAAAAACCTAACCATAGCCTGTATATTACTGAGAAACATGAGTATGCTGCCCCGAAATGTGACATCATCAGTGGCTCCAAGTCATTTCATGTCTCAGCTGAGCAGCCCAGAAGCCAAAACAAGCTGTGTAGACAGAAGGAAACTGACCAGGGATGTCACATTTCAGTCTTAACAATGAGATGCACTAATGGCAGAATTATTACAGAAAACCACACTGCCATCATATTTGTTTAAAGACTTCACACTTGCCTCATACACTCTTTGTATATTGAATTACAGAATTCATGATGCATTACTGTTGCTAATGGCAGGGATGCATGTGCCAAGATGCCGATTAGGGTTACAGCTAGACCTGATAAAAGCCAACAGACAGTTTATGTGCTAAGTACGCAGAGCCAGTTGGAGAAGAGACAGAATATGGAGTGAACAGTAGTAAGCCTGATTTTCTAGCCTGAGAAAGCTGTTGCGTTTCTGGCTTTTGAGCAGACAGACGGTTTGTCACGGAGGGATAAACCCTCCTTGGTTCCTCTCTTGGGGTGGGGGATTTTGAGCAGACAGTGACAAGAGAACCCCACCCTCTCCTCCCCCTAGTCCTTCTGTGCCCCCCCCTCCAAAGGCAGCCACAGACAGTGCAGATGGCCCTGAGGTACAATGTGCACAGGGAGATTTATACAGTAGAAGATCAATGCAGTTAATGTGTTTGAAGGTACACCTGGTCCAACAGTTTACACGCATATTAACAGTATTCAGCAGCATTTAAACCACACATAATCCATAAGCAACCTGTAACTCAATGCTACAAGAATGATGATTCTCACTGGAACTTATCCAGGGCATTGTTAAGGCAGCTACCAAAAAACTTCACAATATCACGATTAATAGTTTTCATTCCTTCAGAGGAAATGCCTTGGATTTTTGTAATTCAAATGCCAAAAGTAATACAAAGACTTTGTTTGTATGTCCTATTTATGAAGTAAGCATTGGGTAAGCTGACGCCCAACCTCCATTGTCTTGTTTAAATTAACCTATCCTCTGGTTGGCATGTTTGACAGAGCACAGCTCTGCACTCAAGACCTGTTGATACTGTGAGAGGTTAGAGTTGAGCTGAAGGTAACATCTTGCTGCGCAAAAATCTGCCACGTTAGCAGAGGAGAGACAACAAGGGAACAGAGGGGGAGTGTGAGGGCCAGAGAATGGCAAAACTAACAAGGTTAGGGAAAACACAAACAGAGGCATGAGTAATAAGAGAAATGTCAAAAATGAGATGAGAAATTCACTGAATAAGACATTAGCCTGGTTCCCTGATTCTGGCTGTCCAATTTATACAGGTCTAAAATTGTGCCCACTGATGGCAGTTTCCAGAGGCTGGAGAATCAATGGACCAATCAGCTTCATACATCCATGAGTGACAACAAATTGCCACAAAAATAGTATCAAGTGTGGATGAGACTGTCACAGCTATACAAGTTGTTTTTAGTAACCATGTATAAAATTGAATTCTTGCTTTTACATTTCACTTTTTGTACAAATTAAACAAATGACACACAACATATTAATTAGTGAGCTTTAGAGGTGTTGGTGTGAAGACTGTTACATTATGACAGATGTTAATCCCCGTTATGCTAAGATAACCAGCAGCTGGAACCAGCTACATATTTACTGTATCAATTATTTTCTCAATTAATTGTTCATTAAAAATAGTAAAAAATGGCAGTCATAATTTATCAGAGCCCAATGTGATGTCTTTAATAAGCTTGTTTGTCCAACAAACACTCTAAAACCCAAAGATATTCAATTTACTGTTATGACAAAGAAAAGTAGTCAAATTTGAGAAGCTGGAACCAGAAAATGTTTGGCATTTTTGCTCAGAAAATAACTAAAATGATGAATTTACTGTCAAAATAGTGAATTTTCTTTTGATCAACTAATTGATTAATCAATTAATCGTTGCAGTTCTAATTATCACAATATTTTATAGATATTTATAATGGATTAATCTTAAGTTGATTGACTAGTCATGTAACTGTTTTAGCTCTAAATTATTCACTACCATAGCTTCTTTTTCGTTCAACATTACAGTGGTGGGATAAATATATCAACTGCCTCTGACTGGTTTGGGTAAACAAAACAAGAAACAAGAAAATCTGCTAATATGAACCAACTCAGGCAGACTGAGTGACATGAAATGAAATGGCCCTTCAGTCTGATTATTGGACACTGGCATGAGAAAGCTGTTTCTCAGACTGTGCTTCTAAGTGTGGAGAACACAAGGTCTACTCCCCAGTTAAAAATTTAACAGAGCTGTTCGGGAGAGGGAAATGTAGGACACAGGGGGAGTTAGGCCAGGCAACAGAGAGACGAGGTAGCCAGGAAAGAGGTGCAAGAAAGCAGGGCTGAATATTAGATATGGGCCCAGGCCTGCCTCCTCCTGAGGGATGGATGGCTCTGATGGTGGATAGTCATGGTGGGGCAGCTGAAGCTTTAGGTGGAAGATAAATGAGGCAAGGTGCTGGGGGGTGGGGTGCTGAAGGAGGAAGGGAGGGAGGGGTGAGATTGGAAAAGGAAGATGCCAAAACGTAGAGAGGGGTCCCTGCTGTGTGGGCGTGGCTGAGGAGGAGATGTACATGGGTCTCTTATTGTCTCATGAATAAAATATACAGAACAAACAGCTCTGCAGAGTATTGGCATTGTGCAGTGAGGCAAGGGAAAGACACTGCTGCAAAAATAGCCCAGGGACACACCATGGAGTTCATATATGGAATCTAGGGATACATAGATGACAGAGACAGCGGCGCAGAGAGAGAGGCAGAGAGAGAGGCAGAGAGAGAGAGAGAGAGAGAGAGAGGCAGAGAGAGAGACAGAGAGAGAGGCAGAGAGAGACAGAGAGGGAGACAGAGAGAGACACAGAGAGAGAGAGACACAGAGAGGAGAGGAGAGGAGAGAGAGAGAGAGAGAGAGAGAGAGAGAGAGAACGAGAACGAGAACGAGAACGAGAACTTGCTTAATCCAGGGTATGTTTAGGAAGAAGAATTAGAGAAGAGAGGGTAACACTGAAGAGTGAGGTATAATGTACGGAGAGGGGGACAAGAGAGGAGGGGCATTCAACAGAGTGAGCACAAGCTGCCACCAAGCTGGCACTAAATTAAAAAAGACCACTCTGTTGATTTTAAACCTGAATCCTATGTAATGTGAGGAGGGGCTGCGACAGCAAACAAACAAAGGAAACTGCAGTCTGTCTCCTCCAAAATCAAGACAGCTGATAAATCTTTATCAAGTTTTTTTGCCTAAATCATACTGTAAATGCAATATTATATTTGCATATTTCTGAGCTGAACATATGGCAAAATTGGCCATTGCTCAGCCAATAGGAGGTTAAATTAGAATTTTTTTTTCTAAAAACAGGATGTTAACACTAAATATATATATATATATATATATATACTGTACAACAGCTCGTCATGTGTGACTAAATGTTGTACACCAAAACTGAACAAAGTGAAAGTGTCATGTGACAATGTATTTGCTGACACGTCACATGAAATTTTGCATTTATAATTCAGTTTTTACTATGGCAACCACAAGTCTAGCACAAATCTTATCCTTATTCTCTAATCACTGTCAAAACCAATTTAATCTGTATATTATGATATTGTTTCATTTGAGCAATTACATGTCCTAAGCGAATAATATCCTAAAACCCAAGATGTCAGATAAGCATGGCAGCTGGCTTTCATCTTTGGAAAATTGATTTAGATTTCAAGCTCATCATAAGACTTGTGAGGTTATCATCAATGTTTCCAGTTTCTACTGTGGCTTTGGAAAGCTTGACGTGTACATAAAAGTATATACACTACATGGTTATGTTGAACTGGAAACAGATACACAGATCATGCAAAGGAGGAACACAAGCCTGCAGGTCTAATTACAGACTTCAGCAACAATTTTACTTGTTTGCACACCTTCAGTCCAACAGGATGAACTAATCAGTGAAATCACCTGCTGCAGGTTTTAGTTGGGAAACCTGCAGACCCTCGGCTCTATGCATCTTTTAAAAACCCTGAAAACAGCTGAATCACCATAAAAAAAAAAAATAAAAAAAATTAGGCTTAAAGCTCCATTAGAACACAACCTCTGCAACAAATCTATTGTCAAACTACTATTTCCACCATCCAGCAACACTGACCTTTATTGTGGCGTCCTCAGAAGCCGAAACCATGACACTGAAGACTGGGTGGAAGATGACACGGGTGACTGGACTGCGGTGGCCACTCAGCGCATACCTTTCTGGTGGGCGTGGGATCCACTCTTTGGGGTCTCGCTTCTGAGTGACAGGCCCTCCCAAGGTGATCTCCTCTTTAGCTTCATTCAGTTTGGATTCAAGTTCCATCACCTGCTCGAAGAGTACAGGTACAAGACAGAGAAAATATATAGATTCATAAAACATAAGCTTTTAACGGTGTTACGATTGCTGTTTCGGTCTGTGCTTTAAACAAATTATTTCACATTTAACAGTTGGGTTAATGCTTTCCTTGGTACAATTCTTTCAGTGTTAACAGTGGATTCAGCAGTAATGTCATGAACCATTCACAAGACTACAATCCCCACAAGCATTCTTTGAGGAGGAAAAACACCACAAACCTTCTTTTGTAATCTGATGACTGAGGTCCATTTTTTTTCCAAAAGGCCAGCGTACTTCTTATCCAATTCTTCATTCTGCGGAGAAGGTAGTAAAAAAAAAGGATATCAGCAAATAGGGGAAGAAAGCCAATCAAAGTCATGGGCTCAGCATAATCTGTGAGGCCTGTGGGAGGGGGGCCAGCTGGGGTGGCATGTTGAAGTCTTTGGCTATAGTAAGAAAGAACAGGGAATTATTTACACACCCCTCAAAGGCCAACGCTGACTGCCAGACACCGCCAACCTACTGTACGACACACATTCACACACAAGAACACACACTCTAGTCCTAATCCTTCTCACACAAGCTAATCTCCTGCAGACAAGGAAGACTTAGACAGCTTATAGCCACACACACAGTACTGGAGGCTGCGGTGGAAGTTAACTTGTGGTAGTCCTGGCAGACAGAAGCCTGATTTCACCTGCAGGTTAATACCAGGAGCTGGCTGCTACCTTTTACATAATGGACCTCATGGCGCACACACAGTCTGTTTCTTACTGCCAAGAAAGAAACAATGTGGAGGTGCAGTACGTTTTCTCTGTCACCACATACAAACTAATAATAATACCTGTGCTACAACTACTATTATTTTCATTACCAATGATGAACTGTTTGGTCAACTAGAAGTCAGAAAATAGTAAAATATGCCCACCACCATTTCCACCACCAATCCACCAACTCAGAAAAAAATTGGTAGATTTATCAATAATGAAAATAAGTCTTAGCTGCTGCCCTAATCTCATGGTTTTTAATAATTGAAAACATAGAAACACTGTAAAATTCAACATGTGAAAAGCTAGAAATGGGAAATTTGGGGAATTTCTGCTTGAAAAATAATTTAAACTATTAATTGCCTACCACAATTTTGCCAATTTATTTTCTCATTCTCAACAAAATATATTTTTCAAATTTCTATTTAAGGTCTGTAGCTTCAACTGAATTGTTAATGTTCAAAAACATTACCATTTAAAAATGTTAAAATGGTCCGTCTGTCTTCATTTCCTTAAATGTAGTTAAAATACAACAAAGTCAAGTTGTGTAGTTTTATTTTATACACAATACAGCTTTGGTGGTACTGTGTGTATAATCCATGCCTTGAGGCTGTTACTAACTATCAAAGCATCAAAAACCTGCATTGACAGACACCCATGAGTGTCAGTGATGGAGAAAATTAGTGTTTCGCTCCAATTTCACAACCAGTTCCTCAGCCTCAGCTGGAAACAAAAGCAGACATCCTGGAGGTGTGGAGAGAAGCAAGCAACACCGATGCCTATATTTAACACTTCTCAATGACAAGAGGTTATTCCTTAGACTATAAAGACAAAGACATGAACTGAGGCACTGGGGAGAAATAGAGGAGAACGAAAACAGAGGGAGAGAGTAGAGAACCCAATTTGGACAAGTCTGCCATCATCTAATCTGCCATCTGCCTGGACACTCTGCCCACTACACTAACACACACAAAGAGACAGAATCACACATGGACACACACAAAATGGCAAGTGCCAGACTTCATTGCAGCCTGCCAGCCTACTGACAGTGGTTAATAAATGTGTGTGTGTGTGTGTGTGTGTGTGTGTGTGTGTGTGTGTGTGTGTGTGTGTGTGTGTGTGTGTGTGTGTGTGTGTGTGCGCGAGTGCGAGAGAGAGAAAGAGGGAGAGTGCATGCAGGTATGTATATTTTCTTTCACATGGCAATATAAAACTAGAGCATGACCTCTATTAATCATTCCTACTATGAAAACCTGAGCCTTGCATAGCATTAACCTTAAAAACTACTACTCAAATAGCCACAAAGGGCCAAGGAAAAGATCATTTAATTCACTCCGAACAAAATCTAACTACACTTACATACAAACCACCTTGATAATATATGTCCAACAATGTGGTCTCAGGAAACTGGTGGTAAAAATCACTTAATTTAGCATGTTGCTGCCAAGATGTACATTTGGCTAAGCAGTAATCCCCAACAGGGTGAACCTATCCCTCTGTGCCATTCATCTATTATTCAGCCTGCTTGCACTGGGTTGCCGCAGAGAAAATGCCCCAAAAAAAGAGTGAATAAAAACAGAGGATAAGGGGGTGGGGTGTCACATGAAGGCAAGGTGACAGAAGGTGCTACAGAGGGGCAGAGCAAAAAAGTGTGTGATTAAAACGAGTCATAGATAAAAAGTAGTTGACATGACTCCGTAATAACATGATAAACAGGAGTACCAGTTAACAGTTTGCCAAAGAGCGCAGGAGATCATGAATCAAATTTTAGGAACAAAATATTCTAAAATACTTTTGATTTCTGGGGTGTAGTCAGTACAGACAACAGCACATTTTCTACTTTTAGAAGCTTAGACTATTTTCTATATAGTTTCTTTGACTGAGCAGGTGTTTTAGATGCTAAACATCATATTGAAAGCCCACAACAAGCAAAGGTAGACCTGGGTCTACCAGTGTCTGCTCATCATCAATTTTAGACAACTTTTGACCGGAAAGGATCTGATGACAAATATTCAATACGACTTAATTCATTTCATTTCTCCTAAAAATATAAAAAGGGTTAGGGAAAAACAAAGAAGAAAGGAATGAGAAGAATATGGCCCAGATGCACTTTTAAGTTGGGCTGAAGGCAAAACCAAATGATGCTGCATTTCTGTGATGCAAAAAAACAGGGACAGGGAAAATACACTCAGTGGATACGCACGCACACACACACACACACACTTATTTATTTCACACTGGCATTGTAAATGTAATATAAAGGTGGATAAAAGCTTTTTCAAGATTAGTTAGCAGGAGCATGTAGCACAGACCCCCTAATCAGAGAGACCAAAATAATTGGTTGCAGGTGTTCCCGGTCACACTCATGAACATGCATGAACATGTTGACTCAAATGAGAAATAAAGTGGAAATCAAGGCATATTGTTGGTATAAATTGGTGTGATTGGCTGTGCAGATGTATGTGTCCACCCTTAATCTACTCACATTATCTAATTCCGCCTCCTTCTTGAAAGTGGAATATGCCTCTTCATATCCATTGGAACGTAGATAATCGGCTATCGCTCGATTTCTGAAACAGACAAAAGGGAACCCGTAATTAGTTCTCCTGATTAGCAGACAAGATAGTTGTTAAAGTGCCACAAGAAACGACGTGAGTAATGAAGTTGTATTCAACACTGTAAAATAAAGACGGAAAATTAGCATGTTCAGGAAACGTTTTAAACAAAGATGTAACATTTCCATGCTTTTCACACATTCAGACTGTGTTATCTCACTTTTAGCTATATAATAAAAATGCTTTGCATGCATAAAGTCAGTCTGACACATAGTCCAACCTATAACAATTCACCCAGACAGTCTGCTGTTGTAACACACACACACACACACACACACACACACACACACACACACACACACACACACACACACACACACCATTTGACACAAATCCAGAACACATCTGTCTGGCTTCTATAATGAGCTCTTGTTGCTGTGGGCAAATAATAGGAAGGGATGACTCCCCATGGTGTAGATATGGGGAAAATGAGAGTCAGTGTACATCCTACCATCACCTACATACACACAGGGAAGGACAGACAAATCATTGAGAAGCAGGATAATTCTGGCTGATATTTTACTCCAATTCATCTCCTTTTCAGGCATACATTTCGAGACAAACACAAGCACATATTCAAAGACACCAGACCTTTCAGACAGCCGACATTGAATATGGTGGGGAAGGCAGCAGTGGTGTGCAACATTCGTACTATTTCAAATATGTGAGGAGAGATGACCAGATTGGACAGACAATAGAATAGACGGTCAGATCTGAAAGCGAGAACAGGACGCTACCCTCAATCTTTCTGTTTTTGTCTCCTGGGCTGCATAAGGAAAACCCACACACTTACACCACACACACAGCTGACATACACATTAACACACAGACAAGTAGCAAGCAGCAGCCCAATTTACCAAGCGTTATTAATGAGGTTCAAGTCAGTTAGTCTCAATAGTTCAGGCTTTTATTCTTTGTCTAATTAGATTCTCACGATGGTGCAGAAAAGTGAATTATTTATTTGACTTCTTTTTCTCTTTGAACCGAACTGTTCCACTTAGTGTGTATGCAGTACATGCACTCTTGTAATTCTATTGCCGTAAATAGAGTTAGGAAATAATGGGGCATAATTCAGTATTATCAGTTTAACTGCATTGTAACAATATGATCATATTGTGTTATTTTACAAAATTCTGTTGTTCAATTCAATAATTCCAAGCAAAACATTAACAGAACAAAATTAGTTATTGGCATTTTTCTACGAAGATTTGTATCCTTTACTGTGATAACTCACTCTGTGGTCGCGTCATATTTGTATCATTAATGCATTATGGGCTTTCACAATAAACACATGAAAAGCCAGGAATAATAAGGCCAGTATCTACTAATCTTGGCCCAGTGTTGCTTTAAAATTACAAAGAAACCATGATGCTCCCAAACACAGGAGTGTATAGAGGATGTTCCTACTCTGGCTACTCAATTGTGTTTGCAGCACCAGTGGTTATAATTATTCAGGCTGTGCTAACCTGACTAGCACAGTTTAGCTAATATTCAACTGGACCCTGCTTGTACTCCCCAGGTGTCTTCATACTTCTAAAGTTATGTTCTGCAAGTTTCTAATGCAAACTATAGCCACATTTCCACCGCAGGAACTTTCCCCAGGAACCTTTTGAGGAACTATCCCACGCAGCAACCAGGGTCTAAAATTAGTTCCAGGGTAATTGTTCGACTCCCAAAAAGGTACCTGGTCAGGGGGTGGTACTCTCCAAAGGTTCAGGTACTTTGGGGTGTGTGGTCTGCAGTGCTGAACATTTCTGACTGGTCAAGTACTCATCAAGAAAGCAAACACATTTTCTACACCACGAAACGGGTCCGGGAAAAGGACCACAACAACCAGAGTGGCTAGGGTTGCCACCCATCACATATAATACAGGATCACATATTTGAAAATAAAATGCGGATGAATATATACGGGACTCAATTTGTCCTGTATTTTAGTTCATGTTATGTACTCAAGTGCAGTGAATAATGTAATGTCAAGTAATACATAATCTTCCCCTTCCCGGGTATTTACGCCACGGTGGAAACGTAGACAACAATGGGCCACAGGAACCTTTTAGTTCCTGAAAAAAAGTACCTGGAACTTATAAAGTTTGTTTTTAGATATTTATTTCTATTTAAACTAGAATTACCGCCTCGCGGTTGTAAGCGTCCGCCACTCTGACTAGTTTCAGGTTACATCCCTGCTCATCCAGAATCATATAAAATATTTACCATTTGTGGGATATTGCATGAGATATTGCCTTTAAGGCCATTCTTTCTCTTCTTCTCTTCTTAGTTTATTGTATTAAATACCAGACTTGGCAAAAAAATGAAAAATGACCTAAAGAACCCAAACAAAGACACTGAATTCATGAATGTCTTACGAAAATGCAATATTCTTCAGATAGCAATACAATATTTCTTTGATTCCAGACCTCCTGTGTTTGTGCATAGCGAACTCCACCATTAATGCCAGGAGAAGCCAGACAAGCTGTCAGGCAGCAATGCTTTGAGGTGCCAATATGAAGGGGGTGGGGGCTACAATCTGTCAGCCCAGCCTGTGCCCCCTGTGCCCTCTCGGTCAGTGTTTAGCACTGAAACCCCCGTCTCCCTCTGCCCACCTGAATCCCCATGACAACAGTAGCAGGCCTTATTACAGCTCAAGGTTAGCAAGAGGTTATCTGCTCTTCTGACAGCCTGCCTGCTGGAGGTCTACACAAATACTGGGGAGGGCTGTGCTAGCATGTCTGAGACAAAATGTATAGGCAGGTGAGGGAAGCTGAAGCACAGAGGAAGCTTTGATGTGGTGTGGGTGTGTCAGCAGAGTGTGTATGACTAGTTGTGCTTCCACCAAACCCAACAACACGTTATACCAGAGTGCAACCTGGGCTCCAAAATACCATCGATGGTCAGAAATTAAGGAGATGTCTAAATCTCAGGTCTCATGAGGACAACCAGGTTTGTGAGGCCAAGAATCACTCTAATCTGCATGACCCAGATTATCTATATTCATTTTTACGAAATTATGCTTGTTCTCAGAACACGAACAAGCTCCTAATAAACACAATAGTGACTTGACAGTTCTGTAACAGACCACACATTGTGGAAGAGAAAAATCACTTTGATGTAAGGTTTATAATCAACCTTCTATGTTGTATGTAAACCACATGGTGGAGCAGTTTGTTTATGTAGCTCCAGGGGATTGTAAGTGCTATTACATAATGTTAACACAACCAAGTTGTTTGTGCAGAACAACTAGAGCTACAACGATAAGTCAATCATCAACAAAAAATTAATCATCAAATTTGATAACAAATTAATCATTTCAGTAATTTTTAACACAAAAATGCCAAATATTTGCTGGATCAAGCTTCTCAACTTTTCTTCACTTTATATGACTGTATACTCAATATCTGTGGGTTTTGGACATTTAGTTGAAGGAAACATGGCCAGGGTTTTTCCTGCATAGAGAATTGGGAGACTGCAGCCTCAGTGAAAATTCGTGCTGTCTCCTGCCAAAATTCTAGTGCTTGTTTTCTTGGTACTCTGTGGATTTGACATTTGTAACTGCAATTGTGGCTGTACGCCAGTACAGCAATGTAGTAGCGCTGTATCGTAATCCGTGCATCAGGCAGAGCCATACAAAATTGCCAAAGAAGAAGAATACGAACGTGCTGGAACCCTGATGGCATTTGAATACATCTACTTGGGCTGTGGTAAATTATAACAGGCATGTTTCAGTATTTTTGGACATTTTATAGACTAAATGATAAATCAATCAACCGAGAAAATAATCTGTAGATTAATAAAAAATAATTGTTAGTTGCATCCCTAAAAACAGAACAACCACATAGCAAAGCAAAGCGAACAAAAGGGGGGTAATATTTATATACAACACCTACTGTTTCTGTTTTTGAATGCATACTGTTTCAATATGCACTAAAAAGTGTAGTAGCTAAGCAGCAGAGGACAATTTTGTCCAGGTGGACATCTGTCAATGAGCCTCAGTGCTGAAAGCAAACATCAACACAGAGGACCCACCGCTCCCCTGATCCCAACTTCACCCTGGATGTGCCAAACAAAAACACAACAACATACACCAACATGCAGTTTTCAATATGTAGAGTCCCCAAAGATTTTGTGGAAAGGAGAAGAAAACGGGAAAAGAGGGAGATGTGTAGTAATGTCGACAGAAGGAGAGCAAACCAGCATGTTTCCATGGTTACTAGCAACCCACAGCTAGATGACGTGATGGGGAGATAGTGAGAAAGAGGGCAGGGCAAGTAAGTGGACAGAGAGGACAGAAAGAAGAGGGGAAAAGCTATGAGATCAAAAGGCTCTCTCTGTGAGGACATTATTACTGAAAATGAAACTCATCATGTTACAATACCATCTTACAAGTGCAAGTAATCTCAGCCCATGTCAGCCTCACATGGGTTAAATCAGTGCTGTGGTTGGTCAGACCTCTAGTACAGCGCTGCTCTCTTATGTATTATGAATGCTTAATGGAGTGGCAGAGACAGAGAGACATGGATGAGATGAGGGAGAGATGCATGACCTCATCCTTCTGAGAAGAGAGGTGAGTCAGACATCCAGCATGTCTGCCAATGGCATCACTTCCTCCCAGTTCCTGCTCCGTGATCATACACTTTCACATCACTGTAGAGATGAGCAACACTTACAAATAGAGCCTCCATCTATTGACAGACTTCACTATATTCTGTGTAAATGATAAAAACGTGACCAGATTTATTGACCAAAAGATTTAACTGTGGCTAAAAGTGCATCTTATGTTAGTTAAAAGCAGGATAAACCGTACCTGGCGGTGGCTGGGCTGTTCTGTTTCAATAGTCATTGGATTATTGGATTATCCAACATTTCTAACCCATGTTTTACACTTTTAATTAGGCGTTTCTAGCATCGCACAGTTAAAATGTATGAAACTGAATGTTAAAGACACCAACACTGTAGAAGCACAACAATAGGGTTGCTACTATTATTATTATTGTTTCCAGTACTGATGAATGCTTCCAATGTCTTTAGATTATTCAATCATTTAGTGTAAAAAGCAGCAATGCCCAACTTCTTCAAAATGTAAAAAACACAATGCCATAGCTAAATTTATGGTTACCCAGGTCTAAACTTCATATAATATATGACTGATATATGTAAATGTCCAATAAATACAGATTTACTGACTAGCAGAGCACAGAAATGAATCAAGCAGCAAACACCTTTTTGTTTAAACTTATTATGATACTTTCAACTGTAGACACATTAGGCACAGAGCACAGGACCACACACAACACTCACACCAGCTACAGACAGACTCTAAATGCTCTAATTAATCTGAGAGAAGGGGGAGTTTTGCTTGCCTGGCCAGGCCATTGCCCTGTGCCATATATCTGTCAATGGGCACAAACCTTACAAAGGAGTATTTCTAGACCTCATAATGTATGGACCTGTTCTATCTTTCAAAACTGCTGAAGAATGTCTAATAAAAAGTAGCTGGAGTATACACACTGAAAGATCCCTCGGCACATATAAAATTCACCTACCTTTGGATTATTTCATAAGCATATATCAGAGTCAATAGTTTGTTTTCTGGGAGGAGGTTGCCCACATCCTTAGACATGAACTGTTTGTAAACAACTAGACTATCACCTCTCAATGAGGCTTAAGATTTTTTCTAGTGACCCTGATTGTGCTCAGAAAAGCTTACAGAGGTTGTACCAGTGGTTGTTCTCTGAAATGATCAACACTGTGCAAACATCAGAGGACAACAGTCCAGTGCTGTGTGGTGATGTAACCGCCGTCTCTGCTAAGTACACATACTCATGGCAATACTGCTAAAGAAAATGACAGTCTTAAGAGAAAAAAAAAACAGCTTTCTTTTATCCTTATTATTAAGTAAAGACTGCACTAACGTGGCAAAGTGTGGGACTTCCTTTCAGGAATAATAATAGAACTACCACACATGCAGCTTTATCCAGGTATTTCCCAGATTTCTTTTCTTTGAAGAGGGCAACATTCTCATGTCATTCTTGCAATTCTCCCTTCCAAGACCTAAGGAGGCAAGAGATCTTTCTTAGAAATGGTATGAACAAAAGCCCTGCAATTTACCCAAGGCAGGCATTTGTTTGGAGTTGATGGAAAGCCTAAAAACCAGTGAGGTGAGCATTTTTTCAAGCTTGACAACTGAAAGAACCTTAAAATGTCAGTGCTACTACTCATCAAATCTGCACATTAACAGTAGGAGAAACACCATAGAGCCTAAAAACAAAGGCTACATTTCACAAACAAACTTACAAAATCTAAACTAAATCTTACAAAAAACAAACCACTATTTCTGCGCAAAGGCTGTGAAATGAATAAGACTGATTCTCTAAAACAGAAGGTGTTTAAAAAGAAGTGGTCGGCCAGTAGAGAGCTCAAAAAGTTAAGCTTATTGCTCCGTCTTAACAGCTGAGTACTGAACAGCTGATAACATCTCAAGGAGAACTTGTTACCAGAGACATTCCACAAAAATCATATGACAGGATTGCATAATTGTCCAGCTACAGCTGGATCTCCATGAAAACCGTAACCAATCTACTATTTCTGTTGCTTAACTGATGAAGAGGAGCCCTGGGCCTTAGTTACTTAGACATGAGGCATGTCACCTGAAGATATCACCACCCAGATTAACCAGCTAATGAATCCATCCATATCATCTCAAAGAGAAAATTTTGTTTATCTCCAAAAGCTTCTGAGCTTTCATTCGTTGCAAAGCCTCTTTTAAGATCGATTGCCATAACAGAGTTAACACAGTGATTTCAATGTGAAACAGGTAAGTTGTGGAGGGAAAAAAATCCAGTCTGCTTTCATACAAGCTAAGAGCACTGCAGTGGGGATCAACCCTTAAGCCCAAGTCCCTCTAACTATGATCTACAGGAGACAAAAGTCCATTCCTGGTTTTTTTTACTAAATGCAGACTCAATAAAACACAGGTGATTCTTCATTATGAAGAATGTTCCCATGTATGCATTCAGGAGTTTCAGATCAAATAACGACATGTGGCTGAAAAGCCAGCTGTCTGGTCTACACACAAACAACAAAGAAACACACACTTCTCTAGTAGTGGATGTGTAGCATACACACGTTTTCTGTCACGTGGTAATGGTGGGGCTTTGTTGACTGAGCTTAGGTCAGAGCTTTAACAAGTCAAGTGTACTTTCTTAAAACCCATGAGCCTGAGTATAATTCAAGCTTGGATAAACAAAGGATAATAAGGACAGACAGAACACAGATGTGAAACTAGACTTCCCATCAAACATAGCAAAATGTTTTTTTGTTTTTTTTTTTTTTAAATTTGATTTCTACTGAAGTGTCAATCCTTTTAAATATATCTGGTTGTATTAATGTTATCAGGGAAGTGCTGACTATATTTCTGTCAACTAATCATTGCAGCTCTAGAGATAATCGCAAATAATTTGTTAATCAATTAAGCGTTTCAGTCATTTTTCAAGCAAAACGTCTGAAAATTTGTCAAATAACTGCAAATTTACTGCCTTTCTGTGTCGTATATCACAGTAAACTAAATTTAAAAAAGTAGAATAGAGTAGAGTGAAATACAAAATAGTTGCAGTTCTGTGTTCTGTGTCAGTGAACTGATTTATCAATTAAATTGACTAATCACTGCAGCTCTATAATGAATGAACATGTATTATGAAACACAAAAAGGAAAGGTCTGATGGACATGAAAAGCAAGTGGTCAAGAAACCAGTGAGTTAATGTGAAAAAAGAAACCTCATACCACTAATGACACATACAATGTGCAAAGTTTTCAGGTATATACATCTACTAGGCTGCTCCTTTTCCTAAAGCCAAGTCCATTTAATTTGAGGATGGAGAATTATTGATATTGGATGATGGGTCCAGGACACAGACACTGCTGCCATGTCAGTCCCAAGGCAAAATCAGATCTGTAGTGTTGATAGACCCCCCGCAGATGCACCCAGCCATGTTCAGTACACTGAGCAGCATTAGAGAGATTCAGAAACACAACATGCCATACAAAGTGTCTGTGTGTGCCAGCAACATATGTCTGTGTGCACAACTCAAACTAACCTTAATCCTGGGGAAAAACTGTGTATAATCAATGCATGTTGGTCATTATTTCAGTCATGTAGCCACAATAATTATAGGGGCTTTTTAACTTCCTGAACTTTCAGGAAACTCTGTGCTTTCGATTTTTGGGGGATATCCATTGTCTTTCTTGTGGAAAAGCACCTTCCTGTGTATCTGGAGCAACTACTTTGTGTTTCATCACTTTCTGAACGTAGTACTGCTTCTTCCAATGTTTTTCATAATCCTTAACCATTTTTTTGAAAAATGTGCATTTGTTCGAAAAATGTGCATTTGTTCCAGGGCTCAGGAGAACAAAGTGAAACCAAAAAATAAGCAGAAGGCAGGACGTTAGATAATTCAGCTTATTCGAATGTGAATGAATATCAGAACACTAGTAAATGGGCAAACAATAATCGAGCAGTCACGGAAGAAGGGCCTTGAGAGAGAGGTGAACAAGAACCTGATGGTCACTCTGGCTGAGCTCCAGAGATCCTGTGTGGAGATGGGAGAAATCTCCAGAAGGACAACCATCCCTGCAGCACTCCACCAATCTGGGCTTTATGGTAGAGTGTCCAGACTAAGCCTCTCAATGAAAGACACATGAAGGCCTGCTAAGTGTCATGTCTATAGGAAACCAGGCAGTGCTCATTACCTGCCCAATACCATCTCATCAGTGAAGCAAGGTGGTGTCAGCATCATGCTGTATTGGAAGGTTCAGGACAATGAACCTAAGCACACAGCCAAGACAACACAGGAGAAGCTTTGGGACAACTCTGTGAAGATCTTTGAATTGCCCAGCAAGAGCCCTGACTTGATCCCAATCAAACATCTCTTGAGAAACCTGAAAATGGCTGTCAACCAACGGTCACCATGTAACCTGACAGAGCTTAAGAGGATCTGCAGAGATGAATGGCAGAAATTCCAAGTTCATATGCAAAGCTTGTTGTGTCATACCCAAGAAGACTTGAGGCTGTAATCACTGCCAAAGGTGCCTCAACTAAATACTGAGCAAAGGGTCTGAATACTTATGTCAATATGACATTTCAGTTTTTCCCTTTTTAATACATTTTCAAAATTTCTAAAATTCAGTTCTCACTTTTATTATGAGGTATTGAATGTAGATTGATGAGGGGAAAAATATTTGACCATAACGCTGCAACATAACAAAATGTAAATAAAACTGAAGGGATCTGAACACTTTCTGAATGCACTGTATACCTTGTGAATGGCAGAGGTCTTGGCATTTAATCTGTTATGTCATCACATTCACAGCCAGGGGACAATGGAAAAAGGACAAAAATCACATGAACCAGCTTGTAGCCCAAGACGTGGATGAAAGTGAGGGGATTTTCTTTGTCAAGCAAGGAGAAAGTTCAAAAGCATAGGCCCATCTGCACACGGGTGCCCCCAGGTCTTTCAGAGGAGCAGATAGTTTGTGCTCTGTATCTATTTTTACTGCAGGCCAGTGGGTATGAGTCCCCTGACCCTGGAAAGAAACACAAATGCGCCTTTCATTGGCTATACTCATAAAGATAGACTTGTTGTGAAGATGCTGCGCAATCACAGCATCTGACTCCAGTGCTGACAAAATAACATCAGTTTAGGGGACAAAGATTATTTCTCTTTTGAAAATATGTTGATCCACACTGGGGACCTAGAAAGACAAGAACAACAAGGAAGGATAAACTGTCTTCTCTTGTTTTCTGTTGTACCATTTTGATGCTTTATGGTTTAAGTTAAAAAACAAAATTAATTAATTAAATGCCAAAACCATTCAGATGGTAAACACAAGTCAAGTTAGTGGTGGAATGAAACTAATACATTTATAATGTTGACTACATTTGATTACAATGTTGGTACTTTTACTTTACCAAAGTATTGCTGTTTTATTCTACTTTACTTCTACTGCATTACAATTCAGAGCAAAATTTTGTACTTTTTACTCCACTACATTACTTCACAGCTATACTTATTAGTTACTTTAAAGACCAACTTTTTACATTAAAATTGTTTAAGATTATATCATAAATTTTCAACCTTTTTGGCTAATGACCACAATGTGTAGTTGTGCCTCCTTGTCATTTTTATAATATCTATGACTTATTTGCAGTTCCATCAAAAACATTTCCCCTCTAAACTGCTTGTATGGTTTCTTTTCAATAACTGTTCAAATTATCCAATATTTCACTAAATATTTTAAGAAAAAGTTTTCCAGATACGTTTGTTTGATTTTTCTTTTTTCCTCCCATATTAATCATCTCACAACCCCTCAGATTTATCTGGTGACACTAAGGAGGAGACTGATCCATGGTTGGAAACCACTGGACTAAACTAGTTATGTGTATAACAAGTAAAAGTAGCTCCACCTCAAGCAGCTATAAGAGTAAAATTATGCACTGAAGTATCAGCAAATGTCTCATGTAACAATGTATGTATGTCATAAATGTGGGGAACAGATGTGGGGCTTAAGCTTGTAATAGAGTATTTTTAAATTGTGGTGTTAACACTTTTACCTAAGTAAAGGATCTGAGTACTTCTTATATCTCAAAAGTTAGTGACAATTCAACAGTTTCCTGCAGTTATTTGATTGCTTCTGACAGTTGCAGCTTAAAAATGTAGAAGAGGCAAAGAGAAGGCCTGCAATAGCGACAAAATCTATTTGTTAGCTATCCGATGGTAAACAATGCCGTGACAATGGGGGGGGGGGGTCCAATGAAAAAGTTGGAGTGGATAGCTGACAGTGAACTGGTCCCTGTTCCCATTAATTAATCACACTGCTACACTGCCTGATGTCGACCGCTGGGCTTCCAAGAACGTTTCCCAAGCATGCTTCCCAAAATGAGGCTGCCAGTAAGGAAATAAGATCTTAGGGACACTTTACAGCTAACAAACTCAATGAGAGCACCAACTGAGCCTCCAATGGGTGGAATGCAACAGATGCTTGAATGTGACTCAAGGGGTCCAGCACCAGTTTCCTGTAAACTATGGGGGCAGAAACTAGAGCAACAGAGGAGAAAAGAGGGGTATACGGGGGGTCCTGGCAGCTTCTTCTGAATGGCAAATAGCATAAAAGATTAGCATTCCAATAGACCTCTCCATACCAACAGACCCCTCCCACAGTGCTAATCTAAAAACACAGAAACATTGTTAGGAATGTTAAGAGCCTTGTCATGTGGGCGTTGATGCATTTCTCAGACAGTGCAAAACAGGGACAAAAATGACAATCTACAGGGTAATCATCTCATTGCAAGTCTATTGTGTCCTTTTTAAAATATGCAATTTTAACATGCTTCTTAAGGGGAGGGGAAAGCTCAACAGGATCATCTCATCTCTCTCTCTCTCATGACCTTGTGTCTCACATTGGAGATGTCTTAACTTTTTATCTCTCACCTCAGGGGTTAATTACCAAGCCCACAGACTCAGCAGAGCCAAATTACAGTTCCCCCCAATTATCAGTTTCTCTCACTTTTCCCACTTGATCAATATATTAACTGCAGCGCATGTGCAAATATTTCTTTGTCTGTATGCCACTTCTGTGCCTATGCCAGACAATTCTGTAGGCAGATGTCAGACATGTTGGGTTTCCCTGTGGACTGACAGTGTGCAACGAGCGTGGTATAACACTTTCGAACCCTGTTTGTTGTACCATGGCATGTACTTTGGTGACACCCTAGGCTTCTCCTAAGGTCACAAAAGGAAAAACTGAGAATACTAAATGTTCAAGGGTAGGTATTGTAGGTAGAAGATCAATATATCTTGTGCTGCAAGACCTCAGGGGAGCTCAGAAAGCTTCAACCGGTCATTGAGTTTTCTTGAGAGGTGCCAAGAAGAAAAAACAACCAAATTTCCTTAATTAAATCAATTCACTCCTCAATACACATCCATGCCTGGAAGTAAACATTGTCTACTGTTGTGAAAAAAGGACGATGTTTACAGGGAGCATTACTTTTTAGGCTTTGAAACCAATTATAAATAAAATATCAATTGTTTTCTTGGGTACAGGTACACAAATAGAGATTTGTAGAGCAAACCTACATTAAACCATTCATCAAGCTCTTTGACACTACTATTGGCACTTATGTCATTGGGTAGCTTTAAGGAACATCTGATTCAGATCAACACAACAGCAGCTCTGCTCATTTGGCCCACATATTCAATGAGATGAGAGAATAACAAGGCCTGTCACAATGTGTCAGTAAGAAAGTCATAAGAATAAGAGTGGACACCTAATGGCTCAAACATGTTGTGATGTCACTCATATCCTCATAAAGGCATCCCTAGTGAGTTACCACTTCTTAGTCTTTGTGGGGTTGGGCGGACAAAATAGGCATTTGACTACATTATTTTAGATTTTAGGATACTGTTTTGGACACCTTTTCACTATTTATTTTCACATTCAATGAAACAAATTAACCCCAAAAAAATTTGGCTGATTATGAATGAAAACAATTATTAGTTGCTGCATTAAAAATGAATATTCCTCTTTCCTTCAAAGTAAAGTCAGAAGAACGTGGCTGCACTGGACAGCTGAGCAGATGTCACTTTGAGAGTATATGAAAGTGAAGGTTAAATTAAACATCACTCATGGTCTCATCACATGATATGCGCAACACTGTGAATACAGTGTATAAACCCATAAATTCTGAAGCTGACATCTTCATATCTCAGCCACATGTTGTGAAAGGTGTGTTGGCAACTTACAGTTCATCTCGTTGCCGTTGTGACAGCACCATGGTGACGTGTGGGCGGGGCCGGGAGGGATCAGATGGTAGAAGGTGAATCTTGTGCAGCTACTGCGCTCTCCTCAGTCAGGAGATGAGCTGTGCTGATCCAGGCAACACGGACGAGGACGAGCTGTGTACTCCAATGACGGGCAGTTGGTTTTATCTACACAAAGTCTCAGACTGGAAAGAGGGGAATGCAGGAATCTGCCCCCCAACTGGCTGACTCCAGGGACAAGAGAAGTGGATAGCCTGCAAACCAGTCACCAGCCAAGTCTACACTGCATCTGAAGAAGAGAGAGAGGGAAAGTCAGCATTAGGTATGCATGACAGATAACATGAAGAATGGGTGGGGATGAAAATGTTTATAGGCCAGGAGTGCTGCATGTCTGCACCAGTTTTATACACAGACAAAATGGCTGAAGGATCTGTCAACAATGGAAAAAATAAGACAAGCAAGAAACAATACATAGCCATTTTTTCTACCAGAAAGAGAACTCCCACATTGATGCTTCAACAGCACTCATTCTCAAGCAAATAAAATACAACATAAACCCATCTCAGACATTTCATAAAAACCACCTCCTTTCCTTAAAGCACTCGCTCATTTGCTTTTCAGCGCCGCTCATGCTATCTATGTTCATAATCTGTCTGTCATGTCACCAGTCTGGTCTGAGAACTCTGATCTGCTCTTGCAGCAAATTCTCCTCTCCATGCACATACAAGAGCTGACCCACATTCTCAAAGCAACATACTACTCCCAGGTTGCCAACAGAAAAGAAAAACAGGACACAGCCGAGTGGGCTCGAGTAACGGCTGAGCTCTTGTCAAATTCCCTCTCATCTAATGATGACACCTCCTTCAAGAGCTGGCTGGCCGGCCTAATGGCACAATAAAATTACTACGACCTAGGGATGCTCATTTTGATTTTTTTTTTTCTGACCAATAGCCGATGCTTGTTAACCGACCATTAACTGTAAACAGACAAGATTAAAATGTACTATTTGGAATGGAGTGTCTGTGACCAAAGTACCAATACAACAAAAAAAGAAGGGGCTTATTTTTACATGTGCAGAATCAGCATAATAGCCATGATTTCCTGTGTAGGAAAATATTTTATAACTTAATATAAATAGTAAATAGTCGCCACACTTTCTAATGTATAAACAGTTTAACAAACAAAAACACACATTGAATCCTCCAGCGCCAACAGTGCTGTAAGGAAAACCTCTTCCTCCTTCGCTCTCGGCTAACTACTGATCAAACACAGGCAACACGTTAACAAAACAAACTTGTAGTCACATTTTTCAGACCTCAAAATCAAATAAACAGGCCTGGGCTACCGTAGTTCTCAGCATAGTGGACAGCTTGTCTACTGGTTTTTGTTCAGAAATAGCAACATGTTGACAGGCTGTGGGGTTAGTCTGTTGCGTAGTCTGTTAACTGTGAGACCCGCAGTGGAGAATACCTGCTCAGATGGTACCGATGTCTCAGGAATGCAGAGATAGCGCCTTGCTATAGTGGCCAACCTTGGTAAGCGCATCTGATTAGCTTTCCATCAGTAAAGAGGATTAGTATCCAAGGAGGGCGGATTGTCTCATATACGTATATTGTTGAAATTGTTTAACTGATAGTATTAATTGGTCAAAACTATTCTTGTTGGTTAACTGTTAAACAGCTAATTATTAACATACTATGAACTTTTGTGTCAGCAAAAAATGAATTAGTGCTAGTGTGAAAATTAATTTATTACCAGCAATGATGTGATGATGTCCATTTTTGTACTGTATTGTTGTCTTAAAAAGCACTTCACCAAAACAGGTACTAGAAATACTAACTATGAGCTACAATAAGCCTCTTAATCTATTGGGAACAGCCTGACTAAATCTCTGATGGACCAGTAAACAAAAAGGTAAAAACAAAATCAATTTACATCCTTCTAGAGTACTGCAACATTTGACAAAACTAAAGCATGGCACAGACATCCAAGACATGTATAGGAGCCAATGTGTGTTAGGAAGGAGATTTGCTGGATGTGTACAGGGTGCACTGAAGGAAACAGTGATGCATCTGGAGTAGGCATGAGGACTGGCCACCCCAGGTGGCTGCAATGAAGGAAAATTTGCATTCCTTATTTCAGCTGATGATGCAAGAGTGACATTACCACAAGGGAAAGTTCCTCCTTTTCACTCCTGCTTTTGTTTGCAGAAAAAGAAGAAAGCAACTTAGGGATCTCGTACATATATACTCAAAACATGAAGACTGCAGATGTAAAATTGACCAACCTGGCCCAGAGGCAATTCTGCTGAATGCATAAATTTAAATTGTGGTTTTGCTTTTTTATTTGCATATTTGATACTTTGACATTGCAGAATAACTGTCCAATAGAAAGCAACCTTACATAGCCAACAGCTAACTTCTGGACCCTTATGTCACCATCTGACAGCCATCTCTTTGTCTGTCTCCTTACCTCTGACTGTGTATGGATACGGCACGCTGGTGGTTTCTGAACGCTGCCCAACAACCTGGCGATGGTTCAGGGTCACACCAGTACAACAACACAACAAAACAGTGGCACTGAAGCTAAAAATGGCTCTTTCTAAAACACTGCATACCAAACGTCCCTTGAGAGCATCCACCCTCTACATTAACCTGTACAACCGTTATCATGGGTGAAATTAGGCCATCTAGTACTGATACTTCCCCAGTGCTGTTGGCAGCTGTCATCGCCATGTATATCCATTAATGTGTAAGACTTCCCTCTCTGCAAATCTCATTTGTGGCTTCAGTATTGAACAAAATGTTTACAATCGCATAATCAGGCTAATTGCCTCATCACAAAATGTGGACGTGTCTTGATGGAAGGGAGGAATGGGCTGCAGTCATCATGCATCTATAAATCTGCCCGATGACGGTCAATAATGGTTATGTGTCTCCTCAGGAACTGTAAAGGGCCCCTTACAGTAATGGCGCCAATGGTTTTGAGAGATGTCATTTAATTTCCTGATGAATGCCAACAAGTTATCTGTTGTGAAAATGCCACTCTTAATGAGGAATGGAAAACATCCCGTCTGTCAATTCAAGAATGCAACAACCAAGCGTCGACTCAAAACTGTAATAAACCACACCCACTATCTGTGCACAAACCCTTTGTTATTAAGTCGAGCATAAGAGCTGGGCCTACATTTTTGAACTGCATCATATTTCAAAAATGTGGATCACTTAACATAAGATTTCAGTAAAAAAAGACTAAGTAACTAAAATAGGAAAATCATGTAAGGAAAGATCAGAGTGTGAGTAAACCTTTCAAAGAGGATGTTACAGAAAGGCTGTTAACTACTACAACACCTTGAGACAAACTCTCAATTAACAGTCAGTGTACATGTAACAAGACTGAAGATGACCAATTAGGCAGGTGATCAAAATATAACATTTCAGAAAGCGGTACAACATTACAACTTTGCATTAATCCACATGCCAAATATGACAGACAAGATATATGTGTACAACATTTTTTAATAATCAACACTTCCATGTCTGAACAAAGGAACACGCCCCTTAGGAATGTAGTGGATGAGGAGGAAAAGAAAAACACCAGAGCCTAAAGTCAAGGGTCAACTGCTAGTGCGAAATTGTGTCCCAGCGGCCCGTCACAAAACATACCGCCACAGCAATGTTGACAACTATCACCTCATCATCACTTCTGATTCAAAGCTCAGTTTTCTGCTAGCGGCATTACATCATGATGCTCTTTCAAAACCAAGTATCTCAAACAGCTGCAATCTGGAGCGCCTTCATTTTCTTTTGGCGACTTCACCTTCGAATCACCTGTGTCCTGGGAAAGTTACATTATAATCAGAATTAATGGGCTTTTTTACAAACGGCATGGAGCAGTTCTGACATGCTAAACCAACCCATGGCATGCAGTAAAAGCTACATTGCTAATGTGTGAAGTCACCACGAGGTGACATGAAAGTGGTCTCTGCATGCTGACAAAGCTGAGCACAAAAAGCACACAAACACTCAAGGTCAACACAATAGGGAGACTGTGACACATCATTTTGAATTAGGTCAAGGAAATTACTATTTCTGTTCTGTGGTTTACCTATTTCTGTTAATATTTGTAGTAGGGCTTAACAACATGTGAAAAAATTATATTGCGATTATTTTGGCAGATGTTGCAATTATGATGAGTCACAGTTTCAGTTGGAATGGTAATTTCTGCATCTCATTTCACTGAAAAAATACAAAAATGATGATGATGATGATGATGATGATGATGATGATGTGATTTATACTGGGGCTTGTACCAAACAAGCATGTTCCCTTATGTCAGGAGAATATAATTTGAGGGCTGGGGGCATTTTCTGTAGCACCACAATGACTCATTTATAGTATGTTTTCACACATTTTACCTTTATCAAAAAAATTGCAGCTTCTGCAATTTGGACTTTCTCGCTCATAGGGTAAGTTAGGTAACCAACCAACCACCCAACCAACAAACCATATCGCAGCTTTTAGTCTAAATCAAAGAATATCCATAATAGTTCCAACTCTGGTCAACACAGATGTCATAACCAAAACAAACAAACAAAGCCATCATGTGATCTCAACCTTGCATAGCTGACACGTTTAGCTACTTAAGCACACATTTACTGTACTGAAATGTGCATTGAGATTTTTCTTAGAGGGTAACTGGTTTCATTGTTAACACCAACACGAACATTTTTATTAAGATAATTTTGTGGTATAACATGCCCTTATCAGGAGACTAGGAGGCTATACACACAAAATTATTTACATGCCTACAGCACATCAGCTGGATAAACATGAATGATGCAACTCTGAAATATGCCTGTGTGGAAGCCTGTTCATCAGAAGGTGTCAAGATGCTTAAAAAAGATAATTACAAGGAACCTGAACTGGGATAACTTGCAACAGGAACTTCATCTAACTAACACAACTGAAAGACTGAATATTCTGTAAATCATATCCATTTTCTGTGAATCGTTCTGGGTAAAGCTCTCTGACAGAAATCCCCCAAAGAGCTTTATCACTGGCTGATGATGAAAGAGTGAACATCTGACTCAGCTTTCTATCCGCATCCATTACGACCTGCAAGGTGCCTGTGTCAGTTATGCTGGTAACAATCAGCTAACCTTATTAAATTTCACAGCTCGTAACACAATGGCTTTCATCTGTGGCTAATAAAGGACACTGCACTGCCTGTACTGGCCACACAGGGGGCACACATTACCTACATGCAACTAGCATGGAGGCTACATTCACAAATTCAACTTCATGTCATTGTGAACAACTTTATATAAGACAGCTTTATTCGTAAATTATGAGCATGATAAGGTTGTTAGTTATAGCGTGGCATTATAAATGCGTTAGACTGAAGATAACTGCTGCTCTGCCAAAAGCATGCTGTCAGCAAAACAGGCTAAACAAGCATGGTCGGTAGCATTTGGATAGAAGTGCAAGCCTAGCACAGCTATGGGCCAAGGGCCATATCTTATCATTTGAGGGCCACTTGTGCTCAAATATCTGTGCACGTCATTAACAATGACACTTGTCGGTGTGCTGCCATAAATGAGCAACAGCAACACATCCTAGATGAGCAGCAGAGAATATATTAACTAATGAAAATATAAATAATTAAGGGCCACATATTTTACATGAGGTCAGAGGTCTAGAACAACAGTACTGGGGACATTTCAACTATTTTTGCTAAAATCAAAGACATCTCATAACTAATGTTGCTGCCTACAACAGGATAGAAAAAATATTTATATATATATATATATATATATTAAGACTATTTGAGACCCACAGATCAGACCCTATAACCGTCGCCTTATCTGATGGAAGATGCCAATTAGTGGATCAGAGCCCACTTCCACTGACATAGGCAACAAACAGAGGGACAGCACGTGAAAGCAGTGTTTCACAAGCAAAGTCCCACTTGGCAGCCACAAGATTTGACAGGACATGATTTCGATCTCTTCAGAGCATTAACTTCATACCAACAAGTTGGTAATTTAAATCATTATAGCTCCAACTTTAGCCTTTATGTATGTATGTATGTATGTATGTATGAATGAGTAAATCAGTTAGGAATGCCCAGAAGGTTTGGCTTCCGACCATTATTGAATGATTTTCATTAAAAAATACGTGATCGGTAGATATGAATTATTGTTTATAGTCACCGCTCACCTTCAAACTGATCATCTGTGGTTAATACTCTGGTGTCTGCGGCTGACAGAAGCACTGTGTGCTGTGTAATGTAGTCCTGCCTCCTACCTTGTTCAATGTGGCAGCGCGCAACAGGCCACCAAAACAAAAACATGTTGGCCATGTGGAACTTTTGCAAAGTGTGTGAGACTGATATTATGTATGCCATCTGCAATGCATAGCAAAAATTATTGGTATTGGCCATGGATTGGCTGATCTCACTAAGATGATCGGCACCGTCAGCAAAAAAAACGTGATAGCGGTATCCCTAGTTGTTGTTGGTAAGTATGAAACATGTTCAAATCAAACCTTCCAATTCTCCAAGAGCTACCACTTGGCAACCACTATACAATAACTTGCTGCTAAAATTTTATTCAACAGCCTCTTGAGAATATTGATAGTGGTGTTAGTTTCACACCAACATTGTCTGATGTTTTTTTCCTCCAAAACTAAGTATTTATCCAAACAGTGTGTCAAAGTGGTCATTTGTAGGTTGGCAGGCAGCTGCTGTTGGCAGCAGGTCAGTAATGACCAGTCAACTAGCTGGTGGGCAAGCTGTCGTGAAGGTAAACCTCGGTGCAACTGTCAGCTCAGGGACAGAGAGTAATATGGATATCTACTCTTCAGACTGCCACAATCACAAAGATAAACAGGCTCTCACTCTCATTGCCTGTTCACATAAGGAGAATGCCCCTTGTCAAAACTGCACAGTTTTTACATACTGTACTGTACATTTCTTTCAGGCCGGACCTTCAACAATCCTCTCAGCCTTTAATTTTACAAAAATATCCCAATGACATTAGAGAAGAACACCCTACAAGATCTGTGACTGTCATTTGCTTGAGTCTGCTGTTAAAGAAGTGGAAACAAGTTTCAGCAAAGCAACACTTGCAACTGCTGAAACTTTCTATTGCAGTTGCTGTGTTACCATTGCTAACTGCACTGAATAGAGCCTGGCTGCAGGGATGCACTTATTCAAATCAACATCTGATAAAACTCGGGACTGACTAAGAACGCTTTCAAGCAAAACCAGATGACTGCATCCACTGGCTCCTGCAGTTACTACTAGAGAAATGAAGCATGCCTGTATCTTACAAAAAAACAGAGAGCTGTCGTTCTCATATTGACTCCTTTTTCCAAGGATTCAAACAGAATTTGAGATTAGTTTGCACCTTTTGAACATCTGTTATTTTTGCTTTCCTGACATGTGAAGTGTTACAGAACTTCATTACATTTTACATTCAAACTGCAAAGCATTTTCGATTGGAAAAAACACCATGGCTTTCACAAAAGCAAAAATAATCAATTCATTAATGTATAGTAGTCTGTCAGAAACATGCCAACATTTAATAATAAATGTGAGAATGATGTGTCTCTAGTTAAATAACATATCAGGTCTAAGAAAATATAGGCTGGTGTCAAAGACAAAAGCAACATCTAAACAACAGAGTTGAACTATGCTGAAAACCATCCTAGACAGAGGAAATTTACGAGTTACTGAACTTTGACCAACCACAGGTGGCAAGATGTTCCTTTTCTGTGATCTTAGGAATCAAACAAGCATTAGTGCTGTTTGAAATAGAAACATTTTCACCCTTTAAAAGTGTTGTATTTGGGTAAATTCAAGTCTAAAACACAAATACTCTTACCTGAGAGGAGAGCGCAGTCAGTGTTTCATTTGGAAGCTGAACATGATTTTCAAAAACAAACAATTTCATCAATATGCCAAAATTCCAGTTAGTCAGCTGCAAGGCAGTCATTGCAGACCTTACTATCCACACTTTAACCAATGCTTTGATATATCCGGGACAAGCTTGCCTAAAATTAAGAGGGAGACTCGTTTGTCGTATTCAGTGCACAACCTTGTAAACCACAAGGGCGACCATTTGCGTTCATTCCTGTAAACCTTGGGTTCGCAAATTCCTGACCCGAATCACTCAATCATACATCCACACAATAAGACAGAAAACACTTGGGTACTGAGTAGACGCAGTTCATACAAACTCAACGCCTCTGATGTGCTCCACCCTTATTTTCTAACACCGTGCCAAAAATCCGTATGAAGCCAGAGATGCTAGGAGCTTCACCCGAGCATCCTTCGGTATGACAGCAGACCAAATATACTCTGAAACATGTCTTGTTATATAACTGCGACAGGGGTAGTTGCAGTTGCAATGATATGTGCACAACAAGTAAACAGCGCAAACCAGATGATGACTATCACTTTACGCCCTCTTGAAATGGTAACACTGAACACAGCAGTCATCTGAAGATGCAGCGGTTAACAACTAAATATCAACACGTCGTTGGCAATAAAATGGCCAAACGAATTGCCGATAACAGAGCTAACCTAATGTCCTGTGAGCTGTGTTTGATTTTGTTTTTTTTAATCAAGGTTCACAGTCTGCACAAACGCTGCTTCGCACTATGCTAATTTCTGGTTATTACTAACTTGGGATGGACGCCAATGCAACTAATGTACGCTGGCGTTGCCATACCCAACACACTGACATGTTTCCTTGACTGTGGTAACGCCAGTAGCAATTTTGGTCGAGCTGACAGCCGGTAGCTCAACGTTATCTGTAGCTAAAGTTAACGTTAGCCAAGTTAGCTTCAGTGAGAAAGTTAGCAACTCACTCCAATAAAGACTCATACCATGCATTCAAGCTCACTTAGCGACAGTTAACGTATGCAGTAGCTAACGTTGGCCGACTTCATTTTTGGTAAGTGCAGAAGATTGTTTATCTGGACCCATGGATAAACTCTGCTGACACGGTACCTGCTGCTTCGGACCAAGCGGCCTATCCGCCATTTTGAGACATAGAAAGGAGGCGCAGACGTTACAGCCACATCGTCATTTTCCCACCTAACGGCCGATTCCTTCTCTCCCAACCGGCTCCGTGACTGGAAACTGTTTGAACTCACCCTATTGTTTCTGCCCGTGAATATCCCCAGCCGTCTCAAACGGTAACACGACCCGACGGGGCGTGAAATTTCCGCTCCAAAATAAGGTCTTGTGATGTAGAGGTGAGCCGTGTCTCGTCTCCGCCGCCACCGCTTGTTTTCTCGTCGCCTACCGCATTCGCCTTCGGACGAGAGCGCGCACGAAGCTCGCGTTCACGGTCTGTCGGGAGCGCGCACGCCCTTGATAGCAGAAAAAAATGGTGTTTTATACGTTTACAAAAAAAATTAACTCTTACATGGCTTTCTCGTGGCTTTTAAATGCTAAATTAGTCCAGGGGCGGGGTTGCAAACTTTTTTGGGGGGGACTTTAAAGAAGGGGGGCACGTTTATACTCAAATTCAAAACCCTGATTCTTGCCATTAATAAACCGTACATTATCAGTAGTTCGATTGTTTAGTCCCTGCAATATATGAATGCCGAATAAACTATTTAAAATCTAAATTGCAACATGGATGCAGTACAACAAAAAATGGATTATGAGACAACAGCCCCCTGGAAACAGACAGGTAAAAGACAATGGGTTTTGACATTGTTAGACCACTTCTAATTGTGCACATGCAAGAAGATGTTTGGATTGTAGACTTAAATATACACCATGCTGAATGCAATCTGCAGTTGTGAAAGTAACTGAATATTTAATAGTAGCCTACTGTACTTTTGAGGTATTTGTATTTTACTTGAGTATTTACATTTTATGATGTTTTATACTTCCACCCCACTCCATTTTTCTGACAGGTATAGCTACTTTAAAATGTAATAATTTACATATTTTGTGATCAGCCTATAAAATATGATGCACATTTATACATTAAACTCCCCAACAGTTAAATACTTAAAATGGCTCCATCACATCCAGCTATAACAAGAAAATACTGCACAATAGGACCCATTCTGCTACCCAATGATTGCTTTTACTATCAATATTTGACGTCAAATTTTGCTACTAATACCTTTGTGCTTCTACTAAGTTAAAAGTAAAGAGTATTTTACAGAGTGGTATTCCTACTTTTACTTAAGTAAAAGTTCCCAGAATTCATTGTTCCACCACTGGCAATTATGACTTGTCAAAACCTAGTTTTATTTTTATTAATTGTAATATAAAAGTATGCCCAGACCAAATATAATTGGATTATTTTGTAAAGAGCAATACAAACATACCACACGTCATCAAGGGAAGCAGACTCAAACACTTGGCCTAAAGGCCTTTGTGCAGAAGAAATTTTCATCAGCTGAGAAAACACAAGACCCTCCGGCAATCATCATTACGGGCATCACACAGAGACAATAAATGCAATATGAACAGTGCCGTCAAAGTGCTTCTTATTTTGAGATAGATGTTTTTTTCATCCACAAGAAAGACCTTTTTTCTCACAAAACTGTGTTCATAAAATAGACTGAACTATTTTTAACCTTTAATGGCAATTTTGTACAGGATGCATATCTGATAATTCAATACTTTTTCATCTTTATTGTATGTATTTGTAATTTCAGTTACTTTGCAACATGAATCTCTGAATACAGAGTAAGGTACTGCAAATGGTTAATTTGCAAATTAGATGTGAAAGAATAAACTTCAAACTTATTTCTTGTTTTCCCCCCACTTCTGACACTAATATCTTAATAACCTGAAATAATACATCATGCACTTTTACCAGCTAAAACAATTAAATATTAAGAAAGGTTACACTGAACACCAGCCGAGGCAGATGGATGTCTACAAACAACAGAAGCACTGTGTTAAAAGAGCATAAAAGAGCAATATCTCTGCAGACAGTTTTATCATTCTCAATGAGTTTATTCTATATCATAAACTATTAGAATACCCAAACAATAGACTCACTGCATTTGGGATTTCAAAAGGTTCAGAACATGTTCAACAGGTAGCAGTCTTTATAATTTTTAGCCATCCGACTAATATTCTGAAAATAAAAATGCTAAAAATTAAATTTCCCTCTTTTTAAATTGTCTGTCAACTGAAGCATGTGTGCATTTGCACTACAACATCTCCTGTGATCCAGGTCCATGCGTTTCCTTCTCAATGAGACAAATGTTAGTGTGCCACCTAATGGGCATTGTGGGTATTATTGTTGAGTGAGACTTGGGGAGCAGAGGGAAAAGGAAAATAAAGAAACTGGGAAAAAAAAAAAAAATGATACAAGAAAACCTGAAAAACAACAATAAGAAGCATATTTCACCATTATAAATTGTTAAGTTTTTACCTGTTATCACCCTGGTACCATTCAGAATCATAAACAATAGGCACAAATCACACCACACTCTGCTCCTGATGTTATAACATGTTTTAGGAGCACAATCAGTCAAATCGCTGTAATAACTTCATTGCCCAGTCTTCACAGCTCGCCTTTTTTTTTTTCTTTTTTTTTTTCTTCATATGGCTCCCTTATTTGCATGTAATTCAGCCAGTACAGAAAGTAGTCCATGTTGCACTTCTTGTGCCAAGTAAAAACTGCATTTTCTGAAAACAATCAGTTCCAGCACCATCTCTCTATTGCTTTAATCACATAACATTTAGACACGGCAACAATTAAGTAACAAATTGCCATGGGAGGGATACATTGCATGTATACAAGCGCAAACAAACCTTCAGTCTTTTTTGGTACATCACATTGAGGCAGCCATTCTTTTGTCCACTTTTGGTGGTGCTGTAAATATGTTAACACATCCAAACAGCACAAGAAAGTGCACTAAATACTGCTCAGTGAACAGACACTCCTGGCTGGTTTTTTGTCTCAGTTACATACGAAAAGATGACATGACCCAATAATGGAAAAAGAAAAAAACAAAAACAAACACCCAGCAACAATAAAATCACTCACTACTGCCAATGTTGTGAACCTGTCCAGTGGTGAGAATAGGTTAATTTCAGTACCAATTCATACATAAACAGATTGACAACATTGGTGGCCATGAATATTTTAAGAAAAGAGGCATCAGCCATCCAACAGGTTTACTATGCGTAGAAAAATAAAACATCTGGAAAGCCAATGTTCGCTTAGCCTCTATTCAAACTATGCAGCAGCAAAAGCAACAGCCATGGCCAATAGATTTTCTGTTGGACTACACAAGGACACACACACTGTCACACATACAAACATACATGCACATATTTTCTTTCAATGTGTAAAAATAGAAGGTTGAACACAGCTAGTATATAGATTGATATTCTACTGCGTAAAGTGGACGTTTTTCAAATCTGCGTTTTCCATTAACATCAATCGAGAACCTGTCTAAATCCGATAGAGATTTATACATCTTTTCCCACCTCTATACATTTTCTATAAAACAGACATGGCTTAAATTAACTGATGATCCATAGGCCTAAAATACCTTCTTAATTCTCCTGTGCACTTTTACAAAAATTAATTATATTTACTAAAAAAAAAAAAAAAAAAAAAAAAAAAAAGAAAGAAAGAAAGAAAGAAAAAATAAATCCAGCAATAAAAAAAACAGTTGAGAGCTCACTAATTATTTGCTTGCTTGAAGAAACAGGAACCATTGGACACAGCAGGCACCCACCTGGGATGTCTCAAGTACACATGATGGAAAGATTAAATTATTTAACCATCGGGGACGTGTAAGAATGATGGGTGATTGCTGCAAAGTGGCTCAAAGAAGCCACCAAGAGGGGAATTTACATTCTGAAGCCCCACTCGAAAAAATCTCAAATTTATTGACTGTATTCTGGTCTTAGTGCACAGTAGAAAGTACCCCTGAGTTCTAGGACAGGGTAGGTGCTTTATCATTTAGAGCACCGTTGGGGGGGAGGGGGTGGTGCCATATGCCCGGGGGTCTTCGAGGCTCTTTAGGGAATGGCGGGGCAAAAATGTGGTCCTGGGCTAACAGTGCTGTGGGTAGTTTGAGCTGAGAAGAAGCATTACTTAGGGATTATGTTACAGTGGATAAGGCTCTGGTATACAATATCGTGGTCATCCTTGGTCTCCCTCGCCAGCTGCAACTACTCTCATATATAAATCATATTTCTAAGCAGCTAACACCTTGAGTGACTTCATCACCAGGTTCTTGGGCCTTGGTTTTTCACATTGCATGTTAACATTGATTCTATGTTGTTTGTACTTTCTGCTTACTCCCTTCCTAACATTGTAGGAAACTGCTGCTCTGTCCTTTGTCCTACAGTTCATACAGTTTGTTCTCTGGACTGCCCTGACCCAACCCTCCCCGTTTATTTCAATGCTGATTTAGACTGCTTGGTTCTCGGGTCCACAGGCCCAGTGACAGGGCTGTTTTGTCACGGCCCCCCCCCTCCCAAATAGCAGAAAGTAGCTGTGTGTTGAGGGCTTTTGGATATTAATCGATGGGAATTTTGTCTTCTAGTTCCAGTGGGCTGTCCTCAGTGGGCTCCTCACCCTTTCCCAGCTCCTGCAGCTGCTGCCGCCTCTGAACCTCTGCCTTCAGGTTCTCCAGATCCTTTTGGCTGAAAAGAAAAACAAATACGATCAATGCTGAACTCACAGACTTTCTGTAAAAGAAACTTTGGGCATAGCTTGACCATTTAAAATTTATTGTTCTCTCAACTTTATTAAAATGTACTTTATTTGAACTCATCTTGAAAACCAGTGGATATCAGTAGCCACACAGTAATTCCTACTTTTGCTTAAAGTGTCAATTTTTTTGTTGAAATGATCTTAAGGAGCCATTGAATACCTGCAGGTGTTCAGGGTGTTATGAACTCCCATAAACTCATAATACTCATTTTGACTCTACCTGAGAGGTATAAAGATGATGCCGTTGATTATGTTGAGCTGTTCTAGCACGCTGGCCATGCTGGGGGCAGTGAACTGCGGAATAGGACGAAATAAAAAACATCAGTGCAAAACGTTTGAGCTGTAACAGATGGAAGCACAAAAACATGTCCGACTCAGAGCAGTCACCTTGAGGGGCATGATGCTGGCGTTGGAGCCGTTCTTGTAGATCTCATTCATGGTTCTCTGCAGAGCCACGGCCTGCTGGGTGAGATACTTTAGGTACTCAGAGCTCTCCTTGGTTTTCTCATGTGCTTCACCCATCTGAGAAGAGGAAAAAAAAAAAAGTTTAAATATCACTTCATCACATTTGATAAGAAAAGTGTATCTACTCCAAGCAGCGTGGAGTCCTGCAGGGTCTACCTGGTTCTTGTAAATAGTGTAGCCCTCCTTCTCATGCTGTAGTGCAGAGCGGAACTCGGCCTTGCTCTCATAAACCCTTGCAACCAAATGGTGGCTGGAAAAACCAGAAACATATGATTACATCATGTAAGTTAGTATAATACTAACTCCATACTTATGGATGATGAATGTCTCCCCCACCTGAGGGCCACTTTGAGGGACCGCGGTCCATGGTACTTTGTGTTGATGGTCAAGGCGTTCTCCAGGAATCTCAGAGATAAATCATACTCCATAACTCCGTGCAGCACCAGCCCAATGTTACTCTGTGGATGGAGAACCATGAACAGTAAGTGTTAAATCTGGTGTGAGAGCACCAGTCCACCAACATTAGATTTTTGTTGATGTAGATAATTAAATGTCAAGACAAGACTGCACTCACATCTAGCAGTGCCATCTCTGGGTGGTCCTCCCCGCAAACCAACAACATGAGGTAACGGGCGCGATAAAGTAGCTTCAGGGCGGTCGACAGCTGGCCGTTGGCGAAGCAGTACAGAGCCAAGTGCATCTAAGAAGTAGAGAAAGGCATACACGACATAAAAACAAAACAGTGAGAGGGAAATTCAACATCTGTTGTGTGACATGGAAAGGTTCTTCTCTGGGCGTGATGACTTACATATTCTTGAATTGTGTTGGGGTGCTCGATGCCGAGGACTCTTTCACTCATCAAAACAGCCTTTTGCTGGTTGCTCAGAGCCTGTGGGTGTATGCGCAAAATCACTTAGTGATATAAAATCAATAGTAGTCTCATGTAAAAGTTACAGACAAAGTAAGAGTTTATAATGCGTACCTCAGGGTGGTCTCCCATGATGTAATTAAGGCGTGCCAGCAGGCGCAGACAGGCACAGATCTCCACATGCATGGGTCCGTAGACATTGTTGAAGAGGTTGAGTGCCTCGTTGATCAGTTCACAGCCCTCCTTCAGAAAACCTGGAAATTAAATGAAGGGTAGCAAGACACATTTAGCACATTTAGTCAAATCTACATTTAGTCAATACATATTTTCTGTTAAAAGATTATTTATCCCAAACTTCTAGGTTTGTCGACTGATATGTATGCCCTCATCTGTTGGAGTAAATATTCAAGTCACACCTTGCTGTACTTTGGCCTGTCCACTCTGGAAGAAGTGGAAGGCATCGGAAGCTTTGGGGTTCACATGCTTCACTACAGGGAAAATATTCAGGATGTCCTCCTCTGTGAACGCAGGCTTGTGGCGGCTGTCAAAGTTGTACTCCTTTATCAGAATCTACAAGACAAATGGCACAGATAATTAGATATATCAAAAGTAGAGGAAACATCACAATGGCCATTTGGTAAACTGGCACTGGGGAGGTCACTACAGCATAAACAAGTGTTACCTGGATGCCAGTTTTGATAGATATTTCTCTGAGCAGAGTGGTTTTCTGGAGGCCGTACTTCTCCACCACCTGGTCCACACTTTCACTGAGCAAGAAAAGATTTCAAGACAGAATATTTGTCACCAAAAAACACACAAAATGGAAGCGCAAAAAGACCTTCCTCATGCTAGCTTTAACATTTGCATCACATTAATGGATGGGGTTCTAACCACTGTATGGTGAAGTGATAGTAGCTCTGAGCCTCGGAGGCAATGTTCTTCCACAGCTCACTGGGCGTCAGGCTGGCCCATGCCGTGTTGTCTCCGCCACCGGGGACTCTGTTGCGACGCTTACGGCTTTTGCGGCGTGAGACCAGCTCGTCAGGAGGCAGGTGGGCGACGGCGTCGGGAAAGGAGCTCAGGAAACAGTTAAGGAAATGACTTACAGCAGCAGAGAGGGCAGACAACTCCACACCCTGCATGATGACAAAAATTAGGGAAGCATTAATTAAAATAAATTAAAAGTAGGTTGGTCTTTTCAAGACACTAGATAATGTATGTCAAACATTACAAACCTGGAGGTATGTCTTGAAGATATGTTTTGCACATCTAGTGATCAGCTCACTTATTCCTATTCTCTAAAATATGGGGAGAGAAAAAAAAAATGTTAGAATGACTGCACACAAGGATAATCTGTGTGATTTAGGAGATAGATTTAGTAAATTAGACTCACATAGAAGTGCTCCAGTTGGGCTTTAGCAGGGGTCTTGTCCACAAACTCCAGAACAGTGCCCAAATAGCGAATATTAATGCCTCTCTGATGCAAGGCCTCTGTCAGTGTGGCTCCATCCATAGGCAGAGCGCTGTGGTCCAAACAGTCTTTAACCTGTTCATACAACACAAACACACGCACACACTTAAACCCAGATACACAACCTGAAAATTCAATCTCTGGTAGTATGTGTGTTACTAACCAGTGATGGGATCTGACAGGACACCAGGAAGGCAGCAGCATCTTTAAGTAGCTGCTTCTGCTTCTGGACATCATCTGCACTGTCGTCAGGGAAACGTACTCCTGTTTGAACATCACAGACACACACACACACTTATATTCACCTATGAACAAGTGTCATTCATTCTCTCTCATCACCCCAGAGATAATTTGGAGCCTAATGTGCTAAAAATGGCTACGTGCACGACGGAAATTAGACACTGATAAATCTGACAGTTCAGGGAGTGAAGACGGATGAAATATTACAGTTATGTTAGCTGCTCTTCAACTAAAAAGCGTAAGTTTAATTATTTTGTATTATGTTTTTTTAATGCACAATTTCATGTGTGTTTGTTTGTTTTTTTTCTCGTTTTACCTCACATCGGCCATTGTCATTTCAAATATATTTTCAGCCGAGCACTGGTCACCTTATTTCCTGTTTTTGTCTGACTGCTTGGTCTTGAAATATTTTATATTTTGACTTCAAAATAAAAAAAAAAAAAATATATATATATTTTACATTCTACATTCATCATTACATTCTAAAGCTGCACTCAAATTTTCCCTACGCATCATCCTTTTTCTTGCCTCCAATTATCCACAAAAATTGGAACGACACAGTGGTCTAAAAGGCGAGTGCTTCTGCAGGAAAGGTTTGATGCTTGAGAAGTGTAAGAATCCAAATATTTCTCAGCCTCTGGGGGCTTTATATTAATTTTATCTTACTTTCACTGGTTATACACTGCACAGCTACTGTGAAGATTTTTCATAGTCCACATAATCCTTGTCATGCTCACCTGGGGAGAAGATGTCAGGGTTGAAGCGAATGTCAAAAGATGTGTTGCTGACGGAGCCAACTGCCTTGCAAGCATTTAGGACAACCTCACGGCTTTTGGGATCTGTTTGTGATCAGGATCAAATGCAAGGAAAAGATGCAAAAATGTTAAGCACTGGCGACAGACACATCATGTCAGTATATTTGAAAAGTGACATTTTAAACCATGTCCACATCAAGCCACTGTCTTTTCAAAACCACTCTTTTTAATATGCATGAGGAAAATGGAGCTATGACTGCTCAAACTCATTTGGGTGCTGTGGTTCAATAATGTAAAGAAGCCAATTTTTTGTTACCTCAAACTCTGTGTGCTGTATTGTGTGATTATTGGCATATTATTTTGGCAATACACCTGATCACACAATACAGACAGTATTACTGTTCTTGTAATTTCATTTTTTTATTTTCGTTTGTACAAAACACTGATTTGATTAACAGTGTAAGTGCAGCAGCACAGTCATTACTGTTAGTTTTGGTTAAGCTTACGGTTGACATGGCTTTGGATGAGCACCCACCACCATTTCAAAGCTGTTGACCACACATGACTACAAACACTACAGATTAGGTCAGCATGTTTGACAAGCAGATTACTGTGATTTAGGATCAATTGAACAGCACACAAATCACTGAACATGATTATCTTTTGCATTCCAAAACACATTTGGATTAATGGATACTGCAACTGATTATATCCCAGAGCAGAGGTATTACAGGCTGGAAAAGGGAGAGATGGGTTGATTGGTGCCAACACTCCTCCCCACTGCAGGCTGAGGACTGAGCAGGGACAGCTAGCCAGGTGGATGGAAGCCACTATGACCCAGTACTTGATACTTTAATGCTACAGACACACAAACACTCTCTAAAATTAGCTGCATCAGGATAGTTAATTTTTGGTTTACTACTACTTCCCTCTGATTAATCACTACTTTTTATCTATGCAGTTATCCACCAGAGTAGCTCTCCCTGCGTTGTCCTGGCTTTGCTTTTTGGGGCATTTTTGGACGTACCAATACCAGATCCATCTTCGGCAACTAAGGTCTCCGCCAGCTCTTTGGCCTGAGCTAATCCTGGTATACTTTCCTCAAGCTCCTTACCCTCCAGTGGGCTCTTGCACTCCCCATTCTGGGTTGCTGCAGGGTCTAGAGGCCCGTTTGTGGCGGGCTTCGAGGAGTTTTCTTCACTGTCAGTTGCTGCCTGTGAGGCAGCAGAAGTGCTGTTGTCTGTCTGGCTTGTGCTGTCTGTGGAAACCCCTGTTGCATTAGGAGAATCTGATGCAGTGGTCTGTGTCTGGCTTGTATCAGCATTGTTTTCTGTGGATGTTTCTGAGGTTTCTGTGATGGCAGGTATATCAGTCTTAGTGTCCTTGTTTGCTTTCTGTTGCATGAGCTGTAACGCTGCCATCTTCATGAAGAGAAGATATCTGGAGAGGGAGAGAAACAACGGTTAAATAGAGGTAAAAACTCTTCACGTCAATGTGTTTATACACACCTGCGCAAACACCTACCTGTGCTCAACAAAGGCCTCGATGAGCTCCTGGCGGAGACAAGCCAGGCGGTGGCGGTGGTTGCGGGGGAAGCCTTGGTGCTGACTCTCTAGAGGGAGGTCCTCTCCATCCACAGGCAGGAAGTTGAGGTCAGGGGGGAAAGTACGCAGAAGGTCCAGTATATAGTGTCGGCCATCATTCCCGATGATGCCTTTACACTCAACAGAGGAGCACAGCTCCACCGTGTCATTCTTCTCGTTCAGCACGCTGTGTCTCTGGACCTAAATTTCACAACCAGTATGTGTCAAAATTAACTTGTAGGAGGGACAGAGGATCTGAATACACAGCATCTGTGTGGTGGTATTTGTCATGCTCAATGTAATCAGAAAAACAAGGCCCTAAGGGATAAGGCTGGCAATATTCAATATTTTTCAGTAAGTGCATGCTTATGATATAAATATTTAAAAACATGTCTCACACACACACACACACACACACACGACCCTAAACTACTTACACTACAGTGGCCATATTTATGATAATGAAGAAGATGTCACCCAGTGTTGTGTGACATACTGTTAAATGGCAATCGAAGGCACAAACTTGTTATAGGATCAATTTATTGTGAGTTTCGGTCTTTTCATGGGATTTTTTGACAATAAGAAAAATATAAAATATCACCAGAGTTATCCATCAACACAAAAGCAAACAACAACAAGTATATAATCACTTGACATTAAAGTCGTGCTACTGACCTTGAGTGGCCTGCTGGTCTTCTCCAGCAACTCCAGATATTTGCTGTGAGACACAACAGTCTTTCCAAAGTCGATGGAGCCGTAGATGACGCTCTGCTCCTGCTCTCTCTCCAGGATACCTGGGATGATGGACTGGGCAGTGACCCGGTAGCCTCTGTAGTCCACCACTACTGTCCCCAGGGTGTAGAGACCCTCCACATCCACCGCCCCATAAGCTCGTACTCCATTCAAGTCATTGGTGGGTGCAGCGTGGGCGGCGGCATCTCCACCCAGCTCACGATAGTGGTCCCGCACATCGAAGCCAAGGCTGAAGAAGATGTTGTTCCAAATGAACATTTGCATGCGTGTTTCCTCACCAGGATTGATGGCCATTACGTTGCCATCAATTACTGCCATAGCTCCTCGAGTGGCAGCTGCTGCAAAGTCACTGTGGACCTGTGGGAGAAAGAAAAGGAGATAGCAGTGATTTAGAAGAAGAATAAAAGTTACACATTTTCCAACAGCAGAGTGAGACAGCAGTTTAGGTGATTCAGCTTCATCTGGTCTCCAAAGCTAATAATGTAAAGACAGTTTCAGCACCAGAAGCCTGATCTAACACCAAATGCAAAGTTGGTACAACAGGGTTTCTGCAGGATTCACTAAGTTAAACTTAAGACTTTTTTAATACCATATAAGGTGAAATATAAGACCCGTTTCACTGTCATACCAACCAAGGTATGAAAAACATCAATGAAAACCAGTAGGTATGATAAGACCCAGAATTTACCAAATTAATGAATTTATTGTTATTTGTGTCGCATTTCTGTCATTCCTTCCCAGCTGTGTAGAACAACAATTCCTAACATCATGAATTAATCTTGAGGCACGACCTGGACAAGCAACAGAAAATGGTCTGCAAACATCGTGTACAAAAACATTTCATAAACTGACATTACTGCTTGCAGTAGGCTAGAGAAAATATTTAAGATCTTTGAAAATGAAATGTAAGACTTTTTAATACTTCTGATTAATATGACTGTGTTTTTGAAGAGTTTAAGACCTGCAGAAAAGACCCCGTATGAACAGGCTCAACAGCACCTTGAATATGGCTCGCTCCCTCAGCAGCCGCTCAGGCAGGTTCTTCCGGGGCAGCTCCCTGGTGGTCTGCAGCTCCTCATTCCAGTCTCTGGTCTGAAGACATGTCAGCACATACAACTTATTAACACTGAAAAAATTACTACATTATTCATCTGCCTGGTGTGCTGCTGTGTGCAGCTGCGCCCACCTGTCCAGGTATGTGCTCCTCATAACCCAGACGGGAGGTGTAGGCGTCCTCAGCTCGAACACAGTCCATAGCGTGGTCTACCTGCGGAGCTGTCCAGCTGTACACCTGGAAAGGCGTGGCTATCCTCTCAAATGGATGTCTCTGGACCCTGCAGCAAAAACACAGCACAACCGAGAAAACGAGACATCACTTGCATGGTCTCTTTTTCATAGATTTCAGGAAATGCATCTGAAATGTTCTCTTGTTATGAGTATTTCCTCTGTTAACCAAGATTATAACCAGTGAATGACAGGAATCACAGAGTCCAGACCACATTCTTTAATTACTTTGCCTTGTTTAGTTTCTTTTCTTATTGTGCTGTAAGACTTTGACCTGCTGCCTCATAGTCAGATCTTGATGGTAAAAGACAATGTGTTTTCACATTATTAAATATTGTTAATGAATGAAATGAATGATTTTAGAAAATAAGATCTGCAAAAAGAAGTGTAAGAGAAGCTTTTGTAAAAGTAAAAACTAAACAGAGAACAGAGCTTGTGAATCTGCTGAGGTATATGTATAAACATGTGTTTCATTGGACCACAGACGATGAGCATCGATTCTGTTGCGCTGAACTACTCCAACAAAAAAAAGTTGGATAGTATGAAGAGAAGGTGACTGCTGGCAGGAGAACAAGCTTAGTGAAACTTAAGGTAAAGATGTTGTCACCTTTTCTTTTGCAGGGCAGTGAAGTTCTTCTTGAAGGCAGGGCTGATCTGGCTCAGCAGCTCCACCAGAGAATGGCTCAGGAAGCTGGGGTTGGCTGGTTTGGGGTTGAAGGTGTAGGTAGTAGATCTGGAATATACACAGGCACATTCTACCATCATAACTCACGTTAATATAACACTTAGTGTACTTACTGGGGAGAAAACATCAACTAAACAAGCATGGATTTGGAAGCATTAAACAGTGCTCTAACATTTTTAATATCCATTTACTGTAGGGGTTGTATCTACTTCCTCTTACTTTAAACATCAACAAAGTATGCAGTTTGGCCAGCAGTACACTAACTGTACAATGGGTGTGATCAAGTTGTTAGAAACAGAAAGACAACCCTGCTTCTAGCACAGCAATATCTTCCCCAAGCTTACTTTCCAGTGTAATCCAATTACATCATTAATTTGGCTGCTAAGCTTTTGTAGGCATCCAAAATTAGGATCTTGAAACTGCTAATAGACCACTGTATCTCTATCAGCACCTGCGTCCGGCATAACTTTACTCAGAGTAGCACCTCTTGCACTTATGATCAGCTATTTATGGTTCGTCTGCTGCAAAACACGTTTACTTGAGTTTATGGTGTGTTAAGTTATGAATACAGAAGTTTACAAATTTCTCTGCATAATAGTGACTGCCAGATGCTTCGTGTATAAACTGATGGTAGGGAGTCCTCTGCAGTGAAACCATGGAGCTGTAACTAGATATGAGGTTGAAATGTTGACTGACTGGTTGAGGTAGAAGCCGCGTGTAGAGGCAGTGACGCTGACGTGGCGTTCCTCCACAGTCACGATGTACAGGTACATGAGGTCACCGTGCATCTTCCTGTTTCCAGGTGGAGGGTTCCAGCCACTCATGGTCAGGACCTTCAAGCACTGCATAGGCTGTTGAGGATGTTAAAACAATCAACCAAAGGAAAAGGTTTATGCCATAACTTTTTAAATTACCATATTTTATTAATTCACTGAGAATTTGCACTTAGTTTTGGCTCATTGCGTGCCTTTTCTGCTTTTCAAAAAAGCCCATAAGATGTTTTTCCCCCCTTTAGGCCTTCATGTAGAACCAAACCTGGGCTGCTGCTCACCTTCCAGTCCTTGTTCTGTGGCTGGAGGGGCACCAGGGGGTGCTCTTTGCTGCCAGGCAGGATGTGCTCTGGAGGGGTGCAGTCAATCTGCTCCAGCTCGTTGCCTTTTTTCTTTCGCTTACCACTATCTGCAACCACATATGAAGGAGCAAGGTGATAGTTTGTACCATCAGAACATTAAAATGCTGATGGCTGAACAGGACACCGGCTGTTCATCTACCCCTTCTGTGTTATACTCAGCCACACAGGAGTATATTGTGAAAGCACATAAGACCCTTTCAGATCTGGACCCCTTACATTAATCTGATGATAATTTAACTTGTCTCCTTCATGTCTAAACAAGCATTCTGGTCCATTTTATATAAAAGTCACCATAGCAATGTTCCTAAGTTGGACCAAGTAACATTTCTGTAGCACTTTAACACAGTGAGCATTGTGTCTCTTTCTGTAAATGTGCTGTAGTTTCTGTAAGGATCCTTAATGTAAGAGACACTAATGTGTGAATGTCAAAAAGCCTTCAATTTAACAGATTGATGAAGCCAAAACTGTTGCTAGTCCTCGGCTATAGTGTCATACCTCCAAGATCTCCATCAGTGAAGATGCTGAGGAAGGAGAGGGAGTTGCAGTCCACTCCATTGTAGGCGTCTGAGGGGTCCAGACTTTTCAGCAGGTCTCTGATGTGACGCACATGGATGCGAGCTTCACGCACAGTATAGGGCTCTGCAAAGAAGAGACACAAAAGAGACACAAAGGTTACAAAACATTAAGTGGTTTGGCAAGCAACAAATCAGGGTAATGAACATTGTGATTAACTACAGTGTGACTCAGTCCAGTTTAGTCTTTGCCAGTAGCTATGTTGTCATTAAACCTCAGCAGAGACATTGTCCCAGTCTGTAGATGTATGATGGTAAAACACTACAAACACGACATTTGGTGTGGCTGATGTTAATTAATGTTGATCAGGTTTGTCAGGTTGCACCTGCCAATGTTGTCTGACTTCACCACTGTGGCATGTTTGTTTTAACACTACTATTGTGTGTGTGTATACTACTACACACAATACATATTGATAAATCCTCCAAAACGAAAAAGTGTTGAAAATACAGAGACTGAAGTGTTTTCAATGTGACTGATTGTGTGTCTCATACAAGTTAAATGCTTTACATACCTGACTAAAACAATGGAAACATTACAATAAAAGTAAACATTTCTGAGCTAACCATGAAGTAACACATTGCTTTAACTTCTCCATTTGCGCCAAAACAACACGACAAACTGCTAGAGGGCCTCTGAATCTGACCTTCCACCACTTTCAGGAGCGAGCCCTCCTGCAGGCCCTCAATGGACTTGAGCTCAGCAAAGTTGTCCAGCACGTTTCCATCCAGCTGCAGGGAGAAGCAGGTGCGGTGGCAGGTGTCTTCGCGGTCCATCAACACCTGATGGATTTCCTGTACCATTTCCTGGGGAGACACCTGCAGGAGGAGGGGATTAAAGGAGATGAAACGATGTAGATGAGCAGAGTGTCAGAAAAACGAAGTATTTTACCAAGAAGATGCAGATATTTTATTGACCAGTGGCCTCATTGAACTGAATGAGAGAGTAATGTCTGTTTGAACAGAAGCTAGGAAACTGGTCTTTGTGAAGAGGTAAATCCTTACCTGCAGGTCAAACGGTTCTGTTCCAGGGGCCTGGATCTTAACAGTGAAGCCTGTGTCCTGGATCACAATCACTTCCTGTTCGTTAGACTCCTCCCCTCCATCCGCCTCACCGGTCCCATCCGGCTTCGATTCTGTCTCCTCCGTATGTTCATGAGCCCCGTCCCCATTCACCATGGTTGTATCTGCACTGTGCCCTGCAGTGGACGAGACAAAGATGTCATCAGTGAATTATAGCCCATTCAAATCCTGAGATGATTACGGCAGCAACTATTCTATTTGTTTAAATCTGAAAATATAATACAAGGTAGAGTATTTACACCTAAAATTCTGTATTACAATTAAGCTCTGTAAGGAAACAGCTCTGTTCACAGCTCTACATCTCGGCGGTTTTACAACCATCAACTGTACAGCTGCCATTAGTCAATAATCTGAGCAACAGGGAACAGCACCCTCAGACAGTCAGCCATGCAAAATAAGTCATCCTGATAACAAAAAAGAAACAACAGACTTATATCTCTATATGAACTTGGAGACACTGCCAGGCAGCCAGGTCAAAAACAAAGCACACAGACCCAGAGGCTGAATGACATTTCTGATAACCTTATGAAATATTTATGAATGGGTGAACATAGCTGACAAAGCTAAGCTAGAGTATGCTAGTGTTGCAGCCTTACTGCATTTCATTCAAGTACAAATGAATTCAACACAAACTACAGAATAAGGGTGAAAGGATCAAGTCAGTCATCAACTGTACACGCATTTTCTGAAGTACAAGTACAAACTCATCTGAAAAAGTTGAACTACACAAACTTATCACAAATAATGTAAAAGTAAAAGTAACCAGCTGATCTATAAAGAAAGTTCCTAATTTCCAACACCAACCTGTTGAAACCAACACTGTTGCAACACAGGAGGGAATTAGCCCGGGAGCTTTGAGAAACTGAATACAAAAGATTTCAGCATTCACATGAGGGAATTATTGGTCACTTGCATGGCTGATTGTGACTGATGCAACTCAACTAGTAACCCATTTGGTAGCTGCTTGGATGAGAGACATCCAAACACTCAAATTTTTATCTTTATGAAAACTACATGATATAAAAAATAATTATAAAATGTTCTGAAGGAAGGGCCCGTTAATACACACCCAATTTTATTAGACACACCAAGCATGTATATAAAACTATCCACCTTTCCTAGAGTTGAGATGAGAAAAGGAATGACCTGAATGAAAATGAGTCTCTCGGGTAAATTAATTCAGAGGAGCAGGGCTGAGTATGTGGATGTTAGACAACTGTTTTCTCTCACTGGGACACAACTGCTGTTGGCCAGTTTGTCCTTGCTCACTTGTCAAGGGTAACACAGTGCCAGGGTTACTGAAGAGAAGGGCCCAGAAGGAGGGGTGGGGCTTCATAACTGGACTACGACCCTGGGTGGGAATGAACACACCAAAATGGTGGAGGAGCAGAGGGGCGGAAACAACACAGGAGAGAGGAGCAACAGGCCACGCTCTGAATAACAAACACAACAGCTTCAGAGCAGACACACAAGTCAATAATGTTACAAACCAGAAGAGACTGAGGGCTTGGTGTTGAGCGTTTTAGTGTAGCTCCCTGCGTTTTCAGTGTCAGGACAGAATCATTATCAGATGGTTCCTTCAGCTGCTTATCAGAGCGGAGAGTTCAAAGTTTGTCCAAGAGTTTGAAACAGCGTTTCAGGAGTTGAGCTGGACATGCAGACGGCTTACTTTGCAGACTAGACAGGGAGGGTATACTTCAATTTTCTAGCTGCCGACATCATTTAGAGCAGGGTCACCCCCACCTCACACACACGCACACTATTCATGAATTTAAAGTTCTATGTTCTCAAATGTTAGAGATGACAGTCTTTCTATGGTAAATTGAATATGTTTGGGTTTTGCACTGTTGGTTGCACAAAACAAAAAAACATTTAATGACATCATCTTGTGCTCTGGGAAATAGTGATGAGCAGTTTTCTGATATTTTATAGACTAACCGATTAATCAAGAAAATAATCTTCAAATTAAATAGATAAATAAAAGATAACTTAGTTGCAGCGTTAAATTTAAACTAGATTGGCTTGTAATAGCAGTACTTCCCCCAAACAGGATTTTACCGAAATTCTGCTTTTGTAATTTCAGTTAAATCCAGTTTGGCTTGTTATAGCAGTTTTAGGTTAGCATGATAACCTGCTGTGATTAGAATAGTATTGTTAGTTTAATGTCCCCACACAAACCAAACTCATTCAGCTTTAATTTTTAATAATCATTTTTTCCTATTTGTAGGTCATATCTTAACTTATTCCATCAAATTATGTTGCAGTTGTAAGGGAAAAAGAAAAGGGGTAGTTTTAGATTTTAGCCAGTAGCATTCACAAGATTACAAAGTGCTGTGATTGATAAGGCAATACCAGCAGCCTGTGTGCTGTAGAAGTGAAGGGAAAGGTGAAACTACAGTTTAGCAGAGAACTGTGCACATTGATTTATCAAGGTTTTTGTCTTGATGCATTTCCTGTCTAACTGAGCTATGTTGGTGACACATAATGTGGTGGTGTTGACAGTGAGGATGAGACAGCAGCTTAATCTGCTGGGAGATCAGGGTAGCCCAAAATCTCATGTCTCTGGTTTTATTAAAAGGTAAATTATGAAGTATACGTTTAGGAAGAAAACCATACAAACTAAATTCATACATATTATATTCAACACTGGCACACAGGGTTAAGTGACATGATGATAAGTATTGTGGTAAGATTTGTCAGAGATCTAAGGTACTGTCTCTACTGAGGTGGTGATCCCTGTAATATCTCTGTGTATTAAGGCTATTGTGTGCAATGTTGTACATTTTTGAGCATGACTGTTTTATGGAAACACTGAATTTGTCAGAATATCACATCTATCATGGTCATTTCTGGTTTTAATTCAGCTTTTAATCAAGCTATATATGCATTTATCAATCAGTTAAACTCTGAATCAGCTGAGTTTTAGGGAATTTTACTCTTGCCTATGTATGTAAGGCATGTGATGTCTTCAACATACTTGAATAAAATATTCAGTGTATCACAATATTTATACATTTTTCAATATAAAACCACATATTCTGTTATTACATCATCCACCCATGTAGCCATGATACTAAAATATAATTTTAACTCAAAACAAGCACTTTGTTCTTTCTTCTAGCCTGACTCAACTTTAAATTCTCAAATAAAAATTGTGCCAGAATTAGACTAACTTTCCATCAGCTATTTGCAGCAGGGTCCCAAAGGGAACAAACCAGTCATATCTGAAACCTGAGGCATTGATAGTTAAAAAATGATACACAAAATAACACATCTGAGAAGCCCTTTCAACCAAAATCATGAAGCAGGGAGGTGAACATAGTTCTGACCCCACCTAATCACACACTTGCCCTCCACCAGGTCAAGGTGAAGAATCAATGAAAGCAAACAAGGACACAAATCAGATAAAGACAGAAGAGAGGCAAAAACCATAAACACTGAAACGCCACAGCAAGCATGTCTACATTGCAAGTGACCCATTTTCCCTCTGACAAAAACTTTCTGTGAACCAACTGCCTTTTCTTTAGTTCATTACCACAGCCCAATTCTCTTGTTGACAACAGCCAGCTATCTCTCCACTCTGCAGCCCTTGACATGGGGACCCTGACTGCTGCCATGGCAACATTAAGCAGCCAGCCAGACAACCCTGAAAACAACAACAATAACAACAACACAAGGTCTCTGTAATCATGTTTTCTGCACCAAAAGTGGCAACCTCCTGGTGGACAGACAGACCCTGAGTCATGCATCTGCAATCACATTTACAGCACCAAAGACTGAACATAAAGCCTCTTCGACTGATAAATCAATAACAAAATACTTCTCAGCAATGAATGATGATCACATTCCTCAAATGTCGAGTAAAATGTACTGAGAACATGCAAGTCCATCTGAAGATAATTTCATACAGTTGTATGGTCACAAACATTCATGGTTTCTGTGGATTTGCTGCCTTTCTTTGTTTTCTATCAATCAATTAAATATCTTTCTCCAATTGTTGATCCAACAAAATAAGCAATTTAAAGATGACATCTTGTGCTCTGGGAACTTGTGATGGATATTTTTTGAAAAACTTTTTTGAAATTCTTAAGGCTAAAAGATTCATCAAAAACATCTAGAATGTTAATTGACAATGAAGTTCAATAGTTGCAGATTTATAAATGCATTGGGGAAAGAAAAAAAACAAAACAAAAAGATGTTTAACATGAGCTATAGAACTTGGGGTGAAGACAACAAAGGAGTTGCAAGATGGATTTAAAGGGTTAAAAGATGATTACTGGAATAGCAAATGAGGAACACAACTATTTCGACATAAAGTTCTTCTGCATGATATTAGAATAATTAATAATTCATAACGCAAAAATGCTAAAGATTTGCTTGTTCCAGCTTCTAAAATGTGAGGTTTTGCTGTTTTTCTTTGTCATACATAATAATATCTGAATATCTTTGGATACTGGACTGTTGTTCGGACAAAACAAGACATTTGAATAATTCACCTTGTGATGATTGAAACAGGCTTTTTTCACTCTTTTACAGAGAAACAATCCATCAATTACTTGAGGAAATAATCAGCTAATTACGTAATAATGCTAATAATCGTTTGTTGCAGCCCAAATAACATACAATTTTATCACATTTCTCCAAACTTTGTTGTTTTCTTGTGAAGTGCTACATAATTGCATCTCCACAGGCCTCAAAAATACTCATGTGAAACCAAAAAGGGGAAAAGTCTTCAGTTTAACAGCTCACGACTCAACAATGTGCACCCTGTGTTGAGGGTTCAATAATAGGTGTTCTTTCATAGTAAGAGGTTGGGAACCACTGATATTGGTGATGAACACAGTAACATTGTGTAGACACTGTGTGGCTGTGGATTGGTAGAATAGTACCAGCGTGTCAGTGATTCCTGGGATTAACCAGGTCACTCTTCACCCCGCAGGAGCATTAAGTCCCTTAAAACCACTAACAGTGACCCTCAACTCGATCTGTCTGCTCTGCCATGTGCTACTCAGGCGTCCTGTCACAACTCACTGACCAAAAGTCAGTGTTAGCCTTGGCATTTGACATGTTTAGGCCATCAGTCCTGTCTCTGCCTCAAATATGTGAAAGACACTTAGATGGTAGGTCACAAGTATGGCTGCAGCTATTGATTATTTTTTAGAGCTGCAATGAATAGTTGATTAATCGGTCAGAAATTATTTAGATAATCACTTAATCTTTCAAGTCCTTTTTCATGTAAAAATACCAAACATTATTGAAATGTCTGATTATCAGTCCAAAACACAAAAATATTCAAATCATATGTATCAAATTTTTGGGCATTTTAGCTTGAGAAATTGTTGCTGATTAATAACTTATCAATTGTCTAATTGATTGACCAATCATTGCAGGTCTAGCTGCAGCTAATGACTAGTTTCATGATCAGTTCACAATTCATTCATTATCATGTGGGCCATAAAATGTCCATCTGATGCCCACGACCATTCCTAAAGTGCAAGGTGATACCATCAAATTGCTTGTTTTGACTAACACATGGCATGTTACTAATGACTAAAACGTGGCATTTGTGCTTCTATACTAACCTAAACTATTATAGAAGTATCATAATTGATGCTCGCTTTTGCTCTGCCTATTAACTCAAACTAATTATTGGGCTATTTGTTTCAGCTCTAAAATGGTATGGGACTGACAGAACTACAGAAGTAACCATGCAGCCACAGAAACACAAAAAATAATCTGAAATCATAGACTGCAAGCAGTGAGACGCTCTCGCCTGCGTTTTCCTGTGAAATGAGGCAGGCAGAGACAATTCAAGGTCCCACATGTGACACACAGAAAGGCTGCAGTGACTTTTGTTGCTCTACAAGTTGTGTAACGTTAACTCCACCGACTGACAGTTCTCATCTCGGTTAAATCTGCCTCTGCCGACACCGCTGTGCTGCTGCTGCTTCACAACAACTTTTATCTGCCAGGATACTCACCAGCTCTCACGGCTGTTCATGTATCATGAGCGTAACCTTCCCTCTCACCGTGCATGTACCATCATGACTTTTTCTACGACAACCAGCTTCCGCTTCCCGGTCGAGGAGGGACACACGATTTGATCCTGACCGGCGGGGAGGCGGAGGAGCTGTTAGAGGGTTATTACTGACCACCGGGTGCTTCATCCACCTGACGTCTTTTTAGGTGCACTTTTTAATAAATAAACAAGGCACCAATACATCCTTCACGTAACCTGGTGGACATATATGCCGCAGATAAAAAGTCACCGTGTGTAAGAATCCCCCTATGCTCAGGCGGACAGTGAGCAGCTCCACTGAAGGTGACCTTCAGTTCCTGGCTCTCGCATATTGTTACCGAACATGTGCGTCGGTACGAGTTTGTATAGCATAAGCTGCTTCACTGTTTAAACTCAACGAATAATGTGCCACGCAGTCGGGTTATGCTTCACCTTAAAAACACCAGGCTTTACTGCCCATGCTCGTGTATGGGACATGAAACAACACAGCGACAGTGACAGTAGCGGCTGCTTGCTAGTTAGCCAGTGAGCTAACTAGCTGCATACTGAATGAGGACGCTAATGTTAGCATGCCGGCTCACTTGTTTGGGTTAGCTTTGTTTGCTCGCGGTGTCAGTGTCAAGTTTGACTACATGCTAACAGCTGTGACCCATGGATGTAGACATGCATTTGATCCTGTGGAGGGTGCTCATTTGCTAATAAGCACAGATGATTCAAGGCATATCCATTAATTATGCTAATGGTTAGATACTGCTAGGTGCAAGGTGGACCATTCTAAACTTAGAGAGGGTAGCAAGGAGATGGGGGAGGTAGGGGAGGAGAGGGTAAACCCCCATAGACCACCACCTTGAGACCGAGGACTTTTAAATCGCATACCAAAGCACGGAGGTGAATGTCACCAGTTTTACAGGGTGCTAAAGGGGGTGAAAACATACAATAAAGTACATGTACAATGGTAAATGCACTGGGGTGTTGGCTATATCAAGATGTAATGTACGTATTATATGACAGGTATAATCAGCGTGTGTATTATGGATGGTAAGTGTCATAAGAGCATATATGAAGCAGACTGTAGCTGCAGTCTCACCACAACCGCAGGAATCCTTCAGACGTGTCTTGTTGGCTTCCTGGGCTCCATCCCCAGTTTCATCCGCAAGATCAACCGGATTACAGTTAGGCACTGACGCCGGGATGTCATCTGTCTTGCTCACCATGGTCGGCAGTCAGTGTGGCGACAGAAATCCCCCTGCAGCTTTGCTTGAATATGTGAGTCTGTAAAAGAAATACAAAAAACAAGTCTGCTTCTCCGACTAACAAAGGCTAGCTGGCTACATGCGAAGGGTACAAGCTTACAAAAACAAGTCTACGGAGGAAGGACAGTGCTGTACATGGTGGTGTCACACGTGGTTTTCTTCTCCCCTCCTCTTGACCTCTATGCCTTTGCGTTGCACTTCCCCACCCACCGAGCGTGGCGCTACGGAAAGCCACATGTGACAAATCATTTTTTCTTTCCTTTTTTTTAACAAGCTCCTCTTTGGATTTTTTTTTGACATTGTGCAGTGTAGAGTTTCCCTTTAACAGACAGAAAAACGGCTGGGTGGAAAGACAAAAAACAACAAAACACTGTGACTGTTATCCACACCACAAATATTTCATTGAATGGGTTGACCTTTTACAGTTTGACCCAGATGTCATCAGCTCCTGTCACTTCAGGTGTAAAAACAGGGTCAAAATGCTACCTTCTAACTTCAGTGTCACACACTGTGTGGGAACTTTGAGCACCAAGTGTTACAAACAGTTTTCTGCTTTTCTGGTCACATATGTTGACAAAAGCAATTCTTCTTTCACAGTTTCTTTGTGTTACCTGAACAGTATCATTTGTGCAGTTTTTATTCACAGTCTCTTTTTTTTCTTTTTACAAATACAAATCTTGTCTACACAATCACTTTTTATTATTATTATTATTATTATTATTATTTGCAAATGCAAATCTTTTTTATAAATGTACAAACTGGAGTTGCACATGAAGATTTATTTCACAAATTTACAAACTTACTAAATTATTTGTGAGCTTGACTTTCCAAGCTCAAAATCTTTTTGACCCTAATTGGAGCCCGTACCTCTGGTTTTAGACAGGAGAGCATGCTGGATTTTGGAGCTGGATTCAACCACAGCTGCTGGATTGTTGAGATGGATACTACTACTGAATATGACCACATTACAATGGTCATATTTGCCACTAAACAGTTCCAGCTAGAATTAGGCATAGTGAAATGGGCTCTCATTTTCATTGGCATCAGTAAATACCACTTAAACCACAACCCAGTAATGTAAGGATTAACATAGCCTTGTTAATGCTGAAGAATGTGGTGTGAACATACAGTTTGTATGTTAGGTTAGCAGCAGACATTGTAAAACAGGCTCAAACTGTTGTTAGCTACTATTAAATGTCACATTTGCTGGCTGTTCTCAAACTAGCCAGGGGGGTGGGATTTACAGTGTATAAAAACACAAACTGAATGAATGTCTCAAAACTTGGTTTTGCAGGGTTTCTGCAGGTCTTGAAAAGTCTTTAAAAGCACTGATTTCAGTTCCCTCAAAAAAGGGCTTTTAAAGGTATTTGTTTTTTAAAGTTTTAAATGTAGTTTACAAAGGTGTTAAATATTTTCTCTAGCATGACAGAGACAGTACATAGTAACATATTTTTAATGTTATTTTAGCTAAATCTGGCTGGCAAATCTCCAGGTCTACTATTCCAGACCTTTAACTATATGTAAAATTCATGAGGACCCTAAATAGATTAAAAAGTTATTTTTTAATTGGTTAAATTGGTTCATCCATCTATTTTCTAATGCTTATCCAGGTCCTGTTCAATAATGAACTAGAAGGACACTCAGAGAGCGCAGACCTCCACCAAGGCCAATGGCAAACAATATGCACCAGACTTCAGGAAAAAAAAAAATCAATTTCATAGTAAATGATCTGGATATGCCCCAAAATCTAAGGAGTACTTCCCTGGCTCATGCCCCATCCTTTGACCAAATACAGAGGAATCCATTCCTCTCCACCTAACAAAGCACCAATTTGAGCTCGAAACTTAATGTACGCTAATAAAGGAGATAGAGGCTCCTTCTTTTACAAAATAATGATAATAATACTGAGAAAATTAGACTGACCTGAATACTTTCCCAGATGGAACTAAAGTACTTCATTTTTATAATTGTAGAATGGTAAATTGTAGCTATCTAACTGGCTTGGATAATGTTTTATAATTCACATTGAATTACTGGAGTTATTTGATATAGAAGTGAATAATGTATAAAAATAATTTTAGTACCATATTTTCAAAATGTATACTATCCCAAACTATGTATTAGTCCCATATACCATTATATTTCTTATACGTGTTTGTTCAAGGTCTCCTGTTTGGTCAAAGTTACATCATAGAATTCAACCACACAGACTTCATTCTCAGCTTCAATAACAAGCAGGCAGCAGACTAGACAATCCTTCATTTTATTCCAGGTCTCTGTATAGTAGATCACTAAAGGAAGCGAACACAGTATATGCGGTAATCAGTCAATAGCTTATGGCCACTCAAGGGCCAAAACCATACAAAGACCCAGAGCAACACCTCTCTGCTTTTCATGTTGGGTACCACACAGCATTATTGCTAGAGCCCACATAACATGTCAAACAAGATGTCTTGTGGTGCCTCACACAGTCCACTTCAATGTTTCTGTAAGATGCAAAATAAAGTTATTTGACCTCAACCAGGACAAGACCTGAATAAGAGGAAATGACAGAGATGATGCTGCTGACATTTGTTAGCGTTATTATTATGAGGATTTGGGTTATCATATAAGCATTTAGAGAGATGGAAGACATTCTCTGTGGCTGTGAGTAAATGATCTACTTTCTTGCTATGTTTGACTGATGTTAGATGTGCTTTGAAAAGTAGAAAAAGCAAATCAGGCAGTGAGGATTTACTCCCTTTAGCTGAAATATTCATGAAAAGACATCTTCATTAAGGCATCACACCGTTCATCTTCATGTTAATTTTAGTGGTGGGCCTCTTTGCCTCATTAGCGTTTTCCCCCAAAGCAGACAAACCAGTCATCAGTCTATGAGTTGTATAAACTGTAGCAAAGATGCATACAGCATTTTTTTTAAAGTATAGATCATCTAAAATGTGAAACGATGGTATGATGTATTATGCACCTTTCATAAACTGATTATGAAAGATGGATGGAGAGATTAGTCTACCTGCCGTTTCATTTACAAGACAAGTGGATTGATGAAGCCATGAAGTCTAACAGTCTAAGTTCAGGATTCCTCCTGTGGGGAAACAAATGAAAAAAAGAAACTGTTTTAAACAAGACAGCTTTGTACTTTTGTCCCCTACTGTTTCATAAAACTTGAGGAAGAGTAGTGCACACAGTTATGCTAATGGCTTACCAGTTGAGAGGTGAATGAAAACCCTTGTCACATTTGCATTTTTGCTCAAAAGAAGACAAGTTATTCATCCAGACAGTCTCATGTGGCATAATAATATGCCCATTTGCTTAATGCTGCTTGACATACAGCATATCCTTGATTCCCCTACATGGATATGCCTCCTATAAACTGTAACATAACATTTAATCATGTCAAGATTCAGTGGCAATCAACAAAACTTTTCAAAATCAAATACGTTAGACAGTTCAGAAAAATATTAAGCAAAACATACTGAGCTTGACAATTACAAAATACAAAGTTAAACAATCATAAAATCTATTTCAACACCTCAAGTGTACTTAAACCAGTTAACGTGACCTACTAATAATATATAAATATATTGATATATTGCTTTATTGAACATTTACTACTAAAACATGATCCTAAACTTCTAACCAGTAGCTGTAGAAGGTGAGAAAAGCCTTGCAGCAATTTATCACAATTAAATTCAGCCTTACAGGAAGGCTCATGTCATAGATACTGACTGCACTTACTGATGTTCAGATAAGTCATGGCTCAAGTATCGACCGACTCATCAAAAATAACTGAAGTGCAACATTACATACAATAAACCTTTATATGCAAACCCCACAGCATCTTATAAAAGTGTTGTTGAAATAAAAAGATACAGTACTAAAGTAAAGAAATGTCTTCAGTTTCCTCACTTTGAGTCCTGCAAGTCCATTACTCCTCCTTTATAAGGCAGGAATTACAGTGGGGTATTGATCAGACAACACTGAATTCATAATCTGCTCTGATACATGTAAGCAATAACATAAAAAGTATGTCCTACATTAAAATATAGCCACTGAAAGTGTAATTTCACCCCCCCCCCCCCCCCCATGCTATTTGCTCATTGTTACACTAGGGGCCACCATGCGCATATGTTTTGATAACACAGGATAGAGGACACACACATACAAACGTCCTAGTGATTCTGCCTTCTCACAATTTACAGTAAACTGTCTAGGTGTGCATTTTGACATAGCTACTTTGGGAATTTGTGTAAAACAGAAAAGGAACACATTGTAAGTAGACCATCAATCAGATACTGCTTCAGCTGAAAACACACACACCAAAATCTACAGTCAGCTCGTTTGTCCTTTTTTCCTGAGGTGAAAAGAAACCCCAACAACACAACCACCTCAAACACAAATGAGTTAAAGCAGTAGTCGTCTCGCTCTCTCTCTCTCTCTCTGTGTTTGTGTGTGTGTGTGTGTATGTGTGTGTGTGTTTAGTACACAATCCACACCTGAGTAAAGCACATGGTCCAATGAGTCAGAACTGATTATCACCTGAATGTGGCCCGTTTATACCAAGAAGCCACTACAGAGGAATAGCTGCATATCACTTATGCCTCGATATATGTCTTAGTAAAACATCCAGGCTAAATATTGTGTTGTTTAGCCCCGGATGCAAAGTTTGCATGCGGCCAACACTACTGCTGACTGACCTTTAGTTTTTATCTTGAAGAAATAGTAAACAACTCATCTATTAATTACTTATTAGTTGTAATGAAATTGAAAGACAATTACAAAAACATATTCTGAAAGTGAAAATGACGTTCTGTGCGAGTGTATTCTGTTCGATATGTATGATGGTGTGAATTTACTGTTTTGGATGTTTAAAAATGTTCTAATTTTACAATGTGCCTGGGGTCTGAAATAAGTAATAACAATAACAGTAATAATAACAAGAAGAATGTAGGTAAGAAGAGGTCAATGGAATTAAAGTGGCGCAGAGACATTACATGGATGCTTACTTGATGCTTACTAAAGAAATAAAGGTCGGCTCTGGTCAAATCATGATCCACTTTTAACGTTTGATTCTTGTTAGTTGAAACTATGGTTAGGCTATAGATGTTTTGCACATCAGACATTTTGACTTGACTTGGAAAGCACAGTTGATACTAATAACATCAATAATGACATAATTCTATTCAGGTGAGCAGAGTCCATCGTTTCTGGGATGACTAACACCTGTGTGTCTCCTGCTGGTCAAAATGTCTTCTATGTAAAAGGTCTATTGTTGCTACAGATACCTACAGTTAATAGTCTTTTAAAACTGTGTCTCAGCTGCCGACCTGCCGGTTTTCCCCTTGAAAAATGGTTTCCCATAGCAGTTGTCTTCAGTTGTTGGAGCTTGGGGCCAATCAGAAAGTATTTTCTGTGGATAAGCTATAAATTGTATCATTACAATGGATGTATAAGATAACAGAGTGGTGTTTAGTGGTCCAGGGTTAAAATGTTAAACTGAAATTAAAATTACTAAATTACTATTTCTAATCTGTTGTCTGTTCTTTCAAAGTGAGAGAAACATACCTCATTCCAATCAATTTTTTTTTTTTACATGGAGGACTCACATAAGAGGTGCCCACCACACAAATAGTTTCACCTGGCCACAAAACATTTGGCCACTTGTAATTTATGTTTGGCCTTAAAAGGTCACATTTTCGTTGGGCCACATAGTTGGGCATTGGAGTAGTCCACCTAAAATGGCTGCTACCATAGTCAAATGTACCCTCACTGTAAATTTAAAAGGGGGTGCTTTGAAATAAGGCCCCACACAGTATATAGAGCATGTGACACCAGTGTAAACAGATTCTAATTTAATGTAAGACTGACTTAAAGTGACACTGAGTTTTGCTTTGCAGGTTGTTTAAGGTTATATCAAAGTCTAGTTTAAAAAGTTTCTATGGTAAGTTTAATATAATTCAATAGCTAAAACCAGTCTCAGTACCAATTCAGTCAAGGTGCAGAACAAGAATAGTTAATAGCATTAACAGTCAAACAGAAGATAATCATACAGCGATCACACTGTAGTCAGAAGCAAAGGTCACAGTAGTTGCTAATCTGCCTTCGTCTCAGCAGCAGGGGGCACTGCAGCTGAAGACACCATTCTGGCGGCTTCATCCTGAGGCTCCATCGGCCCCTCCCCACCTCCTTCCTCCTCATCCTCCCTCTCCAGGCCCAGTGGAGGCTGTCTTTGTGCCAATGAGTGCCTGGAGCGAGCTCTGTGCCTTCGAGGATGGAGGAAGAGTGCAGGGTCAGGCATGGCTGTGGGCTCTGCAGGGCCCATCACTCTCTCTATGGGCACACACTCCCGGGCACGCTCCACTCTCGAAGATGACCTAGCGCTCTTACGCTTGGGTTTAACCACAGGAGAGGAAGGGGAGGCTCCTGATGGCATCTGTGGAGAAACTGAGTTCTGCTCGGCACCATATGGGGCCCCCTGACTGTTGGCTCTAGCAAGGAGTCCCTGCCTCTGCTGCATTCGCTGGTGGTGCAGTTTCTGCCTGGCAGCGTGCAGCTGGAAGGAGAGGTATGCAGCTGCCTCTGTTTGTTTCTGCAGCTCCGTGTTGAGGATGGTTGAACAGTGGCTGCGGCGTTTGAGCTCCTCCAGGAAATGTCGCTCCTTTTCTTTGAGATTGGCTCTGAGGGCTCCAACCAAAGCCCCTTTGTGACTCAGCTCCATACGAAGCTCTCCTAAGGTGCACTCCTGGTCTGCCAGGCGGTTCTCCACATCCCGACAGTGAGCCTCCAGGAGCTCCTCCTCTTCCTGTAACTCTAACATGGAGAAGAAATGCAAATGTTGAAACATAAGAGTACATAAGAGCTTTATTAAAATGTATGTGTATGTAAATGTTCAACCAAACAATTCACTAAATAAATACGATAATCTGAATGTTCGCTTTCCACAGAACAGATAAAAACAAAACCAGGACAAATGTATACAAAAAATACACAGCATATAGACAGTTTAATAGCTGTATTCATTACCACAGACAGTGTAAGTATCTTATGCAAAGCTGAGTGTGGCCTTTGTTGGGCCACACCAGCTCTAATCCTCAGCACATATGAACCACAGAGACACAATTCTTGCTTGCATCCGTTCATTTAAATAGATATTAAAGCAACTAACAGGACTAAATCCTGATTGTTTATTATTATTATTTATTTTTTATCACTAGTTTCCTCTCAAATTTTGATAAGAGTACTGTACTGTAGTCTGTAATGTTGTCTGTAGTATTGAATTGCATTGTGAGATGTCTGATATTTTAACTTCTTGGATGTTCATATCAAGGGAAAGTAATTAAAACCTCCTTTACTTCTTAAAAGCAAGGCACAGTTGAAGCTGCACTACAAGCCTTTATATACTGTACAATACACAAAGGCTAGTCCTTGCAATTCAGTTCTACCATATCATCAACCAATCCTGATGAGGCATCATTCCCAAGACAGCTACAAAGAGACCACTACTTGAGGTCCTCTCTCCACATGAACCTCGATCTCTGTGCCAAGGTCAGGTTTAACACAGTATATTGCTTATGATTCTTTTTGTTTTTGTAGACAACCTTTATGCTCTTTCATTCCTGTAAAACTCCCCAGAGGAGAGGGAGGTATGGATGAAAAGCCCTGTGTCAGTGCAGCAACCTCAGGGCTAACTGAGCTGGAGCTTGCCAGAGGGGAAGGAGATTACATCCACAGAGGCCGGCACTAATGCCTCTGCCCATAGAAATAGGCCAAGTGTGCTGGGTAGGAGAATCTCAAAGGGCAGTGGGAGGTTTGTTGAGTCCTGGAGGTGAAACTTTCAAGCCTGGAATCCATATTAGGTTTTAAATGTAATGGGGTGCTTCATCCATAGCTTCCTCTTGAATCAGTCATCTTTTCCCGTCTACATGACTTCCCTTTCATCCTTTTCAATCTATGGTTGTCCTTTTCTGTTATCCTTTTCCATCTATGGATGATCCTCTGAGGACCGGTCAGTCTCAGATTTTGTCGCCTATTGCCACACCCAGGTTGAGATAATATGCTAACTATAGACTACCTAATGTGATCTTCATTTCCTTCAATACCCCTCTCCCCTTCTCCATCTCTGCAGCTGACCGCATCCTGCCGCCTTGTCTTTTCCCTTAACGCTCTCATTTCTACCTCTCACTACCTCTCTCCTTCCACCTCTTCCTCTCTCTTTTCCTGACTCTGACTCTCTCTCCTTCTCAGCAAAGGCTGTAAGTGGACACCCCCATGGGGACCTTGAGGAAAAATGAGAGCAGGAAAGGAAAAAGAAATGGATCAATTTGTCAGGCTGGGAGAAGAACAGAGGGCCATGTTGTATTGATGGACTGGGGGATAACCTGTCCTGGAAAAAGAGATGGGGTCTAATGGCTGAGTAGTGCAGCCAAACATGACTCCACCTCCATATTTTATACAAGCACACACACACACATTCACGCAGCCTTTTGACTCCTCTTTCTCTGGTCTGTCTCTAATTTGCTGTGACAAAATGGTGCCCATCTCTGCATCCCTGCATCCAGACACCAGCAATGGTCCTGCAAACGTCAGCTATGAACCAAATATGTCGAGGCATGCTGTCTTTGCAGTTGTGTTTAAATCTTCGCAGCGAACATGTTGCCCTCATAAAGCCGTGACCAATTCCTTTCAAACAGGAAATTTTGTACAAATTTGTGTAAAAAGCTTATAAACACACACAGGGAAACACAGATGCACTTCGCACCCATGATTTTGGCTGTGTATGGTTTGTCAGAGACCTCCTCCGGCTTGCCGGTGAAGAGATGAGGAGAGAGAGACAGAGACAGGGAGGCAGGGGTGAGAAGAGGGAGGAGGGTGGCTGACGGGGATCTGTCCCCTGGGGGATGGGATGGTGGGAAGGACAGAGGGAGGCAGAGATAGATGCATGCGTAGAGAGATAGTTGATTGGGGGTTGAGGTCGAGTACGGCGAAGGAAAACTAACCCAGAGAGATGAAAAAATGTGTCTGTCTTTGTGTCTCCAAATCAGAGCAAAATAACTAAAGTAGTGGAAATACAGACATAATTCATTACAGATAATTATGAGCAGTTAAGGGATTTTTTTTTAACATACCTATTTGGTTTCTGCCTGGAGGCTTTACCTTCAGCTCACTTGTCAACTCTGAAAAACCCAAGAGAAAAACAAAAACACAGGAACAAGTCATTAAAGAGACAGAAATATAAATGTGACATGAAGTCAAACTGTTTGCACAAATATAGATGCTCAGTGCTTCTGAAATGTCTTATTAAAGCTGTATGCTGACATTTTCTGTTTGCTGTTACTGGTTAACATAACAGATGCTTGATGCAGTTTCCAGAACATTTTCAGTGAGCTCATACATAATTTATTAAGCTAAATCTGAAACTTTACATCAAAGAATTCGTGCCAGAGACTAGACCAGTGATGTCCTGTTACAGTAGCTACTTATCACAGTCTGGAGAAAAACTCTCTTTACTGTAACTTCAATTAGACATATCAGCTTTATTAGCATTCCGCACTGAAATCAATATTCACTTAAATACAAAAACTACTGGCTTTGCAATTTGTTTCAGAGGGCAATGCAGACCTAACAAACAGCAACTTAAAAACCCTTACACAACATCTGACATTTCAACCCAAAGCTTCAGTTTCACACCTTCACATTCTGCTCACTCAAGAAATCTAAAGGTGAAATGTTATTGATATGTGATTTTTCATGAAGCGGGCTGATTCAGATGTTCTCAAGAGATTTCTTATGACATTTGAATATTGGTATACTCTATTTAATGTTGTAGATGGCTTTTATGCATCCATATGTCTTGTCCCATAAAAAACAGACAGATAACAGACAGTGGGCACTTAGCAGTTTTCCTGACTGATTAAAACAGTTTTACCATCCAACATTCATAGACATGACTGTACTGGGTTTCTTTTTTAGCAGTGTGGGAAACAGTAAAAGCGTTGAATCACGTTACTGTGAGACATCCCTGTAGCATGATTAGGATTATCCAAATATTACGTGACATGATATCTGGCGTACTGGCATTTTTAGATCCTGGGTGGATTATCTCTCATGTTCCGGCAAAACAGCAACTAATGGTCTATGTTTTTGAGAAGATAATGTATCAGACGAGTATCTGCACAGTTATTAGTGCTGTTGGGCTGTCCCTGATAAAAATATTTCAGCATAGAATCTCTGTGGTGGTTGTGGGAATTGGACTCCTGGTCATGTCTGGCCTTTCACTCATCTCCATGGTCATTCAGGGTAATGTGAGAGTAATGTGGCATTGATTTGACATTTGTAACCTGTAACACTCTATTAACACCTACCCACTGATGTTTACTAAAACAAATTTTCTATATAATTATTAGTGTCAATTAAAGATAAAATTTATAAGCAGTGGAGGTTTTTGGATACAATATTATCAATATTTTACATATCATTGGATTTTTTTAATTTTATGAAGAAAATATTTGCATTTTGTAATGAAACCCTCGATAATCTAGATCAATCTAGAACGGCACGTGTTGGTTATTTCTGGCCTTTCTTCTTCTCTTGCTCTCTCTGTCACACCCCTTCTCTTTCCCTCTGCAGTCAGCATAACACACCCACCCATGCAGCTGCCATGAAGAGAGAAGGACAGAGGGAGTGAAGAGGGGAGGAAATACGATAAGAGAGAAGAAAGGAAGGAAGTAAGGAAGGAAGGAAGACAGGAACGCCAGACAGGCGGCTTCAGAAAGACAGACCCGTTGATTGCTGGTTTAAGTACTGAACCATGACTGCCAAATGTGTGACACTTTAATTTTCTAGTTATTATCCTCACTCACAACTTCAAGAAGCATTTATGTAGTTGCAGGAAGTCGACTTTAAGAAATATTTCTTGAAAAAACTGTCAAACAATGAAAACGAGGTGCTCAGGATATTTCAACATACATACTTTGTAGTCAGGTTTATCTCCTACAGACTCTCTGAACATTCAAGGTTTTTGTTTCATGGCTCAACCTTGAATGTTGCAAAGATATCTTAAAGGGCAAACACACACATACACACAGACGCACAAATTATTGATTTCAATGACACACAATAAACACATTATATGTAAGGCAAAGACCCCATTTCAAAAACAGAAGATAAAAATTGATTTAGCTTGATGTTCAATGGGACAGATGGGAAGGCACCTTCATGTTGATGAGTTCAAAACAACAAGAACAAAAAACAATACAAAGGCAGAGCTAATATGCACAGTACCACCGTCAGCTCAACCTTGGAGTATCCTTCCATGCTACACATTAGCCAGCTGGCAGCAAACACCTATCACACCTGCGCATGGCATTAGCCTACCAGCATCTAGCCTCACAGCCATTCTCCAGACTCGTCATCACTTCATTTTTATTTCTCCACCAAAAACAATCAAAAAACTGAGTTAGTTATACATGTTATCCCTCACAAAGTATCACCTCGCAAACTTTAACTACAGGATATCAGGGAGTGTATTGTGGATATGTACAGGAGGGAATATAATCAACTGCAATTTGATTATCTTTAAATGTATTAATAGATATATTTTTGTTGTGGCTGTCCCAGTGAGTTGATTCTCAAAAACTGTTTCAAACTTCAAGGTTGACAAAAAAACCAAAAACAAAACAAAACAACAAAAAAAAGGATATCTATACAGACAAAAAAAAATGAGTTTTTGAGAGCTTGCAATTTTCTCTTTCCATTTCCTTTGCATACTGGAAATTCAGGAATGTGTGTAGTGGCCAATTGATCTTACTTTGGCTTAAATAACAGACTTTTGATTCTGGCATAAACGCATCATAAGGAGCTTTAAAGGTGCCCAGCAGAAAGAGTAGATGGTCTTGAGTATTTTAGTGAATGTGGCCTAATAAGGTCCCTGCTTATGCAATCCCACAGAAACCTCTGAGGAATGTGAACATGAAAGACTGTGTTATGGGCAGACACACACTGCTGAGCAGATTCATGACTCCAGCTGCTGCAGGAAGAAGATTTATTTGTGTTTATGAGGTTTGAGGAAGGAATAAGTTTGTTACCTCTGAGAAACTGCAGTGAATCTCTCTGGAGACTTCATTATTGATTAAATCATTTTTATAAAGGAAACTATTGTCTTTCGGAAGGTTTAGCTACACATTGTCTCGTTTTGCTGGACTCCGTGTGGACAAAAAAATATCAACAATCTGTAAAAGCACCAAGTTGGCTTCCCTCCACATTCACACTGGGAGACCCCGTGGAGACAGAGGGAGAGGAGCAGGTGGAGCAAACAGTTAGAAATACAGAGAGACACACTCTCTCTCTCTATTGGGGTGTTAGTCTCTTTCTTTCAGTCTGTTTCTCAACATACAACACACACACAGCTTTGCTGGCCAGATGTGACTGTGCAGCAGAGCTAAATTGATGGAGGGGGTTGTTTTCAACACAACTGGTCACATTGGCTCTGAGCCATCTTTCTGTCTTGCTCACACACTCTCTCTCACACACACACACACACACACACACACACACACACACACACACACACGTAACCCTCCCCCTCACACTCCCCTTCTGTATGTGTTTAACCACAATCCCCTTCATATGGATTACTAAAGCTATGGGATCTATGGCTTAACCAAACCATTATAGATATGTTTGTATGGATCTTTCTGAGGATCTATTGTGTGTGTGACAATAAATGATGTGTATTTTGTGTGTTAGTCTGCTCCGTGTGTAATTATTAAGTATACACTTGTATTCACTTTGTGGACACAAAAATCTGTTTATAAAGGAGCATAAGGGAACTCCCTCCCATTCAAAGACTATTCATTTCAGGACTTGGCTTTATAGGGTAAATTTATGAACAGGTTTAACGTTACATTCATGTAACATTGTTTAAACCGTAATTACAAGCAGCTGAGTGGAAAAAATTGTTCATGTCAGCTTCCAACTTGGAGATATCAGGAATTTCTGACAGAGACGGTATCTACAACTTGATGAAAAGAACTACAGACATGTCAACAAAATGTTGGCAGAAGGGCTGAAAATGCGCCGCTGCAGGCAGTTACATCAAAAGAAAATCCAACACTAACACTGATGCAATCCATTCAGCTCATTTTATGTAAGCTAGACACCGTTGGTTTATATTGGGTTTCACATGGTAACAAACTGCTACAAATAACAATGAAACTAGCGGATTTAGGCTGTTTATCTGGTTTCAGCACTAGGGCTAACTACCTTGGAGTAATGTGTGAACACCCCCGAGTCAGAATAATGGGTGTTTTTCCTGTTCTTCTCATTCTTCCTATACTGTGTATGCAGCATAAGTTCAGAGTGTTGGCTTTAGGCATGTAGCTGCAATAGTTAAGGATAAGGAAAGCCTCCAGAGAATTAATCAAATTAAATAATAGGTAATAGTGTGTAGTAATAGTGTGTGTGTGTGTGTGTGTGTGTGTGTGTGTGTGTGTGTGTGTGTGTGTGAGTGTGTGTGTGGCCATATGCACTTGCTTGCTTGATTATATGGATGACATATCCATTAGGCCCCCAAACAGGAAATGATGCAATCTACAGGAATTGTAGCGTGACATCACCATGAAGTCATTGTCTGGCATTGACTGATGGAGCAGACGCACACTAGATGAACAATGAGGACTGCATGCACATGGGATCTGTTTCAGATGAAAAAGGCAACAGCAGCACTGCAGATTGTAACTAAACATAGATTTATAAAAGCAGCATGCCTCCCTACCAAAAAAAAAAAATATATATATATATATATATTGTTAAAAAAAAAGGAGGTCAAATCTTTAAAAACAAGCTTCATAAAAGAAAGAATCCTAAGAATATCTGGTTTCAGGCCGGACGGATTATTATAAAAATAAAAAACTCTCATCAGAAAAGGTTGTGGAACTGTCTTTTTTCCAATAATCCATCAAGCCTGTAATTTAAAATCTTAATAAATCTCCTCTCTAAGCGTAAGGGGTCAATGAGAGCTGTCCTTGCTGATTAATAAAGAACTAAAGAAGCTAAAAAGAAAAATTAATACTAGAAGGGGATCAGCCAAAGGAATCACTAAATGTGAACTCATTAGAGCTGAAATGATTAGTCAATTACCAACAGAGAATTTATTGCCACGTATATTCTGATAATTGATGAATCCTTTAGTAATTTTTCAAGCAAAATGTGCGAGGATTTGCTGCTTTCCTATAAATGATTGTGAATTGAATATCTTTGGTTTTGAGTCTTACTTGGACAAAAGCAGTTTGAAAACATTACTTTGGACTCACATGTGACGGGAAGTATATTCTTTTTAACATATAGACTAAACCAATAATCAATTAATCAGTCATCGATAATGAAAACCCCTAGACTAGAGCTCTTAACTGGCAACAAATGAGTATATATACGCTCACAGCTTATCTGCTAAGCATTGATAAATTATTCAGGGGTCACATAAAAGTTTCTAGTCTCTCTTTCACACACACATGTACAGACACATGGTAACAATAGCAGCAGTATGTCCTTCACCTGTGCATCGTTTCTGCAGGGAGAGGATCTCCAGGTGGAGACCATGGAGCAAAGTGAGGTGCTCCTGCCTGAGAAACACCATGCTCCTCTCCACACTCTCTACCTGCCGAGACAGGCTGCTCTCATCACCCATGGCCGAGTCTGAAGAGACAGAGGGAGGGGATCAGAAGGATGGAAATTATACTTTTTATTTACTCCACCAGTACAATCCGCTCTGTTTTTAAGAAACTACCTCGATTAACTTCATATGACACTATAACATATAACTTATAAGCTTGAACTCCAGCTGCTTAACGTCACTTTCTCATACTGTGAACACTGCTTCTGTCAGCTACAGAGAGAGGGAAGTGCAAGTTAAGTATTGAGGTCATGTGGGAGCTATAAATAAGGTATTGATGATCAGAGAAATCAACAAAAACAGGAGAAACCATGCAGCTCCTGCCAGGATGCAGCTAAATCGATAACTAAGCCTTTACATTAGGTCATAAGTCGATACAAGTGTCTCTGCTTACCTTTAAATTGATGTTAAGTACCAAAATTTAAGAAATACGATTTGCAAATGTTATAAAAACGTCCTCCGATCCGGGCATGCTGGCCTCCAGCGCTGCTCCAAATGCTGTACGCTGCGGCATTCGCCCAAAGACATTTTATCTGAAGCGTTGAAGTGCTTTTTGGCTGCATGTGACGCCGTTTGATTAGAGGAGGAAGAGGCTGGATAGCTGCGTAAAAATGCAAAACCACCACGATGCATGGCACCGCTGTCCCCGAGCAAAACCGCTCCTCGCTGCTGCAACGTCTGCGTCAGGCATCGTTAGGAAGAGGACGTTTTCAAATTGGTCGGTGTGAAAGCCCGTGGAAGAACTGCGCAGTTCATTTTCAACACGCACACCTTTCTTCCTCGCCCAACGACTGAAACATCAAGCTGCTGTGGACGGCTGAGCTGGGAAGTGCTGAAAACAAGCCATCGTGACCAGAACACGCGAGAACATCGTACGACAGAGTCAGCACGAGAGCTGATTGGAGGGACAAACCCGTAACGGCTGTACGTAGAGTCTGAACAGGATCGATACAGACCTCGTGGGAGTACAAAGGAAAACACAATACCCTAATGGCTCACTGTAAAACTATTAAAAAAAAACAACAAAAAAAAAAAACAACACACACACTCAAACAAAACATAATGTGATGAGAAAACTAATCTTTTTAAAATACAAATTGCTACAAACCAATCAAGTTGTTTATTTTGGGACTCCATACAAAGTGATTTGATTGGTCGGATTTCAGTACCTTGGACAGAGACAGGCCGAGGCTGCTGCAGTGGTTCTCAACCTGCGGGCCGCGGACCTGGAGTTCTGTTGTTATTTAATGCACAAGGAAGGGGGTGGGGCAAATCCGCAGGTGAAGTATAGATAAGGATCTATCAAAAGAAGTGATGAGTTCAAGGTTCAGGTTTTCATCCATAACATCAAGGAAATTACAATGCTCCCATCCCATCTACCAACACTGTTTAATGCGCATACAATACACAGAACTGCCAAAATACAAACTTTGTACTCGGCTGCCTTTCTGCTCAAAATACAAAACACTTTTTAGGGATGGTAGAACATAAAGTACATTTACTGTAGTACTGTTCACAACATTTCAAAGACTCTTTTTACATTAATATACAAAACATACAATGAGCTTATAAAATACAATGACATTTTATAAACTGAACAACCCAACAGTAGGCTGTGTAAAAAAGTTTAACTTATAGCCCCTATAGTCTAGAACCAGATACAACATTAAAATGCAGTAATGTTAATGCATCTGTGTCAATGCAATATTATAATACATAATAATATAACTAACAGGGGGCATTCAACCTTTGTAATCAGCACTTTTACTTTTGATACTCTCATGTTACTGGTAATACATATGTACATTCATTAATCATATTTTGAATGCAGGACTTGTAATGTCACTTGTAATGGAGTACTTTCACACTGCGCTATTGCAGTAAAGAGTCTGAATACTTATTTCATTACTGCTATGCAGCATTTGTAGGTGTTGCTGTAATTAGACATTAAGTGAATATTCTACACTTGATTAATTCAGTTACCACGCGAGTAACAGCATAAATCTGTGTCATGTGACATCCCTCTGACTCTGCCATGACCTGTAGGGTGTGTCTTGACCTTGGCTGCTGTTTGTGTTTTGTGTCTCCCTTCAAATCCTGGTAGGTGGAGTATACATAAGTGCAACTGGGTTTACCTGGCCAGTTTATCAAGAATGCATTTAGGATTAGCTGTCCACATTTTCTCTCTCTCACCCCATCGCTGGATCTCCTCATTACACCTCATGGCTTCTTTTGTTTGGTTTGGTTTAGTTGTACATCTCATTATATTACACCACACTGATCCACTTATAGATCATTATATACATTTAATTAACGTATTTGGTTCCCATTTATGTAAAGACATGTGATTTGTTTGTCCTTCCAATTACAGCTGTGTACATTTCACTCTTTTTGTCATGGTCTAGGAGCCGGGTAGCGATAGTCAGTAAAAGGAAAACACTACATCAATTTCCTTGATCTTTATTTTCACGTTAAACAAATATTGTTATTATATAAACATATAAATGGTAGGTTTAATTACAAAACAATCTCTGCCAAAACATGAAAAAATAAAATTGTTATATTTACACTTAAAAACAAAATTCTGTGAAACATGACAGTTTGATGCTCTGAGACAGCAGATGATTTTGTTTTCAGAACCTCAGTTAGTGTTGGTTGTTTCACTATTCCAGGTTTTTCCCCTTCATGCAGGGTTTATCAGTCATTGACAATCTGCAGAGTGTCAATACTTGTGTTAGGAATTTCAATTTTTGAACCGTTAACAATGTTCAATATTTCACCAGTCACCAGACAAAGAGAAGTCTATAAATAAACAAACAAGGAAATAAAACTGGTCTTACTTGTTGGTTGTGATAAAGAAATGGTGCTTTTCTTATTCTCTGGTAATGGAACTAATAAAAAAATTATGAAGACTAATGCAGTCAACCATCATATTCATCATGTATGATGAGGAGTATGAGGCTATATGGCAATACGAGTTCATAAGTGCTGCCACTTTCTCTGCAATTACATCTTGACATTATTTTCCTTGTGTCCATTACCCACAAACGTATAAAGCCATAACATCATCCTGTGGCCTTTGGACACTCAGGTTTTGTGATCCGAGCCATACAGGTAGCGAAAAGACTGGGAATTAGAGTGAAGGGAGCAGTACAGTAGCATGTTTTTGGACAAAGGTCCATCATCGTCATTACAACATTCATATGAGGAAGCATCTTGACTTGGCCGCTATGCTTGATCACAATTCCTAAAAGCACAGAGCAACATAAACGAACAAATCTGGTATCATACATGTATAATCCCAATAACATTACAGCCTCATACAAAACATTCACAAACATAAGCTTGTTTGTTAGAAAGAACTTCAGTTGTCTTCACTACAACCACAAAGCTGCCCTAAAAATTTTAAGAATTGAAAAAAAAATGCAAATCTAAATTCACAATAAAAACTCAAAAGGGAGATACTCTTGATCTTTAAAAAAAGTAACTGGAAATCAGCAACAGCATTTCAAAATCTACTGCCCTCCTCCCAAACAGTGCTGTTTGTTTAGTGCAGTGATGTCTTGATTTAAACGTGGATAGGGATAAATTTGTCGAATACAAATACAGCCATCTGGCTGTTTATTAGCTACACCTAGCTGAAACTAATGCAGTCTAATACAGCAGTTCAGCTGTACCTACCTTCATGACACTTATAATGTTCAGTTTTTTTTAATAGCATTAAAGAGATGTTGATTCAAATGTGATAATTTTGGAAGATGTTTGAGCTACTGTTTTATTGCATTATTCAGAGAGGTTTCTGTTATTTAGCCTATACTCATTAATATCATCATCATCCTCCAAAATTATGATCAAGTGGAATCAGCCCCTCTCTTAAACAATTTCAATACAAACTGAACATTATAACCTTCATGAAGGTAGGATTTAGCTAGGTGCTCCTAATAGACTGCCATCTCAGTGTTTACAGCTGATTCTAAATATAAAATTTGGGTCTAATTTTCTTTTGAACTACAAATAAGTCTGTTGCAGTGTCACTGAACATAGAGCTGTGTTTGTTATATTGTTGGTTTTAGGGCGTCAGCCTCAACAGTTTCAAGTTCAGACACTGGGTGGCAAAATGCCCCACAACAACATGACTTACACAATCAACTTCACTATAATCAAAGGTTTTTCACAACAGGGGAATTCACTGAACACTGTGTTCATTCCATCTTTAATCCACACCTTATTTTAAGTACAAATAAATTACAAATATACACAATTTAACCCGTCAGACAATGAATATACACAAAAAAAAAAGCATTAACACACAATATGAATGGCATGGCAGGCCATGAAAGGACTGTGATGTTATGATGCGAATTGGAAGAGTAGGCAGCTGTGTAGCAGCCACGTGAATAACAATTGACAACGTCTAATTAAAAAGTCAAAATGACACAGATCTACAAAGACGTTACAAAATAAAGACATCTCTGGTGGTCTTGGCTGGGTCGAGGTCACTGAGGTGATGTTAAGGAGTTTGCTGTCCTCCATAGGCCAAATGAAGAATAACAATTCCTGCCTGTCTGAAAGCTCCTTCTGCAGCATGTACACAATCATGGGACACTATAAAGATGCATACAAATCATGGAGATATTAATTTCAGGTGGTAAGACGGCACTATCTACTGTGATTTGGCTTGTTTTGTTTCCTGTCATTTTACAGATTTCAATTCTACTCACGAAAGCAGCAGCCAGTGTGAGCTGTCAAGACAACCTCTGACAAAGACCAGTGACGGACACTGATGTCATTGGTGATGGCTGCTGGGAGTTCAGGTGGCATCCTTTCTCCCTTTTACCATTGTAATTTATCCATGTGCCAATCAAATCATAATCTACACGATCTAGTTTTGTCCCGCCAAGATCTACTAATGAAACATCTTGGTTGGTGGACAGGCAATCAGATCTGAGGGGCGCAGGCTGTTTTAATTTTCAGGGTTTTAATAATTCAGGGTTATTCTGTATAATGCTTTTCCCAAGATGTTTTAATATGATTTGACAGAGCATAAAGCGGCTGCGATTGTTAAGCTGTTAAATATCATGCAGATTAGCATTGTGTCAACAAAGTAAAATCTGCTTTGTTTCATTTAAATGCCACTTCAAAGTATTTAGTATTTATTCATCATCTGAGTACCCTCTTCTTTCCTCAAGAGAGGATTGGTATTTGCTGGATTTCCTTATTCTATAGACAAAATTGTTCTTCTTCTGACGTTTTTCCTAATGTTTTTCTTCTCTAATAACAAACAACCTGCCAAACACTGACAGTAAAGCTTGTTTTATAAAGAGGCTAAAAAAGTGTTACAAGCTTTCTGAGGTAGCAGGCGGTTTCTAGTTGAGGACATTTGGTGGAAAAAAAAAAGAGACATAGTCACCTCTTTAGTATTAGTGTTACACAAAAGAAGGGTTTACTTATTTTTTACTCAGTGGTAAATAAACTTTTTTTTATTTTTAAATAACCCACAACAGCATAGATGTATATTATATACAATATAGTGTATACATGTATACATGGGTGTTGGAGGGTTTGTTTTACAAACAGTGCGTATTCATTTACCATAAGCTACATTTTAGAAAAGATTTAGCTGAAACACCCTGTGGGACAATAAGGCTTTGGGTGTTGTTTTACAAGGCCTTATATTGTTCATATGAAGAATCCTCCATCTACCATTAGTGAGCCACTCATGGCAGTTAAGGATGACTGGAACACAGAAGAACTGAAGACAAAATTGTCAAAACTACAACTGATAGGCAAATGTAGCTTTCAGCACAATGGCTCTGTGTGATCTGTGTTTGGAATTAGGCCCAGCGATTACACCTTGCGTGGACGTACCTGTACAGTATAAGAGATAGAAAGATCCCTCCGTCTCCCAGCTATGAGTATACTTACACACAGGCAAAACGGTGCCAAATCTCAGCCACAGAGTGTTAATGTACAGCAATGAGTGTGTTTATGAATCTAATCCTTCATGTGTCTCTTCCTCCCCTTTCCTCTACATCTCCTTCTCTTTCTTGGTCTCCCGGGTGCTGCTCTTCAAAAAGTCGCTCCTGAGCAGCCGATAAAAGAGGACGATATTCATGGCTGTCATGATGGCCATACCCACGCTGCCCAACGTGTAAGCTAGGAGGGGCACTTTGTCCCTGTTGAGCACCAGCCAGCGGGTCATCCAGGCCAGTGTGTTGATGCGGAACACCACGTATGTGCCCAGGTTGATCATGCTGTTGACCCGGTACAGCGTACCTGTAGCAATGTTGGCCATACGCAAGATCTGCCTGAGGTGGAGGAACACAGAGTTTATCTCCACCAACAGGGCCACCACGGCAAAGCCCACATAGCGGCATGACAGCACAGAGAGGCCAAAACAGGTGATCACCTACAGGAGAAGACAGTGAGAACAAAGACAAGGAGGAGGAAAGTTACAATGGATTTGTGCTGCATGGTGGATTAATTATGATTAACAAAAAAGAATGGCTAAAGTAATTTAAATAGTAAATTAATAACTAATGATACATTTTTAATTACAAAAGATACTAGTGTACTAGTGGTTAAGATGTCATCGCTCTCAAAAAAATAATAATCTGGTGATTTGAAGCAGATAATATCTGATATCTTCATCTCCATCAGCTGTCTCTATTGCCAACTTCTGTTAACCGTGAAAGAGTCTTCATTTCGGGAATTAGGTGTTTCTTAATTCTACTAATGTACTTGATGTTATAGATGAACTCAGACATAAATTCAAAAAAAGTAAACTCTAGCAGGAAAATAAGAAAAAAAAGTTTTCATTTTAATGTTCACATGGATCAGCACAACAGTATGACTGTAGGTTATATCAGTGTATCTCTCATAACTTTAAGGTGACAACTGAAGGTTTTTTTGGGAGGAGGTGATTTCCATGTTTTGACTGTGATTTGTTATGCGCTCATGTCTGAATGTATTCTTTCACTTCTGACAGTATATTACTTGATGACCATCTGGAAGGACACCACTCCCATGACACGTTTCTGCTGAGCAGTGCTTATGAAAGTCTGAGATGTAATAAACAGAAACTCCACACAGTGGCAGCAACATCACTCAAACTCTGTCTTGAGAAAAATAGGACAACAGATCCTGTGTGCTGACACTACACTGAGGAGTCAGGGGAAAGGATTACATACAATATCTGATATGTTGTGACAGAAGTAAATGCTGCTTACACTCTCACAGCAGCTGTGTTGCAGGTGTAAAATCTGGATGACAGAAATGTGTTTATACTGCAACAAGCTGTTCAGCCAACTCTCCACAGGAGTCGGCACCCATTCACAACACCAGATTTCAACAGCTTCATTCACACTCAGAGCACACTCACAGTGTAGTTAAAGGGCCAAACTGCGTTCAGAGAGATTGCACTTTAGTTTCAGACTTGTTGCCACCTAAGCTGCCATGTTTATAAATCAAGACTGGATGGTGGCAATGAATGGGATATAGTGAAAGAAGAACACTACAAACAGAGAGCAGTCCAAAGTAAGTCAAGTCTTTGGTTAGTCAGTGCAGGTCATGGGATGTAAACTGTAGTGTGAGAGAATGACCTCTACCATCAGACGTGGCTCAGTTGGAGAAGCATATTGTGTTTGTGCATGTGTGTTTTGTATGAGGTCACAGGATGCCCTCTCTAATGCAGCAAACAGTCATGCGATGTGTTGTGGTAGGTTAAACAACAGGGCATGTGAGGAAAGTCAGCAGTCCACTCTCCCTAACTGGAACGTACACTATGTATCCACTGTAATATAGGTGTCTTTGGCTCGAAAAAGGTTCAAAAGGTTTCTTCACTGAATGGTTTATGGTGGCATTAAGCCAAACCCGGTTCCTGCTTCACAATAATTTACATGAAACTCTGGCCATTCATTTTCAAGATATACTGCAGTGACTTAAGTGTCAGTGAAGAGGAGACTTACACCTCTAAGTGGCACTATGGGTAATTTAAAACTCCACACATAATCCTCTGGGGACCATGAGTCGCCTTACTAAACTTAATGGCACTCTGGCCAGTATTTATTGAAATATCTTAATATGGACCAAGGTGTTGCCCAGGCAGACATCACCATCCTGAGGCCCCATTGCTAAACATAGTGCACACGCGCGCACACACACACACACACACACACACACACAATAATCAGTACAAAACAAACCTTTCACCTGTTGTCAGGTTATAATGACAGTGACGACAAACAATGTTGGTGAACAATTACAATGACAACAGTGAAAGCACTGTATTTAGCAGCACAAAACAGACTGCCTCATAAGAGTCAGTGTGGTGGGAGGGAAAACAGTAACGTCAACAGGACACAGGGCTTTTCAGTACAACACAAAGCAAAACACACGCTCACGAATGTGTTTAGATCACACTGCAGTGCTGGCTGGCCACTCTCCTGTGAAATTTTTTGTATGGCAGGACACGTGCCAGGTGAGTCTGAAAACTGAGGCAGGCAGCAGCAAACAAATAAACAAATAAAAATATTTTAGTGATGATTGCATTCAGTATAATTCTAATGGTACGGACTGGTAAGTGTCTACCACCCAGATATTTATTTCTGTCATTCAATGGTTTTGGTCACAGAAAATTGAAACTGATAATACTTGTCATTTAATTTTTACTTTGCTAACAACACAGATTTTGCATTATTCGCCAAATGCTCAATTTGTTAAGTTGGGCCAGGAAAAATTCATTGATTTTTACACCAGCCTAAAATACAACCTTAATTAAACACTACAATTTTATAAAATATATATATAGTATATGTTTTTGTTTTTTGGGTTAGACTGAATTAATGTGAGATCAAGGATTCCTTATTTGGGACAAAACACTGTCATGCTGAAGGACAATATGCTCTGTTGTGAATCCTCAAATTAGCCATGTTGTGACAGTTTTGATATGGCACAGACAAAACAACTCCAAATCAACAGATGGAGGATACAGATTCTTGTCATTTGCCTCCAAAAGATACATTGTGTACCATGCAGCATTTCCCAGCTCACTGGTAAAACTAAGTACCCATGAATGCAACATACAGTGTCAACTAGACACATGCAATTACTAAAAAAAATAAATAAATAAAAATATAAAACACACACAACTTCACATTGAATATGAATCCCAATTTTAAGCAGTTTTCAACAGAGATGAACGCAGACAGACAATAGTAGTAGTAGTAAAAACAACATGTGAAGTGGTGTGTGTGTGTGTGTGTGTGTGTGTGTGTGTGTGTGTGTGATAAAAACCCATATGCTCACACTCGAATTAACACACACCTACACACACAAACACAGCCCCTGCTTCAGCCAGATCAACAACTGGTGTTTAACCTGGCTCATCTGAAGTCTAATCTGATCTGGGAAGATAAAACACAACAGAACGGGGAAGGGAGAAGGGGGAAGGTCAAAACAAACTGTTATACAACTCTCAGATAAGATGATAAAGATAAATTCAGTCTATGCAGTGAGAGTCACTCACTTCTCAGAGTCCATAGGAGTAAATGGAACAAAACTGTGGAGAAACTGGGAGTGAATCACAAATAACAAAAGTTAGAAATATTTAATTTGGATTTAATTTAGAAACAAATTGTCACCAATAAAAAGTGTCAAATCAGATTTGAATAAGAAAAGATACATTTAACAGAGCAGGATGGGTCAAGGAAAACTATAGTTTATTTGACTTCATTAAATTATAAAGGAAACGAAATCATATCCAACCTCAATTACATTTGGACACTATATGACATGCTTCCTGAGGTGTCTTAATGTGAAAACATGATATTGTTGGGTTCCTCCTTCATGTGTATGTAGTTTTATGGTGGTGATTTCTCCTTTATTGGTGGCTTTACATATTCGCCAATGACGGTTACCTTATCTTGGAACAAACATTGTTAGCAGAGCAGCTCAGACAGCAACTATATAAAACGCATATAAAACACATTAATGTCGAAGCAATATGTCACATAAACGCCTATACCTCCATAATACTTTTCAAGGCTTGAAGCAGCAAATGTAAAAGTGATGAGCCATAAAAAGTTAGATGGAAAAAATGGACAAAGGAGTCCCAGTCTAGAGAGGTGACTGTGATCACCATACCAGGTCATTATCTGGTGACACTGACCCCATATGGCTCAGCAGCCAACCAGATACCAGCAGCTGGCAAAACCTCATCCTGGTTGCCCTCTCTGTGAACATGGATAGGGCCTCAGGGGTCAGCTCACACACTCTGTATTGTTGTCAGCACCCCAAGCCAAAGGGGAAATCACAGCAACCCCCCCCACCAGCCCCACCAGCCCCTGGATATCTCAACAATTACAATGATTCAGCATTAGCTGGATTTGCCCTGCTAAGCTCTACTGAAGCTTGACTTTCACATTCAGCAGCACCCACTCAATACTGTCCAACTAGACTGTTGAACAGACATAAAACATGTATTACATCTGTCACGTCTTTTTTTAAGAATAAACTTTAAATCTCAACTTTGACAAACATAGACAAGACATTCTTTAAATGCTCAGAAAATCACAAATCTCAAATCCTTAATTATAATATGAAAACTGCCTCATATAGCCGGGTATCAATAACAAAGTGTGGCCATTTATTTTATGGGGAATGAAGGGGGTAGTCCTTAGGTTTAAATGGGATAGAAGAAGACGGAGTGAGTGTTATTTAACCTTTGGACTGCTCTTATATACATTAACCTACTCTTATAGCCACCTGTGTAAAATCCAAGCAAAGGGCTGAAAAACAAGGTGGTGTGGGTGTTTTTGTTTCCCGCATTTTCTCCCTGTGGGCTCAATTAAACGTTCTCTACACCCTGGTAAGGGACCTTCACATCCCACTTTCAGGGGGAAACACTGGGTGCAAAGATGGCAGGCATGTATAGCAAACAGTAGAATGAACAACATGAAACCTGATTTTAAAAAAAAGACACTGTGGTATCTATTTCCTATGTTTAGCATCAGAGGAAACAATCAAACTGACCACAGGTCAACAACGAAGTAGGGTAAAGTTCACATGATAAAAAGGTTTGTGTCAAGATGACAGGTATTGAAATGTTTGTGCTTTTAAATTGAGCCACTATGGCAATCAGTATTCAGAGGGTAAGCTGACACAGGGATAGATAGAGCTAAAAAAAAAAAAAAAAAAAAAAAAAAGGGAGTTAACATCTGAAAGGCAAAATGGCAGCGTAGCAAGTCTTTCATCTTTTTCTTTCTTTTGTCTTTCAAGAATGCGTTTGATGTTACTTTCTTGTCTAAGTATTCTGTAATGTATTATTTTGCATCTGCACATAACATGAAAAATGGAGGGACATTAGTCAGAAACCTACAGATATGGGGTTCTAAGATCTAATCATTCAAGAGAATAGTAAAGTTGTGTGGCCTTTTAAACGTCTGCATGAGTTACCAATATTACAGTGTGTAGTGTTATGTTCCTCCCTCTGCCTGCAGGATGTCTACAGTTAAAGTTGAGGGTCATTAATGTGATGTGGTAGCACCTGTTCAGCATCTACCAGGCTACCCTGTTTTACAGTTTTACCTGCCTTCAACACTCTCACACATCCATACACTTCTTACACTACTGATGCAGCACTAACCCATGCTTATCCGTTTGTAAATAGCCTTGCTCATTTAATATAAAACTTGACTCATCTTCCCTCCTTGTCACAGACTTTATGTTACAATAGTCAAGGCAGACACAAAGGTTATTAAGGATTATTATTTCCACGTCAAACCAGTTTCCCTGCCTCTGGCTGATGACACGCAAGCTGGCTTAGTCAGTGAGAAGTTCAGTACTAACACTGTGCATTTCTTACAATGGACAAAGTGAGTGTTGAATGATAATGAGACCATGTGGAAAAAAACAAGAAAAAGGGTGGTGCAGTAAGGAGGAAGTCATTAACCCATGAGGCTATGTATGAGAATTTGTGTGTGTGTGTGTGTGTGTGTGTGTGTGTGTGTGTGTGTGTGTGTGTGTGTGTGTGTGTGGGCACATGTCACCAAATAACGAGAAAATGGCATTTTCACATAAGAGAAGCTGTCATCACGTTCCACCAAAGTTATTATTTAGGTTTTATCCAGTGCTCTACGTGAAATTAAAAGATAAAAGCCACCATAATAGCCTGTAGCTATTATGGGGAAGGGGGGTTTTTTCTGGCTTGAGATCACTCCTTATTAATCACTTAAAAAGTGATTAATCTTAAAAAGTGATTAATCACATCATAAATAACATCATGTATATCATGTATATTGTACAGTATTTACTCATTCAGTCATCCAAGGGATTGTCTAGGACAATGTTCTTTCATTCACAGCAAAGCCTCATTGTCCATAAAGGCAAAATACAACACAGGATCCGAGATGACCTTCAAAATATAAGCAGGCTATTTTGAGACTGGGAATAAGTCAAAAGATGAGTAAAATGAGTTCAACTTGTACCCATAAACAGGGGGACGTTGGCTGGCCTGTGCCCCCTCTGCCTGGCCTGGAACATTCACTAACAGAAGATGCTGTCGGCGAAACCAAAACTACACTCTTATCAGGCAGCTTTCTGGCTGATGTCGGTCACACAGAACATGGGCTTATTTGAGCAGGAAAAAAGGCAATGTTGTCAAACTACAACTAACTACAGCAACATCATTGAAGAAGTACACCTTAACATTCAATGACACACAGGTTGACAAAAATCAAAAGTGTTGGTACTCATTATCTGAGTACTGGTGAGCCTGCTTCAAGCACTGGTATCAAGACACCAGGATTTTACCTTAAGTATTTTGGGTTATGTTGAAGAGTGTTTCAATGATCTCTTCCCCAAATTTTGCTTCATTGATGCATGTATGACCCAGATAAACAGGGGCTGAATCTATAACATTTGAATTTCCATGTAATTATCATTGTGTGACTTTATACATTTTTTATGCCTCAAGATTTCCACACAGATATATATATTCCCCCTCCCTTTATGATATAAGCACACCCTCACACAACGGCATTCCATAAAAATACATTATAGGACAGGTAATGGAGGTCATAAATGGATAGGAAGTGGTCTAGTCAAGCTGATGGGGAGGAAACTATTAGGCTCAACAGAAAGATGTTTGCCATCTGGACATAGGCAGACCAGCAGTGGGTTGATAAAAAGGTGGGAGGGCCTTGCAAAGGCTTAAAGTCTATGAGAGAAAATAGATGGAAGGATGTTCGGCTTAGAAACACGAGAGAGTAATTATCTCTCTCTCTCTCTCACTCACACACACACACACACACACACACAGTGGTCATAACAATTATCATGCGACCTGCGTTAACTCACGTCAGCTGACAGATGCACAGCAGGCCATTTCAACGCCTTGCTGTCACAGACATCTTGGTCAGAAATTCACAGGATGTCTCCAAACACAATTACTTAGGGCACAGATAATCAATTAGCATTGCATGGTATTTATTTGTAAGTGTGTGTGTCAAGTACAGGCTGAGAGAACTGTGTGTCTTCTTCCACATCAGGGTGAGCCTCTGTGACTGTTACTAGGTGTGTTTCAGTGAATCACAATCACTTGATGTATTCAGGCACTGGGTGTGAAGGGAGGAGTTATGGTTTGCCTTGCCTTGGGTGTACTGTGTGTCCTAGTCATTACCTCACTTCTCAGAGTGGCCAAACAAAGATAAAAGACATTGATGGCTTTTCCATTGCATGTTAATGTCCATTAGGACCAAGAAGAACTGGAAAGCTCTCAGGATCTGACGACATTCCACATTGTTTATGGGCTGCAACATTTTCAGCATTGTGACCTGAAACTGCAATGTTTTACTTGTTTTAGTGGAAAATATACACATTCCTCTAAAAAGGGAGCAATGGCACTAATGATATTCCACCAAATCAATATCATTGTGCTACCAAAATGGAGTATTAAATGCTTATTCTTAAAGGAATAGTTTTACATTTGGAGAAATACACTTTTTGGTGTATTTGGAAAACAGCTATCCTGGCTCTGAAAGTGACTGTGCTCATCCAAGAAATAGTTCCATGCAATAATCCCACTGTAAAACCACAATATGTCATTTTAACATTTCAATTTTGGTGAAGATTAAACAAATGAGATATAAAATGTTCCTTAATAAACTTTAGAGGTGCTGGATGTTGCTACCTTTGGACAAACCTAAACTAGCTGTTTACCCCTGTTTCTTGTGTTTGGCTAAGCTAAGCCAGCCAGCTGCTTTATCCAGCTACATATTTACCATGTATGAGAGAGGCATAAATTGTCTTAGAAACTGTAGCATACAATACGCAAAATATTGGTAATATATTTTTTGTTAATTCATGGCACTATCATAGCCATTATTATGACTAACCCCCTGACAATTACTGTAGATATGTCAGGTTTGCTGTGAAGCATAATAAGAAAAAAGATACTGAAATAGACAACTCCACTTACTACAAATGTTCAGTATGAGGTTGTTTCTATGCTGTACTCTCACATGCTTGCATACCCGCCCACGCTGCTTTTGGAAACATATGTAAGTACTCTGGTATTCTCACAGCAGTTGGATCTCAGCCAAGTTTGTTCTGTGTTTTTTTATGCATTGGTTCTTGGCCATTAGGTGCACAGTTCCTACTTTGCCCCACCTTGCTTTTCAGCAACGACAGGTAGAGTCAACTCCCTCCTTTTTCGAAACCTGATGATGGATGGATGCCTCTACAAACAGCATTCCCAGTTGTCATGCCAACTGTGACCAAACACCACCTCCTTTTTAGTGCACTCTGCTTTTCCAGTTTCCAGCCTCTTAGGAAAGCATGGCATGTGTGTATGAGTGTGTCGCAAGACTGCTCTTTTCTGCTGCCTACCTGTAGGCTGAAGACAGTATAATTTAAGGCCCATTCACACTAGCTTGCTCTGTTCAGGATGGATGGGCCTTGCATCCATAACTGTTTGTCGCCTCTGCATTAGATGACTGAACTGTTTCTGACACAAAAAACAATGAACAAGGAAAACCCTCAATGTGAAACCATGAGGGAAAAAACCCACACAAAAACAAAATATAGTACTACCAGAGCGCAGAGGCTCTCACTGGTTTGTATCCATGTGAGGGGGTGGTACGAGCTGCAGAGAGTAGGTGGATGAAGGGGGGTGGGGGAGACACTTCGAGGTTACACAAGGATAAGGGGGGCCAGTGCAGAAATGTTTTGAGGGGGTGCACACATTTGCAGAAGCCCTCTCAGGAAGCAAGAGGTTTGCTACATGTGTGTGTGTCTCTCTTGGGGGCCTGAGGTTCATGTGGAGACCAGATGTCTGTCCTCTTGTCTGTATACACAGAATGCGGGGAACCTCATGTGGTTCCCCACCAAAAGATGAGACTGCTGAGAAATACACACACATCCATCACGATCTCTGCCCGCCAAAAAACTCTGCTGCACATTCCAATTTCTATTTTGCAATATGTGCCTCTCTCCATCTTACAGGCTGTCATTATTCTCTGTATGTGGCGTGATATTATTGTTTTTGTATCTTTTGAGGCCTTCTCACTCAGCTAACTGTGTGCTCTACTAAAATTTCATCAAAAACAACAGAGATTCAAACGTACCATTATTGTTGAAAACTTTATGTTGACACTGGAGATTTTAAAAAGTCACACTTGTTCAATTTGGTTTGTCACACCAATTTATGGGTCAAAAAAGGGGAGTGGCAGAGCCCACAGATTGTGGATGGCTGGAAATATATCTGTGGATTGGATAGCAAAAACAAAAACATACATACTAAATCAGCAGCTGCTATGAAATATCAAGAGGCCCTGGCTGTTTTATACATGAAACAACAACACAAGTTTATATTACAAACCATATCTACACATCTTCTGTTTACATCAACTTTCTCTGTAATATGCTTCTTAATGTTATTGTCAATGCAAGATTTACCACTGAAGTGCATCAATCAGGAAATAGATCAGCTGAGCTTCAGCTTTTCAACAACAATACACTTCAAACAAAATGTAGACTGTGCAGATTACAAATCTTGCCAGTCTTTGTTTTTGCTTGTACTCCTGTCACATTAGGCTGCTTGAGGTTCCTTAGACAGCCAGCAGCTAGTGGATGGATTAGCTGAATCAAAGAAACGGGAACTGAGAGAGCAAAAGACAGAAGCAGACATCCAGAATAATCAGGTTCTACAGAGCTGAATATGTAGAGTTCGGTGGCAGACATGGCACTCCAGTGACATGTGGCATCACACCAGTAACAACATAGTCAACAACCAAATACAGTAAGTTCTTGCTTCCAAAAGTCACATTCCCTGTTGGCTATGTGAGACAGCGTCACACTCCCTCCACAAATATCTATTTTAATGCCTGGTAAACTGAGACAAATTCCATTCATATCTGAGGTTGGTGCAAGATGAACCTTGAAGAGGAAAAATGTGACTGAGACTGAACTGGAAAAGGTGGCAAAAAATGACCTAAAAAATAATGTAGCAAATATGATTTCCAGGTTATAAGGACATCATCGAACCGACACATACATTGTTTCAGTGATAAAATATCCGCCAATCAAGTGTTTACAACTGGACCTTTCTATTAGTTCCTGTATGTCATTTACCAGGAGAAAGAGGTGGGGGAAGATGAAAGCCATCTTTTCAACAATGTTAATGGTGGCAGGTCTGTGCTATGCTTTTTAGCAGCTGAACAAGTAAACCTGTAAAGGTAGAAGGAGCAATTATGAACAACCTATAGAGATTGTCTTGCTAAGAACCTGTTTACAAAAGCTCATCATCCAGGGGGAGCAAGCTTGAGCAATTCTGTGAGGAGGATTAAGAGAAAATTCCCAAATTCAAAATCCAGGTACCTAAAGCTGAGCCAGACGAATCCAAGCAGGCTCAATTACATCAGTGCTATGGAGGCTTCTGCTGAGCTTTAAGACTTAGGTGCTCTGTTACCTCATGTAAGCTGCAGTTTAAAAGCTATCCATGTTATTTTCTATTTGACTATTTGTGATGACTCAACATTATGTTCATTAAAACTGTTTTTCACAAAACAAAGGAGGAAATGTGTTTGAAGACAAAAAGTTTACTATTTCACTGAATTTGTGACAGCTCACTCAGGCTGATTGTTGCATTTTTGGAAAAAGCACAAGGCAATTGAGAAATTAAATACTTTCCCTGTCAAAATCCTGTCATTCATCATTTCAGTGTGTGAAAGAGTAACTTCTGCATTTAGGTACAAGTATTAACACACACTAATTGGAGAATAAATGATGGTAAAATGTTAAAAAAAAATGAAGATCTGTATAAGTGGCATAGTGGGGAGAACATTTAAGGTGTGTACTGTTTTAAATTTGAAGTGGACAACTTGACAGAGCAGAGCAGATGTGATTGTAACCAGCACAGCGATTAACATGTGATGTCCTGATCTGCTTTAGAGGAGCGTTGGCCTTAGCCCTTACTCTACAATGATAATTGAATTCTGACTAATGAGAGAGGGGTGAAAGGCATTTAGGGAAGGAAACCACAAACATGTTGCAAAACTTCAAATCACTGTGAGAGGGCAAAGAGAGAGCAGAAGGGCAAAACTAATCCACTTGGTGCTTTCACTGTTTATTGTCAATGCAAATCTCAAAAGAGAACATTGGACACACAGTTACTCACATGCTTTCATTCTTCATTGAAAAAAAATAATCTGCACCTTTACCTCTGCTTGGTATCCTTCTCTTTTGGCTCATATTTTAAATCAAAAACTCACTATTTGCAAGAGTCATGGGCAAACAAGGCTGAAACAGACTCAACATGGGGATTTCATTTCACTGTACTCTTTCCAACAATCTGTTTAACACACATTTATAATTACTTTTTAAAAGTCCTGCATGTTAGATTTTTTAAACTGTATATAGTAGGTACATATCAATCTCCTCAGAAGAAGGCACCCTCTTTCTGGCAGAATTATCAGGACTTCCTGTTTTCCAAAGGAAGCACAAGGTTATGGCTGACAGGATCTCATCAGGCGTGAGTGACTATGACAGGGCAACACGTGTCTCCGAAAGAAGTAAGGAGCTGTGTTCTCCACTTCAGTCAATAGGAAGAGAAAAAAAACTTTCCATGGAATGTATGACTTTATTATTTCTCCTGGACTGCGACAACAGGGATCAACAAAACTTGTGTTACACCACATGCTGTTTCACTATATTTGTCTAACAGATTTAACCCTCAGGGCAGATTCTAGAAATGAAGACTCAATCAAAAAATATGCATTTGAGCAGACAAATACTAAGGAGGAAGTCGGGGTCAAAACGGATCATAACAGTAAAGGAAAAAATGGTATGGGAAAAAAATATGGGTTTGACAGTACAAAAGGGCTGGGTAAGTGAAATAAAATAGATATAAAGTTTCTAAACATATACTGTTTTGGCCATTAAAGAACATTTGACTACAACTTCTATCTTCCCCCAGAGCCAATCATGTGGCTTAGAACTGTCATGCTGAGGTCTGATTTATAACTTTAGACACTAATTTGTTACTAACATTAAATTGCTGACATCACTGTGAACATTACACTGCACTAGTACATTATGTACCAACATTGTACAAAAGTGCATGACAGGTCTGACAACAACTGTGACATTCAACATTTAGTTTTGCACCTCTCAGAGACAAAATCACATTCTGCCCTTACAGTGAAAACAGTATTCAGTCAAATGGTCCACAGTCATGATTTGCCTGTGTAGTTTTATGGCTTACATCTGTCAGTATATGAGTCAATGATAAAACACTGTGCATATCATCAATTGTTGACACAGCTTTCAAAATATTTCACTCCACAGACACACCTATGCATTTTGTCTAGATTTTATAATCATACAAAGTACCTTGCTTGTTTAGTCAGTCATAAATGCTTTACATGCGACAAGGTAGTACATACTGAAAAAGTGATGTTTGCTGGGTTAGCACATATTAAAGATGTACTGTACTTAGAATTAAATAAATCAATGGGAAGTTGTTGTTTCCAACTGCCCCAAGGGAGTTCCTCTCTTCAACCACATCTCCACCTTTACATTTTTAGTTTACATATGTAATTGTCATGACATTTGTCCAGGAAATGGTAAATCGTACACAGGCATTGTAAAAAGGTATGAGGGGCAGGGGAAAAAGGTGAATCAGTGGGCTGCCAATATGAGGAGATTAACTAGAGATCAACCTCCTTCTTCTGAATGTATGACCAGCTGGTCCTGCCTGGTTCAGTGCTCGCCCACTGGGAAAACTCCTGAGACTACAGATGACCAGCGTGCTTGCGTTAGCAAATCAAGCCCTTCTGTGGTTGTCTTGCTTTACCCCTACCCCCTTATTCTACCCCTGAACCTCGAACAAAATAACCAAATTTGTAATAGTTGCATGAAAAGATCATGTAAAACATTGAGGACAAAATAGCAAAGGAGATGAGAGTCTATTGAGAGTCATGATGATGGTATAATGGGGTAACGAGGGGAGTGAAGAGTAAGAGAATTAGCTAGTGGAGAAGCACAAAGAGCCATGTGACTGAAAAAGAAATCTCCAACCCTCCCACACTCTAGTGACAATCTGATGCCAGCTGGTCTGACCAAAGCGTCCATTCACTGGGCTTCCAGGAAGTGGAGGAGAAAAAAACAAAAAAACAAGACTTTCTGAAAAGGGGGATATGGCTATCTTCTATCAAACTCTGTTAGGATTTTTGCTACCAGCAAACAAATAGGTGGTACTGAAGCTGATTGCCACAACTAATCCCGAATGAGCATTTCCACCATGGAAACACTGTACATCACCTGGGAAAAAGTGATTCAGGTATGACCCTGGATGCAGGCTGGTGCTATCATCGCCACACAAACCTGGCTTAACTCCTAGGCAACCAAAAGCATGAGTAGTGAGGACACTGACATTTGACCCCATACCAAAATCCTAATTTTGCCAAAGTTTTATGACACTCAAAGTTAACGAACTATGAATAGTTAAGTTTGCCAAGAAGCCAAGCTACAACATATGCAGCAATGATGAGGCAAAGCGAAGTTCCCCAGAACAACAGAGGAGATAATATGTTGAAAAACCATCATAAAAAACTACAAACTACAAAACACAACAAGGTATACTTAGAGCAGCTATTGTGCTTTTCCTTATTTTCTGTCATACATATAATGTAACAATGTTGGATAACCATATTAAACGTGGCCAAAGTTTCAAATAATGAGGTAAAAGTAATCCCTGTGACACAAAAGCTTGTAACTGGCGGTGGCTGACACACTGTTGCTGTCTGTGCTGATAACATTTCTGGTTTATTTTGCCTGCCCCCCTGTCCTTGCTCATGATATGTCTTGTATTATATAAAAAACATCAAATGGACATGTTACCAATGTTAAAAACTTGATTTTCGTCTGAGGGAGTCTTTAAAAGGGCTTTTGATGCTCTGCTGATGTGGTGCAGTAAGCGTATTGTCTCATATCCGGTTGCTGGTGTTTCTGTTGTTAACATGCTATTTAGATCTGCTAATTATTTTAGCTTCCCAGTTACCAATGGCTTCTCTTTCTCCTGCTCTCTCTGTTCGGTGTGTCATATGTTTTATTATTACTCTGCAACCTTCAGTAATAATGGTACATGTAATGAAAGTAGTTTATTTGTTGTAATGGAAGCAGGGCCCAGTGAATTGGAAGCCCTCCTCTGCTTCCCTGCAGCTCCCGAGCACCTGGGAAACCAGAGTGGTTGGGTGACTGCTTGTAACGGTATAGCCCTAAGCCCATACACGCCCAGCCATATACTAGCTTTATACCTAGTCTTGTTTGAAAAATATTCTATAAATTTAGCAACAAATGCGCTGAGTTGGCAATATTGCAAGCTGTAAATGCCCCTGTAATAGAACCTGTTTGCTTCAATTAATTGAAAGAGCAACAGCCAATGGGAAAAAACAACTCATGTGGGATTTGGCTGACCAATGGTTGAAATATGATCACTCAGTCAGTCAGTCACATTCGTGATTATAGGGCTGGCCCTCCTGTTGCAATCCATCCAAAAATACAGCACTGGAAATTAGCATAATAGGTCCCCTTTAAGACGTGACTCAATACAAATACAAAGATGTACTATGTTTTCACTTGTTGTATTTAATAAAATGATAAAGTTGGGGGAAATCTACTAACTCTGGTGTAGCACTCAGTGACCAGAGTGCTTGATGGCAATTGTGACTCTCTAACAACCCAACAAAGGAACTCTTGCAATGATTCACCATTCTGTAACTTTGGATTATTTGATCACACACAAATATTGCATGTGATCTGTCATACTGGTTGTTGTGCCATGTGTTTGTTACAAGGAACTCCCATATCTTCTCATGACATTCAACTACCAAAACCAGTTTCCTGTATCAGTATCAGCCTCTATATGCTGGTGTAAAAGTCCCCAGTTTGTTTGTGTGAGAGAGGTACTATACAGGGGTTACATTTTAGAATTGTTGTGTATGCAAGTCTACGAGAAAATATCTAGCACACTTGAAATGCCAAGTGGTATTTATGAGGACAGGAATCTTGCAATCTTGAAGATTGCATATGTTTACATTTATATACATTGTATGTCCATATTGTGTTGCTGTGATGTTTTTCTTAACTGGAACATTGGGGTGTAATATGCTTTTTTCTTTATGCAGCACAAGCCATGTCCTCTGTGACCTGTTTCCTAAATTCTGCATATATCTTAAATATTTCAGAATGAAAGAAATACTGCATTTACACCCAAACACATGTATAAATCATAGCTGTTGTATAGTACAAATCCACTCAAATTCCGTCAGAGACAATTCCAATAAAGGTTTAACAGGCCTAGTGAGGTGAGCAATAGACAATAACAATAGCAAGAGCTTGGCAACAGAGAGCAATACACAAAATCTGCATCCTCTTGGATGTAGGTCACACAGCCAGAAGCAGACGGAGAAAATATTAATTCACGATGTAGTTCTATATTGCATCTCCAGGTCATTTCCCTTTGCATTTTCCATAGTGTTTCAAAGCATGAGTGGGGGAAGGGTTGACAGATCGGACCTGTTCCTCAGCCAGCCTGCTGAGGCTCACCATATCATGAAGATGATTGGGTCTGATGGGAATCTAGAAACTGCTGTGTGGTTACGTGGATAGCAAAAGGCTGAGGGAGTCGGGTGGAGTTCATCCTTCTCAAGGCATGAAAGAAGGTTGAATGCTGGGGGGGGGGGGGGGGGGGGGGGGGGGGGGGGGGCTGTCACACTGGAATGATTGTCTCTTTGTTCCTCCCTCACTTGTTCTTTGTATCTAGACAAGAAAGACGGGTATTTTGTCTTTCCCATGTCTGTGCTTGTGACAGGTGTGCTTGTGCAGTGTTTTGGTGCCTGATTTATCTAAGCAATAACTTCTGTGTATTAGATTCATAATGGTGATTGGTACAACTAGAGGATTTCTTACACAGATGTAAAGATTTGATAATCTCCTGTCAATGATGGTCAAGGTGAAACATCGACAGCCAAAATATGAAGTCTTGGACTACAGCTTATTTTTATTTATTATTTCATTTTTTAAGACCTACCACGATGTGATGAAAGAGGAGCTCCCAGGACTGACTCAGCTTCTGGTTCAGCACCATGTCAAAGAAGTCATAGATGAAGTAACCTGTAGGGATAGGCAGCATTTATCCAAGGTTAGTGTTTTGAGGTTCAGCAATTACTTATTCAACCAAAACACAACAGATTTCTTTAACAAGAGCAGCTGAGTTTATCAAGTTAGTCGGTTTCCCGCTTCCATGACGACAGCGATGGCAACCAAGATGTGTCTTGGAGAGGGGCTATTCATATCCACCACCCCCAACCCTTCCCTGCCACCAGCCGTTTCCATGGTTACAGCTTTTCAGAATGCTGGAAAAATAATGAAGTGTTGACGATGGAGGATGGAGGGGTGCACTGGAGCTCAGTGCTTTGGTGAGGCTGGAATTAACCCCATTATGTTGGAAATTTGATACCAGGGCCCTTCTGTCAATGTGATGACATGTTTGGGTTTGTCTCACCATAAACAAATGTACTTGCTACCAGCCACAGCCCAAATAATTCCTGCAAGATTGCTATCAAGAATTTGATTTATTTATTTTCATAATTTAGTCTCCATAATAGTTCATGTTGTTTCAAGAGCACTGACAATAGACAAGGGAAACTCCTACCAAATGCAGTTTTTTCAACAATAGATTTTTTTCCACAAGAGGTTGAATTTGGGTCAAGTTATGCCAAGTTTGTTTATTCAAGTTTTGAACAGCAAAGACGAGCATGTGACAAGTGCCAATTCACTGACATCTCTTTTCTTGCTCATGTGTTCTTATAACAATGTATTATTATTATTCAAAAAACACAGGTGGAAAAATGAAGTATGACTGAGTGACAAAGAGAAAAACTGATCTTGCTTTTTTTTTTAAGCAGATTATTTCTACTTATATTCTGCAAGATGTGCACGATGCCATTGTGAAGCCTTGGCTCAGGACAGTTAATATCTACACTGAGAAAAAGGGAATCAAACACAGCTTGACTTTTCACTTGCTATCACCCAAAGCCTGTATAGGGCAGTCAATGGAATAAAAAGTCAGTGTCTAGTGAAGTAAGTGATCCATTTACTTTTGTCCATTCAGTATCCACTGGAGTGAAACTCATGGGCATGTTTACATGTACGGGGAATTCCTTTCTTAAACCAGTTAGTCAAACAACCAGGTTTTAGGCTGATACATGCCAACAACATGACTCTGGTGGAATAACCTGGAATAACCCAGTTAAGCATGAGGAACAAGATTAAGACACCTGGCTTAGTCTGATACCAACCAAGTTACTGTGGCATTAAACATTTTAGTAGATTTTTTGTTTTTGTGGTTACAGAGAATTGTTATTTAAACCAGTTATTTGTAGCAACATGGAGAATGAACTGCAGAGTATTGTTCTGGGCACTGGACAAGGTCTTCATTCAGCAAGTGGACAATCATTTATGGCATGTCACTGCGAGGTTTGCAGCGTGGTATCCCAGCAAGCTGGACTGAATGCACAAATCTGGTGTACAAAGTTCCCCTCAGAACTTGCTGAAGCCTCAGAAGAATCATACCACATTTCTTGTGGAGAGTTTGGGAGAAGCATCCCACTTGTATTTGCATAGATGACTTCCCTCTCCATTATCATTGGCATCTGATGTGGATGGCTTGCATAAATCAACAGACTTTTTGCGCAGTTACTGTCTTGGTGATGTCACATGACTGCAAAGGGTTACGCATTGTGCCTGGGACCGATCATAAAGCCCTCCATTGATCTGCACATACCAACAGTGCTCCTTGATTTGCCAGCTTCCAGGGCTGGGCTTTCTGAAAGAATGTCAAAAATCCTGGGAATCCTTGGGTAGCCCTTGTTGCCTGGCACAGATCCAATAAATTTGTGGATTTGAGAGCTCTCACGTGCCTCTAGTTGCTCTAGAATACTTTAAGCATTAATGAGGAAAAAGTCAAAACAGGGCAAGTTGCTATTTTAGGAATGTGGGGTAGTATGTGCTCTTAGGTTTGAGATATCAAGGAAAGAGTACACACTAAACACACCCAAAAAAAATGTAAATTGGAGAAAGCTTGCCTTATATTTCCAATTATAAATGCAATATGGTAAATATTAACTATGTCAGTGATGTAATGGAGCACGCCAACATGCCAGTACCTGATTCATTGAGTATTCAGAATGGCACTGGTGTGTAAGAAGGCTGTTTACCGCGTCTGTCCCTTTCTCACAGATAAAATGCTATACATATTTGCTTCGGGTAATGCAAACACTGCAAAAGCTCATTGTGTGATTCGCTAACATCATATTATTCAAAATGTCCTCTTAACCAACCAAAGAAACTGATATTTGTCAAGTAGAGGCTTGTAAGGTTATAATAAATGTTTTACAATGACTATATAACACCTTTGACCCAAAAGTGTCCCGACAAATATAGGAAACTGGGAGTAGCTGGGAATGATAATGTTACTTCCTCACTTTCCTTAAAGATGGTAGCACCTCTGGGTGCACCCTCCACTCAGCTAACCCATTCAGATAAGGACACAATTTGTAATTGAACAATGAACACCGTAGAAGTGCTACTCACCTATTGAAAACGACACCAAAGCATGAGAAAACACAGAGTGAGTTTCTATCAAATCTTCAGCCATTTGTGGGTGAAGGAAAAAGCTAAAAGAAGGGAAAAGATAAACACACTAGTTTAGATAAAGCATTTCAAAGTAAAAAAAAAAAAGTTTGTAGAACTTTATTTAAGAGTGATATCTGTACAATTAATACGGCCAACTGTATCTACATTAATGTGACTCAGGTTGTCAGTGCCAGTTAAGGTTCGTGCTGGATCATATCTTGAAATCTACTCCCTATGAGATGCATCCTGGAGCAGAATCCGGCCAGGTAGTATGGACAAATAAAGGTCGACAGTGACTAACAAAATCAAATTTAAGTCAGACATAAAATGAGGTCGATATATAGGCTATTTAAATCAATATTTGAATACAACCGCGCCAAACGCCAGCATCCATTAATGAGCACATGCTCAGAGGCTAAATATATTTGAACCAATCATTTCCGATCAGATCCTGATTTCATTAAAAAGAAAACTAAATAAAACAATTTGATTAGGTTTAACTTACCAAAGCACGGCCCATATCGCAGTGATAAGACTGTGCACACAGGATGTTGAGATATTTCTCCATTTCCATGCATTCCTGCAGGCAGATTCAGGCATGGGGAGTTTTGTGACCCCAGCGTTGACAAGTCTGAAAAACCCGACGGAGCTTCCAGTCGTTAAAATCACTGAACTCAACTCCATAGTTGAAATGTTTGTCTTGTAGGTGAAGACTTCTCAGGCCACACTTGTCCTCAATGTAAGCGGTGTATAAACGCAGCTGAGCCTGCGACTGTGGACGACTCTGCTACTTGTTTGCGTCGACCGAGACAATCACGTTAACTTACCCAATCATACACGGTCTCTCGTCAGTCAAAGATGCGTATGAAACGCAGAAAAAAAAGTGTTTCTTTTACGGTTATTGACCAAAAAGAGAAGGCGCGATAAAACTGTCAAATGATTCACCTCCGACTCGGGCTGAATATGTATGATGTTTTTCTGTGATAGTCCCCCTAAAGAAAGATCTGTGGTCACGGGTGGTACTGAAGGAGATGAAGCCCCGTTTACAGTTGTGAAACCGACCTGTTGTAAAACCCCATCCCTTGCTTGTGTAACTTTTTGACATCAACAGAAACCAAACAACGGCTTCTCTCCGCCCTACTATAAAGGGGCGCGGCCAAGAGCACGTTTCATGTGTTGTGTGACGTTCAAGTACTGTCGGAAATGTTTAATTCACAAATTAAAGATAATTTACCGTACCAATACTACACAGTACACTCTGAAATATACAAATACCGGCAGTACATAAATATTTTATGTGCTTTACAGTTTGGTATCAAAAAGAAGTTATACAAGACGTCTGCTAATCATCAATGAAAATTGACTATGAAAAGCTATGTTTTTAGGGCTTCAACTAATCATTTTCATCATCAGTTGCTTTTTTTATTGATTAATGCTTTGTCTATAAAATATACACAAAATACTTATATGCTCCAAAATAAATAAATGTGATATAAAACAGAAAACAGCACATCCACACATTGAAGAAGCTGAAATCAGAGAATATTTGGCAGCTTTTTTTTTTTTTAATTACTAAAACAATTAATCTACTATCAAAATAGTGGTTAATCAGTTAATTCTTGCTGCTCTAACTTATTTAATACTTTACACTTATTTTCTTTAATCTTCTCAGTGTTACCTCACCCCTATCCACAATTTTTCTATGCTGCATTGTGGTACAACAATATCCATCAATAGCACATTTAAATCAAGCAAGCTGGTGGTATATCCCCAGTGACATCTTGAAAGAATAAATTACATAGTGACTTTTCAAGTGTGCAAATACTGAGGCTGTGTATCAAAACTCAATAGTTTTCTGGCATCAACAGAGGTGCGTCGGTAACACTAAGCATCAAAAACTAATAGCACTGGATTGCTGGTCAGATTTGTAGTCTTAATTCCTAAATTTAAATCAAAATTTTGCTTCTAAAATGGAACAAAGTATATTGTGTCGAGCGGAAGTACTAGCAGGTACAGTCAAAGGAGGATAGCAAATTACGGAGAGCACTTGAAGGAAACATTGCCTTTAACCCACCTTATTTGTTCACGTTTGTGGGAATATTTTACATACAGTTAAGGACTGACCATGGTAATTTGGTTTGACACATATATCATACAATGGTATTTTTATATTTCAACTCGACATCAGAACTTGATGAATATTTTACTTTTCAGTGTTGTTTCAATTAGTGGAAGTGACTAAAGCAGTGCTGTCCTCATTCACGTCAGAGCCTGGCCATGGACATGAATGACACAGCGCCATCATCTGGATAAAGGCCATTTGACATTGGTACAGTGCAGTTCCAAGGTGGAAATACTCAGCCATGGTGTTAAGTGCTTATTTCCCTTTTAATATATCTTGTATCATATATATATAAAGAACACCACTTTAGTTGAGTATTTTAATTTCCTGCTACTTTATACTTCTACTTCATTACAATTCTGGGGGAAATATTGTACTTTTACTCCACTACATTTATTTGATAACTTTGGTTACTTTGTTGATACATATTAATAAATATATATAATCAACAAATAAATTATGATTTACAACGAGGTACAGCGTCCATCAATCTGTCTGACTGCTGTTACTGACTGCTGTTACTTATCCTCAGTGTCTGTGGCTAATCTCCATCCGCTAGACTTCACGGTGTAAATCTAGTCGCTCTGCCCTCCCCGGTGGCTGTTGGTGGTGGGAGGAGCTCGCGGTGGAACACAGGACTCCGGCTGGCTGTCACGAGGGCGGTTTTCGTCAAGTGCGCGTACTTGGCCTCATTGCTGGAAACGCTGCAGAGGAGCATTATATGACGACAGATGCATCGTTACATGACCACTGATATATAGAAGAAAGCAGGTGAGCTCAGCGTTTCCGGGCTTTGATATTTCGCTGATAAATGTTGCCATGTATGAAGTATACAGAGGCCATATATAATCGATAACATATGGTGCTTTTCACGTCTACACATCTTCATCTAACGCTATGGCGTCTGATTTCAAAATAACAATATCTGTTGAAGACTAGGATTTCTGTTCTGTCAACTAAAACCGAAAGCTATAAATACTGTTATGGGAATATACAGCACTGTGTAAAAGGTTTAGGCAGGAAAATAAAAGTGAGGATGCTTAAATAATGCCTTGATTCGTTTTTATTCATCAGTTAACTTCATGTTAAGTAAACAGACAAACACTAAATCAAATGTGTATGGTGTACAGCTGCAATGATTAGTTGAGTAATGGTTGGGCAGAAAAACTATTTTAATAGAGTGAAAAATGCCACATGTTTGATAGTGCCATGTTCTCAAATGTAATAATTGGCTGCTTTTCCAGTTTTACCTTAAATATTTGTGGGTTTTGGACTGTTGGTTAGACGAAACAGGCCATTTTATGAAGTCCCCACCGGCTTAGGAATTCTTGATATTGGAGATAGTTCTTTATGATTTTGTGGCTGTATGTTTGGGCTCCTTGTCATGCTGCAGAATTAATTTGGAACTGAACAGATGCCTGATCAGAGCCTAAACATCATGTGCCTAAAACTTTTCCACAGGGGGATATATTTTATATTAGAGTGTTAATATTTGGCCCTGTAGTTAACATAAAGAAAAAAACTAAGATCAATAACATAATAGGCTAATAAAATGTACATTTAAATTAAGCTCCTTAATGCTTGTGTCCCATGTGTCCATTGCTGAGCCTGTTTTTGGTCCAACCAAAGCCAATTGTAATTCAAGGCCAGTCAGCCTAGCAGACAGGTTTTATAATATAATAATACAAGTTTCTACAGGTTTCTCAACATATCCACGTCTTGTAGTTACAGTATGAATCAGTGCCAACAACCAGGTCAAAGTGAGGAGCAGGAGGAGGTGACTGGACTGGTATGTCAGGAGGATCACCTGAAAGATGGGGAGTAAGTCACAAGGGTTCTTCTCACTGGAAAAACAAGATGATCAATACTTTGTGATATCTTAATTTGACTTATTTGTATTTGAAAGTTACATTTTCCTCACCGTTTTCTCTCCTTGTCTGTTTTGTGTTTATGAAGGATGAAGGAAGTAACTGTAGGGGACCAGAAGGTGTTGCTTGTCCGTACCCACGGTCAGTACAGTGCTGTTGGAAGCCAGTGCTCTCATTACAATGCTCCTCTTGTCAAAGGTAAGTCTTCATCTCTATATACCAATATCTGAATAAATAGCTTAACAAAATGTTTTTTCCATTGAATTGAGTCATATTAATGCATGTCCTCTGATAATCCAGGAGCATTGGTTGGTGACAGAGTCAGATGTCCCTTTCATGGTGCTTGCTTTAATGTCAGAACTGGAGATATTGAAGAGTATCCAGGTCTAGACTGCCTGCCCAGCTATAAGGTGAAAAATGTCTTTCTGCAGTTTCACAGGAACAAATCCAGAAGAGAGATTCTCCCCAGTTTACAGTGTAGTCACGTGTGACGGTTTATTTGTACAAATTAGTGGACCCATTTATTAACCCGAATTGGGTTTAAGTTTTGTAAGGTAGATGAAGTTTGCTTTTAAAAAAATATCTAAAAGTTAAATTGGATATCTTACTATTTGTTTTGACAAAGAACGTAATCGAATAAAATGGGAATATTTTGTCATTTGTTACATTCTATCATTATGTATGCAAATTCAGAATAAACACCTCACTGAGTATGTTTGGTTAAAACTGCAGTGCGGAACTTTTTTCTAAGTAATTCCACAAATCGCACTCTCCAACAAGTAAAAGCCACGCCAATGGCTGCCTCTGCACCAATAACTTCGCCACATGTCGCCACACACACTATACTTGAAATGTCTACTGCGAAATATGGAGAGATTTATCTGCTGCTGATAGGCTTAGTCAGCATTGTGTGAAGTAATTTGGCATGTGCTAGAATGTAACGGACCTTCATTTATATGTAAAAGTCTCACACATGGTCTCAGATTTTTTTTCTCCAAATCTGTTTATTTAATTTTCAAGAACACTAAAATGTCAAAAAAGTTGCATTACTCGTTGCATTGTTGTGTCAAATATACCATCAAAAGTAACAGGGCATGTCTATAAAGTGCAGTACAAATACATGAACAATCTTATAGAAAGAAGCCCGCACTCCAGCTTTAACCAAAATTTAGTTCCTCTGACAAAGGTTACTGTTGTTCAAGGTACTTCCTTGATCTTTGAAATATTTCTCTTTTTCTTTTACTTTCTTTTTTTCTTTTTTTGTTTTAACAGTGGATGCTCTTGTCAACATTTTACTTCTGGAAACATTATTCTGAATTTACAGAGATTTTTTATATTATTTTAACAGGTCAAAGTTGAGGATGGCAAGGTGTACGTTTCCATCAGCACAAAAGTAAGAGACAGCAAGTTAAAAACGCTTAAAACAGCCACAGTGTTTCCTTTCATTTAGTGTTAAAATACACTATTTTGAACAGTCCCTTGTTTCTTTGTTTCCCTCAGACTCTTAAGCTGACCAAGCGAGTGAAGGAGATGTGCAGCTTGGTACCAGAAATCAAACATACTATTCTGCTCATAGGAGGGGGTAAGGATTGGATGTACCTAAGAGTTTAAATTATAAGTCCAAAGTCATTTTATTTGAAGAGATTAGCAGGTTGGGGGCACTGCACTGTTTGAAACAAAGTTGGGGTTGCAGCTTAAATATTCAGTTTTTGTATTTTAAAAGGTTTATATCAGTAAATAGGAATTTTGAAGGATGAAGAAAGAGATTAAGGTCTAGAGATGATGCGCAAGTTAATTTGGTGGTCTAGTGTTACCATGTTTCCTTAAGCTCCAACTCTGGGGTAAAGTACCCTTTGAAAAATTACACACTGAACATAAATTTTGTGATTTCAGGCCCTGCCTCCCTGGTATGTGCTGAGACTCTGCGACAGAACTGTTACCAAGGTCGAATCATCATGGTCACCAAAGATACCCTTCCTCCATTTGACAAACCCAAACTGAGTAAGGTAAGAACTTGACCATAATGGCAAGGTATCCTGTATTACTATCTATTGGTATCCAAGTGTTGATCATCCTGTATTTAGATGCAAGATATTAGTAAATGGCATTGCCTCCTTTCAGGCTATGAACCTGGACAGCAGCAGCATCCTCCTCCGCTCAAGTGAATTTTATCAGCAATATGGAATAGAGGTGTGGACACAGAGGGAGGTGAGAGGCAAAGGGGTCAATCTATTTATGATGTACTCTCACCATCTTTGGGAAAAAAACAAATTCTCTCTTTGGTCCTTGTTAAGAAATGTGTTTTGTATTGCAGGTTGTGTCAGTAAACCCAGCTGAGAAGGCAGTGAAGTTGAATGATGGCATTTTGCAGCATTACGACCAGCTCCTCATCTCAACTGGCTGTAGGTCAGACTCATCATCCTGTTGCTCAAATCTTTCAGAAACAAAAGTAATGAAAAACATTTGTAATTGCTGAGTTGCAAGATTTTCATGTTACAACAGCACAATAATAATCCTTATTTTGTTGACAGAGCGCAGCCACTCAGCTGTCCTGGTTGTAACCTGCAGGGAATAAAGCTACTGCAGAGTTATGAAGATGCCAAAGATATTCACAGCTCCTGTCTTGGCCAGAGGGCTGTCATCATCGGGGCGTCCTTCATAGGTTATCAAATTTTATTTCTTTACATTGCAAAAAGAAATTGATAGTGTTCATCTTTGTAAACATGAGCTTGTAGGTGTCTGTTTTTGTCTTGATTATTGGATTAACGTGATGTTCTATTTGGAGGGTCATTACCTGATTCATAGCCCTCTCGCTAAATATTAAAAATGCAATTTAAATATTTGACAGTACAAGATAAAGCTGCTTTATGACACATGTAATCACCTCTATTGCATCCCAAAATTGCAGGCTATTCAAGTGTTTTTCATGACTATTACACACAATAGGTATGGAGGTAGCATCATTCTTATCAGACAAAGCTGCCAGTGTGGCCATGGTTGGCACTACCAGATACCCGTATGAGCGATCTCTGGGCACAGAGATTGGCAAAATGACGATGCAAGTAAGTACCTAAGAGGGGACTGATCTATCACTGTCAGAACACTGTTATTTTTAGCTTCTATTGAATGTTGAATTTTAAAACAAAATTTTCTCCCATAAGATGTTGGAGGAACAAAATGTGAAGTTTTACATGAATGACAGAGTCACTGAGATTAAAGGGGAGAACGGCAAGGTAATGCTACCTTTTTTCTACGAGCATAGCCCTTGTAGGTGTCAATGATAAAATTAACAATGTCTCCATTGTATTCAAGTGTCCATATAAACCATGACAGTGTGACAGTGAGCACGCTTGTGCCTTTTTTACTGACACAAAATGTATTTGATGAAAAAAGCCTATTTTCACTGAAACTGCAGTTGTAATGCTTCAGTCATGGTGTATATTCTTTTTTTTTTTCAGGTGAAGGAGGTTGTACTAAACAGTGGAACAGTCCTGGAAGCTGATGTGGTGATTACTGGAATCGGTAAGATTATTATTCTAATTCAAGGTGTTGGCATATACAGTACAATTTTCATTAATATAACAGAACACAAGTTTTGTACTATTTTAAGGTGTTGACATTTTGATATGTGGACTGTTGCTGATTTGTTCACGAGTCCTTCACATTCAGATGGTGTCCTGTGCTGTTCTGCAAAGATCGTCAAAAATCAAATACAAAGATCTGTTTTTCAGGTGTAATCCCCAATTCAGACTTCTTGGCAGGAAGTGAGGTAGAGATGGATTCAAGGAAAGCTGTGATTGTTGACAAGGTAACACACAGTAAATAGAGGACATAGGCTAAATGTAATCACTGTGATACTGATATAGCTAATGAAGCATGAACGTGGCTTCACAGATTTATATTTACGACTTTGTCTGATGGCTGCAGTTAATTTGAATTGCTTGTTTGAGTATTTTTGGCCAAACACGAATGTATTATGATATGTGAAACCCTCAGCTGTGTCCAGGTGACAGAACTGAATAGTGGTGTATATACTGTATATACATGTCTTTGTAAACCTAATCCTGAGGCTCTTGCTGTAAACTCCTTCATCCTTTCTAACAGTTCATGAGGACCAATATAGGAGATATTTTTAGCGCTGGAGATGTAACTTCCTTCCCTCTGGCCATTCGTGGAGACCAAAGAGTCAACATTGGGCATTGGCAAATGTCACAAGCTCAAGGTAAGAGACTGAAGTCAAAGAAGCAAAGGCTGATATTATGTGCCTTGGATTTGCTGATGAAGCTGGATTTTACCTTTTATGATGCCAGTTTATTTTTTTTCTTTATCTCAGGAAGAGTAGCTGCACTGAACATGCTAAACAAACCAACCAAAATTGAGTCTATTCCTTTCTTCTGGACTGTGTTGCTTGGGAAGAGTATCAGATACACCGGTAGAGTATTTATTTATTCTATTTACAGAGTATTTATGGAGAAAATGTCACCTTATGCCCTGGCTGTGTTGATTCTCATTACCCCTTTTCATTTCCTCATTCTAGGCTATGGGGAAGGATACACAGAAATTATATTCAAAGGCAAAGTGGAAGAGAGGAAATTCCTGGCATTTTACATAAAGTGAGCAACTGATGAATAACTGCTGATACAAGTGGACAATGAATTTATGCCATTTGTGTCAAACTTCTTTCATTTCCCCTTTGTCAACAGGGACGAGGTGGTGGTAGCTGCGGCTAGCCTGATGTTCGATCCTGCGGTGGCTCGTCTCGCAGAGCTGATGGCTTCTGGCCATGTTTTAAAAAAGGCACAGGCTCAGTGAGTGGCGTCTTGCATTCACACAAACCGGACTATCTGTCACACATGATTGGAAGTGAAATGCACCAATTACATACAGTGGGTTCAGCTTTAACTTTTGCTCCTGCATTTACTGATTTTTTTTTGGCCACATTAGGGCAGCAGAAACATGCTGTGAACACAAAATTGACATGTAATGACCTTATTGGTTGATATAGAGAACTTGTTAGCATATGTTGGTTATTTACACACCTGGCAGTTAAGGAGCAACATTAGCATTCAATTGGAGTTGTGTTTGTGTCCACCTGGTGAATTTAATATTCATTCCACTTGTAGTTTTGCACCAACTCCAGACAACAGGCAAAAGAAATATCTGGCTCTTTAGCTTCTAAATACTTCACTATATTCACCAGGTAGCCACTGCCTTTATCCGTATGCTGTTTGGTGCTGCTGGGCAAGGGGCAGCTGTGAAACAATGACCTGAAAGATGCTGAAACACTATGTAGAACCGACGGTAACAGCAGAGTTGGGTGATAATTCTATATAGGCCATTCACTATTAGCACCACTGTTAACTTTGAACATAGTAATTTGATCCAAAAACCACCTGCTCCAAAAACAGACTAGATTGGAAGCCTGGAGGACGTTATATTCATGTAAACACTGTAAGGGGATATACAGTACGTTAGTGCGTTTCTTTATTTTCCATGTAAACATCATATCCCAATTCACAGGATAAGACTCATAACCTGCATGCTATTCTTTATTAAATATTTGTTTTCTCACTCATTTATCTTTTCAGAGCTGATGACCTGACATGGCTGCAGATGTGACAAGGTCTGCTGTATTCAGGAGTGTAAAACCTCTCATTGACGATTGATGTTGCCTCTCTCTTCCTTGTTCCTCTCTTTATCAAATAGTGCCAAAGTGGATTGCTCCATTTACTGCCTCAGGTCTCCTGAAAGCCAATCAGCCCTCTTCTCTTACTCAGACAACCGTTACCATGGCAGAAAAACACAGCTTTATTGAATTTGCAATTTGTATACCCAGTGAATAATCTTATCTTAGTGTAATGAGCCTTGCCTGAATAAAACTAAACTGACTTGCAGCAGTTTCATCCGTATTTATTCCAGGTTTTGACCATAGCTATACTAATAATGTGAAATTTAGAGCATCACAAGTTGTGATTGTTAGCTGTAAAACATAATTTGTTGTGAACTTCAAATTTTAAGTTCCAAGCAATAATAGTACTTAGTATAGAAATAGTAAAGCAACAGTAATTTTAGCCACTCCACTCAACCTGTCTGAAGATAAAATAAAATACAAACATATGAATGTTTATCATTAACAGTTTGTTCACAATTTTTCCATTTATATTTGAGACTTGTTTCATGTGTAATGCAATGCCTTAATCTACTATACTGTTCTCAAGCCTGAAATTATTCATACCCCTGGCAAATTTTGACTTAAAGTTACTTTTATTCAACAAAGTTTTTTTTTTTTTGACCAGAAATGACACAGGCTTCTCCCAGAAGATAAGATGATGTACAAGAGGAATCATTGTGTAAAAAAAACAAAAACAAAAAAATTTCTCAGCTTACATTTGAACAAAAAGTGGCATGTCCAAAATTATTCATACCCTTCTCAATAATCAATAGAAAAGCCTTTATTGGCTATTAGAGCAATCAAATGCTTCCTATAATTGCTGACCAGCTTTTTGCATGTCTCCACTGGTATTTTTGCCCAGTCATCTTTAGCGATGAGCTCCAACTCTTTCAGGTTGGAGGGTCTCCTTGCCATCACCCTAATCTTTAGCTCCCTCCACAGATTCTCAATTGGATTCAAGTCAGCACTCTGGCTGGGCCACTGCAAAACGTTAATGTTTTTGTCTGCTAACCATTTCTTCACCACTTTTGCTGTGTTTTTTGGGTCGTTGTCGTGCTGAAATGTCCACTGTTGCCCAAGGCCAAGTTTCTCTGCAGACTGCCTGATGTTGTTGAGAATCTTGATGTATTGTTCTTTTTTCATGGTGCCGTTTACTGTGATTAGGTTCCCTGGTGCATTGGCTGAAAAACACCCCCAAAGCATTAGGTTCCCACCACCATGTTTGACAGTGGGGGTGGTGTTCTTAGGGTTGAAGGCTTCTCCTTTTCTACGCCAAATGAAGGATACATCATTGTGGCCAAACAATTCAATTTTTGTTTCATCTGACCATAAAACAGAAGACCAGAAGTCTTCTTCTTTGTCCAGATGATCATTTGCAAAGGCCAAGCAGGCTTTTGTGTGCCTTATCTGGAGAAGTGGCGTTCTCCTTGGTCTGCGTCTGTGGAACCCAGCAGTGTCCGTTGGACTGTCTGCCTTGAGACGTTGCCACCAGCAGAGCCCAGATTCACCAGGATGGCCTTGGTGGTGATCCTTGGATTCTTCTTTACCTCTCTCACTATCCTCCTGGCCAGCACAGGTGTCACTTTTGGCTTCCGACCACATCCTCTGAGATTTTCCACAGTGCGGTATGTCTTGTATTTTTTAATAATACTTTGCACTGTAGCCACTGGAACTTGAAAACATTTAGATATGGCCGTATAGCCCTTTCCTGACTTGTGAGCAGCCACAATGTGCAGCCGCAGGTCCTCAGTGAGCTCCTTTGTCTTAGCCATGACTGTCCACAAACCAACTGCAGAGAGCTGCTGTTTTTCACCTGTTAAGTTGATTAAAGCAGCTGTTCCCAATGAATCAGGGTAATTAGGATGCTTCAGAACAGCTTGGACTATTTGGAATGGTACAGAACTTTGGATTTTCCCATAGACTGTGACAGTTTGCAAAGGGTATGAATAATTTTGGACATGCCACTTTTTGTTCAAATGTAAATAAAAGCTGAGAAATATTTTTTTCCACAATGATTCCTCTTGTACATCGTCTTATTATTATCTTCTGGGAGAAGCCTGTGTCACTTCCGGTCAAAGAAAACCTTGCTGGTTGAATAAAAGTAACTTTAAGTCAAAATTTGCCAGGGGTATGAATAATTTCAGGCTTGACTGTAGTGTAAACCCTGTGTGATTTCAGTGTCTGATTTTGAAATTAAATTTGGATAAAGAGAGAAAAGGTAAGAAAGCACTTCATAGTATCTTTAATGAACTAGAATGTGGTTGCTTTAATGCTCAGGTATTAAATGAATTTGTTAAGTTAGGAGTTTCAGCAGCACTGATTATCGTCATCATGTTTACTGTTGTCAGCCTGTGGGTGCAGGCTGTGTTTTCTGGATTTTTTTCCCCCTGCAGTTGTTTATGTTACACAGTACAATAAATCATTGCTCATGTCACTCCCTCCAGGAAATAAACGACACCATGATTCGTTGTTACTAATGGAAATATTCTTTCTACTTCAAACAGCACCATCATCACCCCGACTACCACCACCGTCAAACTAATTAGATGCATATTGTAAAAAATATTGTAAAAAGTAAACACACACACTTGTTTTAAAACAAACTACTGACACGTAAAAATAAACACACAAGATGACACATAAAGTAAGTAACATACCTCGCTGGCTGCACATGACCAAGAGTGAATGAATGGACCAAAATAAATATTAACGGCACTGCGTCACCTTTTTAAACTTAAACCTTAATCGAGTACAAAACTAACCTTTATCCAACTCCACGTTTTTCTGAGGTAAAATCTAAGTTTGTAGCAAACTTAAAGTGTTCCTGTGCAACACAGGCACAAACTTAGTTCCTACAACCTGCATATATCCAATACAAATAAAATATATATATAATCATATCATAAAATAAATCACAATGTGTACAAACAAAACATATCAAATGACAACATAAACACATTTTTATGGCAGTTAAATTTCATTTATAGATAACATTTGCTACTACACTTAATTTGTTTTGTGTATTGACTGACATTTAGTTTTGAAATAGACAAAACATTATCATCTTCATGTGTGGTCAAACCCTTTTTATCAAACACATTAGGGAGTGATTATTGTGTTTGGGTTTTTTTCCACTTCTTTTATTAATTGCAGGTCTGAATCTGTTCCGTTTGTCCCCTTTTCTGTCAAACTGGGCTTTTTGTTCATTTAACATCTCCCTTAATAGTCTTCTTGGCTGCAAATACTTGATCAGATAAGTAACACCTGTCAGTGTATGTCTCTTGTATATTACATGGTTGCAGCAGAGAACAGATTTTGACTACAAAAACAGCAAGATCCAAGTTGGGAAATGAAAAACTTTTTATTTAACATGTTTACTTTACTCAAGTGGAATTACTCAATGAGTTCAAAATATGAGAAAGTATAATTACTTTGTTAATTAAGTCATTTTATTGTGACATCATTAACACTACTATTATATTACCACAGCGATGAACGTATTTATAAACCATGTCCATTAACCAAACCATTATCTGAAAAAAACTTTCCTTAATTACATCACTACAATATGCGATGGCTTGCACATAAAAAATATTTAGCCTGTAGTGAACCTTTAAATAAAAAATGATTTATTTATTTTATTTTTGCAGTTGTCCTCAGTCTTCAGAACAGTTTCCTCTGTATTCGGCTGCGTCTTTATTTGCTTGTTTTGGAGCATTTTTTTACAGACGATCCCAGTTTGTCAGCCAACAGAAATGGACTGAGGCGGCAGTACTGAGGAAAAAAATAATATCAAGGGTGACTCTGTTAATGTAGAACCTTAAACAAACCTTAAATATGTCAAACAAATCGTTTGTTACTATCAAAGCTTAAGCTGTGCAACTGCGATACAGGCTTGTATTTAAATATTTGATGCAGCACATTACAATAATTAAATTACTGTATTTAAAATCATTAAAAGATCATTTAATTTGATTGTTGCATGCAAAAAGTGGGTCAACAATACAATCCATCTGGATTCAGTTTGTAATGAGCCACGTAAAATGAAAGCATCTTAGCCAGTAAACCCAGAATATCAGCTACCTGTGGTGGTGACTCTGAGCTGGAGTCTGGTTTATCCAACATCTGAATTTTGAAATCAGAGAAGAAACGGGAACTCCGGATGATTTCTGCCATTTCTCCACTTACCTCCACTGCAACATCTTTCTGCATAGCACAAAAGTAAACATTAACCTAGTCACAAAATAAAAGACCATTTTTCATGTTAATATATACAGTGCGTGTTATTTTTTCTTGATTGAACAATGTGCCACAGGTTATTAAATGCTTTTATGTAATCGTTGATCAGCAATTCAGTACTGGCCTGTCTGGCCATTTTTATTATACCTTGAAACAGTGTGATGAATCAAAGTCCAGCTGATCTGGGAAATCTGCCAGAGTTCCTTTATAGGTCACTGTTGCCTCAGACATGACAGGACGTTTGGGCAGCTTAAAGAGCCGGTAAGTGCCTGAAGCATAGCTGATGTCACCTGCAAATTGAAGAATGAAGATTGTTCATATATAGTCTAGAGTCTAAATCTAAGTCTAAATTTGATCCTTTATTTTGTTACCTGCTTTTGCTTTGAGTTCACTGTTGTGGACAGCAATGCGGCTTGCTGAAACAAGATGTGGAGTGCTGAAACCAACACTGTGGGCCAAAGAAATAAGGTCTTGCCAGAACAGAGAACCACCCATTCCTTCACCTAACACGAAAAGAAATAGATCACAGCCAATATAAACTATGTGTCAGTGACACAGAGTGTCTACAATGTATTCCTGCACTTTACATTGCATTTTAGATAATGATGCAGTGTTGTTTTACCCCATAAGACTGTATCTTGCTTCATGTGGTCAGGGACAACTTTGCTGGCATACATGTCACTGAAGTACATTTCACCTCCCTCCTGTGTAAAAAGAGTAAGTGATGATGATTTCCATTAGTATTTTTCACATTAATTTAGATGGTAGAAATTCTTCAGACTCACCTTTAGCATGTTGTAGGCTTGCTGTAGCACTGTTCTTTTATCAGGACACAAACAGATTACACAGTTGGATCTGAATAGATTAGAAGAAAGGAAAAAAAACTGTTTTGTTTATCAGCCTGTCAAAGCTCTATTATAGGAACAGATCAGACAGTCCATTGGCAGATCTTTTAGAGTCTTAACAAGGTTTTAAACCTACAGCACAACATCCATTGAGTCACTCTGTATGCCAGCTTCACCAAGATTCTCCATGTACCCCTGGACAAAGGTGACATTAGGCTCCTTATAGCCAAACTTCTTCTGATGATACTCAGTATACTGACGAGATACAGTAATCTAAAGAGAGAAAAGTTAAATCAGTAGAAAGTGTAAATATCCAGTGTCAAAGGTGTGTGTACATGCATGTGTAATTACCAGCTCCTCTGTCATATCAATCCCTGTCACATGTCCCTTTGGTCCAACAAGTTTACTAAAGGCAAAACAGTCTCTGCCAGAGCCGCTGCCAAGGTCCAGCACCCTGCAGCCATCAAGTTTCGCTGGGAATGGAAGACCACAACCGAAGAATCTGGAGAAAAATATTTAAGTATTAAGTTTATGAAAATTACTGTGGAAAGCATAGAGACATCACAGAGATAGTTATGTGGTGTTATGGATGAAAATGATTTAAGAAAGACCAGAAGTAAAACTGTTTTATCTACTGGATGTAATTTTTAACCACTAGATTGAGGTCACACATGACTCATGGGAGAGCTAATGTCTGAATTTCAGTGTACTGGACAATACCTGACAATGGTCACAAAGGCTTTTTTTGGGAATATATGTATGGTTTCCAGAGTATTTACAGAGATGTTCAATAACTCATTTGTCAATGAAACTGTGTCCCGATCACAAAGGATTTGTGCTCAGTGTGAGACAACAATGTCTGCTGTGTATGTGTTTGATTTGTATGTGCCCTGTCTGTGTGTCATGCATCTGTTGTGTCATTACCACTGCACCTTCCAGCTACTGTTGAACATGTACGTATATGATGAAGAGGCATATAAAGGTGAGAAAAGACTGAAAACTATACCTTTTGGTCATCTCCGGGTGAACCAGGCTCAGTGCATCTGTGACACTTCTTGGCACTGGGCAGCAGTGCAAACTGCAGGAGGCAGCACTTGTTTGCAAATCACCTGAGGACTCCAGTCGACTGCCATAATATTTCTGCACGCACGCACAAAAACACACAAACACCATTTTCGTCAGCGTATAACAAATTGTCAACAACTACTTTATCATTAAATTCAGTTTACTTCAAAACTAGCAAACAAAAATAACATCTTCACTACCATCACATACTGTTAGCATTTTAGTAACTAACGTGGCCCTGTTATTGTGTAACGATAGTTAAGAAATGTCTACCATGTAAAAAGTACATTTAACTGAGCAACTGCTGTGCAATGTGAGTTACTTTAGATGAAAAAAAACTCTAAATTTCGAAAGAAAATAAAACTGGACGGTGTCTGATTCAAACTAAGTAAATAAGTACCTTCACGTTGTCCCGCACGTCGTCACAAGTCGCCATTACATCCGAAAAAATAAGATAGGGCTACATAAAAAAGTTTAACGAAACCAGACAAAGGCCAAACACTGTGGTACAATCAAAGTTGAGTCACATATGCCCTCTGCTGAAACCGTCACCAGAGCAAAAAACTTTTCCGGTTCATTCTTTCAAAATAAAAGCTTTAATCATGACAAATTTAAATTAATCTCAACAGAGTTCAAATAAATAAAAAAAAACAAATAAGTACAAAAGTTATTTTAGAAAAAAGGAAAAGAAAAGAAATATTTCTGCAGCAAAATGGAACTAGAAGTGAGTTAATGTCTTTCTTTTTTTCTTTCTTTCGCTCTCAACATGTCAACGTTGTAACGTTTTAAAATACGTTTGTATAAACGTTTTAATATGTAGGCTATGACCGTAAGCGACAGTGAATGTATTTATAAAGCTATGTGTTTATGTCAAGTGCAGGAGCCTTTCCTTTTCACTGTTTGCTTGTTTGCTTGTTTGTTTGGCTCTCAACATGTCAACTTTGTTAGATTTTAATGCAAAAGTGTGTTTACATTGTGATGTGTGCTGTCCCCAAAATTGCAGTGAGCTGCAGAGTAAGAGGTTATTGAAGCAGGAGCAGCAGCGTCCTCTGCTGATTGCAAAGAGATGTGAAAATGCTTACAGCACCTGGTATTCCCAGGCGGTCTCCCATCCAAGTACTAACCAGGCCCGACCCTGCTTAGCTTCCGAGATCGGACGAGATCGGGCGTGTTTTTTTATTTTTTATCTTTTATTATCAAAAAATATAGCACAATCTGTATTTACAATACAATCCATTTGACAGGACATACACTTATCAAACATGACATTACACACCCTCTAAGTGTATAAATAAATCCCCCTCCTTTACCATAAAGAAACCGTAGCCTTAATAACACTACGATCAAAAAAAAAAAATAAAAAAATAAAAAAATAAAAGAAAATAAAAGAAATAAAAAAATAAAAAATAAAAAAATAAAAAAATAAATAAATATAAACAAAAAATAAAATAAGATCAATAAATCAATCAATCAATAAATCTATAAATAAAGTAAACAAGAACTCAATCCATACTTTCCCATGACTCACCTATCAAAGCATAGACTCTAAAAGAAAACACTATAACATAAACCACAAGTTTCCCTCATTCCCTCCCTTCATTAAAGTGTTGTGTCTTGTGAAATGTTTATCAAAAGTGTCCTTGTTTGCCCTATAAATTGTTCTAATATGTGCCTTGAGTGTGTTTTGAAAAAGTTTCTTTACATTGACTGTTTTTTGTTCAAATAGTTTGTAATTCCTATTTATCCATATTGTTTTTCTTGCCAGCGCTAGGATTGTGTTGATCAGTGTGTTATTCTTATTTGGATGTTTTCCTGTAATTCCAAATAACCAAGTCCATAACCAGTCCGTATTGTTGTGTATTTTTAAATTGCAATGTTCCTGTAAGATTGATTTTATATATAACTGTAACTGCTTTGCTTCTATGCATGTTTGAAATATGTGTTCAATGTCCTCTGGTTCTTGTCTGCATATTGTGCAATTCCTCGAGTATTTCTGTTTATTGATTTGGTGCAAGATGATTCCAGTGTATATCCTTCTGTGTCGAATGTTAAAGTCCAGGTTTCTTGTCATGCCATCTATTAGTGGTATGTCTATATTTGTCCATATTTTTTTAATTTCTTTGAAGGGGTATTGTTTTTCCCAGGTATGTTCTGCAGTAGGTGCCCTTTTGATTTTCTCTACTAGCAACCTGTACCATGTCTTCGTTTGGACATTTTCTAATCTTTTTCTGTTGTCCTTTTCTATGTATTCCAGTTGGGGAAGAGCAGCTCCAATACCTTTTTTATTCTCTTTTAGCAAACCTCGCCACGCAGGGTCAAGGGTTTGTTCAAATTTCTCTTTCAGTTTTCTTATGTTTTCTTTTCTATACATTATTTTTCTCTCTCTCATTTTTTTGCATATCAATTCAACATTAAAATCTCCTCTCTCATCGATCACTTGATCCACCCTTGTTAGCCCAGCCTCTCTCATCGGACCGCTGATCAGAACTCTCCCCTCATATACAAAGAAGGGACTGTTCAAGAAAGGTAATTGCAGCACATGCTCTTTATTACTGCATTTGGGCCAGAGGTGGGGCACAATCTTTCCCCAAGCCTCAAGTACCTCCTGGTAGAAGCCAGGTAGGCCATTCCTGACTTTTCTGGGGAGGAGCAAGCACAGATTGTATGCGTCTTTCTCCCCGTACTCGGCCAGGTAGCTGGCCAACCAGTCCTCCCAGGGGTACTGCCGGTCCGGATCTAGAAAATTTCTGATAATTTTAACCCTGAGTGCATCTTTTTTTGCACCTATGTCAATTAATCCTAAACCCCCCTCCCTTCTATTAGCAATTAACACTCTGTGAGCTATCGAATTTCCCTTTCCCCTCCAAAGGAAGGAGGAGATTGCTGCTGTCAGCGATTTAAGTGCCCATTGCGGCAGCTCACAGGTTCCCATTAAATGATTAATTTTTGACAGTATCAGAGCATTAACTACAATTACCTTTCCTTTCAGTGTTAAACCTCTTGCTCTCCACAAGTTTAAAATCCCTTGCAATTTCCCTATCATTTCCCTCCACCCTCTGTCCCTAGCCCCACCCTCATTCTCTCCTATATATACTCCTAATATTTTCCTACACCCATTGTTTACCCTAAATCCCCATTTATTTACATAGTTATTCACCCTTCCAAGTTGACCTATTTCAGATTTGGTTATGTTTATTTTTGCTCCTGATGCTTTGCTGTAAGTTTTGAAATGTTCCATGATTTTGTCTATGCATTTACCTGATTTGACTGTTATTGTAATGTCATCCGCGTATTGAGTTATTTTAATAGTACTGTTTTTGGGTGTTTGTATTCCTGTTATTTCTTTATCTTTAATTATCGCTTGAGCTAGTGGCTCTGCCACTATGCTATATAGCAGGCCTGACAGCGGACATCCTTGCCTCACCGATCTTCTAATTTGAATACTGTCTGTTATCATTCCATTGCATTTTATTACACTTTTGGCGTTTTTGTACAATAACTGTATCCAATTTATAAACCCTTGTCCATATCCAAATTTCTCTAATACTTTATAAAGAAACTGGTGTTCTACTCTGTCAAATGCCTTTTCAAGGTCTACTGTTAGCAGAAGCCCCCCCTGTGCTGTCATTCCTCTTACTGTATCTCTTACTGTAGCAATTGAATCTTGGATGTTTCTACTGGGTATGCTGTAGGCCTGATTTATACTAATTATTTGATTTAATGTCTGTTTTATTCTATTGGCCAAGGTTTTGGTGAGTATCTTGTAATCTGTATTTAGCAGGCTTATTGGTCTATAGTTGGATATTATGTTTCTGTCTCCTTTATTCTTATAAATTACTGTAATCATACCTGTAGTGAAAGATTTTGGTGTTTTTTGTTGTTCTTGCATTGTATGGTAGAGGTCGAGCAACAGGGGGGCCAGCTGTTCCTTGAACCTGATGTAAAATTCTGCTGTTAAGCCGTCAGATCCTGGACTTTTATTCTTATTTAAGTTGTCTATTGTCACTTCTATTTCTTTTAATGTTAATTTGCTGTCACACCATTCTTTATCCTCCATGTTAATTTTTTTGTCTACATATGATAATATTTTTTCTGTTTTTTCATTGTTGCTTCCTTCTTCTTTGAATAAATTCGTATAGTATTCTTTAATAATTTCTAGTATCTCTATTCTATCTGTGTGTATGTTATTGCTTCTATCTTTCAATTCTTCTATTATAGTTTTATTCTGTTTTTGCTTTTCCATCCCCAGAAAAAAAGCTGTGCACTTCTCCCCATCTACCAGATTTTGAAATCTACTCCTAACTGCAGCCCCTTTACATATTTCCCTTTCTATATTATTTAATTGATTTTTATATAATTCATACTTTTCACAGCTTCTACTTCTTTGGTTATCTATTAATATCAGTTCTTCTTCTAGTTGCTTTCTGATGTTCTGTTCTTCTTGTTTTTCTTTCCATTTTTTCTCTTTGCTATAATTGATACTTGCTTTTTTGATTCTTTCTTTTATATTGTCCCATCTTTCTATATAATCATTATCTATTTGCATTTCTGTTCTAGCGTAACTAAGTAAGTTTTTGATTTTTTTTAACATATGCCAGGTCCATCAGGAGGCTGGAGTTGAGGCACCAGGTGCCTCCTCCCCTGATCCCCCCTGCAGAGTCCAGCAGACACTCCAGAGTTGCATGATCACTCCATGTATTAAATTTGTACGTTGTTTAGTTAATTTTCTTAATCACTTCTGGGGCCGCTAAACATAAGTCTAGTCTTGATTGTCTTAAAGTACCCTTTACCACCTGTCTTCTTGAGAATGTTCTTTTCAAAGGATTCTGTATTCTCCATATATCCATCAAGTTGTGATTGTTCATTAATTCATATAATGCTGTTCTACTGATGTCATTTTTATATACATTATTTACAGATATATCCGATTTTGTTAACACTGTATTAAAGTCCCCAACTATTAAAGTTTTGTTATTTACCCATCTTCCTATTTTATTAAACATCTCTTTCCTTTCTTTTTCACAATTACTGGCATATACATTGATTATTCTATATATAATATTATTTACTGTTATATCTATAATAAGTAATCTACCATTATTATCTTTGTGTACTAATTTACTATCATTTATGTTGTTATTCTTTATTAACGTTGCAACCCCACTTGACTTGCTAGTGCCATTATTATGGAAGATGTTCCCATTCCATTTATTTGTTGCTGCCTCTACACTGTTTTTGTCCCACCTTGTTTCTTGAAGGCAGAGTATATCGCCTTTTATCCCCTCTAGAATGGCAGTCATCTTGCCACAAGTGCGCAGTCCGTTTGCATTGAGGGAGTGCAGCAACAGCATTGGGAAAAAGAAAAGTGGTGTTAACTCTCTATCTTAATCGTTATTCTTTTCCTTTTTTGTCTTTCTTTCTCTTTTTATTAACTGTGTTTTTATTGAAGGTGTGCTGCTTTCTGATGTTTTTAATTGTAGCTAAGTCCATTTCGGAGTCACTATCAGATTTTCTTTGTGGGAGGAGTATAGAGGATATCGCTGAGGCCGGTAGGTCGCAGCATGCGGCTGCCGCCGGCTGCAGGTCGCTCTGGGTCTCCTCTACTTCCATCTCTTCCGGGGCTAAAGGCGGCTCCGGCCCCTCTTTGAGCCCGTCGCCGCCCCTGCCCGTTTCTTTCGTGTGCAGGCCGGTGTCAAGACTGAGTCCGTTCTTGCTCGAACCCAACCTCACACCCCGGCTCTGCACCGCTGTTTGAGAGCCCAGGACTCTCCGTGAGACGGGATCCTCACTGCCAGCCTGTTTTGCGGTGTCACTGCCCCTCACTCCGGCCTCCCCCTCCTCTTCCTCATCACTCATATCCTCCTCCTCACTATATAAAGCCTCCGATCCAGACTCTGCTACTGCTTCCGAATCGCTGTAGTTACAATTACATTCTTCCATAATGTTGTAGCACACCTCACATTTTTTATTTCTCCTCTGCTGTTGCTGCACTCCCTAGCATAATGTCCCTGAACTCCGCACTTGTGGCATGAGAACTCCGGGCACTCTCGCAGGATGTGCCCTGGTTGAAGGCACATCCTGCAGACTTTAGTTTGCCTATCATGTATAACCCTGAAGTATTCAGGACCCATTGCAGTTTCAAATCTCGCCGAGTACGGCAGTGACTGTACTTGTGTCTGTAAACTTGACTTTTAGGAAACGGGTACCATCTGCCACTTGTGTCCCCGGCCACATTCTCCTCCTAATGGAGGAAGCTGCCGAAACTCCCTCTAGCTTTTGTAATATTTCCTCATCTGTTACATAAGCCGGTAAGCTTAAGAAAGGAACCATTAATTCATCATTACATAGATCCTTTACTAAAATGCTACAATGCTACAATTACCTATTTTGAAGCCATCAAGGAGTCGCTCCTTCCCCTTCTCATGTGACATTGTGATTTCAAAGCTTCTGGCACCGGACGCTCTGCAGGCTATCAGTCCACCACACAGAGCCCTGATGCATCTCATTAGCTCAAGCACCGGGACCTCGTCCTGCCCGATGACCTCGAGACTCACGGTTAATTCCCGATCATATTTAACTCCCGCCACCTGCCTCGCATTTTCTCTCTGTTGTTGATGCTGGTGCTGCTGCTGTTTTTCTCCCGCTGTTCCCATCGCTTTCTCTTTCTCCCTCCCCGCTCCGCCGCACGCCTCTCGCTCAACCGCCGCTGCTGCTTTCTCTCTCTCTCTCCGCCGCCGCTCTCGGAGCTCCATGGAGTCCTGGCCTGGTCCGATCTCCCTCTTCGCTCTCCCTCACCGCTCCTCCGATCTCGCTCCTCCGTCCTCTGCCCGTTGCAGCTGTCAGTGCTGCTCGCCGCTCTCTCTCTTCTCTCTCTCCTCTCGCCGACGCTGCCACTGTCGAATCAGCTGTTCCCGTGCTCTCTTTGCTACTTTTTTTTTCA